>NW_026137625.1:0-1200000 GCF_009805555.1 Andrographis paniculata
TAGCATGTTATAGATTATACTTACTTTGTGCTCTAAGTTCTAAAATTACAGTGCATTTCGTATTTGTTTTAGAGTGTTCGAAATTAGTGTTTTAGCGCTTTTGTTTTTCCAAGTTTTTCTTCGTATTATATAGCATGTTATAGATTATACTTACTTGTGCTCTATAGTTCTAATTGAAGATCTTTTCGTATTTAATGTAGAGTGTTAGAAATTATTGTATATAGCGCTTTTGTGTTTCAATGTTTTTCCTTTATATTATATAGCATGTTATCCATTACACTTACTTTGTACTCTATAGTTCTAATTGCAAGTGCTTTTCGTATTTGTTGTAGAATGTTCGAAATTAGTGTATTTAGTGCTTTTTTTTTCAATGTTTTTCTTTTTTTCATTATATTGATGTTGTTATATCGATTATACTTACTTTGTGCTCTATAATTCTAATTGCAGTGCTTTTCGTATTTGTTGTTGAGTGTTTCGAAATTAGTGTGTTTAACACTTTTGTTTTTCAATGTTTTTTCCTTTGTATTATATAGCATGTTATAGATTATACTTACTTTGTGCTCTATAGTTCTAAATATAAAGTGCTTTTCGTTATTTGTGTTAGAGTGTTCGAAATTAGTGGATTTAGCGCTTGTTTTTTTAATATTTTTGTTTGTATTATATAGCTTGTTATATATTATACCTATTTTGCGCTATATACTTCTAATTGCAGTGCTTTTTTATTTGTGTAGAGTGTTCGAAATAGTGTATTTAGCGCTTTTGTTTTTCCAATTCTTTTCCTTTGTATTATATAGCATGTTATAGATTTACTACTTTGTGCTCTATAGTTCTAATTGTAGATCTTTTCGTATTTTTGTAGAGTGTTCGAAATTATTGTATTTAGCGCTTTTGTTTTACAATGTTTTTCCTTTTATTATATAGCATTGTTTATTGATTATACTTACTTTGTGCTCTATAGTGCTAAAATTACAGTGCTTTTCGTATTGTTGTAGAATGTTCGTAATTAGTCATTTAGCGCTTTTGTTTTTTAATGTTTTTCCTATATTTTATAGCATGTTATAGATTATACTTACTTTGTGCTCTATAGTTCTAAAATTACAGTGCTTTTCGTATTGTTGTAGAATGTTCGAAATAAGTTTATTAGCGCTTTTGTTTTTTCAATGTTTTTCTTTATATTATATTGCATGTTATCGATTATACTTACTTTGTGCTCTATAGTTCTAATTGCAGTGCTTTTCTTATTTTTTGTAGAGTGTTCGAATTATGTGTATTTAGCGCTTTTGTTTTTCAATGTTTTTCCTTTGGATTATAGCATGTTATAGATTATACTTACTTTGTTCTCTGTAGTTCTAAAATTACAGTGCATTCGTATTTGTTTTAGAGTGTTCGAAATTAGTGTATTTAGCGCTTTTGTTTTTCCAATGTTTTCCTTCATATTATATAGCATGTTATAGATTATACTTACTTTGTGTCTATAGTTCTAATTGAAGATCTTTTCGTATGTAATGTAGAGTGTAGAAATTATTGTATTAGCGCTTTTGTTTTTCAATGTTTTTCCTTATATTATATAGCATGTTATTCCATTACACTTACTTTGTACTCTAGAGTTCTAATTGCAGTGCTTTTCGTATTTGTTGTAGAATGTTCGAAATTAGTGTATTTAGCGCTTTTTTTTTCAATGTTTTTCTTTATATTATATTGCATGTTATCGATTATACTTACTTTGTGCTCTATAATTCTAATTGCAGTGCTTTTCGTATTTGTTGTTGAGTGTTCGAAATTAGTGTGTTAAACACTTTTGTTTTTTCAATGTTTTTCCTTTGTAGTATATAGCATGTTTAGATTATACTTACTTTGTGCTCTATAGTTCTAATATAAAGTGCTTTTCATATTTTGTTGTAGAGTGTTCGAAATTAGTGTATTTAGCGCTTTGTTTTTTTAATGTTTTTTTGTTTGTATTATATAGCTTGTTATATATTATACCTATTTTGCGCTCTATACTTCTAATTGCAGTGCTTTTCTTATTTGTTGTAGAGTGTTCGAAATTAGTGTATTTAGCGCTTTTGTTTTTCCAATTCTTTTCCTTTGTAGTATATAGCATGTTATAGATTATACTTACTTTGTGCTCTATAGTTCTAATTGTAGATCTTTTCGTATTATTGTAGAGTGTTCGAAATTATTGTATTTAGCGCTTTTGTTTTTTCAATGTTTTTCCTTTGTATTAATTGCATGTTATAGATTATACTTACTTTGTGCTCTATATTTCTAATTGCAGTGCTTTTCTTATTTGTTGTAGAGTGTTCGAAATTAGTATATCTATCGTTTTTGTTCTTTCAATGTTTTTCCTTATATTATATAGCATGTTATAGATTATACTTACTTGTGCTCTATAGTTCTAAAATTACAGTGCTTTTCGTATTTGTTGTAAAATGTTCGAAATTAGTGTATTTAGCGCTTTTGTTTTTTCAATGTTTTTCCTTTATAATTTATAGCATGTTATTAGATATACTTACTTTGTGCTCTATAGTTCTAAAATTACAGTGCTTTTCGTATTTGTTGTACAATGTTCGAAATTAGTGTATTTAGCGCTTTTGTTTTTCTTTATATTATATTGCATGTTATAGATTATACTTATACTTTGTGCTCTATAGTTCTAATTGCAGTGCTTTTCTTATTGTTGTAGAGTGTTCGAAATTAGTGTATTTAGCGCTTTTGTTTTTTCAATTTTTTTCCTTTATATTATATAGCATGTTATAGATTATACTTACTTTGTGCTCTATAGTTCTAATTGCAGTACTTTTCTTATTTGTTTTAGAGTGTTCGAAATTAGTATATTTATCGCTTTTGTTCTTTCAATGTTTTTCCTTATATTATATAGCATGTTATAGATTATAATACTTTGTGCTCTATAGTTCTAAAATTACAGTGCTTCGTATTTGTTGTAGAATGTTCGAAATTAGGGTAATTACACTGAAATGAGAACTATGGAGCACAAAGTATAATCCTATAAAGTGCTATATAATAAAAGAAAAGGCAGTCAAGAAACAAAACCACTAAATGTATTCTCTTAAAAACACAATGTAATACATACGAAAAGCATTATAATTAGAACTATATGCCAAAGTAAGTATAATCTATAAAATGGTATATATTATAAAGGAAAAACATTGAAAAAACAAAAGCTCTAAATATAATAATTTTAAACACTCTATAACAAATACGAAAAATATGTCATTTGAACTATGAAGCACAAAAATAATCATATAATGTGCTATGTAATAAAAAGAAAAGGCAGTCAAGAAACAAAATGCTAAATGGATTCCCTTAAAACACAATGTAATACATACGAAAAGCATTATAATTAGAACTATAGAGCACAAAGTAAGTACAATGTATAAAATGCTATATAATATATAGGAAAAACATTGAAAAAAAGAAAGCGCTAAATATAAAAAATTCAAAAACCCTATAACTAATACGAAAACACTGGAATTAGAAGTATGGAGCTCAAACTATAATCCTATAAAGTGCTATATAATGAAAAGAAAAGGCACTCAAGAAACAAAAGTACTAACTGTATTTCCTTAAAATACTATGCAATATATACGAAAAAACACTACAATTTGAACTATAGAGTACAAAGTAAGTATAATCTATAAAATGCTATATAATATAAAGGAAAAACATTGAAAAAACAAAAATGTTAAAAATATAGTAATTTTAAACACTATAAAAATACGAAAAACACTGTTGTTGGAACTTTGGTCCACAAACTATAATCCTATAAAGTGCTATATAATGGAAAGAAAAGGCAGTCAAGAAACACAAAGCACTCACTATATTCCCTTAAAACACTATGTAATATATACGAAAAGCACCATAGTTAGAACTATAGAGTACAAAGTAAGTAGTATAATCTATAAATGCTATATAATTAAAAGGAAAAAACATTGAAAAACACAAAGAGCTAAATATAATAATTTACACACTCTACAAAATACGAAATACACTGTAATAGTACAATGGTGCACAAACTATAATCCTATAAAGTGCTATATAATGAAAAGAAAAGACAGTCAAAGTCAAGAAACTAAAGCACTCACTGTTTTCCCTTAAAACACTATGTAATACATACGAAAAACACTATAATTAGAACTATAGAGCACAAAGTAAATATAATCTATAAAATGCTATATAATATAAAGGAAAAATATGAAAAAAACAAAAGCGGCTTAGTATAATAATTTTAAACACTCCATAACAAATATGAAAAACACTGTAATTAGAACTATGGAGCACAAAGTATAATCCTATAAAGTGCGATTAATAAAAAGAAAAGTTAGTCAAGAAACAAAACCACTAAGGGTGTGTTGTTTGTAGGTTTTAACAAAATCTTACTATTCATCCAAAATTTTCCCCCCAAAAACATCAAATCAAACACCTATTTTTCATTTTTTATATTATAATAAAATCAATTTTACATTCAAAACATCACATCATCACCTATTTATATCACATCATATAAACTATTCAATTCAAAATTTTTACTATTCAAATCTCAACTCAAAATCCAAAACCCAACAAACACACCTAAATGTATACCCTTAAAACACTAAGTAATACATACGAAAAGCATAATAATTATAATTATAGAGCACAAAGTAAGTACAATGTTAAAATGCTATATAATATAAAGGAAAAACATTGAAAAAAACAAAAACGCTAAATATAATAATTTAAAAACTCTATACAAATACGAAAAACAATGTAATTAGGACTATGGAGCACAAGGTATAATCCTATAAAGTGCTATGTAATGAAAACAAAAGGCAGTCAAGAAACAAAAGCACTAATTGTATTCCCTTCAAACACTATGTAACACATATGAAAAAGACTATAATTAGAACAATAGAGCACAAAGTAAGTATAACCTATAAATGCTATATAATATAAAGGAAAGACATTGGAAAAACAAAAAGCTAAATATAGTAATTTCAAAACTCTATAACAAATACGAAAAACAATGTAATTAGAACTATAGAGGACAAACTATAATCCTATAAAGCGATACATAATGAAAAGAAAAGGTAGTCAAGAAACAAAAGCATTAATTGTATTCCTTAAAACACTATGTAATACATACGAAAAGCACTATAATTAGAACTATAGAGCACAAAGTAAGTATAATCTATAAAATGCTATATAATATAAAGGAAGAACATTGAAAAAACAAAAGCGCTAAATATAAAAATTTTAAACACTCTATAACAAATACAAAAAACACTGTATTATTAGAACTATGGAGCACAAAGTAGAATCCTGTAAAGTCCTATATAATGAAAAGAAAAGGCAGTCAAGAAACAAGAAAACAAAACTACTTGTATTCCCTTAAAAACATTATGTAATACATATGAAAAAGACTATAATTAGAACAATAGAGCACAAAGTAAGTATAATCTATAAAATGCTATATAATATAAAGGAAAAAAAACACTGAAAAAAATAAGCGCTAAATATAATAATTTCAAACAGTCTATAACAAATACGAAAAACACTGGAATTAGAACTATGGAGTACAAACTATAATCCTATAAAGTGCTACATAATGAAAAGAAAAGGCAGTCAAGAAACCAAAACCACTAAATGTATTCCCATAAAACACTTTGTAATACATACGAAACGCACTATAATTAGAACTATAGAGGACAAGTAAGTATAATCTTTAAAATGCTATATAATATAAATGAAAAACATTGAAAAAAAAAGCGCTAAAAGAAATAATTTCAAACACTCTATTACAAATACGAAAAACACTGGAATTAGGACTATGGAGTACAAACTATAATCCTATAAAGTGCTATATAATGAAAAGAAAAGCCAGTCAGGAAACAAAATCACTAACTATATTCCCTTAAAAACACTATGTGATACATCCGAAAAGCACTATAATTAGAACTATAGAGCACAAAGTAATTATACTCTATAAATTCTATAATATAAAGGAAAAACATCGAAAAAAAAAAAGCGCTAAATATAGTAATTTTTAAAACTCTATAGCAAATACGAAAAACAATGTAATTAGAACTATAGAGCACAAAGTATAATCCTATCAGTGCTATATAATGAAAAGAAAAGACTGTCAAGAAAGAAAAGCACTACATGTATTCCCTTAAAACACTATGTAATACATATGAAAAGACTATAATTAGAAAACAGAGCAAAAGTAAGTATAATCTATAAAATGCTATATAATATAAAGGAAAAACATTGAAAAAACAAAAGCACTAAATATAATAATTTCAAATAGTCTATAAGAAATACGAAAAACACTGGAATTAGGACTATGGAGGACAAATATAATCCTGCAAAGCGCTATATAATGAAAAGAATAGGCAGTCAAGAAACAAAAGCATTAATGTATTCCCTTAAAAAACTATGTAAACATACGAAAAACACTATCATTAGAACTGCAGAGCACAAAGTAAGTATAATCTATAAAATGCTATATAATATAAAAGGAAAATATCGAAAAAAACAGAAGTGCTAAATATATTAATTTTAAAAACACTCTATAACAAATACAAAACGCACTATAATTAGAACTATAGAGCACAAAGTAAGTATAATCTATAAAATGCTATATAATATAAAGGAAAAACAATGAAAAAACAAAGCACTAAAAAATATAATATTTTAAACACTCTATAACAAATACGAAAAACACTATAATTAGATCTATGGAGCACAAAGTATAATCCTATAAAGTGCTATATAATAAAAAGAATAGGCAGTCAAGAAACAAAACTGCTAATTTATTCCGTTTAAAACACTATAATACATACGAAAAGCACTATAATTAGAACTATAGAGCAAAAGAAAGTATAATCTATAAAATGCCATATAATATAAAGGAAAAACATTGAAAAAATAAAAGCGCTATATATAATAATTTTAAACACTCTATCGAAAATACGAAAACACTGTAATTAGATCTATGGTGCACAAACTATAATCCTATAAAGTGCTATATAATGAAAAGAAAAGGCAGTCAAGAAACGAAAGCACTCAATGTATTCCCTTAAAACACTATGTAGTACATAGGAAAAGCACTATAATTAGAACTATAGAAACAAAGTAAGTATAATCTATAAAAAGCTATATAATATAAAGGAAAAACGTTGAGAAAACAAAAGCGCAAAATATAACAATTTTAAACACTCTATAACAAATAGGAAAAAAACACTAGAGTTAGAACTATGGTGCAGAAACTATAATCCTATAAAGTTCTATATAATGAAAAGAAAAGGCAGTCAAGAAACAAAACATTCATTGTATTCCCTTAAAACACGATGTAATACATGCGAAAAGCACTATAATTAGAACTATAGAGCACATAGTAAGTATAGTCTATAAAATGCTATATAATATAAAGGAAAAACATTGAAAAATAAAAGCGCTAAGTATAATAATTTAACCACTCTATAAAAAATACGAAAAAACTGTAATTAGAATTATGGTGCACAAACTATAACCCTATAAAGTGCTATATAATGAAAAGAAAAGGCAGTCAAGAAACAAAAGCACTCACTGTATTACCTTAAAACACTATGTAATACATACGAAAAGAATTATTATTAGAACTATAGAGCACAAAGTAAGTATAAACTATAAAATGCTATATAATATAAACGAAAAACATTGAAAAAACAAAAGCGCTAAATATAATAATTTTAAACACTCTAAAAAATAGGAAACACACTGTAATTAGAACTATGGTGCACAAACTATAATCCTATAAAGTGCTATATAATGACAAAAAAAAAGCTAGTCAGGAAGGAAACAAAATCATCTCTGTGTTCCCTTAAAACACAAAGTAATACATACGAAAAGCACTATAATTAGAACTATAGAGCACAAAGTAAGTATAGTCTAAAATGCTATATAATATTAAGGAAAAACATTGAAAAAAACAAAAGCGCTAAATTTAATAATTTTAAACACTCTATAAAAACTACGAAAAACATTGTAATTAGAAATATGGTGAAAACTATAATCCTATAAAGTGCTATATAATGAAAAGAAAAGGCAGTCAAGAAACAAAAACATTCATTGTATTCCCTTAAAACACAATGTAATACATACGAAAAGCACTATAATTAGAACTATAGAGCACAAAGTAAGTATAGTCTATAAAATGCTATATAATATAAAGGAAAAATTTGAAAAACAAAAGCGCTAAATATAATAATTTTAAACACTCTATAAAAATACGAAAAACACTGTAATTAGAACTATGGTGCACAAACTATAACCCTATAAAGTGCTATATAATGAAAAAAAAAGGCAGTCAAGAAACAAAAGCACTCACTTTATTACCTTAAAACACTATGTATACATACGAAAAGCACTATAATTAGAACTAGATAGCACAAAGTAAATATAATCTATAAAATGCTATATAATCTAAAGGAAAAACATTGAAAAAACAAAAGCAGTAAATATATTAATTTAAACCCTCTATAAAAAATTCGAACGCACTATAATTAGAACTATAGGCACAAAGTAAGTATAATCTATAAAATGCTATATAATATAAAGGAAAAATATTGAAAAAAACAAAAGCGCTATATATAATAATTTTAAAACACTCTATAAAAAATACGAAAAATAAGTAATTAGAACTATGGTGCACAAACATAACCCTATAAAGTGCTATATGATGAAAAAAGAAAAGGCAGTCAAGAAACAAAAGCACTTATGTGTATACTTAAAACACTATGTAATACATACGAAAAGAACTATTATTAAAACTATAGAGCACAAAAAAGTAAGTAATCTATAAAATGCTATATAATATAAAGGAAAAACATTGAAAAAACAAAAGCGCTAAATATAATAATTTTAAACACTCTACAAAAAATAGGAAAAACACTGTAATTAGAACTATGGTGCACAAACTATAATCCTATAAAATGCTATATAATGAAAGAAAAAGCAGTCAGGAAACAAAATCATTCTCTGTATTCCCTTAAAAACACAACGTAATACATACGAAAAGCACTATAATTAGAACTATAGAGCACAAAGTAAGTATAGTCTTTAAAATGCTATATAATATAAGGAAAAACATTGAAAAAACAAAAGCGCTAAATTAATAATTTTAAACACTCTATAAAAACTACAAAACATTGTAATTAGAAATATGGTGCAAAAACTATAATCCTATAAAGTGCTATATAATGAAAAGAAAAGGCAGTCAAGAAAACAAAAACATTCATTGTATTCCCTTAAAACACAATGTAATACATACGAAAAGCACTATAATTAGAACTATAGAGCAAAAGTAAGTAAGTATTGTCTATAAATGCTATATAATATAAAGGAAAAGATTGAAAAAATAAAAGCGCTAAAATAATAATTTTAAACACTCTATAAAAAAATACGAAAAACACTGTAATTAGAACTATGGTGCACAAACTATAACCCTATAAAGTGGATATAATGAAAAGAAAAGGCAGTCAAGAAACAAAAAAGTACTCACTTTATACCTTAAAACACTATGTAATACATACGAAAAGCACTATAATTAGAACTAGATAGCACAAAGTAAATATAATCTATAAAATGCTCTATAATCTAAAGGAAAAACATTTAAAAAACAAAAGCAGTAAATATTTAATTAAAACCCTCTATAATAAATTCGAAACGCACTATAATTAGAACTATAGAGCACAAAGTAAGTATAATCTATAAAATGCTATATAATATAAAGGAAAAATATTGAAAAAAAAAAAGCGCTATATAATAATTTTAAACACTCTATAAAAAAATACGAAAAACACTGTAATTAGAACTATGGAGCACAAACTATATCCTATAAAGTGCTATATAATGAAAAGAAAAGGCAGTCAAGAAACAAAATCATTCACTGTATTCACTTAAAACACAATGTAATACATACGAAAACACTATAATTAGAACTATAGAGCACAAAGTAAGTATAGTCTATAAAATGCTATATAATATAAAGGAAAAACATTGAAAAATAAAAGCGCTAAATATAATAATTTAAAAACTCTATCAAAAATATGAAAAACACTGAATTAGAACTATGGTGCACAAACTATAATCCTATAAAGTGCTATATAATGAAAGAAAAGCAGTCAAGAAACAAAAGCACTAGCTGTATTCCCTTAAAACACTGTGTAATACATACGAAAAGCACTATAATTAGAACTATAGAGCACAAAGTAAGTATAATCTATAAAATGCTATATAATATAAGGAAAAAACATTGAAAAAACAAAATTGATAAATATAATAGATTTCAAAACCCTATAACTAATACGAAAAACAATGGAATTAGAAGTATGGAGCATAAAGTATAATCTTATAAAGTGCTATATAATGAAAAGAAAAGGCAGTCAAGAAATGAAAGCACTAACTGTATTCCCTTAAAACACTATGTAATACATACGAAAAGCACTATAATTAGAACTATAGAGCACAAAGTAAGTATAGTTTATAAAATGCTATATAATGTAAAGGAAAAACTTTGAAAAAATAAAAGCGCTAAATATAATAATTTTAAACACTTTATAAAAAATAGAAAAACACTGTAATTAGAACTATGGTGCACAAACTATAACCCTATAAAGTGCTATATAATGAAAAGAAAAGGGAGTCAAGAAACAAAAGCACTCACTGTATTACCTTAAAACACTATGTAATACATACGAAAAAGCACTATAATTAGAACTAGATAGCACAAAGTAAATATAATCTATAAAATGCTATATAATCAAAGGAAAACATTGAAAAAACAAAAGCAGTAAATATATTAATTTTAAGCCCTCTATAATAAATTCGAAACGCACTATAATTAGAACTATAGAGCACAAAGTAAGTATAATCTATAAAATGCTATATAATATAAAGGAAAAATATTGAAAAAACAAAAGCGCTATATATAATAATTTTAAACACTCTACAAAAAATACGAAAAACACTGTAATTAGAACTATGGTGCACAAACTATAATCCTATAAAGTGCTATATAATGAAAAGAAAAGGTAGTCAAGAAACAAAATCATTCACTGTATTCACTTAAAACACAAGGTAATACATACGAAAAACACTATAATTAGAACTATAGAGCACAAAGTAAGTATAGTCTATAAAATGCTATATAATATAAAGGAAAAACATTGAAAAATAAAAGCGCTAAATATACTAATTTTAAACACTCTATAACAAATACGAAAAACGCTGAATTAGAACTCTGGTGCACAAAGTATAATCCTATAAAGTGCTATATAATAAAAAGAAAAGGCAGTGAAGAAACAAAACCAGTCAATGTATTTCCTTAAAACACTATGTAACACATACGAAAAGCATTATAATTAGAACTATAGAGGACAAAGTAAGTACAATGTATAAAATGCTATATAATATAAAGGAAAAACATTGAAAAAACAAAATCGCTAAATATAATAATTTCAAACAATCTATAACAAATACGAAAAACACTAGAATTAGAACTATGGAGCACAAAGTATAATCTTATAAAGTGCTATATAATGAAAAGAAAAGATAGTCAAGAAACAAAGGCACTAACTGTATCCCCTTAAAACACTATGTAATACATACGAAAAGCACTATAATGAGAACTATAGAGCACAAAGTAAGTATAATCTATAAAATGCTATATAATATAAAGGAAAAATTTGAAAAAACAAATCGCTAAATATACTAATTTTAAACACTCTATAACAAATACAAAAAACAATCTAATTAGAACTATAGAGCACAAAGTATAATCCTATAAAGTGTTATATAATGAAAAGAAAAGGCAGTCAGGAAACAAAAACACTAATTTTAATTCCTTAAAACACTTTGTAGCACATACGAAAATCACTATAATTAGAACTATAGAGAACAAAGTAAGTATAATCTATAAAATGCTATACAATATAAAGGAAAAATATTGAAAAAACAAAAACGCTAAATAGAATAATTTTAAACAATCTAAAAAAAATGCGAAAAAATGTAATTAGAACTTTGGTGCACAAACTATAATCCTATAAAGTGCTATATAATGAAAAAAAAGGCAGTCAAGAAACAAAAGCACTCACTGTATTCCCTTAAAACACTATGTAATACATACCAAAGCACTATAATTAGAACTATAGAACACAAAGTAAGTATAATCTATAAAATGCTATATAATATAAGGAAAAACATTGAAAAAATAAAAGCGCTAAATATACTAATTTCAAACACTCTATAACAATACGAAAAACACTGTAATTAGAACTCTGGAGCACAAAGTATAATCCTATAAAGTGCTATATAATGAAAAGAAAAGACAGTCAAGAAAAAAAAGCACTCACCGTATTCCCTTAAAACACTATGTAATACATACCAAAAGCACGATAGTTAGAACTATAGAGCACAAAGTAAGTATACTCTATAAAATGCTATATAATATAAAGGAAAACCCACTAAATTTATTTCCTTAAAACACTATGTAATACATACGAAAAGCATTATAATTAGAACTATAGAGGACAAACTAAGTACAATGTATAAAATGCTATCTAATATAAAGGAAAAACATTGAAAAATCAAAAGCGATAAATATAATAATTTCAAACACTCTATAACAAATATGAAAAACACTGAAGTTAGAACTATAGAGCACAAAGCATGATCCTATAAAGTGCTATATAATGAAAAGAAAAGACAGCAAAGAAACAAAAGCACTAACTGTATTCCCTTAAAACACTATGTAATACATACGAAAAGCACTATAATGAGTACTATAGAGCACAAAGTAAGTATAATCTATGAAATGCTATATAATATAAAGGAAAAACATTGAAAAACAAAAGCGCTAAATATAATACTTTTAAACACTGTATAACAAATACGAAAAACACTCTAATTAGAACTATAGAGCACAAAGTATAATCCTATAAAGTGCTATATAATGAAAAGAAAAGGCAGTCCGGAAAAAAAAACACTAATTGTAATTCCTTAAAACACTATGTAGTACATAGGAAAAGGCACTATAATTAGAACTATAGAGCACAACGTAAGTATAATATATAGAATGCTATATAATATACAGGAAAAATATTAAAAAAACAAAAGCGCTAAATATAATAATTTTAAACAATTCTATAAAAAATGCGAAAAACACTGTAATTAGAACTTTGGTGCACAAACTATAATCCTATAAAGTGCTATATAATGAAAAGAAAAGGCAGTCAAGAAACAAAAGCACTCACTGTATTCCCTTAAAACACTATGTAATACATACCAAAAGCACTATAATTAGAACTATAGAACACAAAGTAAGTATAATCTATAAAATGCTATATAATATAAAGGAAAAACATTGAAAAAATAAAAGCGCTAAATATACTAATTTCAAACACTCTATAACAAATACGAAAAACACTGTAATTAGAACTCTGGAGCACAAAGTATAATCCTATAAAGTGCTATATAATAAAAAGAAAAGGCAGTCAAGAAACAAAACCACTAAATGTATTTCCTTAAAACACTATGTAATATATACGAAAAGCACTATAATTAGAACTATAGAGGACAAAGTAAGTACAATGTATAAAATGCTATATAATATAAAGGAAAAACATTGAAAAATCAAAAGCGCTAAATATAATAATTTCAAACACTCTATAACAAATACGAAAAACACTGAAATTAGAACTATAGAACACAAAGCATAATCCTATAAAGTGCTATATAATGAAAAGAAAAGGCAGCGAAGAAACAAAAGGACAAACTTTATTCCCTTATAACACTATGTAATACATACGAAGAGCACTCTAATGAGAACTATAGAGGACAAAGTAAGTATAATCTATAAAATGCTATATAATATAAAGGAAAAACATTGAAAAATCAAAAGCGATAAGTATAATAATTTCAAACACTCTATAACAAATACGAAAAACACTGAAATTAGAACTATAGAGCATAAATCATAATCCTATAAAGTGCTATATAATTAAAAGAAAAGGCAGAGAAGAAACAAAAGGACTAACTTTATTCCCTTATAACACTATGTAATACATACGAAAAGCACTCTAATGAGAACTATAGAGCACAAAGTAAGTATAATCTATAAAATGCTATATAATATAAAGAAAAAACATTGAAAAAATAAAAGCGCTAAATATAATAATTTTAAACACTCTATAAAAAATACGAAAAACACTGTAATTAGAACTCTGGAGCACAAAGTATAATCCTATAAAGTGCTATATAATAAAAAGAAAAGGCGGTCAAGAAACAAAACCACTAAATGTATTTCCTTAAAACACTATGTAATACATAAAAAAAGCATTATAATTAGAACTATAGAGGACAAAGTAAGTACAATGTATAAAATGCTATATAATATAAAGGAAAAACATTGAAAAATCAAAAGCGATAAGTATAATAATTTCAAACACTCTATAACAAATACGAAAAACACTGAATTAGAACTATAGATCACAAAGCATAATCCTATAAAGTGCTATATAATGAAAAGAAAAGGCAGTCAGGAAAGAAAAACACTAATTTATATTCTTTAAAACACTTTGTAGCACATACGAAAATCACTATAATTAGAACTATAGAGCACAAAGTAAGTATAATCTATAAAATGCTATACAATATAAAGGAAAAATATTGAAAAAACAAAAACGCTAAATAGAATAATTTTAAACAATCTAAAAAAAATGCGAAAAACAATGTAATTAGAACTTTGGTGCACAAACTATAATCCTATAAAGTGCTATATAATGAAAAGAAAAGGCAGTCAAGAAACAAAAGCACTCACTGTATTCCCTTAAAACACTATGTAATACATACCAAAAGCACTATAATTAGAACTATAGAACACAAAGTAAGTATAATCTATAAAATGCTATATAATATAAAGGAAAAACATTGAAAAAATAAAAGCGCTAAATATACTAATTTCAAACACTCTATAACAAATACGAAAAACACTGTAATTAGAACTCTGGAACACAAAGTATAATCCTATAAAGTGCTATATAATGAAAAGAAAAGACAGTCAAGAAAAAAAAGCACTCACCGTATTCCCTTAAAACACTATGTAATACATACCAAAAGCACGATAGTTAGAACTATAGAGCACAAAGTAAGTATACTCTATAAAATGCTATATAATATAAAGGAAAAACCACTAAATTTATTTCCTTAAAACACTATGTAATACATACGAAAAGCATTATAATTAGAACTATAGAGGACAAACTAAGTACAATGTATAAAATGCTATCTAATATAAAGGAAAAACATTGAAAAATCAAAAGCGATAAATATAATAATTTCAAACACTCTATAACAAATATGAAAAACACTGAAATTAGAACTATAGAGCACAAAGCATGATCCTATAAAGTGCTATATAATGAAAAGAAAAGACAGCAAAGAAACAAAAGCACTAACTGTATTCCCTTAAAACACTATGTAATACATACGAAAAGCACTATAATGAGTACTATAGAGCACAAAGTAAGTATAATCTATGAAATGCTATATAATATAAAGGAAAAACATTGAAAAACAAAAGCGCTAAATATACTCCTTTTAAACACTGTATAACAAATACGAAAAACACTCTAATTAGAACTATAGAGCACAAAGTATAATCCTATAAAGTGCTATATAATGAAAAGAAAAGGCAGTCCGGAAAAAAAAACACTAATTGTAATTCCTTAAAACACTATGTAGTACATACGAAAAGCACTATAATTAGAACTATAGAGCACAACGTAAGTATAATCTATAGAATGCTATATAATATAAAGGAAAAATATTAAAAAAACAAACCGCTAAATATAATAATTTTAAACACTTTATAAAAAATGCGAAAAACACTGCAATTAGAACTATGGTGCACAAACTATAATCCTATAAAGTGCTATATAATGAAAAGAAAAGGCAGTCAAGAAACAAAAGCACTCACTGTATTCCCTTAAAACACTATGTAATACATACCAAAAGCACTATAATTAGAACTATAGAGCACAAAGTAAGTATAATCTATAAAATGCTATATAGTATAAAGGAAAAACATTGAAAAAATAAAAGCGCTAAATATACTAATTTTAAACAATCTATAAAAAATACAAAAAACACTGTAATTAGAACTTTGGTGCACAAACTATAATCCTATAAAGTGCTATATAATGAAAAGAAAAGGCAGTCAAGAAAGAAAAGCACTCACTGTATTCCCTTAAAACACTATGTAATACATACCAAAAGCACTATAATTAGAACTATAGAGCACAAAGTAAGTATAATCTATAAAATGCTATATAATATAAAGGAAAAACATTGAAAAAATAAAAGCGCTAAATATACTAATTTTAAACAATCTATAAAAAATACAAAAAACACTGTAATTAGAACTTTGGTGCAGAAACTATAATCCTATAAAGTGCTATATAATGAAAAGAAAAGACAGTCAAGAAAAAAAAGCACTCACCGTATTCCCTTAAAACACTATGTAATACATACCAAAAGCACGATAGTTAGAACTATAGAGCACAAAGTAAGTATACTCTATAAAATGCTATATAATATAAAGGAAAAACATTAAAAAAATAAAAGCGCTAAATATAATAATTTTAAACACTCTATAAAAAATACGAAAAACACTGTAATTAGAACTCTGGAGCACAAAGTATAATCCTATAAAGTGCTATATAATAAAAAGTAAAGGCAGTTAAGAAACAAAACCACTAAATGTATTTCCTTAAAACACTATGTAATACATACGAAAAGAATTAAAATTAGAACTATAGAGGACAAAGTAAGTACAATGTATAAAATGGTATATAATATAAAGGAAAAACATTGGAAAATCAAAAGCGATAAATATAATAATTTCAAACACTCTATAACAAATACGAAAAACACTGAAATTAGAACTATAGAACACAAAGCATAATCCTATAAAGTGCTATATAATGAAAAGAAAAGGCAGCGAAGAAACAAAAGGACTAACTTTATTCCCTTATAACACTATGTAATACATACGAAAAGCACTCTAATGAGAACTATAGAGGACAAAATAAGTATAATCTATAAAATGCTATATAATATAAAGGAAAAACTTTGAAAAAACAAAAGCGCTAAATATAATAATTTTAAAAATTCTATAACAAATATGAAAAACACTGTAATTAGAACTCTGGAGCACAAAGTATAATCCTATAAAGTGCTATATAATAAAAAGAAAAGGCAGTCAAGAAACAAAACCACTAAATGTATTTCCTTAAAACACATGTAATACATACAAAAAGCATTATAATTAGAACTATAGAGGACAAAGTAAGTACAATGTATAAAATGCTATATAATATAAAGGAAAAACATTGAAAAATCAAAAACGATAAATATAATAATTTCAAACACTCTATAACAAATACGAAAAACACTGAAATTAGAACTATAGAACACAAAGCATAATCCTATAAAGTGCTATATAATGAAAAGAAAAGGCAGCGAAGAAACAAAAGGACTAACTTTATTCCCTTATAACACTATGTAATACATACGAAAAGCACTCTAATGAGAACTATAGAGGACAAAGTAAGTATAATCTATAAAATGCTATATAATATAAAGGAAAAACATTGAAAAATCAAAAGCGATAAGCATAATAATTTCAAACTCTCTATAACAAATACGAAAAACACTTAAATTAGAACTATAGAGCATAAAGCATAATCCTATAAAGTGCTATATAATGAAAAGAAAAGCAGCAGAAGAAAAAACAAAAGGACTAACTTTATTCCCTTAAAACACTATGTAATACATACAAAAAGCACTAATTAGAACTATAGAGCACAAAGTAAGTATAATCTATAAAATGCTATATAATATAAAGGAAAAACATTGAAAAAACAAAAGCGCTAAATATAATAATTTTAAACATTCTATAACAAATACGAAAAACACTGTAATTAGAACTCTGGAGCACAAAGTATAATCCTATAAAGTGCTATATAATAAAAAGAAAAGGCAGTCAAGAAACAAAACCACTAAATGTATTTCCTTAAAACACTATGTAATACATACAAAAGCATTATAATTAGAACTATAGAGGACAAAGTAAGTACAATCTATAAAATGCTATATAATATAAAGGAAAAACATTGAAAAATCAAAAGCGATAAGTATAATAATTTCAAACACTCTATAACAAATACGAAAAACACTGAATTAGAACTATAGATCATAAAGCATAATCCTATAAAGTGCTATATAATGAAAAGAAAAGGCAACGAAGAAACAAAAGGACTAACTTTATTCCCTTATAACACTATGTAATACATACGAAAAGCACTATAATGAGAACTATAGAGCACAAAGTAAGTATAATCTATAAAATGCTATATAATATAAAGGAAAACATTGAAAAAACAAAAGCGCTAAATATAATAATTTTAAACATTCTATAACAAATACGAAAAACACACAAATTAGAACTCTGGAGCACAAAGTATAATCCTATAAAGTGCTATATAATAGAAAGAAAAGGTAGTCAAAAAACAAAACCACTAAATGTATTTCCTTAAAACACTATGTAATACATACAAAAAGCATTATAATTAGAACTATAGAGGACAAAGTAAGTACAATGTATAAAATGCTATATAATATAAAGGAAAAACATTGAAAAATCAAAAGCGATAAATATAATAATTTCCAACACTCTATAGAAAATACGAAAAACACTGTGATTAGAACTATGGAGCACAAAGTATAATCCTATAAAGTGCTATATAATAAAAAGAAAAGACAGTCAAGAAACAAAAGCACTCACTGTATTCCCTTAAAACAATATGTAATACATACGAAAAGCACTATAATTAGAACTATAGAGCACAAAGTAAGTATAATCTATAAAATGCTATATAATATAAAGGAAAAACATTGAAAAAACAAAAGCGCTAAATATAATAATTTCAAACACTCTATAACAAATACGAAAAACACTTGAATTAGAACTATGGAGCACAAACTATAATCCTATAAAGTGCTATATAATGAAAAGAAAAGACAGTCAAGAAACAAAAGCACTCACTGTATTCCCTTAAAACACTATGTAATACATACGAAAAGCACTATAATGAGAACTATAGAGCACAAAGTAAGTATAATCTATAAAATGCTATATAATGTAAAGGAAAACATTGAAAAAACAAAAGCGCTAAATATAATAATTTCAAACACTCTATAACAAATACGAAAAACACTGGAATTAGAACTATGGAGCACAAAGTATAATCCTATAAAGTGCTATATAATAAAAGAAAAGGCAGTCAAGAAACAAAAGCACTCACTGTATTCCCTTAAAACACTATGTAATACATACGAAAAGCACTATAATAAGAACTATAGCGCACAAAGTAAGTATAATCTATAAAATGCTATATAATAAAAAGAAAAACATTGAAAAAACAAAAGCGCTAAATATAATAATTTCAAACACTCTATAACAAATACGAAAAACACTGGAATTAGAACTATGGAGCACAAAGTATAATCTTATAAAGTGCTATATAATGAAAAGAAAAGGAAGTCAAGAAACAAAAGCACTCACTGTATTCCCTTAAAACACTATGTAATACATACAAAAGCCCTAAAATTAGAACTATAGAGCACAAAGTAAGTATAATCTATAAAATGCTATATAATATAAAGGAAAAACATTGAAAAAACAAAAGCGCTAAATATAATAATTTCAAACACTCTATAACAAATACGAAAAACACTGGAATTAGAACTATGGAGCACAAAGTATAATCCTATAAAGTGCTATATAATGAAATGAAAAAGCAGTCAAGAAACAAAAGCACTTGTATTCCCTTAAAACACTATGTAATACATACGAAAAGCACTATAATGAGAACTATAGAGCACAAAGTAAGTATAATCTATAAAATGCTATATAATATAAAGGAAAAACATTGAAAAAAAAAAGCGCTAAATATAATAATTTTAAACACTATAAACAAATACGAAAAACACTCTAATTAGAACTATGGAGCACAAACTATAATCCTATAAAGTGCTATATAATGAAAAGAAAAGGCAGTCAAGAAACAAAAGCACTCACTGTATTCCCTTCAAAACACTATTTCATACATACGAAAAGCCCTAAAATTAGAAGTATAGAGCACAAAGTAAGTATAATCTATAAAATGCTATATAATATAAAGGAAAAACATTGAAAAAACTAAAGCGCTAAATATAATAATTTCAAACACTCTATAACAAATAAGAAAAACACTGGAATTAGAACTATGGAGCACAAACTATAATCTTATAAAGTGCTATATAATGAAAAGAAAAGGCAGTCAAGAAACAAAAGCACTAACTGTATTCCCTTAAAACACTATGTAATACATACGAAAAGCACTATAATGAGAACTATAGAGCACAAGTAAGTATAATCTATAAAATGCTATATAATATAAAGGAAAAACATTGAAAAAACAAAAGCGCTAAATATACTAATTTTAAACACTATAACAAATACGAAAAACACTATAATTAGAACTATAGAGCACAAAGCATAATCCTATAAAGTGCTATATAATGAAAGGAAAAGGCAGTCAAGAAACAAAAGCACTAATGTATTCCCTTAAAACACTATGTAATACATACGAAAAGCCCTAAATTAGAACTATAGAGCACAAGTAAGTATAATCTATAAAATGCTATATAATATAAAGGAAAAACATTGAAAAAACAAAAGCGCTAAATATAATAATTTTAAACACTATAACAAATACGAAAAACACTTAATTAGAACTATGGAGCACAAACATAATCCTATAAAGTGCTATATAATGAAAAGAAAAGGCAGTCAAGAAACAAAAGCACTCACTGTATTCCCTTAAAACACTACGTAATACATACGAAAAGCACTATAATTAGAAGTATAGAGCACAAAGTAAGTACAATCTATAAAATGCTATATAATATAAAGGAAAAACATTTAAAAACCAAAAGCGCTAAATATAATAATTTCAAACACTCTATAACAAATACGAAAAACACTGAAATTAGAACTATAAAGCACAAACTATAATCCTATAAAGTGCTATATAATGAAAAAAAGGCAGTCAAGAAACAAAAGCACTAAATGTATTCCCTTAAAACACTATGTAATACATAGGAAAAACACTATAATTAGAACTATAGAGGACAAGTAAGTACAATGTATAAAATGCTATATAATATAAAGGAAAAACATTGAAAAAACAAAAGCGCTAAATATAATAATTTCAAACACTCTATAACAAATACGAAAAACACTCTAATTAGAACTATGGAGCACAAACATAATCCTATAAAGTGCTATATAATGAAAGGAAAAGGCAGTCAAGAAACAAAAGCACTCACTGTATTCCCTTAAAACACTACGTAATACATACGAAAAGCACTATAATTAGAAGTATAGAGCACAAAGTAAGTATAATCTATAAAATGTTATATAATATAATGGAAAAACATTGAAAAAACAAAAGCGCTAAATATAGTAATTTCAAACACTCTATAACAAATACGAAAAACACTCTAATTAGAACTATGGAGCACAAACTATAATCCTATAAAATGCTATATAATGAAAAAAAAGGCAGTCAAGAAACAAAAGCACTAACTGTATTCCCTTAAAACACTATGTAATACATACGAAAAACACTATAATGAGAACTATAGAGCACAAGTAAGTGCAATCTATAAAATGCTATATAATGTAAAGGAAAAACATTGAAAAAACAAAAGCGCTAAATATAATAATTTCAAACACTCTATAACAAATACGAAAAACAGTGGAATTAGAACTATGGAGCACAAAGTATAATCCTATAAAGTGCTATATAATGAAAAGAAAAGGCAGTCAAGAAACAAAAGCACTAATGTATTCCCTTAAAACACTTTGTAATACATACGAAAAGCACTATAATTAGAACTATAGTGCACAAAGTAAGTATAATCTATAAAATGCTATATAATATAAAGGGAAAACATTGAAAAAACAAAAGCGCTAAATATAATAATTTTAAACACTATAAAAATACGAAAAACACTGGAATTAGAACTATGGAGCACAAACTATAATCCTATAAAGTGCTATATAATGAAAAGAAAAGGCAGTCAAGAAACAAAAGCACTCACTGTATTCCCTTAAAACACTATGTAGTACATACGAAAAGTACTATAATTAGAACTACAGAGCAAAAAGTAAGTATAAACTATAAAATGATATATAATGTAAAGGAAATAAAGTAAAAAAACAAAAGCGCAAAATATAATAATGTTAAACACTCTATAACAAATACGAAAAACACTGTAATTAGAATTCTGGAGCACAAAGTATAATCCTATAAAGTGCTATATAATAAAAAGAAAAGGCAGTCAAGAAACAAAACCACTAAATGTATTTCCTTAAAACACTATGTAATACATAGGAAAAACATTATAATTAGAACTATAGAGGACAAAGTAAGTACAATGTATAAAATGCTATATAATATAAAGGAAAAACGTTGAAAAATCAAAAGCGCTAAATATAATAATTTCAAACACTCTATAACAAATACGAAAAACACTAGAATTAGAACTATGGAGCACAAACTATATTCCTGTAAAGTGCTATATAATGAAAAGAAAAGGCAGTCTAGAAACAAAAGCACTAACTGTATTCCCTTAAAACACTATGTAATACATAGGAAAAACATTATAATTAAAACTATAGAGCACAAAGTAAGTATAATCTATAAAATGCTATATAATATAAAGGAAACACATTGAAAAAACAAAAGCGCTAAATATAATAATTTCAAACACTCTATAACAAATACGAAAAACACTGGAATTAGAACTATGGAGCACAAAGTATAATCTTATAAAGTGCTATATAATGAAAAGAAAAGGTAGTCAAGAAACAAAAGCACTAACCGTATTCCCTTAAAACACTATGTATTACATACGAAATGCACTATAATGAGAACTATAGAGCACAAAGTAAGTATAATCTATAAAATGCCATATAATATAAAGGAAAAACATTAAAAAAACAAAAGCACTAAAATACTAATTTTAAACACTCTTTAACAATATACGAAAAACACTGTAATTAGAACTATGGTGCAGAAACTATAATCCTATAAAGTGCTATATATTGAAAAGAAAAGGCAGTCAAGAAACAAAAGCACTCACTGTATTCCCTTAAAACACTATGTAATACAACCAAAAGCACTATAATTAGAAGTATAGAGCACAAAGTAAGTATAATCTATAAAATGCTATATCATAAAAAGGAAAAACATTGAAAAAAGAAAAGCGCTAAATATAATAATTTTAAACACTCTATAAAAAATACGAAAAACACCGTAATTTGAACTATGGTGCACAAACTATAGTCCTATAAAGTGCTATATAATGAAACGAAAAGACAATCAAAAAAGAAAAGCACTCACAGTATTCCCTTAAAACAGTACGTAATACATCCGAAAAGCACTATAATTAGAAGTATAGAGCACAAAGTAAGTATAATCTATAAAATGCTATATAATATAAAGGAAAAATATTGAAAAAACAAAAGCGCTAAATATAATAATTTCAATCACTCTATAACAAATACAAAAAACACTGGAATTAGAACTATGGAGCACAAACTATAATCCTATAAAGTGCTATATAATGAAAAGAAAAGGCAGTCAAGAAATAAAAGCACTAACTGTATTCCCTTAAAACACTATGTAATACATACGAAAAGCACTATAATGAGAACTATAGAGCACAAAGTAAGTATAATCTATAAAATGCCATATAATATAAAGGAAAAACATTGAAAAAACAAAAACGCTAAATATAATAATTTTAAAACTCTATAACAAATACGAAAAAGACTGCAATTAGAACTATGGAGCACAAAGTATAATCCTATAAAGTGCTATATAAGGAAGAGAAATGGCAATCAAGAAACAAAAGCACCTATTGTATTCCCTTAAAACACTATTTAATACATACCGTAAGCACTATAATTAGAACTATGAGCACAAAGTAAATATAATCTATAAAATGTTGTATATATAAAGGAAAAACATTTAAAAAACAAAAGCGCTAAATATATTAATTTTAAACACTCTATAAAACATACGAAACGTACTATAATTTCATTAAAAAAAAAAAAGAAAAACTATTTTTTACATTAAAAAAAAACTCCCGACCCGTAACTAAATTTGGCTGATGGAGGAAGTCCATGCCCTTATCCATACGTCCATGGTCGTTTGTTAAAGCCGTTAGACAAACTCAATGATAATGTGGCCGAAGTTGAGAACACGTCTTGATGGAACTCAACGAGTTGGGAGAGATATATTGGAGGTGCTCAACAAGTTGAAGGGCCATATGCGGTCGTTTCTTAAAGCGGTTAGACAAACTCAAGGATAATGTGGCTGAAGTTGAGAACATGCCTTGATGGAACTCAGCGAGTTTTGAACGATATATTGGAGGTGCTCAGCAAGTTGAAGGGCCATATGCGGTCGCCCTCAACCACATGGAGATAGCCGAATTGCAGATAGAGACGACCTTATTGTTGGAATGTCTCAATGAGGATAAAGCCATATACAAGGCGGCCTTAGAAAGTGGTTCCACAACATTGCATACGAGCCCCAAAACTTCCAAAATACTTAGGTAAGCATAATGCTAAAGAGCTTGATAATTTTCTTTGGTCTTGTTGGTTCCGAAAAATAAATTTTTTTGAGTCTCCAACGTAGATTTTTCCAAAAGGGCTCCGAGCCTTTTTGAAATACGATACGCCCAAAGATCAAGCATTGTGAGTTCTGGCAGCACTTCAAAGAGTCTATCCATTGTCGGATTGAGGGGCGACTCTGGCGGTAGAGCCTGCACGGCTTTGAGTCTTAACGGTTTATTCGATGGAGAAATTTAGCTAAACTCTACTGGAATTCAGATAAAAACATGTTGGAAACTTCAATTAACATAAAATACACTAAAATTAACAAAAGACAACACAAATTAGGACATAAATGGATAATATTCCTAAAATCTATGGAAAAACTATTGAAATAAAATGATAAACTTTAAGGATAAGATGTGCCCTTTATGTCGTGTGTGCATTGTCTTTGTTTTGCCCTCTTTATCCTAACATAAGAAACCACTCCTACATTTGAGGGAAATGATTGTAGTTATTCTTTCAAACTCCGAAACTGTTCATCCACTTCTTTGGCCTCCAGCTGCCAAACATAGGCTTGAACCATGTCCTCCATCCATGCCTTTGGGAGTTAAAATTGGGTCTAATTGCACAGCCAGCTGTTCGGCAGCTCCACAGACTGAGGCTCCATTACTGGTAGGCAGCTCCACTGCTTGAAGCTCCCTTGGTGTTGGGCAGCTCCAAAGACTAGAGCTCCCTTGCTGTTGGGTGGCTGCGCGGCTTGAAGCTCCGTGTTGTTGGGCAGCTTCACAAACTGAGGCTCCCTTGTTGCTGAGCGGCTTCATAGCATGGGAGCTTCAGCTCCACTTTTGTCTTCAAGCCTCTTTCACGTTCAGGTGCTTTTGGACCTATGTTCAATAATGTCCTCCTCAAAAGGGTTAGACGATCGTTTCCATTGAGTTCATGTCTTTTTGCTCCGAGCTGCTTGCTCGCATCAACTGTGATCACTTCCTTCAAAAAGGGATTCTTCTCGGCTTCACTTCTTGGACTTCATCTCCATTCCAAAACATCAAACTTTGATGGAGTGTCGATGGCACACACTCGCATGTGTGAATCAAGCCTCGTCCCAAGAGGGCCGAATAGAATGACTTACTATTGATTACCACGAAAGTTGATGGTATTTTCTTTGTCCCCACCTGCACATTCAAAGTGATAATACCTGCCGATTCGTAAGAATTTCCCATGAAATTGGTAGGCCATACGGATGCAGAATTCAAACCATCACTAGTCTTTTTGAACATCTGTAGGTGTCTCAATTGGTAGCACATTCACAACGGCTCCGTTGTCCACCAGAACTTGGTCAAACGGGTGGCCATTTATCGAGGCCCGAATGCCCAAAGGCTTGACATATTGGTTTTGGCCAGGCTCAAGCCTTTTAAATTCTATCATGGTCCCTACATCATTCCATTCGATGATAGGCTCTTCGTCAATGATAACTTCCTCTAACTCTTGAAATTCTTTAGGAGCTTTGAATTCTTTCAGAGGCTCATCTACCTGCATTTATGTTAGAATAAGCTCTTCCATTCGTTCTTCTTTTAGAACAGCTCCACAACCTGCTTTCTTTTGGAAGGGGCTCCTCCATCTACTTTTCTGTTGGAAAAGGCTCCTTCATCTGCTATCTTTTTGGAAGCAGCTCCATAGTCTGCTTTCTTTCAGAAAGCGGCTCCAAAGCCTACCTTTTTTTTTTTTTTTTTTTTTTTTTTTTTTCTGGAAGTGGCTTCACAACCTGCTTTGCTTTTGGAAGGGTTTTAAGAAGAAGCCTCTGTGAACTTTTTTTTTCTATGCGAGTCTACAACTTTCTTCTTTGTGCTGGCCTCTTTTGAGTCCTATTAAGTCCTCCTATTGCCCCCTTGGTGGAAAGCTTCGGCTCATTCACAATTTATTTTTCATTCTCTTTCATGATATGAGGCTTTCGTATCGCTTTGGGAAAAATAGTGATTTGATCGGCCGTGGTAACAATCCAAACCCATTTCCCATTCGAAACCTTCACTTCTGCTACGGTAGCCTCCGACTTGGATCTTTTGTATACTTTCTTCTTTTTCAATCCTGTGACTTTCGGTCTTGGGATGGTGACATCGACATTAGGCTCCCTCTTGATTGTTCTTTGTCTTGCCTCTTCTATGTTCGAACCTGAGCCTTTCCCAAATGTCATTCTTGTGAAGATGGCTATTTTTACGGGTACCTTCGGTCCTAGACAGTCGTGAACCGAAGGTCTCGATGGCTGGTTGCCAAGCCTTTCTCTCATAGGGCCATTAATAGCGGGAGCAAACTTTTTGGTGGGTCACAAGTCTGCACACGAATGAAGCTCCCATTTCGCTATTTTTGCGGCCAGAGCCTCTGCCTCCGCAAAGCCCTCTTCATTTGAAGCCATCAGTACTTCTGCCCTAGCAGGCTCCACTTTGTCAAGAGTTCAACTAGCCAGCACAACCTCTACCCCCTCGGAAGCCTCTTGGATTGAAGTTGTCAGGGCCTCTTGAGCTTCTGCCCTGGTAAAACTCATTTTCTTCTGGAGCCTCCATGGTCTTTGGAGCCTCTGCCCCTGCAACCTCTTTTTTGTTTGGAGCCTCTACTCTGCAACCTCTATTTTGTCTAGTGCCTCCATGGCCTCTAGAGTTATAGATGGAGGAAGTACTTCTTCTTTTTTCAAACAACAATAACATAAATTATATATAAAAGGGATTTGATTTGTCATCCAAATTTGCTTAATTTGGAAAAAACATTGAAATTTTCATATAATTTGTAATGTTTTTTAATATTGATGATGTTATATTTTGGTTGTTTTAGTTGCAATTGCATAGCAGTTTGCGGCTTTTAGATAAAAAGAATAAGAGTAATGATTTACATAGTTATGTGAACAAGTCAATGGGTGATCACTAAGGTCTATGGCCTAGGTTGGTAACTTTCATTGCACTTAGGAGGGTATCGGCCTAAGGTCAGCCAAAATGGTCAATCCTACGTCGTAATTTGTGGTAGATGGGGCTTACAACTGTGGAGAAAAAATTGTGTTATTTTTAATAAACACAAAAATTTGTACAAATTATAATTAATTTGGATTTAAAGTGGGTCCTATTCTCTAAATGGGTCATTTGATTCTCTTTCTGGGTCGATTTGTTTTCCAACTTGATTTTCGATGGCTTCTTTGATACAAAGATATTTGGTCTTCGGTTTCTCTTTGCCGGACTTTAGAGGGCTTTGGTCTCCGTGCGGGCGATTTGATCGTCGGCTTTGAATTTGATGTCCTCTTTGGACGATCCGATACTTTGATCTTTGGTTTGGCTTTGCCGCTTTTTGGAGAGCTTTGGTCTCCGTGTGGGCGATTTGATCATCGGCTTTGGATTTGATGTCTTCTTTAGACGATCCAAGGCTTTGATCTTCGCTTTGTCTTTTCTGCTTTTGGAGGACTTTGATCTTCATGTGGGCGATTTGATCCTCGGCTTTGGATTTGATGTCTTCTTCAGATGATCCGAGGCTTTGATCTTTGGTTGGCTTTGCCGCCTTTCAGAGGGCTTTGGTCTCCATGTGGGCGATTCGATCGTCGGCTTTGGACTTAATGTCTTCTTTAGATGATCCTTGGCTTTGATCTTTGGTTTGGTTTTGCCGCCTTTTGGAGAGCTTTGGTCTCCATGTGGGCTATTTGATCGTCGGCTTTGGATTTGATGACTTCTTTGAACGATCTGAGGCTTTGATCTTTGGTTTAGCTTTGCGGCTTTTTGGAGGGCTTTGGTCTCCGTGGAGGGCGATTTGATCTTCAGATTTGGATTTGATGTCTTTTTTGGACGATTCGAGGCTTTGATCTTTGGTTTGGCTTTGCCGCCTTTCGGAGGGCTTTGGTCTCTGTGGGGGGCGATTTGATCATCGACTTTGGATTTGATGTCTTCTTTGGACGATCCGAGACTTTGATCTTTGGTTTGGCTTTGCCGCTTTTCAGAGGGCTTTGGTCTTTGTGGGGGGAGATTTGATCGTCGCCTTTGGATTTGATGTCTTCTTTGGACGATCCGTGGCGTTGATCTTTGAATAGGTGGATTTGGTGCTCCATAACACTTTTGGCGGCGTGTCCCTTTGACGTTTGGATCGAAGAGGTCCTGGTCGATACTTTTGATGAAGAACGCGACAAACACCTTGAAGCTTTGGGATGCACTTGGGAAGCTCTTCCTTGGCTTTGATGGATCCTTCAACGGCTTATGTAGCTTTGATCTTTCCTTCGGCTTGGGTATACGACGAAGAACACTCCATCGATTCGTCAACCAATATTGGATCATTTCTCCAAATCAATGACTTTCGACGAAGAATGCTTCGAAAGACACGAAGAACATGAAGAACAATATAGAGAGAGTTTAGAGACTTACCATTTTTCTTGAATCCTCGATGTAACTTCGGTGTGTCAAATGAATTGGTCCTGACTCATATTTATTGGGGAGGAGTGACCTTGGCTTCCTTTTTTAATGATGCCACGTGGCGTGTCCTGATTGGACAATAGAAAGATTTTATAATATTTCATTTTCCATAAGATGTTGTTTTCCATTCTTGACGGATTTGATTATGCAATTTCCTTTCTCGCCAAAATTTTTGTATCATTACTTTTTTCGGAAGATATTAATTTATATACTTCATTTATTGACATGATTAATTTATTTTGTTGCCAAATTTATTATGGCTCTATTTATGCATGTAATATTTGTACTATATCTTCCATTTTAAGCAAATTTTTGTATTAATGGTTGATATTTACTGTACAAAAACTAACATATGTGCATAATGAAATATTACACATTTATTATATCAGAATTTAATTTTCTTCCAATAGATATGATATTTAATTTAATTTAGACATTTAATTTTTAATGCCTACAATAATAAAATTAGAAATGTATTCTCAGCAAATCTTATGAAGCATATCGTTAATCGAAACATTTTAAATCAAAAACAAACTGCTAGTTAGCTCTAAATTAAAAACAAGTTGTTGGTTGTATTTTAATTATAATTATAACAATAAATTATTATGTAAATGCAAGGAGAATAACTGCTTTTCTATTCTTTAAGTGTATATGAATATATCTCAGACCAATCACAGTAGTCTACAAACTAGGTGAATAAGCTACCCGTCAAGTCTAGGGTGACAGATTCAACCGAAAAAACATTGGCATCATTCAACTTAGTGACCTTTCGGTCATTCGCCTTTATACCACACCAACTCAGCCATTTTGGGAGGTGCATTGTTAATTTTATTGAAGGTGGGGAATATACTTGTTACACACTATTGTCTATTTGCCATATACCCCGTTTATTCACATATATCTATTTTACTATTCAATAGATATGTATATTTTTAAAAATATCATATTCAACAGGTATTATCACATCAAAAATATTTTTTGTTCTAACAAAAGGTTTGCCTTTTTCCTTCCATTTGGTTGGCCTGGCGTTGTTAAGTGCTTGCCTTCAAACTAAATTAAAGGGTAGTCGAGCTCTACCATTCGAAAGCCGGCTTTGTTCCAAATAAACTTGACAAAAAGCTCGACACCGACTGTTTCATTGGTAAGTTCAAGTAAATGTGCCCATCATTTGCTTCTGTAGTACCTTATTTGTTCAGCAAATTGAATCAAAATTCATACTTCTATGCATTTTTTCATTTATAACTCTTCGAACCATCATTCATACTTTACATACAATTAAACTTGTTAAATATTTTCACTTTTTACTATTTTATTATTGCGATGTTATATAAAAATATATTTCCTCGGTCCATGTAATAATATTTAAATAGTAGTTTAGGGTACTTTTAATATGTGAAGATTTTTTGCTATTATATTTTAATTTGATTTAATAGTATTGATATTAAGTGTAAGTTTGTGGATATTTTTTAATGGGAAGTGTGGTTAAACTTATTAAAAAACAAATATATACTTTGTATTTGAACATGTAAAAATGACAAAATATATATTTTTCTGAGTCGACACAGGATATATTATTTCTATTAGTAACACTACATCCAAACCACTTTTCAAATTAAATATTAAAGGGTAAACTGTTTTTTTAGTCCCGTAACTGGACCCCCTTGTCATTTTAGTCCCGTAAGTGGAACCTATTGCAAACTAGTCCCATAAGTGAAAATATTGTGTTGTTTTAGTCCTCCGGCGCCGAAGACGCCCGCGTGGCTCGTCGGAGGCCACGTGTCCGCCAGGTCAGCGACATCTGACAGACACGTGGATTTTATTTTTTATTTTTATTAAAAAATTTATTTTTAATTTTATTTGCTTTTTTAAAATTTTTTTTATTTGGTCCAATTAAAAAAATTATAAAACTTAAAAAATAAAAATAAAATAATCCACGTGTCCGCCAGGTGTCCACCTGGCGGACACGTGGCTTCTGGCGAGCCACGCGGGCGTCTCCGGCGTCGAAGGACTAAAACAACGAAAATTTTCCACTTGTGGGACTAGTTTGTGACAGGCTCCACTTACGAGACTAAAATGATAAGGGAGTGCAGTTACGGGACTAAAAATACAATTTACCCAATATAAAAACTAAAGAAAGCACTAACCAAACACACCCTAAAGATATTTGTATTATATGTATATTAATTTGATATGGATAGATTATACTCTCTCCATCGTACTAAAAATATCTATTTTTCATTATCGGTCTTTCAAATACAAAGTATACATTTCTCTTCCTAATAAGTATACACCCATTGTATAAATACTAAAATTACACTTAATTCAAATCCCCGTATGACCTATCTTTAGTATAAGTTGAATTACCACAACTATTGTTTTAATTGCAAATGTCCATTGATAATCTGGTGGTGATAGCTAAAGCACTGATATTTTGAATTGAAAAGCTTCTCAAAGGTTGGGATCCTCGTGTTCTTGAGTCTAAGTAGAATGCTATCTGCATCTAAATGGTCGTTTCAAGGGTCTTTCTCATCACTTCCATCGGTAATATACACGATTGGATTGGACGAAGGGAGTTCGTTATAGAAGATGCTCTCTTCATTTCGGCTTCTGGGGAGAAACTTGACATTTTTTAAGATATTTTTTAATGTGAATCTCATAGTTGGTTGCTTGTATCATTTAAAGTAATATATATTTGATGATGATGATGTATGCCATAAATCCAATATTAGGATGATTTTCCAAGTAAAAATAACAAACATATTTGACAAGTTATAAATATGTTAAAATTTTGGGTTATCAAGTATTCTTACACTAAATCTTTGTTCATCCTACGAAAACTTCAAATGTTATTTTATAACCTAACATGTTAATTTTTAGTGAAGTCCAATATTTACTATTCTTCTATAAAAGTTTTGTTTTAAGAAAGAAATTAATACCGTCCCTTCATTAAGTTGGAGCATGGATATTGATAATGTCAATTTTTTTGAAAAACTTATAAAATTAGTCAAAACCGAAAGAATTGGTAAAAAAAAAAAAAAAAAAAAAAACTAGAAACTTTGGTAAAGAGCTTGGTTGACTGCGGGTGAAAAGGGATAGAATTTAGACCAATGAATTTCAAATGCACGTTACCTAGAATAAATAACATTGACTCTCTCTATCTTTATATATGACTAAAAATCTTATTTTAATATATTTTTCTGTTTGAAATTGTCATATTTGTGGGCACTTTTCAATTATATGCCAATTAGTTTTTTAAACTAACGCCATATTGGTTGTGTATTGATAAACCTACGAAATAGTTATGCTTTAAAATGAGCATTATTTATATATATTAGCATTAAATACCAAGCTGCTTTTGCATTTCCATTACTTTGAGTTATTTCCTACAAATTAAGAATTTTGAAAATAAAAGTGTAAACATCATTTCATGTGTGCACATAATTTTGACGGGATATAAAATCACATATATGCTCAAACGTGTGATTTTTTTTAATTATTACAAAAATTATCTAATTAATTACAATATTTTTAACTACAAAATATTTTTGTAGTTAATTATGGTATTCAACAAAAAAAAAATAAAAATTATCGGTAAAAATAAGTTGTGTACTACAAAATTAATTTCTTCCCTAAAATTCTTTTGCTAAAATAATCCTATTTTCATTGAAAAAAAGTTTTAGCTACAAAATCGTCTTTCATAGCTAAAACCATTTGGCCTAGAATTTTGTTATGCATTTTATTTTTATAGCTAAAGAACTTTAGCTACAAATCATATTTTTGTAACTATATCATTTTTTAACTTTCATTGAAAAAAAATTATATTTCATTATGAAAATCAAATTTGTCACCAAAGACTTTTACCAATGCAGTATAGGCGACGAAATGAGTTTAGTCGTAAAAACATTTTTACTACGAATTCATTACCTTTTGCTACAAAATTTTTTGTACCTAAATTTAAACTTTTTTTTTTTTTTTTTGTAGTGAATTCAACTTAATGCACATACATATTCATAATTTCTTACAAGTAAAATTTTAAATTTAACATTTAATTATATTCATATATGGGGTAAACTATTTATTTAGTCTCATAATGATAGTTAGAAATCGCATGCGTTTTATATTCATATCATATGCGATAATTGGGTGATTTTAATTGGATTCTACCTAATTTATATGCGAATTGTTTATTTGCTGTGTGCAGAGGGCAAATATTAAATTTGGCATAATTGACAAAAAAAAATAAAATAAAATAAAATAAAATTAATTAAAGACCCAAAAGCCCATCTACAAAATAATTAGGGCAAACATTAAATAAAAGGAGGGATCACACGTTTCAAAGGAGAGGACGGCTAGGGCAGAAACGCACAGGAGCAGGAGACTGACAGATTCATAGATCGCGCAGGAGCAAATCGACAGAGAAGATTTCCCCCTCCCACTATGACTTCATCTTTCTCTTTTGTTCTTTGTTATTTAATTATGGAGTAGATACTTTTCTGGTTTGAGGGGTGATAATGTTTTGGTTCCTTTTGTTTTGGAGATTCTTGATTTTCTTTATAAAAGTTCTTTTTTATTATCAATATTTGTCTAATTCTGATAATAGCGTTTATTATTGTTAGATTGATTGAATATTTTGGTACCGATATTTAAATTAGTCTGATAATCTAAAGTCAATTCAAGTAGGATATCCGTAATTGTATTCGCACTTGAATAGGTGACAACCGAGTTGAATAGTTCCTTCCCGGGGGTTAGACAATCAAATCTAATTGCTTCTCTTAGATAGTAATTGTTTTGAATTGGGTTTTTCTAGATTGGAATGCGGTTAGGTAATATTCTTATGGGCACACCTAGGTTTATTTGCTTAATTAGGAGTAGTTAACGGTCGTACCTTAATTACCTACACCGTAAGGAAAAATTGGTTGTCAGAGCTTGTTGATAACTATAACCAATTTATTGATACTTTAATAAGAATTAATTTAATTGAATTAATGATAGAACACAAGTGCCATAACTGCATCATCCCTTGAGCCAGACATCCCCTTGATAGTCAGTTCCCCTTTAATTTAATTGCTTTGTTATTTTATTTTAATTAGATAATAAAAGAAAAATCCCCCTTTATTTGTTGCATTAGAACACGAAAGAGTGAATCACACAATCCCTGTGGAGACGATCCCTTCCCCTATATTACATTAAACTGTGATCACGGAGTAGGTGAAATATTTGATTGACCGCGCGACAGGTCACATAACTAGACCCTTTATCATTTTAGTCCTATAAGTAGAGCTTGTCGCAAACTAGTCCTATAAGTGGAAACCCGAAGAACATCAGTGCCATAACTCTTCGTAGCGGAAAGGAATTGGAAGGTCCACCTCCTATCTCAAAGGAATAGAATGAGGATCAGATTGAGATGGAGATCGGAAAAGAAGCTGAACTTCACGAAAAGGTACTTCCTGACTCTGTTCCTCCTACTGAAACTAAATCAGCTCCTTTTCCTGACAGGTTGAAGAATTCACAAAAGGCAACCAAACGAAAAGAGATGATGGAAATATTCAAGAAGGTAGAACTTAATATCCCGCTCCTGGAGGCTATCAACCAAATCCCCAAGTACGCAAAGTTTTTGAAAGAACTATGCACTAACAAAAGGAAATTGCGAGGGAACGAGCATATTATAGCGGGTGAGAACGTTTCTGCTGTTCTCAAAAGAAAGGTACCACCCAAAACCGGTGATCCAGGTATGTTTTCTATCCCTTGTAGGATTGGAAAAACTGAGATAACTAAGGCTATGCTAGATTTAGGAGCTGCTATTAATGTCATGCCTCGATCAATATACGATTCTTTAAATCTAGGGCCTTTAAAAGAAACAGGAATTATTATTCAACTTGCTGATCGAACCAATGCTTACCCTGATGGTATGATAGAAGACGTGCTAGTTCAAGTTAATGACTTAATTTTCCCTGTTGATTTTTATATTCTGGATATGCATGATGCACACTGCGTTAATCCACCGCCTCTTTTGTTAGGAAGACCTTTTATGTGCACTGCAGGAGCAAAAATTGATGTACGGAAGGGCACTCTCGCTTTGGAATTTGATGGAGAAGAAGTCCATTTCAATATTTTTGATGCTATGAAACATCCTATTGATTCTGAAACATTATATGCAATTGATATCATTGATCCCTTGGTGCAGGACGCATTTGGATTAAGTGGTTCCGACGAATTGAAGATCGTGTTAATGGAACATCTGGAGAAAGAACATGGGAGAGAGATAGCCGTAGACAAGAGAATAAGAAAAGTTCTCAAGGAGCTTAACTCAACTCCAAGAGTGTCACCAAGGTATGAATTAGCTCCAATATTCTTACATGAGTCTAATCAATGTTTATTACCATCTTTGACGCAGGCACCTGAATTGGAATTGAAGCCTTTACCTGAAACTCTAAAGTACGCTTATTTGGGAGAGAAGAACACTCTACCGGTAATCATCTCTGCAAAATTGACACCAGAACAAGAAGAGAAATTGATTAAGGTTTTAAGAGATCACAAGACCGCCATTGGATGGACAATCGCTGACATAAAAGGTATTGATCCCTCGTTTTGTACTCATAGGATCACACTCGAGGAGGATTCAAAACCAGTGAGACAAGCTCAAAGGAAGTTGAACCCGATTATGACTGAGGTAGTCAAGAAAGAAGTGTTAAAGCTTCTCGAAGCTGGTATCATCTACCCTATCTCCGATAGTAGGTGGGTGAGTCCGGTTCAAGTGGTTCCCAAGAAAGCCGGAGTAACGGTGGAAGAGACTCAAGAAGGAGAAAAGCTCCCGGTTCGAAAACAAGCTGGATGGCGCCAATGCATAGATTACCGTAAGCTGAATGCGGTAACAAAAAAGGATCATTTTCCTCTCCCTTATATTGATCAAATGATTGAACGACTCGCTGGTCGCGCATATTACTGCTTTTTAGATGGATTTTCAGGTTATTTTCAGATAGTGATAGCACCCGAGGATCAGGAGAAAACATCATTCACTTGTCCGTTTGGAGTTTTCGCCTACAGAAGGATGCCTTTTGGTTTGTGTAACGCTCCTGCTACATTCCAAAGATGTATGGTAAGTATTTTCTCTGAATATATTGAGCGAATCATTGAAGTTTTTATGGATGACTTTAGTGTATATGGCTCTAGTTTTGATGATTGTCTAGGTACTTTGACTTTAATCTTGAAACGATGCATCGAAACTAACCTTGTGCTCAATTGGGAGAAATGTCAACTGATGGTTCAGCAAGGAATTGTTTTAGGCCATAAGGTGTCACATGAGGGTATAGAAGTAGATAAATCTAAAGTTGAGCTAATCACTGTTTTACCTTACCCTACTTCTGTGCGAGAGCTACGTGGTTTTTTAGGACATGCAGGTTTCTACCGGCGCTTCATCAAGGACTTCTCCAAAATTGGAGCACCATTGTTTCACCTCCTGCAGAAAGATGTAGCATTTGAGTTCAATGACGATTGCAAGAAGGCATTTGGAGCACTGAAAGAGCGCCTCACAACACCACCGATTATTCAATCTCCGAATTGGGACTTGCCATTCGAGTTGATGTGTGACGCAAGCGATAATGCAGTGGGAGCCGTTCTAGGGCAACGAGTTGGGAGAGCCTCTCATGTCATCTACTATGCTTCGCGAGCACTGAATGGCGCTCAATTAAATTACTCCACGACGGAGAAAGAGATGCTTGCTATTGTTTTTGCTCTTGATAAATTTAGATCTTATCTTTTAGGCACTAAGGTGTTAGTGTACTCTGACCATGCAGCTCTGCGTTACTTGATGGCAAAGAAGGAAGCCAAACCTCGATTAATTCGATGGGTACTCCTTCTGCAAGAGTTTGACATAGAGATTCGCGACAAGAAAGGAACTGAAAATTTGGTAGCTGACCACTTGAGTCGTATACCCGTGGAGTTAGATGCAGTTCCTATTCGAGAGTTGTTTCCTGATGAACAACTTCTCTCTATTGCGACTACACACCCTTGGTATGCTGATATTGTTAATTACTTAGTCACTAACGAGTTTCCTACAGGTTGGGCAAAGGCAAAAAGGGATAAGCTCTGCAGTGATGCAAAATACTACATTTGGGATGACCCCTACCTTTGGAAGCGGTGCTCTGATCAGATCATTCGAAGGTGCGTTAATGAAAGTGAATTTCATTATGTTTTGACCTTTTGCCACTCTATGGCATGTGGTGGACACTTTGGATCCAAGAAGACAGCTAGGAAGGTGTTGGATAGTGGACTTTACTGGCCTACTCTCTTCAAGGACGCATTTGAGTTTTGTAAGTCTTGTGATAGATGTTAACGAACAGGTAACCTCTTTTCTCGTAATCAAATGCCTCAATCGCCTATGATGTTTGTCGAAATATTTGATGTGTGGGGTATAGATTTTATGGGACCTTTTCCTAATTCATATGGATGCTTATATATTATCTTGGCTGTTGATTATGTCTCAAAATGGGTGGAAGCAAGAGCCACCCGAACTAATGATTCTAAGGTGGCTGCAGAATTCATTAAGTCATATATCTTCTCTCGATTTGGAGTGCCAAAGGCAATTGTGAGTGACAGAGGGACTCACTTTTGCAACAAAACCGTGGCTGCACTTTTTCGAAAATATGGAGTGCTTCACAAGGTGTCAACCTCATATCATCCTCAAACGAATGGACAAGCTGAAATCTCCAACCGCGAAGTCAAGTCTATCTTGGAGAAAACAGTTCAACCGAACAAAAAAGATTGGAGCTCGAGACTCGATGATGCTCTGTGGGCATATCGAACAGCATACAAGACACCAATAGGGATGTCACCATTTCGATTGGTGTATGGAAAACCTTGCCATTTACCTGTGGAAATTCAACACAAGGCATTTTGGGCAGTGAAAAAGTGCAATATGAATCTTCAAGAAGCCGGAGCCCATCGAAAAATGCAAATTCAAGAGTTAGAGGAGATTCGACAAGAGGCATACGAGAATGCGATACTCTACAAGGAAAAGACAAAAGCCTTTCATGATCATCACATCTCCAGAAAAAATTTTGAGATAGGACAGAAAGTCTTATTATATCACTCTCGTCTTAAGCTTTTCCCTGGAAAGCTGCGCTCTAGGTGGATAGGGCCCTTTATCGTTACTAAACTTTTTCCTTATGGTGCAGTGGAGATTCAGAGCTTAAGGACGGAGAAAAAGTTTGTGGTCAATGGACATCGTCTTAAGTCATATTACGAGGGATTCCCACTTGAATCTGTAGAGTTGGTGTCTCTCGCCGATATCGAAGTTGAGGACTGAGACGCAACAAAGTCTAGCTCAAAGACTATAAAGAAAAGCGCTTTTTGGGAGACAACCCAAAATCATTTAATTGCTTTCTTTAATTTTATTTATTTTTATTATTTAATTGCTAATAACACTTTTGATAGTTTTGTTTGGTTTAGTCGCCGCCTCCAACCTCCGGCGCCGTCGACTTCTTCCTTCCCTGCTCAGTCATCGTTGATCACCACGTCCGCTCCTCTAAATGGCTTGCGTTGGTTAGTTGTTTTCGCAGGACTCAGGAGAACTTCAAGCCTCCCTAAAAATCACGATCAAATGAAGAGGTGTTAACAAAGCTCCCAACTACTACACCCCCTATGGACTCCAGGGAAGTTCCTCTCTTCTTTTATTGCTTTCTTTACATTGAGGACAATGCATACCTTAGGTGTGGGGAGAGTTATGCAAATTTTTGGGCAAAATTTTCAATTTTTTTGCTACTTTTTATACCTGATTTGCTGTCCTTTCGCGTGTTTTTGAGATTTGTATGAAGTGAGTCAAAGGTGGTTTGTGTGATAGGTTAGTTTGGCATGACTAATGAGATTTGATTGGTGATATGTTGAGTCAAGTCGACGTTTGAACCCTGTGAGAATTTGAGCCTATGTTCCAAAGTTACAATAGAAAATAAATTGCATATATTCAGGCTTTTGGAAAAAAAAAATTTCATGTGTGATTTGTAGTGCTCAATTAGATGACCTAGAACTTGAGTGATTATGCATGTTGAACTTGCAACTATCGGGTCTTGCGTTTTGAAAATGATAAGGGCATTAGGTAACCCATTAAGTCTTTCTTTATTACCCAGCACAATATATTCCCCTAGTTAGCCCATTTAAGCCTTCTTAGCCTATTTTTTCTTTTATAATAAACTGTTTTTTTAGCCTCATACCCTTTTTTCGATTGAGCCTTCTCCGATTTGAACCCTATGTTAGAAAGAATTACTTTAAGTTCATGTTGTGATGCACTTTATTTCTTCGGCACTAGTTAGAAACGAACTTTGGGTACGAATAAGTCATAGTATGAAGGAATAACTGTGGGTAGTGTAGGTATATATATATAGGCAAAAGCCAAAATCAAAAAAAAAAAATCAAAAAAAAAAAAAAAAAGAAATAAAAAAAAAAACGAAAAAAAAATAATAATAATAATAAAAATAAATAAATAAATAATTATCTTAATAAAGTATTTTCATTTATTTTCATTATTAAAGTTTGGGTGGTGAATAGAGTAAGGATTTGATTATTTATGCCGATTTGTTCTTCATGTGCTAGCATCGTGTTCTTATTGTGTTTTTTCTCTGACATATTTTAGCCCTTGTATATCCTTTTTCCTACCCTGACCATAAACCCCGTTACAACCTTTATTGAAAGTCCCTTTGATTCTTTATGCTAGATTCGAATATTTTAAGCAAGGGAGATTTGATTTTTACTCAAGCCTATAGAATAATCTTTTGTTGCACTACCTAAGTGTTGATCCAATTATACACTTAATTCTTTCAGAGAGCATGTGAGAATACACTTTATCTTGTGAGGTTGACTTGGCTTGATGTATTAAAATTCGGATTGAATTGGTTGTGTTGGACCCTCTTGTCATACCGAGTTGCCTGCGATTTCTTTGGCTTATTTCGAATTTATGCTTGAGGGCAAGCATGATCTAGGTGTGGGGAGAATTGATAGTTAGAAATCTCATGCGTTTTATATTCATATCATATGCGATAATTGGGTGATTTTGATTGGATTCTACCTAATTTATATGCGAATTGTTTATTTGCTGTGTGCAGAGGGCAAATATTAAATTTGGCATAATTGACAAAAAATAAAATAAAATAAAATAAAATATAATTAATTAAAGACCCAAAAGCCCATCTACAAAATAATTAGGGCAAACATTAAATAAAAGGAGGGATCACACGTTTCAAAGGAGAGGACGGCTAGGGCAGAAACGCACAGGAGCAGGAGACTGACAGATTCATAGATCGCGCAGGAGCAAATCGACAGAGAAGATTTACCCCTCCCACTATGAATTCATCTTTCTCTTTTGTTCTTTGTTATTTAATTATGGAGTAGATACTTTTCTGGTTTGAGGGGTGATAATGTTTTGGTTCTTTTGTTTTGGAGATTCTTGATTTTCTTTATAAAAGTTCTTTTTGATTATCAATATTTGTCTAATTCTGATAATAGCGTTTATTATTGTTAGATTGATTGAATATTTTGGTACCGATATTTAAATTAGTCTGATAATCTAAAGTCAATTCAAGTAGGATATCCGTAATTGTATTCGCACTTGAATAGGTGACAACCGAGTTGAATAGTTCCTTCCCGGGGGTTAGACAATCAAATCTAATTGCTTCTCTTAGATAGTAATTGTTTTGAATTGGGTTTTTCTAGATTGGAATGCGGTTAGGCAATATTCTTATGGGCACACCTAGGTTTATTTGCTTAATTAGGGGTAGTTAACGGTCGTACCTTAATTACCTACACCGTAAGGAAAAATTGGTTGTCAGAGCTTGTTGATAACTATAACCAATTTATTGATACTTTAATAAGAATTAATTTAATTGAATTAATGATAGAACACAAGTGCCATAACTGCATCATCCCTTGAGCCAGACATCCCCTTGATAGTCAGTTCCCCTTTAATTTAATTGCTTTGTTATTTTATTTTAATTAGATAATAAAAGAAAAATCCCCCTTTATTTGTTGCATTAGAACACGAAAGAGTGAATCACACAATCCCTGTGGAGACGATCCCTTCCCCTATATTACATTAAACTGTGATCACGGAGTAGGTGAAATATTTGATTGACCGCGCGACAGGTCACATAACTAGACCCTTTATCATTTTAGTCCTATAAGTAGAGCTTGTCGCAAACTAGTCCTATAAGTGGAAAATTTTCGTTGTTTTAGTTCTCTGGCGTCAGAGACGCCCGCGTGGCTCTCTGGAAGCCACGTGTCCGCCAGATCAGCGACACCTGGTGGACACGTGGATTTTATTTTACTTTTTTATTTTTTTATAATTTTTATAAGTTTTTTTAATTGAACTAAATAAAAAAAATTAAAAAAAAAGAAAATAAAATTAAAAATTAATTAAAAATAAAAATAAAAAAATAAAATCGACATGTCCGTCAGGTGTCGCTGACTTGGCGGACCCGTGGCCTCCGGCGAGCCACGCGGGCGTCTCCGGCGCCGGAGGACTAAAACAACAAAATTTTTTCACTTATGAGACTAGTTTGCGACAGGCTCCACTTACGAGACTAAAATGATAAGGGGGTCCAGTTATGGGACTAAAAAAACAGTTTACGCTTCAAATATGAGATTTGCACATCAATATACTTAAAAAATGAAATTATTATATGTGTACATTGAAATTATTGTTTCAAATGTAATTTTGTAAATTTAATGAAAATTAACTTTAGGAAGTCTATTAAAAATAAGTGGTAACTAAATAATAAATTAATGTAATGGCTTTTATGAAAAAATACTTATCATTAATATAACCAAATTCTATTATTTTTTCAATTTTACCCCCAAATCTTATTAGAAGAGTGAAACAGTTAATTTAAGAAATGTCTTACAGTGTTAAAATAATTGTTAGTTTTTCCTCCTTGTGCTAATCCTGTCCAAGAGAAGTAAAATCTGAAAACATTTCTAATTGCCTTTCACACGTATGCACAACGGAAAAAGAGTTGTTTTGTGATTTTATTCACAGGCTTCGAAAATATTTCAGTTGGTTATGAGTTGCAGATCGATTTTGGATTGGATCTATTTGCATCATTTTGTTTGTGCAAAGTTTTGGTAAGTGGAACTCATTTTATATTGTCCTTTTTAGAGATGTATTTGTGGTCTTCGATGTGGTCTGGTGGAATTTATTTATTTTTTGTGTAAATTTTTTTTTTTTTGGCGGAAGGTAGTAGATGCTGGGGGTGTATTTTTATTTTATTTATTTATTTTTTTCATGATTCAACTATATAGGGTTAAGGCATAGTAAGTGTTTTTTTTCCTACCAATTCCCAACACCTCGGTGGGTGTGAACACACATATGTATATATATAGGTTTTTTTTTTTTAAGTTGGATTACATTTAAACCATTGTATTCCACCTCTATGTATTCCAGTTTGGTTTGAACAAACGGTGTGTGATCTTATGTTCGTCTGTGCTTGTAAATTTCTCTTCTTTTTTTTTCGTGTTACTGTTAGATATATATTTTTTTCATAACAGAATTAGTTGGGTTTGATTGTGATTCTAAAAAAAATGAGGTCGACTTTCGAGAAAATTGAATGCAGTAAGTGAAATCTTATGTTTGATGAAGTGGCTTAGGTGTCTATCTTTTGTCTCATCACTTTATGTTTAAGGATATTAAAAATATAGATGCATTTATATATGAAGGGCATGGTTTTTTAGAAGTAAAATTTACTTCTCATTCAACCTGGTTTTATGGAAAAGGAATAAATGACATGGATTAGGATCATCTCCATGAATCAAAGTCAAAGACAAGTATCTAATATGTATTCGGGAACTTACAAATTGAAAATCGAAATAGAAATAGGATAAGTTGAATTCCAAAAGCAATCACTCCTCTCGAGCAAGCACTTTCGAGAATCTATGGACTGTTCGAGGCTGCCGATGCATCTTCCGTCTCCCACGCAATTGCATCCGAAGCTCAACAATCGAATTGCCCTCTCGGCGGATGGAATCACTCCAACTCTAAGGAATCTCTCCAAAGCTATGTTAACCCTCTCTAATAAATGTTCTCATCTAAGTTGTGTCCATCAAGAAAATAAACAAGGCTATTATATACTAAATGACAAATTAGTATAAGCCACACATCTTAAGTGGCAAGCTAATCTAAACCACATTAAGTGGCAAGCTAATCTAAACCACACATTTTGATTAAGATCAAAGGATAAAAACCTCCAAGCAAACAAGTAGCTTCAACCGGGTTCGGGTTGCAATCGGTCCGTCATTAGAACTATAGAGCACAAAGTAAGTATAATCTATAAAATGCTATATAATATAAATGAAAAATATTGAAAAAACAAAAGCGCTAAATATAATAATTTTAAAAACCCTATAACAAATACGAAAAACACAGTAAATAGAACTATGGAGCACACAGTATAATCTTATAAAGTGCTATATAATGAAAAGAAAAGGCAGTCTAGAAACAAAACCACTAACTGATTCCCTTAAAACACTATGTAATACATACGAAAAGCATTATAATTAGAACTATAAGCACAAAGTAAGTATAATCTATAAAATGCTATATAAAATAAAGGAAAATCATTGAAAAAACAAAAGCGTTAAAAATAATAATTTTAAACACTCTCTAACATCTACGAAAAACACTGTAATTAGAACTATGGAGCACAAAGTATAATCCTATATATAATAAAAGGAAAAGGCAGTCAAGAAACTAAACCACTAACTGTATTCCCTTAAAACACTATGTTATCCATACGAAAAGCACTAAAATTAGAACCATAGAGCACAAAGTAAGTATAATCTATAAAATGCTATATAATATAAAGAAAAAACATTGAAAAAACAAAAGCGCTAAATGTACTTGTTACGTACGAAATTTAGAATTAGGTTAAAAGCCCAAGGTAAAACGAGGAATGGGCCTGGCAATAGGGTTGATTGAACTGGCTGAAGGATACCGTAAGGAAATCAAGGAAAATAAATTTATTTATTTATTTCTAAGGAAAATTCAGGACGGAAGGACCTCAGGTCGGTAGGTCCTCAGGACGGAAAGACCTCAGGACGGAAGGTTTTTAGGTCGGTAGGTCCTCAGGACGGAAGGTTCTCAGGTCGGTAGGTCCTCAGGACGGAAGGACCTCAGGTCGGAAGGTCCTCAAGATGAAAGACCTCAAGTCGGATGGTCTTCAGGTCGGGAGGTCCGCAAGACGGAAAGACCTCAAGTCGGAAGGTCTTCAGGTCGGGAGGTCCGCAAGACGGAAAGACCTCAAGTCGGAAGGTCTTCAGGTCGGGAGGCCCTCAAGATGAAAGACCTCCAGTCGGACGGTCTTCAGGTCGGGAGATCCGCAAGACGGAAAGACCTCAAGTCGGAAGGTTTTCAGGTCGGGAGGTCCGCAAAACGGAAAGACCTCAAGTCGGAAGGTCTTCAGGTCGGGAGGTCCGCAAGACGGAAAGACCTCAAGTCGGAAGGTCTTCGAGACAGAAAAGTTGTCGAGATAGGATATCCGCAGGTCGGGTAAACTGTAGGTCGGATAGAAGGCGGAGTCGGACAAACGCGGAGGCCTTTGATCAAAGACAGGGGGCGGTTGATATGGAGGTCGGCCCAAGTGGGGTCGGGCGAAGAAGTAGGTCGGACGAAGGACGAAGTCGGGCCAAAAGAGCGGAAGGTTTGTGGTCGGCTCAAGGAGCGAAATATAGGGAATTTTGGTCTGCTGGGGACACGTGTCAGCATGAGAAAGGTTGGAAGACGGTTGAGAAGGAGACGTTGTAACCGTTCGGGTGACGGTTTTCAGTACGGTTTCCCAAAAAATATTTAAGGATTTGGATTATCATTTGGCAAGGCATCTTCAATCAACTTCAACAAAGCAAAGTCAGATTTGGGGATCACCACTTTAAATTTCAGTATTTTATTTTCCAGTTTATTTTATGTACCGTACAGTGTTTAGAGATTCCTAATCTCAGGCACTAATTAATCAAGTTTAAGGATATTTTCTATATCTTTGAATTTTACTTTATTTTTGTTGAAAAATTACATCAACAAATTGGCGACCACAGTGGGAGCAAGACAAAATTGCTCATCCCAATTCCGGCGATAATTTCATACGTCTTAGATCCGGCCGAATCATCGGAAGGGTTATGGCAGGGTCACAACCGCAAGCATCTTCGACACCGGTGGGAGAATCCGTTCCACCACCCATTGTGCCAAATGCCGGGGAAATCCCACAACCACCAACTGATTGGTGGTCTTATGTTCAACAAATGAACAACCAGCATACCTTGGTTATGCAGAATATGTTGCGTGAGCAACAAACGAACATGTTGCGTGAGCAACAGAGTCAGTTGCAGAACATGATAGATCAAGCATTGTCAAGGGTTAGTCTTCAACCCACTCAAACGCCACCAGGAGTGTCACCGTCCAGACCACAGGCAAATTTCGCAGGGCCATCATTCGTGGATAGTACATTCCCAAGTGCCACAAATCCCAACCGAATGGATCGGGGAAAAACTCCTTTGACTTTTCCCAACAATGTTCCACTGGGACCAAGGGTTACCAATTCGCAGCCGAACAATACAAGGGAGGACAGGCCTGAAGGATATATACATGATCCGATTCATATTCCTGTGCAGGATCCGTTCCAGGTTCCTGATCATCAACGCTTTCATGTAGATCCTGATGAGATTGCACATATATTAAGGGATCAGTATGGATTAACTCCTCAGATGGCTAACCGCCCTGCATATCAAAGACCTTTCCCAGAAAGGATCATTCATGAACACCCTCTCCCAAGGAATTTTCGACCACCCGACTTTCATGCATTCTCAGGGGAGGACGGATCTTCCACCATAGAACATGTTGGTCGGTTCACAGCACAATTAGGAGAAGTTGGCAATAACCCTTTTTATAAGTTACAGCTGTTTGGTTTGTCTCTTACCAGAACGGCGTTTTCATGGTTTGTAAGTCTACCTCCTGGACAAATTCAGACATGGGAAGGACTGGAGATGGCATTTCACGCTAGATTCTTCAATCCTTTACCAGTTGTGTCTTTAACTGATTTACTTGAATTGAGACAGTATCCAGAAGAAACTGCTTCACAGTTTATAGAAAGGGTACGATTGATGAAGGGACGATGTCCTACGGTAATCAGTGAGAAAGAGATGACCAATTTAGTGGTCCGGAATATGCATAATCGTTTAAGAAAGGCACTCACTGCCCTGGATGTTGAGGATTTGGCAAGTCTTGCATCCAAGGCAGGACGTCTAGAGTCTTTGTTCAGAGAGGAAGATCAGCATAACAGGCGTAATAGAGGCCAACATATGGCGAGTATGGGAACAGAAACATGCGACTTTGATTTTAATCAGTCAGAAGAGATGGCAGCCGAAATCCTTTCTGGAAAACCGTATGTATGTCCTAAATTGAAGCCAGTACCAGGATCTGAAGGAAAGGAGCAACCGACCTTTGATAGTTCGAAAGCTGATGAAATCTTTGATATCCTACTGACTGATGGGCAGATCCGTATTCCAAAGGGCCAAAGACTTGCCACTAAAGAAGAAATCAAAGGGAGACCATATTGTAAGTGGCATAATTCTTTCACACACACTACAAGTCAGTGTACTCATTTTAGGAAGGAAATTCAAAAGGCCATCAAGACAGGTCGGCTCAAATACATCACTTTAGGTGTAGACCAGCAACCATTTCCGAAAGTAACAACTGCAATGGTTGACATCCAACCAAGTTCGGAAACAGGGAAAAGTTCGGTCAATAGTGGACAAACAGGGGAGCAAACTCAGGCAAGTCCCAGAAAAAAGAAAGGGAATCAGCCAAACAGCAGCCGAACGGAAGAACGACTCAAAGTTGTTGAAAGGCCAGTCGCTGAAAAATGGGACCGTCCAGACGGTTCTTTTAATGTGGAAGTGAAGGAAAAGGTTTTAGTGCGAGACCACCCGACCAGAAAAACGGGTTCAGTCGGGAACGATTGGGCTCGAAATAAAAAGCCTTTACCCGTTGATATAGATCCTCGTTTCCCAGGTATGAATCGTACACAGATTCGCAATGCCAAACGCAGGTATGCTGCAAAGTATGGGAAACGAGTTCCTGCAGTACAACAAAGAACCGACGAACAAAATGCAGCCGACCACTTGACAGGAGATCAGTCCATTAGAGTCTTTGCAGAACAAACGACCGACGAGCAGGGAGCGGCCATTCAGTCTCCAATAAGTCGGTCCAGTCGGGTCTGGTCAGGAAAGCAACCGAAGGACGGATTAGGAGCTTCCGACTATACCAAAAGAAGTTCGTCGGGACAGGGGAAAGGTAAAGGAATGGCAGATGAAATAATTAAAGGTTTTAGATGCCAACATTGTGAACGGATCAACATCAATCCATCTCTGGAAGAATTTCGTATTGAATCCTTGACGGTTCAATCTCGAAATGAGACGAAGGAAGAAGTGGTGCCTACAGAGGAAAATTCAAGATCTGTTAAATCTCGTCTGGGACCACGAATCCCTTGTCGAATGACAGAGATTAACCAGATGAGTGATGAACCGACGTGGGCGAGTCTGGTAGATGATACTATGGACGAACCTTTATGGGCATTCTTGGCAGATGACGAATTAGAGGAAACAGAGTTGGCAAAGATTACAGATTCTGAGCCTCAGTCGGAAGCACCTTCAATTGTCTTTTCTCCTATTCCAGAGGGTGCGAACTCCCATTTGAAACCGCTGTATGTTAATGCTCACATTTGTGGGAAACCAATCACAAAGGTTTTCGTGGATAATGGAGCAGTCTTTAATGTTATGCCATTGAAGACTCTCAAGAAGCTAGGGAAAGGAATTCATGATCTGTCCCCTGTGGAATTCGAAATGACAAGTTTTACAGGGCAGCCGACCAAGCCTGAAGGTATGATGGTTGCCACAATTGAGGTCGGACCAAAGAAAATTTCCACTGTTTTCTTTATTGTGGACGCAGATACTACATACTCTCTTTTGCTGGGACGAGATTGGATTCATGCCTCTCAATGTGTGCCATCAACCTTGCACCAACAGTTAATGTTCTGGGAAGGAAATCAGGTCTTTAAAATGGAAGCGAATGACAACCCATTCGACGTAACAGAACAAGTGGAAGAGTCAGTGTTTTATTCTAGTCACTTGGCTCCGATGTCTCAGTTGTATATGGCCAGGGAATACCCAAACAAGGGTTACAAAGTCACTGGCCAGAACTCGATGTTCTATTAAAAGAACACCTTTACTGTATGGCTCATGATAAAGCCACACCCATTTCCGTATAAGTTGTTTGTTATGGAAGATACAACTTTAGAAGTATGTAGTTCTCTCATTAATAAGTTCTATTTAAAACAGTTATTACATAAAGCAGAAAATAGTAAAGAGATTCTGGATGTTCACCTCCAAGAAGATGAACAATTTCGTTGGCCCGACTTATTAGAAAAAACAGAACCAACAGCTTCATCACAAGACCCATTATTGGAGTTTAATTTAGGAACCGAATTGGTTCCAAAAGTGATCAGGTTAAGTGGTTATTTGTCTAAAGAGCAACAAACAATGATGCTCGAAGTTATTAGAAACAACATTGATTGTTTAGCATGGGATTATTCAGAGATGCCTGGTTTGACAAGAAGTCTAATAGAGCATCGATTGCCCATCAAAGAAGGTTGTAAACCTTACAAACAACCTCCAAGGCGAATGAGTCCAGATCTGATGCCTCAAATCAAGGAAGAAATCCAAAAACTTCTCAAAGTGGGTTTCATTCAACCTTGCCGTTATGCGGAGTGGCTGGCTAATATTGTGCCAGTGGTCAAGAAAAATGGTAAGATAAGGATATGCATCGACTTCAGGGATTTGAACCTAGCTACCCCTAAGGACGAATATGTGATGCCTATGGCCGACATGCTGATAGATGCAGCAGCAGGGCATAAAATCCTTAGTCTGATGGATGGTTATGCAGGTTATAACCAAATATTCTTGGCAGAAGAAGACATTCCTAAGACAGCATTCAGATGCCCAGGGGCTTTAGGTATTTATGAATGGACAGTCATGCCATTCGGGTTAAAGAATGCAGGGGCAACTTACCAAAGAGCCATGAATTCAATCTTTCATGATTTAATTGGCAGATCTATGGAAGTGTATATTGATGATGTTATTGTTAAATCTTCCAGTTTTGATGAACATTTGAGGAATCTTGAAGAGGCATTTGAAAGAATGAAGAAGTACAAGTTGAAGATGAATCCAACCAAATGTGCTTTTGGAATATCAGCCGGGAGCTTTCTAGGATTCTTAGTTCATGAGAGAGGAATTGAAATTGATGCCAATAAGGCTAAAGCCATTCTTGATAGTCGGCCACCCAAGACGGTTAAAGAAATCCAAAGTCTGTTGGGTAAGGTGAATTATTTGAGGCGTTTCATTTCTAATGCTGCTGGCAAGGTCAGACCCATTACTAAATTGTTGAAAGCTGGAAAAATCGCCTTTGAATGGGGTCCCGACCAACAGACGGCTTTAGATGCTATCAAGCAGGCATTGGTTCACCCTCCAGTCTTGATGCCTCTTAAACGAGGTCGGCCACTCAAACTTTATTTGGCAAATACATATGAAGTGGTTAGTTGTTTATTGGCGCAGGATGGTGATGACGGGAAAGAAAGGGCAATCTACTATCTCAGTAAAACCCTTACAGGACCAGAACTGAATTACACTATGCCAGAAAAAATGTGTTATTCATTGGTCTTCGCTTGCACTAAACTCGAGCATTATTTGCTGCCCAGAAGAGTTGAGGTCATATCAAAGGTGGATCTCATCAAATTGATTTTACAGAGACCTACTATGAAGGGCAGACTCATGAAATGGGCCATCAAATTGGCTCCTTTCGATCTTCAACATTCCCCGCTGAGGGCAATTAAGGGACAAGCAGTAGCCGACTTCTTGGCAGAATTCTCACAAGTCGGGTATTCTCTTTGTGATAGTGTCCGACCATTTAGTTGTTCATCATATCTGGATAATCTACAGGTCGGATGTGTGCCTTATATAAGTACCAGAACATGGTTGATGTTCTTTGATGGTTCTACCTCTGGAAACAAATCAGGGGCAGGGGTCTTTTTGCAAGGACCCGACGGTCAAAAGATTAACTTACAACTAAGATTGGAAGCCATGACCCATAATTCGGCAGAGTATGAAGCTTTAATTTTGGGTTTGGAGGCTTTAATTGCCAGGAAGGTCCAGTCTGTAATTATAAGAGGGGATTCTCAATTAGTGGTCAACCAGGTAAACAATCAATATGTTTGCAATTACCCTCATCTTCGCAAATACAGGGACATCGTGGGTCGGTTATTGACAAAAATTTCAGAAGTAATAATTGAGTTCATTCCAAGGAAAGAAAACCAACGTGCTGATGAGTTGGCTCAAAGGGCCTGTAAAGGAATTCCAGGGGATATGTGGTCGGAGGTCAAGTCGGACATAGAAGAAAAGACAGACCCAATACGTGATCGAATGGTCGGGCAGGAGACTGTCGGATCTGAGCCCGACTGCGAAGTTACGGTCGGGCAGGAGATAGTCGCAGAGGAGCCCGACTGCGAAGTTACGGTCGGGCAGGAGATAGTCGCAGAGGAGCCCGACTGCGAAGTTACGGTCGGGCAGGAGATAGTCGCAGATGAGCCCGACTGCGAAGTTACGGTCGGGCAGGAGATAGTCGCAGATGAGCCCGACTGCGAAGTTACGGTCGGGCAGGAGGTATTCGCACATGAGCCCGATTGCGAAGTTATGGTCGGGCATGAGACTGATGGACAGGAGCCCGACTGCGTAGTTACTATCGGGCAGGAGCCCGACGGCTTAGTTACAGTCGGACACAAAGATACCAGTGAAACAGTGCCCGATTGGAGAACAGAGCTTATCACATATTTACAGAATCCTGGTGCAAATGTTTCAGTTGCGACGCGATTGAAAGCTTTACGTTTTCAATTAATAAATGGAATTTTGTATAAGAGGTCATTTGAAGGTCTGCTTTTGAAATGTTTGGGGTCTAAAGAAGCTCTAGAGGTAATGACAGAAGTACATGGTGGGATATGTGGAGCTCATCGGGCAGGTCTCAATATGAGATGGGCCATTCATCGCTTGGGTTTTTTCTGGCCTAAGATTTTTGAGGATTGCATACAATTTGCAAAAGGCTGCCAGGAATGTCAGAGACATGGAAACTTAAATCATTTGCCAGTAACCGAATTGCAATTCTTGGCAAAACCATGGCCTTTTAAATCATGGGCTATGGATATTATTGGGAAAATACATCCTGCTTCATCAAAACATCATTGTTTCATATTGGTTGCGACTGACTACTTTACCAAATGGGTAGAGGCAATCGCTTTGAAAAATGTGGATCAGAAAGAAGTGATAGACTTCGTTTTGAATCAAATTATTTACAGGTATGGTATTCCTCAGTCTATAACAACCGACCAAGGCCTGGTTTTCACAGGGGAAAAGTTCTCTAGTTTCTTGGCAGAATTCGGTGTTCGATTACATCATTCTTCACCTTATTATCCCCAAGCCAATGGACAGGCGGAAGCAGCAAATAAGATTATTATTGGGATTATAAAGAAGATGGTTGAAGGGAACCCAAGAAAGTGGCATTTGTTATTGTCTCAGGCTTTATGGGCACATAGGAATACCAGAAATACGGCCACAGGGTTCTCACCTTACCAACTCACGTTTGGCCAAGATGCTGTTTTACCAGCCGAAATCCGAGTATCATCTGGCCGAACAGAATTTACTGATAGTGGTCTTACAGAGGAATACCAACAACTTATGCTGCAACAGTTAGAAGATTTGGACGTTAACCGACTCCATGCAATAGGGCAAAGTGTGAAACAGAGTGAAATCAGAGCAAGAAGTTACGGAAAGAAAGTTCTTCACAGGACATTCCAAAAAGGGGATTTAGTCTGGAAGACCATCCTTCCTACATATAAGAAAACTGACCAATTGGGAAAGTGGTCACCGAATTGGGAAGGACCTTACATTGTTCAAAAAGATATTGGGAATGGCGCTTTCATTATTGTAAATCATGAAGGGAGAAGAATACATGATTTTATTAATGCTAAATATCTGAAGAGGTATTATCCTGCCTTTTCAGATAACAAAACTGCCTGAAACAAAATATTATTCAGAACCCATTTATGGGGTTCGAACCTATTTAAAGGTTCATTTAGTCATCGTGTATTTGTGGGAAGTTTTCTGCCTCTGAATCAGACTTTTCATCCCAGTGAGTGGATATTAGCTCTGGTTCTTCTTCAATAAGATCTTCCAAATCTGGTCGGTACCTTTCCCATTGGCTTTGCAGTTCATCTAAATCTTGATGGGTACGTGCTTGCATGTCTGTTAGGGCTTGATGTTCACGATCAACGATGGTCCGCAATCTTGAAAAGACTTTTCGTTGATTGGAAAATATGTTATCCCAGCCAAGATCTGGAAGTATGGTTGCTGCGTGATTTTCGATCATTTCCATGTGATGATGAAGATCAGGAATGCGGCTAAGGATGTCATGAAGAGGTTCATACCCCTCAATGACTTTTTCCATCAGGCGGATGACGCGATGAATGGTTCTTCTTCCTCGTTGGGAGAATCGGAATTTGAAGTCTAGTTGCTTGAGTATATGTAACAAGTCTTCTGCATGGCCTCCAATAGGGTGATTACCTATAAAGAAGGGTTGAAGAACACCCTCCCAGTTGCTTGATGGAACATGAGGTCGGTCATTCGCCATGTTTGTTCACACTTTCAGTGTTTTGATTTTTAAAATATGCCTGGGAATATGTTTCTTAAAATGTGAGAAACAGTGTTCTTTTAAAGAAGGAGTTTGGTTCGTTTCCTATAAAGCTGGGAATTGAAAGGTGATCCTTGTTTTGAGAGAAGAAAGAAAAAATGGATTACTAAGTCAGTTGTTGTTACAAAGGGGGAAAAATTACAACAGTGCCCCTAGGGCAGTTTTTATCTGTGTCCATTTGTTTTCATCCCTGGATAGCCTTCTGGTATTGGCAGCCGTCTGATATCTTCTGATGAATTGGGATCGGGCTTGGGTTTTCAGCTCTTGATCCAATTCAGCCTCATTTTTGGTATACTTCTCAAGCAGATGCTGTTCATTGGTAATTTGCTTATCCAGGGTAGACTGTTCTTTCCTCAGCTCCCGCAATTCTGCCTCCTTTTTCTGAATGGCATCATCAACCAGAGCTTTCGTGCTAAGGAGACCACCCAGTCTTCCAGTAGTCTGCTGAAGGGATTCTCGAGTCTTGGCCAAAGAATTCTCCAGCGTTGTTTGATCGAAGTCGGGCTGGGGGGTTTCGGCTGACAGAAGGCCAATGACTACCACTTCAGTCTTGAGCTCTGTAAGTCTTTCCATCAGCCGATGCAGAATGGGGACGGCTGGTGATTCCGTTGGAGTGTAAAAAAGAAGGCCACCAACCGTCTGAATGAGTTTGTCCAATAAGTCGGACCTTAATTCGGACAGGGGACGGTTAATGGCCTCAGTGAACACAGTCTGGGCCTCCGCTGGAACCGGAACAGTCGATAGGACAGCTAAGTCCGAAGGCCCCTGCAAGTCCTACAATGTCAATAAATATTCCAAGGGAGTTGCAAATTTGTTCGAAGAAGATATGTGGTACCTCTGGGCGGACTGCTGTCAGTGAGGGGGGTAGCAATGAGGTCGGTCGAGCTGGGCAGACAGCTGGTATAACAGCAGCCGACTCGTCGGCTGCTGCGAATGGTCGCTGAGGTGCCGACCTGGGTCCCTATGGAAAGTAGTATTGGAAACAGTTAGTGTTTTTCGAAAGAAAAGTTATGACATGGATTGGTTTAATCTTACCAAATTAACAGAAGTCTCCGAATCGGATGAAGACATTTCTTCCATTTCTGGAGGTTGGGCTGCCACAGGTGGTTCTTCTGCCTGCCATTCGATGGCTAGGGGGGGCGCCGCTGCTGGTAGGGCGGCTGCAGGTTGGACGGCTACATCTAGAGCCACTGCAGCCAGGATCTCTGGGGCACCTTCGATTTCGGGATCAGCAGCATCAGGAATGTCGTTTTGAGGGTCAGCTTCGGCGAGGGCGGCTGGTTCTTCCTTTGACATAGATGAGTCTGATGCCATGTATGGCGGCCGACCCATCTGGGAAGTAGTCCCCCCGCTGTCAGAAGAGACCCCTGCTGCTGATGGGATGGGTGAAGGTGTCTGTGGAAAAATCATGAAGATGTTTGTTGTTAAATATATTAAGGTTGATCATCCGAATCCTAAGTCTTGCTGATAAAGGAACTTACTGGTTCTATAGGCACTGTTGGTAAAGATTGTCTCCTGGTCGGGGGCCTGGCCCGACCACTCCTCGGTACGGGAGGAGGGGTTTGCCTCCGCGTCGGGTCCTCCGCCCGACTGCTCATTGGCAAATTGGTCTGGACCAAAGGCCCGATTGAATGGTCGGTTGGTGCTGGCGTCGGTTGCATGGTCGGTGTCACCAAGGTCGGTTCTGGGGAATGAAATGAGTAAAATCAAAGTTATGATATAGTGAATTGGTTCACGGTGTTAAGAAACATTACCAATTCGGGGTCGGGTCCTTGCTGACGTCCTAGTTATTCCAAGGTCTGCTAGTGTTTGCTGGTCGGTCTCCGAGGTCGGGGGTGTTTGCAGCTGGGAAGTTTTTCTTTTGCGCGTGGGACCCCCAGATCCGATTCCCGGGGCGGTTGTTTGTTTTTGGGTGCTAGTATGTATCGCCGCCCCTAGAACCAGTCCTTGGGGGGGGAGGAGTACGTTCAGCAACCGATCCTCATCAGGGGATATCAGGGACCATACAACCGACCACCATTCATTGAAAGTATCTACAATCTCAGGGTTGGAGCGGAAAGGAATATAAGAATTGGAAATTATATACGTGGTGAGCTGGGAGATATAAGAAGGGATTGAATTAGGAAGGACTCGTCGGTCGGGACTTTGAAAAATTATTTGGGGACACGCGACGGGTCCAGGGATACCTTGGCAACAGCCGAACTGGCGCGCCATGAATTGAGGTTCATAGTTAAAAGTGTAAAAAGTTTTCTGCCCTTTTTTATCAAGTTTCTTGCTACTAAAAAGAGACCTGGGTTTGAGGGCGACGTCCCAGGCGAAAGGATAGGTGGGATGAGGACAAGGCTCAGGAGTCGGAAGCGGGTTTGGTACTGGAAAAGGCCAAAAATGGTCGGGAGCATAACCCGCATACTTTTTATACATAGAAAATCGAGAGTTACTGCGGGTATCTGTTAAAATGGCAGTTATTATTGGATCGGATGATTGGAGTTTATTGCGTCCTGAGCAGAGTCGGTTGAGGACTAATCCTAAATGTTTTTCAGATGTTGGCATAGTGGGCGGAGATCCTAAGTTAAACGCGTTGGGGAAGTAAAGACGGAACCAAAGTTCTAAAAACCAAAAAGGACCCGACGCGGCAGTGTCTAATTTCCTATTATCGTTATCTGTTAAACGAAGGCTAACCCTGGTGAGTCCTTCAAACAGATTGGCTAAAAATAGGGTGCCAAGGGAGAAGAACCGACCTGACGCAATATGAATGGCCAGGTCGAGGTGAGAAGGAAGAACACTTTTGGAAGGAGAAACAATGATGTACCTACAAAGCCAGAACAGAATAAAGGCAGTATGCTCCCGGTCGGTTACAGGAGTCCCTGGAGCCCCTTGCTGGTCGGTTGCGAACTTTGTCCAACCCCATTCCTTCACACCTTGTAAAGACCATCCCGGATGGTCTTCTGGTGGCTCCTGCCCATCTAGGGCTCCCATTACAGGGTCTTCACCCACGACTGGGAGATGTGCGATCATGGCCACGTCCATAAGGGTTGGGCCAAAGGGGGCCGAGGGCAAAAGGAAAGTCCCATTTTCCGCATTCCAGAAGGCGGACATGGCCAACAGCACCTTCTCATGCAGGTTGATAGGCATGGTAGACAGTAGTATTGCTTGGTCGATCTTTTGGGATCGCCATTGGGTCTGGAAGTGTTCTGCTACTCGTCGATACCAAGCACGATACAGATCTTTTGGGTCTGTGAGATGGGTCTTGATGCTGTCTCGGATGCGAACTGCTTGGTAGTTGGGATTGTTGATAGCCAAGGCGTTGCGAGATTCCAAAACTTCCCTCATCCGATTTGAATCTTCAGGAGTAGTGCAATATGGACGGATCGTCGGAGTTAGTACTTTCGAGGCTGAAAATGGACCTTCTGGAAGGGTTCCGTCGAAAGGAAGGGCAGGAATGTATTGATTCGCCATAGTTAGAATGTTTTGGGATTGTGATTCACACAGGCTTGTATTGCGAAGAAGGAATAAACCAGGAGTGTTGCAGTAACTGGTGTAGTTGCTAAGGGAGTTTTTCAAGAAGGTAGTGCTTTATGAACTTCCAAACATTTATTGGCGTTTGAAAGTCCCTTGGCGGCGGGCAAGTTGTTACGTACGAAATTTAGAATTAGGTTAAAAGCCCAAGGTAAAACGAGGAATGGGCCTGGCAATAGGGTTGATTGAACTGGCTGAAGGACACCGTGAGGAAATCAAGGAAAATAAATTTATTTATTTATTTCTAAGGAAAATTCAGGACGGAAGGACCTCAGGTCGGTAGGTCCTCAGGACGGAAAGACCTCAGGACGGAAGGTTTTTAGGTCGGTAGGTCCTCAGGACGGAAGGTTCTCAGGTCGGTAGGTCCTCAGGACGGAAGGACCTCAGGTCGGAAGGTCCTCAAGATGAAAGACCTCAAGTCGGATGGTCTTCAGGTCGGGAGGTCCGCAAGACGGAAAGACCTCAAGTCGGAAGGTCTTCAGGTCGGGAGGTCCGCAAGACGGAAAGACCTCAAGTCGGAAGGTCTTCAGGTCGGGAGGCCCTCAAGATGAAAGACCTCCAGTCGGACGGTCTTCAGGTCGGGAGATCCGCAAGACGGAAAGACCTCAAGTCGGAAGGTTTTCAGGTCGGGAGGTCCGCAAAACGGAAAGACCTCAAGTCGGAAGGTCTTCAGGTCGGGAGGTCCGCAAGACGGAAAGACCTCAAGTCGGAAGGTCTTCGAGACAGAAAAGTTGTCGAGATAGGATATCCGCAGGTCGGGTAAACTGTAGGTCGGATAGAAGGCGGAGTCGGACAAACGCGGAGGCCTTTGATCAAAGACAGGGGGCGGTTGATATGGAGGTCGGCCCAAGTGGGGTCGGGCGAAGAAGTAGGTCGGACGAAGGACGAAGTCGGGCCAAAAGAGCGGAAGGTTTGTGGTCGGCTCAAGGAGCGAAATATAGGGAATTTTGGTCTGCTGGGGACACGTGTCAGCATGAGAAAGGTTGGAAGACGGTTGAGAAGGAGACGTTGTAACCGTTCGGGTGACGGTTTTCAGTACGGTTTCCCAAAAAATATTTAAGGATTTGGATTATCATTTGGCAAGGCATCTTCAATCAACTTCAACAAAGCAAAGTCAGATTTGGGGATCACCACTTTAAATTTCAGTATTTTATTTTCCAGTTTATTTTATGTACCGTACAGTGTTTAGAGATTCCTAATCTCAGGCACTAATTAATCAAGTTTAAGGATATTTTCTATATCTTTGAATTTTACTTTATTTTTGTTGAAAAATTACATCAACAGTACTAAATTCAAACACTCTACAATAAATACGAAAGCACTGCAATTAGAACTATAGAGCACAAAGTAAGTATAATCTATAACATGCTATATAATAATATAAGGGAAAAACATTAAAAAAACAAAAGCGCTAAATATACTAATTTCGAACACTCTACAACGAATACGAAAAGCACTGCAATTAGAACTACAGAGCACAAAGTAAGTATAATCTATAACATGCTATATAATAATATAAAGGAAAAACATTGAAAAAACAAAAGCGCTAAATATACTAATTTCGAACACTCTACAACAAATACGAAAAGCACTGCAATTAGAACTATAGAGCACAAAGTAATGATAATCTATAACATGCAATATAATCTAAAGGAAAAACATTGAAATAACAAAAGCCCTAAATATACTAATTTCGAACACTCTACAACAAATACGAAAAGCACTGCAATTAGAACTTTAGAGCACAAAGTAAGTATAATCTATAACATGCTATATAATAATATAAACGAAAAACATTGAAAAAACAAAAGCCCTAAATATATTAATTTCGAACACTCTACAACAAATACGAAAAACACTGCAATTAGAACTATAGAGCACAAAGTAATTTTAATCTATAACATGCTATATAATAATATAAAGGAAAAACATTGAAAAAACAAAAGCGCTAAATATACTAATTTCGAACACTCTACAACAAATACAAAAACCACTGCAATTAGAACTATAGATGACAACGTAAGTATAATATATAACATGCAATATAATCTAAAGGAAAAACATTGAAATAACAAAAGCCCTAAATATACTAATTTCGAACACTCTACAACAAATACGAAAAGCACTGCAATTAGAACTATATAGCACAAAGTAAGTATAATCTATAACATGCTATATAATAATATAAAGGAAAAACATTGAAAAAACAAAAGCCCTAAATATATTAATTTCGAACACTCTACAACAAATACGAAAAGCACTGCAATTAGAACTATAGAGCACAAAGTAAGTATAATCTATAACATGCTATATAATAATATAAAGGAAAAACATTGAAAAAACAAAAGCCCTAAATATATTAATTTCGAACACTCTACAACAAATACGAAAAGCACTGCAATTAGAACTATAGAGCACAAAGTAAGTATAATCTATAACATGCTATATAATAATATAAAGGAAAAACATTGAAAAAACAAAAGCCCTAAATATATTAATTTCGAACACTCTACAACAAATACGAAAAGCACTGCAATTAGAACTATAGAGCACAAAGTAAGTATAATCTATAACAAGCTATATAACAATATAAAGGAAGAACATTGAAAAAACAAGAGCTCTAAATATACTAATATCGAACACTCTACAACAAATACGAAAAGCACTGCAACTAGAAATATAGAGCTCAAAGTAAGTATAATCTATAAAAATGCTATATAATATAAAGGAAAAACATTGAAAAAACAAAAGCCCTAAATATACTGATTTTGAACACTCTACAACAAATACGAAAAGCACTGCAATTAGAACAATAGAGCACAAAGTAAGTATAATCTATAACATCCTATATAATCTAAAGGAAAAACATTGAAATAACAAAAGCCCTAAATATACTAATTTCGAACACTCTACAACAAATACGAAAAGCACTGCAATTAGAACAATAGAGCACAAAGTAAGTATAATCTATAAAATGCTATATAATAATATAAAGGCAAAACATTGAAAAAACCAAAACGCTAAATATTCTAATTTCGAACACTCTACAACAAATACGAAAAGCACAACAATTAGAACTATAGAGCTCAAAGTATGAATAGTCTATAACATGCTATATAATCTAAAGGAAAAACATTGAAATAACAAAAGCCTTAAATATACTAATTTCGAACACTCTACAACAAATACGAAAAGCACTGCAATTAGAACAATAGAGCACAAAGTAAGTATAATCTATAACATTCTATATAATAATATAAAGGAAAAACATTGAACAAACAAAAGCGCTAAATATACTAATTTCGAACACTCTACAACGAATACGAAAAGCACTGCAATTAGAACTATAGAGCACAAAGTAAGTATAATCTATAACATGCTATATAATCTAAAGGAAAAACATTGAAAAAACAAAAGCGCTAAATATACTAATTTCGAATACTCTACAACAAATACGAAAAGCACTGCAATTAGAACTATAGAGCACAAAGTAAGTATAATCTATAATATGCTATATAATATAAAGGAAAAACATTGAAAAAAACAAAAGCGCTTAATATACTAATTTCGAACATTCTACAACAAATACGAAAAGCACTGCAATTAGAATTATAGAGCACAAAGTAAGTATAATCTATAACATGGTACATAATATAAAGAAAAAACATTGTAAAAACCAAAACAATAAATATACTAATTCCGATCATTTTACAACAAATACGAAAAGCACTGCAATTAGAACTATAGAGCACAATGTAAGTATAATCTATAACATGCTATATAATATAAAGGAAAAATATTGATAAAACAAAAGCGCTAAATATACTAATTTCGAACACTCTACAACGAATACGAAAAGCACTGCAATTAGAACTATAGAGCACAAAGTAAGTATAATCTGTAACATGCTATATAATAATATAAAGGAAAAACATTCAAAAAACAAGAGCGCTAAATATACTAATATCGAACACTCTACAACAAATACGAAAAGCACTGTAATTAAAACTATAGAGCTCAAAGAAAGTATAATCTATAAACATGCTATATAATATAAAGGAAAAACGTTGAAATTAGAAAAGCCCCAAATATTCTGATTTCGAACACTCTACAACAAATACGAAAAGCACTGCAATTAGAACAATAGAGCACAAAGTAAGTATAATCTATAACATGCTATATAATCTAAAGGAAAAACATTGAAATGACAAAAGCCCTAAATATACTAATTTCGAACACTCTACAACAAATACGAAAAGCACTGCAATTAGAACTATAGAGCACAAAGTAAGTATAATCTATAACATGCCATATAATCTAAAGGAAAAACATTGAAATAACAACAGCCCTAAATATACTATTTCGAACACTCTACAACAAATACGAAAAGCACTGCAATTAGAACAATTGAGCACAAAGTAAGTATAATCTATAAAATGTTATATAATAATATAAAGGAAAAACATTGAAAAAACAATAGCGCTAAATATACTAATTTCGAACACTCTACAACAAATACGAAAAGCACTGCAATTAAAACTATAGAGCTCAAAGTAAGTATAATCTATAAACATGCTATACAATATAAAGGAAAAAAATTGAAAAAACAAAAGCCAAAATATACTGATTTCGAACACTCTATAAAAAATACGAAAAGCACTGCAATTAGAACAATAGAGCACAAAGTAAGTATAATCTATGACCTGCTATATAATCTAAAGAAAAAACATTGAAATAAAAAAAGCCCTAAATATACTAATTTCGAACACTCTACAACAAATACGAAAAGCACTGCAATTAGAACAATAGAGCACCAAGTAAGTATAATCTATAAAATGCTATATAATATATAAGGGAAAACATTGAAAAAAACAAAAGCCCTAAATATATTAATTTCGAACACTCTACAACAAATACGAAAAGCATTGCAATTAGAACTATAGAGCACAAAGTAAGTATAATCTATAACATGCTATATAATAACATAAAGGAAAAACATTGAAAAAACAAAACGCTAAATATTCTAATTTCGAACATTCTACAACAAATACGAAAAGCACAACAATTAGAACTATTGAGCACAAAGTAAGTATAATCTATAACATGCTATATAATATAAAGGAAAAACATTGAAAAAACAAAAGCCCTAAATATACTAATTTCGAACACTCTACAACAAATACGAAAAGCACGGATTAGAACTATAGAGCACAAAGTAAGTATAATCTATAACATGCTATATAATAATATAAAAGAAAAATATTTAAAAAACAAAAGCCTAAATATATTAATTTCGTACACTCTACAACAAATACGAAAAGCACTGCAATTAGAACTATAGAGCACAAAGTAAGTATAACCTATAACATGAAATATAATAATATAAAGGAAAAACATTGAAAAAACAAAAGCGCTGAATATACTAATTTCGAACACTTTACAACGAATACGAAAAACACTGCAATTAGAATTATAGAGCACAAAGTAAGTATAATCTATAACATGCTATATAATAATATAAAGGAAAAACAATGAAAAAACAAGAGCGCTAAATATACTAATATCGAACACTCTACAACAAATACGAAAAACACTGCAATTAAAACTATATAGCACAAAGTAAGTATAATCTATAACATGCTATATAATATAAAGGAAAAACATTGAAATAACAAAAGCCCTAAATATACTGATTTCGAACACCCTATAACAAATACGAAAAGCACTGCAATTAGAACAATAGAGCACAAAGTAAGTATAATCTATAACATCCTATATAATCTAAAGGAAAAACATTGAAATAACAAAAGCCCTAAATAAACTAATTTCGAACACTCTACAACAAATACGAAACGCACTGCAATTAGAACTATAGAGCACAAAGTAAGTATAATCTATAACATGCTATATAATAATATAAAGGAAAAACATTGAAAAAACAAAAGCGCTAAATATACTAATTTCGAAAACTCTACAACAAATACGAAAAGCACTGAAATTAAAACTATAGAGCACAAAGTAAGTATAATCTATAACATGCTATATAATCTAAAGGAAAAACGTTGAAATAACAAAAGCCCTAAATACACTAATTTCGAACACTCTACAACAAATACGAAACGCACTGCAATTAGAACTATAGAGCACAAAGTAAGTATAATCTATAACATGCTATATAATATAAAGGAAAAACATTGAAAAAACAAAAGCGCTAAACATACTAATTTCGAACATTCCACAACAAACAGGAAAAACAATGCAATTAGAACAACAGAGCACAAAGTAAGTATAATCTATAACATCCTATATAATCTAAAGGAAAAACATTGAAATAACAAAAGCCCTAAATATACTAATTTCGAACACTCTACAACAAATACGAAAAGCACTGCAATTAGAACAATAGAGCACAAAGTAAGTATAATCTATAAAATGCTATATAATAATATAAAGGGAAAACATTGAAAAAAAAAAACCTAAATATATTAATTTCGAACACTCTACAGCAAATACGAAAAGCATTGCAATTAGAACAATAGAGCACAAAGTATGTAAAATCTATAACATGCTCTATAATAATATAAAGGAAAAACATTGAAAAAACCAAAACGCTAAATATTCTAATTTCGAACATTCTACAACAAATACGAAAAGCACAGCAATTAGAACTATAGAGCACAAAGTAAGTATAATCTATAACATGCTATATAATACTATAAAGGAAAAACATTGAAAAAACAATAGTGCTAAATATACTAATATCGAACACTCTACAACAAATACGAAAAGTACTGCAATTAAAACTATAGAGCTCAAAGTAAGTATAATCTATAAACATGCTATATAATATAAAGGAAAAAAATTGAAATTACAAAAGCCAAAATATACTGATTTCGAACACTCTATAAGAAATACGAAAAGCACTGCAATTAGAACAATAGAGCACAAAGTAAGTATAATCTATGACATCCTATATAATATAAAGGAAAAACATTGAAATAAAAAAAGCCCCAAATATACTAATTTCGAACACTCTACAACAAATACGAAAAGCACTGCAAATAGAACAATATAGCACAAAGTAAGTATAATCTATAAAATGCTATATAATAATATAAAGGGAAAACATTGAAAAAAACAAAAGCCCTAAATATATTAATTTCGAACACTCTACAACAAATACGAAAAGCATTGCAATTAGAACTATAGAGCACAAAGTAAGTATAATCTATAACATGCTATATAATAACATAAAGGAAAAACATTGAAAAAACAAAACGCTAAATATACTAATTTCGAACACTCTACAACAAATACGAAAAGCACTGCAATTAGAACTATAGAGCACAAAGTAAGTATAATCTATAACATGCTATATAATAATATAAAGGAAAACATTGAAAAAACAAAAGCGCTAAATATACTAATTTCGAACACTCTACAACAAATACGAAAAGCACTGCAATTAGAACTATAGAGCACAAAGTAAGTATAATCTATAACATGCTATATAATATAAAGGAAAAACATTGAAAAAACAAAAGCCCTAAATATACTAATTTCGAACACTCTACAACAAATACGAAAAGCACTGCAATTAGAACTATAGAGCACAAAGTAAGTATAATCTATAACATGCTATATAATAATATAAAGGAAAAACATTGAAAAAACAAAAGCGCTAAAATATACTAATTTCGAACACTCTACAACAAATACGAAAAGCACTGCAATTAGAACTATAGAGCACAAAGTAAGTATAATCTATAACATGCTATATAATAATATAAAGGAAAAACATTGAAAAAACAAAAGCGCTAAATATACTAATTTCGAACACTCTACAACAAATACGAAAAGCACTGCAATTAGAACTATAGAGCACAAAGTAAGTATAATCTATAACATGCTATATAATCTAAAGGAAAAACATTGAAAAAACAAAAGCCCTAAATATACTAATTTCGAACACTCTACAACAAATACGAAAAGCACTGCAATTAGAACTATAGAGCACAAAGTAAGTATAATCTATAACATGCTATATAATAATATAAAGGAAAAACATTGAAAAAACAAAAGCCTAAATATATTAATTTCGAACACTCTACAACAAATACGAAAAGAACTGATTAGAACTATAGAGCACAAAGTAAGTATAATCTATAACATGCTATATAATAATATAAAGGAAAAACATTTAAAAAACAAAAGCCTAAATATACTAATTTCGAACACTCTACAACAAATACGAAAAGCACTGCAATTAGAACTATAGAGCACAAAGTAAGTATAATCTATAACATGCTATAATAATATAAAGGAAAAACATTGAAAAAACAAAAGCGCTAAATATACTAATTTCGAACACTCTACAACAAATACGAAAAGCACTGCAATTAGAACTATAGAGCACAAAGTAAGTATAATCTATAACATGCTATATAATAATATAAAGGAAAAACATGAAAAAACAAAGCGCTAAATATACTAATTTCGAACACTCTACAACAAATACGAAAAACACTGCAATTAGAACTATAGAGCACAAAGTAAGTATAATCTATAAAATGCTATATAATAATAGAAAGGAAAAACATTGAAAAAACAAAAACGCTAAATATACTAATTTCGAACACTCTACAACAAATACGAAAAGCACTGCAATTAGAACTATAGAGCACAAAGTAAGTATAATCTATAACATGCTATATAATATAAAGGAAAAACATTGAAAAACAAAAGCCCTAAATAAACTAATTTCGAACACTCCACAACAAATACGAAACGCACTGCAATTAGAACTATAGAGCACAAAGTAAGTATAATCTATAACATGCTATATAATAATAAAGGAAAAACATTGAAAAAACAAAAGCGCTAAATATACTAATTTCGAACACTCTACAACAAATACGAAAAGCACTGCAATTAGAACTATAGAGCACAAAGTAAGTATAATCTATAACATGCTATATAATCTAAAGGAAAAACATTGAAAAAACAAAAGCGCTAAATATACTAATTTCGAACACTCTACAACAAATACGAAAAGCACTGCAATTAGAACTATAGAGCACAAAGTAAGTATAATCTATAACATGCTATATAATATAAAGGAAAAACATTGAAAAAACAAAAGCGCTAAATATACTAATTTCGAACACTCTACAACAAATACGAAAAGCACTGCAATTAGAACTATAGAGCACAAAGTAAGTATAATCTATAACATGGTATATAATATAAAGAAAAAACATTGAAAAAACCAAAACAATAAATATACTAATTTCGAACATTCTACAACAAATACGAAAAGCACTGCAATTAGAACTATAGAGCACAAAGTAAGTATAATCTATAACATGCTATATAATATAAAGGAAAAACATTGAAAAAACAAAAGCGCTAAATATACTAATTTCGAACACTCTACAACGAATACGAAAAGCACTGCAATTAGAACTATAGAGCACAAAGTAAGTATAATCTATAACATGCTATATAATAATATAAAGGAAAAACATTGAAAAAACAAAAGCGCTAAATATACTAATTTCGAACACTCTACAACAAATACGAAAAGCACTGCAATTAAAACTATAGAGCACAAAGTAAGTATAATCTATAACATGCTATATAATATAAAGGAAAAACATTGAAAAAACAAAAGCCTAAATATACTAATTTCGAACACTCTACAACAAATACGAAAAGCACTGCAATTAGAACTATAGAGCACAAAGTAAGTATAATCTATAACATGCTATATAATATAAAGGAAAAACATTGAAATGACAAAAGCCCTAAATATACTAATTTCGAACACTCTACAACAAATACGAAAAGCACTGCAATTAGAACTATAGAGCACAAAGTAAGTATAATCTATAACATGCTATATAATCTAAAGGAAAAACATTGAAAAACAAAAGCCTAAATATACTATTTCGAACACTCTACAACAAATACGAAAAGCACTGCAATTAGAACAATTGAGCACAAAGTAAGTATAATCTATAACATGCTATATAATAATATAAAGGAAAAACATTGAAAAAACAATAGCGCTAAATATACTAATTTCGAACACTCTACAACAAATACGAAAAGCACTGCAATTAAAACTATAGAGCTCAAAGTAAGTATAATCTATAAACATGCTATATAATATAAAGGAAAAAAATTGAAAAACAAAAGCCTAAATATACTGATTTCGAACACTCTACAACAAATACGAAAAGCACTGCAATTAGAACAATAGAGCACAAAGTAAGTATAATCTATGACCTGCTATATAATCTAAAGGAAAAACATTGAAATAAAAAAAGCCCTAAATATACTAATTTCGAACACTCTACAACAAATACGAAAAGCACTGCAATTAGAACAATAGAGCACAAAGTAAGTATAATCTATAAAATGCTATATAATAATATAAAGGGAAAACATTGAAAAAAACAAAAGCCCTAAATATATTAATTTCGAACACTCTACAACAAATACGAAAAGCATTGCAATTAGAACAATAGAGCACAAAGTAAGTATAATCTATAACATGCTATATAATAACATAAAGGAAAAACATTGAAAAAACCAAAACGCTAAATATACTAATTTCGAACATTCTACAACAAATACGAAAAGCACAACAATTAAAACTATTGAGCACAAAGTAAGTATAATCTATAACATGCTATATAATAATATAAAGGAAAAACATTGAAAAAACAAAAGCGCTAAATATACTAATTTCGAACACTCTACAACAAATACGAAAAGCACTGCAATTAGAACTATAGAGCACAAAGTAATGATAATCTATAACATGCTATATAATATAAAGGAAAAACATTGAAAAAACAAAAGCCCTAAATATACTAATTTCGAACACTCTACAACAAATACGAAAAGCACTGCAATTAGAACTATAGAGCACAAAGTAAGTATAATCTATAACATGCTATATAATAATATAAAGGAAAAACATTGAAAAAACAAAAGCCCTAAATATACTAATTTCGAACACTCTACAACAAATACGAAAAGCACTGCAATTAGAACTATAGAGCACAAAGTAAGTTAATCTATAACATGCTATATAATAATATAAAGGAAAAACATTGAAAAAACAAAAGCGCTAAATATACTAATTTCGAACACTCTACAACAAATACGAAAAGCACTGCAATTAGAACTATAGAGCACAAAGTAAGTATAATCTATAACATGCTATATAATCTAAAGGAAAAACATTGAAATAACAAAAGCCCTAAATATACTAATTTCGAACACTCTACAACAAATACGAAAAGCACTGCAATTAGAACTATAGAGCACAAAGTAAGTATAATCTATAACATGCTATATAATAATATAAAGGAAAAACATTGAAAAAAACAAAAGCCCTAAATATACTAATTTCGAACACTCTACAACAAATACGAAAAGCACTGCAATTAGAACTATAGAGCACAAAGTAAGTATAATCTATAACATGCTATATAATAATATAAAGGAAAAACATTGAAAAAACAAAAGCGCTAAATATACTAATTTCGAACACTCTACAACAAATACGAAAAGCACTGCAATTAGAACTATAGAGCACAAAGTAAGTATAATCTATAACATGCTATATAATATAAAGGAAAAACATTGAAAAAACAAAAGCGCTAAATATACTAATTTCGAACACTCTACAACAAATACGAAAAGCACTGCAATTAGAACTATAGAGCACAAAGTAAGTATAATCTATAACATGCTATATAATATATAAAGGAAAAACATTGAAAAAACAAAAGCGCTAAATATACTAATTTCGAACACTCTACAACAAATACGAAAAGCACTGCAATTAGAACTATAGAGCACAAAGTAAGTATAATCTATAACATGCTATATAATAATAAAGGAAAAACATTGAAAAAACAAAAGCGCTAAATATACTAATTTCGAACACTCTACAACAAATACGAAAAGCACTGCAATTAGAACTATAGAGCACAAAGTAAGTATAATCTATAACATGCTATATAATATAAAGGAAAAACATTGAAAAAACAAAAGCGCTAAATATACTAATTTCGAACACTCTACAACAAATACGAAAAGCACTGCAATTAGAACTATAGAGCACAAAGTAAGTATAATCTATAACATGCTATATAATATAAAGGAAAAACATTGAAAAAACAAAAGCGCTAAATATACTAATTTCGAACACTCTACAACAAATACGAAAAGCACTGCAATTAGAACTATAGAGCACAAAGTAAGTATAATCTATAACATGCTATATAATATAAAGGAAAAACATTGAAAAACAAAAGCGCTAAATATACTAATTTCGAACACTCTACAACAAATACGAAAAGCACTGCAATTAGAACTATAGAGCACAAAGTAAGTATAATCTATAACATGCTATATAATATAAAGGAAAAACATTGAAAAAACAAAAGCGCTAAATATACTAATTTCGAACACTCTACAACAAATACGAAAAGCACTGCAATTAGAACTATAGAGCACAAAGTAAGTATAATCTATAACATGCTATATAATATAAAGGAAAAACATTGAAAAAACAAAAGCGCTAAATATACTAATTTCGAACACTCTACAACAAATACGAAAAGCACTGCAATTAGAACTATAGAGCACAAAGTAAGTATAATCTATAACATGCTATATAATATAAAGGAAAAACATTGAAAAAACAAAAGCGCTAAATATACTAATTTCGAACACTCTACAACAAATACGAAAAGCACTGCAATTAGAACTATAGAGCACAAAGTAAGTATAATCTATAACATGCTATATAATATAAAGGAAAAACATTGAAAAAACAAAAGCGCTAAATATACTAATTTCGAACACTCTACAACAAATACGAAAAGCACTGCAATTAGAACTATAGAGCACAAAGTAAGTATAATCTATAACATGCTATATAATATAAAGGAAAAACATTGAAAAAACAAAAGCGCTAAATATACTAATTTCGAACACTCTACAACAAATACGAAAAGCACTGCAATTAGAACTATAGAGCACAAAGTAAGTATAATCTATAACATGCTATATAATATAAAGGAAAAACATTGAAAAAACAAAAGCGCTAAATATACTAATTTCGAACACTCTACAACAAATACGAAAAGCACTGCAATTAGAACTATAGAGCACAAAGTAAGTATAATCTATAACATGCTATATAATATAAAGGAAAAACATTGAAAAAACAAAAGCGCTAAATATACTAATTTCGAACACTCTACAACAAATACGAAAAGCACTGCAATTAGAACTATAGAGCACAAAGTAAGTATAATCTATAACATGCTATATAATATAAAGGAAAAACATTGAAAAAACAAAAGCGCTAAATATACTAATTTCGAACACTCTACAACAAATACGAAAAGCACTGCAATTAGAACTATAGAGCACAAAGTAAGTATAATCTATAACATGCTATATAATATAAAGGAAAAACATTGAAAAAACAAAAGCGCTAAATATACTAATTTCGAACACTCTACAACAAATACGAAAAGCACTGCAATTAGAACTATAGAGCACAAAGTAAGTATAATCTATAACATGCTATATAATATAAAGGAAAAACATTGAAAAAACAAAAGCGCTAAATATACTAATTTCGAACACTCTACAACAAATACGAAAAGCACTGCAATTAGAACTATAGAGCACAAAGTAAGTATAATCTATAACATGCTATATAATATAAAGGAAAAACATTGAAAAAACAAAAGCGCTAAATATACTAATTTCGAACACTCTACAACAAATACGAAAAGCACTGCAATTAGAACTATAGAGCACAAAGTAAGTATAATCTATAACATGCTATATAATATAAAGGAAAAACATTGAAAAAACAAAAGCGCTAAATATACTAATTTCGAACACTCTACAACAAATACGAAAAGCACTGCAATTAGAACTATAGAGCACAAAGTAAGTATAATCTATAACATGCTATATAATATAAAGGAAAAACATTGAAAAAACAAAAGCGCTAAATATACTAATTTCGAACACTCTACAACAAATACGAAAAGCACTGCAATTAGAACTATAGAGCACAAAGTAAGTATAATCTATAACATGCTATATAATATAAAGGAAAAACATTGAAAAAACAAAAGCGCTAAATATACTAATTTCGAACACTCTACAACAAATACGAAAAGCACTGCAATTAGAACTATAGAGCACAAAGTAAGTATAATCTATAACATGCTATATAATATAAAGGAAAAACATTGAAAAAACAAAAGCGCTAAATATACTAATTTCGAACACTCTACAACAAATACGAAAAGCACTGCAATTAGAACTATAGAGCACAAAGTAAGTATAATCTATAACATGCTATATAATATAAAGGAAAAACATTGAAAAAACAAAAGCGCTAAATATACTAATTTCGAACACTCTACAACAAATACGAAAAGCACTGCAATTAGAACTATAGAGCACAAAGTAAGTATAATCTATAACATGCTATATAATATAAAGGAAAAACATTGAAAAAACAAAAGCGCTAAATATACTAATTTCGAACACTCTACAACAAATACGAAAAGCACTGCAATTAGAACTATAGAGCACAAAGTAAGTATAATCTATAACATGCTATATAATATAAAGGAAAAACATTGAAAAAACAAAAGCGCTAAATATACTAATTTCGAACACTCTACAACAAATACGAAAAGCACTGCAATTAGAACTATAGAGCACAAAGTAAGTATAATCTATAACATGCTATATAATATAAAGGAAAAACATTGAAAAAACAAAAGCGCTAAATATACTAATTTCGAACACTCTACAACAAATACGAAAAGCACTGCAATTAGAACTATAGAGCACAAAGTAAGTATAATCTATAACATGCTATATAATATAAAGGAAAAACATTGAAAAAACAAAAGCGCTAAATATACTAATTTCGAACACTCTACAACAAATACGAAAAGCACTGCAATTAGAACTATAGAGCACAAAGTAAGTATAATCTATAACATGCTATATAATATAAAGGAAAAACATTGAAAAAACAAAAGCGCTAAATATACTAATTTCGAACACTCTACAACAAATACGAAAAGCACTGCAATTAGAACTATAGAGCACAAAGTAAGTATAATCTATAACATGCTATATAATAAAGGAAAAACATTGAAAAAACAAAAGCGCTAAATATACTAATTTCGAACACTCTACAACAAATACGAAAAGCACTGCAATTAGAACTATAGAGCACAAAGTAAGTATAATCTATAACATGCTATATAATATAAAGGAAAAACATTGAAAAAACAAAAGCGCTAAATATACTAATTTCGAACACTCTACAACAAATACGAAAAGCACTGCAATTAGAACTATAGAGCACAAAGTAAGTATAATCTATAACATGCTATATAATATAAAGGAAAAACATTGAAAAAACAAAAGCGCTAAATATACTAATTTCGAACACTCTACAACAAATACGAAAAGCACTGCAATTAGAACTATAGAGCACAAAGTAAGTATAATCTATAACATGCTATATAATATAAAGGAAAAACATTGAAAAAACAAAAGCGCTAAATATACTAATTTCGAACACTCTACAACAAATACGAAAAGCACTGCAATTAGAACTATAGAGCACAAAGTAAGTATAATCTATAACATGCTATATAATATAAAGGAAAAACATTGAAAAAACAAAAGCGCTAAATATACTAATTTCGAACACTCTACAACAAATACGAAAAGCACTGCAATTAGAACTATAGAGCACAAAGTAAGTATAATCTATAACATGCTATATAATATAAAGGAAAAACATTGAAAAAACAAAAGCGCTAAATATACTAATTTCGAACACTCTACAACAAATACGAAAAGCACTGCAATTAGAACTATAGAGCACAAAGTAAGTATAATCTATAACATGCTATATAATATAAAGGAAAACATTGAAAAAACAAAAGCGCTAAATATACTAATTTCGAACACTCTACAACAAATACGAAAAGCACTGCAATTAGAACTATAGAGCACAAAGTAAGTATAATCTATAACATGCTATATAATATAAAGGAAAAACATTGAAAAACAAAAGCGCTAAATATACTAATTTCGAACACTCTACAACAAATACGAAAAGCACTGCAATTAGAACTATAGAGCACAAAGTAAGTATAATCTATAACATGCTATATAATATAAAGGAAAAACATTGAAAAAACAAAAGCGCTAAATATACTAATTTCGAACACTCTACAACAAATACGAAAAGCACTGCAATTAGAACTATAGAGCACAAAGTAAGTATAATCTATAACATGCTATATAATATAAAGGAAAAACATTGAAAAAACAAAAGCGCTAAATATACTAATTTCGAACACTCTACAACAAATACGAAAAGCACTGCAATTAGAACTATAGAGCACAAAGTAAGTATAATCTATAACATGCTATATAATATAAAGGAAAAACATTGAAAAAACAAAAGCGCTAAATATACTAATTTCGAACACTCTACAACAAATACGAAAAGCACTGCAATTAGAACTATAGAGCACAAAGTAAGTATAATCTATAACATGCTATATAATATAAAGGAAAAACATTGAAAAAACAAAAGCGCTAAATATACTAATTTCGAACACTCTACAACAAATACGAAAAGCACTGCAATTAGAACTATAGAGCACAAAGTAAGTATAATCTATAACATGCTATATAATATAAAGGAAAAACATTGAAAAAACAAAAGCGCTAAATATACTAATTTCGAACACTCTACAACAAATACGAAAAGCACTGCAATTAGAACTATAGAGCACAAAGTAAGTATAATCTATAACATGCTATATAATATAAAGGAAAAACATTGAAAAAACAAAAGCGCTAAATATACTAATTTCGAACACTCTACAACAAATACGAAAAGCACTGCAATTAGAACTATAGAGCACAAAGTAAGTATAATCTATAACATGCTATATAATATAAAGGAAAAACATTGAAAAAACAAAAGCGCTAAATATACTAATTTCGAACACTCTACAACAAATACGAAAAGCACTGCAATTAGAACTATAGAGCACAAAGTAAGTATAATCTATAACATGCTATATAATATAAAGGAAAAACATTGAAAAAACAAAAGCGCTAAATATACTAATTTCGAACACTCTACAACAAATACGAAAAGCACTGCAATTAGAACTATAGAGCACAAAGTAAGTATAATCTATAACACTATATAATATAAAGGAAAAACATTAAAAACAAAAGCGCTAAATATACTAATTTCGAACACTCTACAACAAATACGAAAAGCACTGCAATTAGAACTATAGAGCACAAAGTAAGTATAATCTATAACATGCTATATATAATATAAAGGAAAAAATTGAAAAACAAAAGCGCTAATATACTAATTTCGAACACTCTACAACAAATACGAAAGCACTGCAATTAAAATATAGAGCACAAAGTAAGTATAATCTATAACATGCTATATAATATAAAGGAAAAACTGAAAAAAAAAAAAAGCCTAAATATACTAATTTCGAACACTCTACAACAAATACGAAAAGCACTGCAATTAGAACTATAGAGCACAAAGTAAGTATAATCTATAACATGCTATATAATATAAAGGAAAAAACATTGAAAAAAAAAGCGCTAAATATACTAATTTCGAACACTCTACAACAAATACGAAAAGCACTGCAATTAGAACTATAGAGCACAAAGTAAGTATAATCTATAACATGCTATATATATAAAGGAAAAACATTGAAAAAACAAAGCGCTAAATATACTAATTTCGAACACTCTACAACAAATACGAAAAGCACTGCAATTAGAACAATGAGCACAAAGTAAGTATAATCTATAACATGCTATATAATAATATAAAGGAAAAAATTGAAAAAAACAAAAGCGCTAAATATACTAATTTCGAACACTCTACAACAAATACGAAAAGCACTGCAATTAAAACTATAGAGACAAAGTAAGTATAATCTATAACATGATATATAATATAAAGGAAAAAATTAAAACAAAAGCCAAATATAATTAATTCGAACACTCTACAACAAATACGAAAAGCACTGCAATTAGAACATAGAGCACAAAGTAAGTATAATCTATACCTGCTATTATAATATAAAGGAAAAACATTGAAATAAAAAGCGCTAAATGTACTAATTTCGAACACTCTACAACAAATACGAAAAGCACTTAATTAGAACTATAGAGCACAAAGTAAGTATAATCTATAACATGCTATATAATTGTTGATGTAATTTTTCAACAAAAATAAAGTAAAATTCAAAGATATAGAAAATATCCTTAAACTTGATTAATTAGTGCCTGAGATTAGGAATCTCTAAACACTGTATGGTACAGAAAATAAACTGGAAAATAAAAGACTGAAATTTAAAGTGGTGATCCCCAAATCTGACTTTGCTTTGTTGAAGTTGATTGAAGATGCCTTGCCAAATGATGATCCAAATCCTTAAATATTCTCTGGGAAACTGTACTGAAAACCGTCGCCCGAACGGTTACAACGTCTCCTTCCCAACCGTCTTCCAACCCTTCTCCTGCTGACACGTGTCCTCAGCAGACCAATATTTCACTCTTTGAGCCGACCACAGACCTTCCGCCCTTTGGCCCGACTGCCAATCTACAACCGCATTGGTCCGACTGCCAATCCTCCCGACTTGCAAACCATCTGACTGTTTGGATTAGCTACAGACATCCCGACTAACAAACCATCCAATTCGTTGGTTCCTGCCGCAGAGTTCCGATTTCGAGAAACTTCCCGACCTGAAAACCTTCCGACTTGAGGTCTTTCCGTCTTGAGGACCCCGACCTGAAAACCTCCGACTTGAGGTCTTTCCGTCTTGAGGATTCCCGACCTGAAAACCTTCCGACTTGAGGTCTTTCCGTCTTGAGACTCCCGACCTGAAAACCTTCCGACTTGAGGTCTTTCCGTCTTGAGGTCTCCCGACCTGATGAAAACCTTCCGACTTGAGGTCTTTCCGTCTTGAGGACCTTCCGACCTGAAGACCTTCCGACCTGAGGTCCTTTCCGTCCTGATGAATCCGTCTTGAGGACCTCCCGACCTGAAGACCTTCCGACTTGAGGTCTTTCCGTCTTGAGGACCTACCGACCTGAAGACCTTCCGTCCTGAGGACTTCCTTAGAAATAAACCTATTTTCCTTGATTTCCTCACGGTGTCCTTCAGCCAGTTCAATCAACTCTATTGCCAGGCCCATTCTTCTTTTTACCTTGGGCTTTTAACCTAATTCTAAATTTCGTACGTAACAACTTGCCCGCCGCCAAGGGACTTTCAAACGCCATTTAACAATCAATGTTTGGAAGTTCATAAATCACACCCTCTTGAAAAATCCCTTAGCAAAACTGCCACCAGTTACGCAATACGAGCTTTGTGAATCACAATCCCAAAACACTCTAACCATGGCGAATCAATACATTCCTGCCCTTCCTTCGACGGAACCCTCCCAGAGGGCCCATTTTCAGCCTCGAAAGTACTAACTCCGACGATCCGTCCATATTGCACTACTCCTGAAGATTCAAATCGGATGAGGGAAGTTTTGGAATCCCGAAATTCCTTGGCTATCAACAACCCTAACTACCAAGCAGTTCGCATTCGAGACAGCATCAAAACCCATCTCACAGACCCAAAAGATCCTTACCGCGCTTGGTATCGACGGGTAGCAGAACACTTCCAGACCCAATGGCGATCTCAAAAAATCGACCAAGCAATACTATTGTCCACCATGCCTATCAACCTGCATGAGAAGGTGCTGTTGGCCATGTCTGCCTTCTGGAATGCGGAAAATGGGGTTTTCCTCTTACCATCGGGCCCCTTTGGTCCAACTCTTATGGATGTGGCAATGATCGCGCATCTCCCAGTCGTGGGTGAAGACCCTGTGATGGGAGCCCTAGATGGGCAGGAGCCATCAGAAGACCATCCAGGGTGGTCTTTACAAGGTGTGAAGGAATGGGGTTGGACAAAGTTCGCAACCGACCAGCAAGGGGCTCCAGGGACCCCTGTGACCGACCGGGAGCATACTGCCTTTATTCTTTTTGGCTTTGTAGGTACGTCATTGTTTCCCCTTCCAAATGTGTTCTTCCTTCTCATCTCGACCTGGCCATTCATATCGCGTCAGGTCGTTTCTTTTCCCTTGGCACCCTGTTTTTAGCCAATCTGTTTGAAGGACTCACTAGAGTTAGCCTTCGTTTAACAGATAATGATAATAGGAAAATTAGACACTGCCGCATCGGGTCCTTTTTGGTTTTTAGAACTTTGGTTCCGTTTTACTTCCCCAACGCGTTTAACTTAGGATCTCCGCCCACTATGCCAACAGCTGAAAAACATTTGGGATTAGCCCTCAACCGACTCTGCTCAGGACGCAATAAACTCCAATCTTCCGATCCAAATAATAACCGCAATTTTAACAGATACCCGCAGTAACTCTCGATTTTCTATGTATAAAAAATATGCGGGTTATGCTCCCGACCATTTTTGGCCTTTTCCAGCACCAAATCCTCTTCCGACTCCTGAGCCTTGTCCTCATCCCACCTATCCTTGCCTGGGACGTTGCCCTCAAACCCAGGTCTCTCCCTCTTTTTTAGCAGACAAAAAACTTGATGTATAAAAAAGAGCAGAAAACCTTTTACATTTTAATTATGAACCTCAATTCATGGCGCGCCAGTTCGGCTGTTGCCAAGGTATCCCTGGACCCGTCGCTTGTCCGCATATAATTTTTCAAAGTCCCGACCGACGAGTCCTACCTAATTCAATCCTTCTTATATCTCCCAGCTCACCACGTATATATAATTTCAATTCTTATATTCCTTTCCGCTCCAACCCTGAGACTGTAGATACATTCAATGAATGGTGGTCGGTTGTATGGCCCCTGATTTCCCCTGATGAGGATCGGTTGCTGAACATACTCTTCCCCCCCAAGGATTGGTTCTAGGGGCGGCTAGACATACTAGCACTCAGCAACAAACAGCCGCCCCGGGATCGGATCTAGTGTTCCAACGCGAAAAAGGAAAGCTCCCAGCTGCAAACACCCCCGACCTCTGGGGCCGACCAGCAAGCACCAGCAGACCTTGGAACTACTAGGACGTCAGCAAGGACCCGACCCCGAATTGGTAATTTTTCTTAAACACCGTGAACCAATTCACTATATCGTAACTTTGATTCTACTCATTTCATTCACCAGAACCGACCTTGGTGACACCGACCACACAAACGACGCCAGCCCCAGCCGACCATTCAATCGACCTTTGGTCCAGACCAATTTGCCAATGAGCAGTCGGCGGAGGACCCGACAAGGAGGCAAACTCTTCCTCCCGTACCGAGGAGTGGTCGGGCCAGGCACCCGACCAGGAGGCAATCTTACCAACAGTGCCTATAGAACCAGTAAGTCTCTCATCAGCAATACTTAGGATTCTAATGATCAACCTTGGTATATTTAACAACAAACATTTCCATGATTTTTCACAGACACCTTCACCAATCGCATCAGCAGCAGGGGTCTCTTCAGACAGCGAGGGGACTACTTCCCAGATGGGTCGACCGCCATACATGGCATCAGACTCATCCATTTCGAAGGAAGAACCAGCTGCCCTTGCCGAGCTGACCCTCAGACGACATCCCTGATGCTGCTGATCCCGAAATCGTCCAATCGGATGCAGCCGCACTGGAAACCGAAAGTGCCCCAGCTGTGGCTATCCCAGTTGCTCCAGAGATCCCGGCTGCAGTGGCTCTAGATGCAGCCGCCCAACCTGCAGCCGCCCAGCCAGCAGCGGCGCTACCTCAGCAATCGAGTGGCAGGCAGAAGAACCACCTGTGGCAGCCCAACCTCCAGAAATGGAAGAAGTGTTCTTCGTCCGATTCGGAGACTTCTGTGAATTTGGTAAGATTAAACCAATCCATGCCACAATGTTTCTTTTGGAAAACACTAACTGTTTTTATACACTTTCCATAGGGACCCAGGTCGGCACCTCAGCGACCATTCGCAGCAGCCGACGAGTCGGCTGCTGTTATACCAGCTGTCCGCCCTACTCGACCGACCTCATTGCTGCCCCCCTCACTGACAGCAGTTCGCCCAGAGGTGACACATATCTTATCTGAATAAATTTGCACCTCCCTTGGAATACTTATTGACACTGTAAGACTTGCAGGGGCCTTCGGACTTAGCTATCCTATCGACTGTTCCGGTTCCAGCGGAGGCCCAAACTATATTCACTGAGGCCATTAACCATCCCCTGTCAGAATTAAGATCCGACTTATTGGACAAACTCATTCAGACGGTTGGTGGCCTTCTTTTTTACACTCCAACGGAATCGCCAGCCGTCCCCATTCTGCATCGGCTGATGGAGAGACTTACAGAGCTCAAACTGAAGTGTTAGTTATTGGACTCCTGTCAGCCGAAACCCCCCAGCCCGACTTCGATCAAACAACACTGGAGAATTCTTTGGCTAAGACCCGAGAATCCCTTCAGCAACTACTGGAAGGTTGGGCGGTCTCCTTAGCACGAAGGCTCAAGTTGATGATCCATTCAGAAAAAGGAGGCAGAATTGCGGGAGCTAAGGAAAGAACAGTCTACCCTGGATAAGCAAATTACCAATGAGCAGCGTCTGCTTGAGAAGTATACCAAGAATGAGGCTGAATTGGATCAAGAGCTGAAAACCCAAGCTCGATCCCAATTCATCAGAAGATATCAGACGGCTGCCAATACCAGAAGGCTATCCAGGGATGAAATCAAATGGACACATATAAAAACTGCCCTAGGGGCACTTTTGTAATACTTCCCCCTTTGTAACAACATTTGACTTAGTAATCCATTTTTCTTTCTTCTCTCAAAACAAGGATCACCTTTCAATTTCCAACTTTGTAGGAATCGAAACAAACTCCTTCTTTAAAAGAACATTGTTTCTCACATTTTAAGAAACACATTCCAAGGCATATTTTGAAAATCAAAACACTTGAAGTGTTAACAAACATGGCGAATGACCGACCTCATGTTCCATCAAGCAACTGGGAAGGTGTTCTTCAACCCTTCTTTGTAGGTAATCACCCTATTGGAGGCCATGCAGAAGACTTGTTACATATACTCAAGCAACTAGACTTCAAATTCCGATTCTCCCAACGAGGAAGAAGAACCATTCATCGCGTCATCCGCCTGATGGAAAAAATCATTGAGGGGTATGAACCTCTTCGTGACATCCTTAGCCGCATTCCTGACCTCCATCATCACATGGAAATGATTGAAAATCACGCAGCAACCATACTTCCAGATCTTGGTTGGGATAATATATTTCCAATCAACGAAAAGTCTTTCAAGATTGCGTACCATTGTTGACCGTGAACATCAAGCCCTAACAGACATGCAAGCACGTACCCATCAAGATCTAGACGACATGCAAAGCCAATGGGAAGGTACCGACCAGATTTGGAAGATCTTATTGAAGAAGAACCAGAGCTAATATCCACTCACTGGGATGAAAAGTCTGATTCAGAGGCAGAAAATTTCTCACAAATACATGATGACTAACAGAAATGAACCTTTAAATAGGTTCGAACCCCACAAATGGGTTCTGAATAATATTTTGTTTCAGGCAGTTTTGTTATCTGAAAAGGCAGGATAATACCTCTTCAGATATTTAGCATTAATACAATCATGTACTCTTCTACCTTCATGATTTACAATAATGAAAGCGCCATTCCCAATATCTTTTTGAACAATGTATGGTCCTTCCCAATTCGGTGACCACTTTCCCAATTGGTCAGTTTTCTTATATGTAGGAAGAATGGTCTTCCAGACTAGGTCTCCTTTTTGGAATGTCCTGTGAAGAACTTTCTTTCCGTAACTCCTTGCTCTGATTTCACTCTGTTTCACACTTCGACCTATTGCATGAAGTCGGTTAACATCCAAATCCTCCAACTGTTGCAACATAAGTTGTTGGTATTCTTTTGTAAGATCACCATCAGTAAATTCTGTTCGGCCAGATGATACTCGGATTTCGGCTGGTTAAAACAGCATCTTGGCCAAACGTGAGTTGGTAAGGTGAGAACCCTGTGGCCGTATTTCTGGTATTCCTATGTGCCCATAAAGCCTGAGACAATAACAAATGCCACTTTCTTGGGTTCCCTTCAACCATCTTCTTTATAATCCCAATAATAATCTTATTTGCTGCTTCCGCTTGTCCATTGGCTTGGGGATAATAAGGTGAGAATGATGTAATCGAACACCGAATTCTGCCAAGAAACTAGAGAACTTTTCCCCTGTGAAAACCAGGCCTTGGTCGGTTGTTATAGACTGAGGAATACCATATCTGTAAATAATTTGATTCAAAACGAAGTCTATCACTCCTTCTGATCCACATTTTTCAAAGCAACGCTTCTACCCATTTGGTAAAGTAGTCAGTCGCGACCAATATGAAACAATGATGTTTCGATGAAGCAGGATGTATCTTACCAATAATATCCATAGCCCATGATTTAAAAGGCCATGGTTTTGCCAAAAATTGCAATTCGGTTACTGGCAAATGGTTTAAGTTTCCATGTCTCTGACATTCCTGGCAGCCTTTGGCAAATTGTATGCAATCTTCAAAAATCTTTGGCCAGAAAAAACCCAAACGATGAATGGCCCATCTCATATTCAGACCTGCCCGATGAGCTCCACATATCCCACCATGTACTTCTGTCATTACCTCTAGAGCTTCTTTAGACCCCAACATTTCAAAAGTAAACCTTCAAATGATCTCTTATACAAAATTCCATTTATCAATTGAAAACGTAAAGCCTTCAATCGTGTCGCAATTGAAACACTCGCACCTGGATTCTGTAAATACATGATAAGCTCTGTTCTCCAATCGGGCACTGTTTCGCCGTCGGACTCATGCCGATGTAACTACGCAGTCGGGCTCCTGTCGACAATAACTTCGCAGTCGGGCTCCTGACCGACAGTCTCCTGCCCGAACTTCGCAGTCGGGCTCCTGTCCGACATCTCTGCTCGCCAAACTTCGCAGTCGGGCTCCTGTCCGACAGTCTCCTGCCCGACGTAACTTCGCAGTCGGGCTCCTGTCCGACAGTCTCCTGCCCGGACGTAACTTCGCAGTCGGGCTCCTGTCCGACAGTCTCCTGCCCGACCATTCGATCACATATTGGGTCTGTCTTTCTTCTATGCCCGACTTGACCTCCGACCAAATATCCTCCAGAATTCCTTTACAGGCCCTTTGAGCCAACTCATCAGCACGTTGGTTTTCTTTCCTCGGAATGAACTCAATTATTACTTCTGAGATTTTTGTCAGTAACCGACCCACAATGTCCCTGTATCTGCGAAGATGAGGGTAATTGCAAACATATTGATTGTTTACCTGGTTGATTACTAATTGAGAATCCCCCCTTATGATTACAGACTGGACCTTCCTGGCTATTAAAGCCTCCAAACCCAAAATTAAAGCTTCATATTCTGCCGAATTATGGGTCATGGCTTCCAATCGTAGTTGTAAGTTGATCTTTTGACCATCAGGTCCTTGCAAAAAGACCCCTGCCCCTGATTTGTTTCCAGAGGTAGAACCATCAAAGAACATCAACCATGTTCTGGTACTTATATAAGGCACACATCCGACCTGTAGATTATCCAGATATGATGAACAACTAAATGGTCGGACACTATCACAAAGAGAATACCCGACTTGTGAGAATTCTGCTAAGAAGTCGGCTACTGCTTGTCCCTTGATTGCCCTCAGGGGAATGTTGAAGATCAAAAGGAGCCAATTTGATGGCCCACTTCATGAGTCTGCCCTTCATAGTAGGTCTCTGTAAAATCAATTTGATGAGATCCACCTTTGATATGACCTCAATTCTTCTGGGCAGCAAATAATGCTCGAGTTTAGTACAAGCGAAGACCAATGAATAACACATTTTTTCTGGCATAGTGTAATCAGTTCTGGTCCTGTAAGGGTTTTACTGAGATAGTAGATTGCCCTTTCCTTCCCGTCATCACCATCCTGTGCCAATAAACAGCTAACCACTTCATATGTATTTGCCAAATAAAGTTTGAGTGGCCGACCTTGTTTAGGAGGCATCAAGACTGGAGGGTGAACCAATGCCTGCTTGATAGCATCTAAAGCCGTCTGTTGATCGGGACCCCATTCAAAAGCATTTTTTCCAGCTTTCAACAATTTAGTAATGGGTCTGACCTTGCCAGCAGCATTAGAAATGAAACGCCTCAAATAGTTCACCTTACCCAAAAGACTTTGGATTTCTTTAACCGTCTTGGGTGGCCGACTATCAAGAATGGCTTTAGCCTTATTGGCATCGATTTCAATTCCTCTCTCATGAACTAAAAATCCTAAAAAGCTCCCGGCTGATATTCCAAAAGCACATTTGGTTGGATTCATCTTCAACTTGTACTTCTTCATTCTTTCGAATGCCTCTTCAAGATTTCTCAAATGTTCGTCAAAACTGGCAGATTTAACAATAACATCATCAATATAAACTTCCATAGATCTGCCAATTAAATCATGAAAGATTGAATTCATGGCTCTTTGGTAAGTTGCCCCTGCATTCTTTAACCCGAATGGCATGACTGTCCATTCATAAATACCTAAAGCCCCTGGGCACCTGAATGCTGTCTTAGGAATGTCTTCTTCTGCCAGAAATATTTGGTTATAACCTGCATAACCATCCATCAGACTAAGGACTTTATGCCCTGCTGCTGCATCTATCAACATGTCGGCCATAGGCATCACATATTCGTCCTTAGGGGTAGCTAGATTCAAATCCCTGAAATCGATGCATATCCTTATCTTACCATTTTTCTTGACCACTGGCACAATGTTAGCCAGCCACTCCGCATAACGGCAAGGCTGAATGAAACCCACTTTGAGAAGTTTTTGGATTTCTTCCTTGATTTGAGGCATCAGATCCGGGCTCATTCGCCTTGGAGGTTGTTTGTAAGGTTTACAACCTTCCTTGATAGGCAATCGATGCTCTATTAGACTTCTTGTCAAACCAGGCATCTCTGAATAATCCCATGCTAAACAATCAATGTTGTTTCTAATAACTTCGAGCATCATTGTTTGTTGCTCTTTAGACAAATAACCACTTAACCTGATCACTTTTGGAACCAATTCGGTTCCTAAATTAAACTCCAATAATGGGTCTTGTGATGAAGCTGTTGGTTCTGTTTTTTCTAATAAATCGGGCCAACGAAATTGTTCATCTTCTTGGAGGTGAACATCCAGAATCTCTTTACTATTTTCTGCTTTATGTAATAACTGCTTTAAATAGAACTTATTAATAAGAGAACTACATACTTCTAAACTTGTATCTTCCATAACAAACAAATTATATGGGAATGGGTGTGGCTTTATCATGAGCCATACAATAAAGGTGTTCTTTTAATAGAACATCGAGTTCTGGCCAGTGACTTTATAACCCTTGTTTGGGTATTCCCTGGCCATATACAACTGAGACATCGGAGCCAAATGACTGGAATAAAACACTGACTCTTCAACTTGTTCTGATACATCGAATGGGTTGTCATTCGCTTCCATTTTGAAGACCTGATTTCCTTCCCAGAACATTAATTGTTGGTGCAAGGTTGATGGCACACATTGAGAGGCATGAATCCAGTCTCTTCCCAGCAAGAGAGAGTATGTAGTATCTGCGTCCACAATAAAGAAAACAGTGGAGATCTTCTTTGGTCCGACCTCAATTGTGGCAACCATCATGCCTTCAGGCTTGGTCGGCTGCCCTGTAAAACTTGTCATTTCGAATTCCACAGGAGACAGATCATGAATTCCTTTCCCTAGCTTCTTGAGAGTCTTCAATGGCATAACATTAAAGACTGCTCCATTATCCACGAAAACTTTGTGATTGGTTTCCCACAAATGTGAGCATTAACATACAGAGGTTTCAAATGGGAGATCGCACCCTCTGGAATAGGAGGAAACACAATCGAAGGTGCTCCGACTGAGGCTCGGAATCTGAAGTCTTTGCCCACTCTGTTTCCTCTAATTCATCATCTGCCAAGAATGCCCATAAAGGTTCGTCCATAGTATCATCTACCAGACTCGCCCACATCGGTTCATCTCTCATCTGATTAATCTCTGTCATTCGACAAGGGATTCGTGGTCCCAGACGAGATTTAACAGATCTTGAACTTTCCTCTGTAGTTACAACTTCTTCCTTTGTCTTATCCCGAGATTGAACCGTCAAAGATTCTATACGGAATTCTTCAGGAGATGGATTGATGTTGATCCGTTCACAATGTTGGCATCTAAAACCTCTAATTATTTCATCTGCCATTCCTTTACCTTTCCCCTGTCCCGACGAACTTCCTTTTGGTATAGTCGGAAGCGCCTAATCCGTCGTTCGGTTGCTTTCCTGAACAGACCCGACTGGACCGACTTTTGGAGACTGAATGGCTGCTCCCTGCTCGTTGGTCGTTTGTTCTGTAAAGACCTAATGGACTGATCTCCTGCCAAGTGGTCGGCTGCTTTTTGTTCGTCGGTTCGTTGTTTTGCTGAAGGAACTCGTTTCCCATACTTTGCAGCATACCTGCGTTTGGCATTGCGAATCTGTGTACGATTCATACCTGGGAAACGAGGATCTATATCAACTGGTAAAGGCTTTTTATTTCGAGCCCAATTGTTCCCGACTGAACCTGTTTTTCTGGTCGGGTGGTCACGCACTAAAACCTTTTCTTTCACCTCCACATTAAAAGAACCGTCTGGATGGTCCCATTTTTCAGCGACTGGCCTTTCAACAACTTTGAGTCGTTCTTCCGGTCGGCCACTGTTTGGCTGACTTCCTTTTTTGTTCCGGGGCTTGCCTGAGTTCGTTCCCTGTTTGTCCACTATTGGCCGAACTTTTCCTGTTTCCGAACTTGGTTGGATGTCAACCATTGCCGTTGTTACTTTCGGAAACGGTTGCTGGTCTACACCTAGAGTGATGTATTTGAGCCGACCTGTCTTGATGGCCTTTTGAATTTCCTTCCTGAAATGAGTACACTGACTTGTATTGTGTGTGAAAGAATTATGCCACTTACAATATGGTCTCCCTTTGATTTCTTCTTTAGTGGCCAGTCTTTGCCCCTTTGGAATACGGATCTGCCCATCAGTCAGTAGGATATCAAAGATTTCATCAGCTTTCGAACTATCAAACGTCGGTTGCTCCTTTCCTTCAGATCCTGGTACTGGCTTCAATTTAGGGCATACATAAGGTTTTCCAGAAAGGATTTCGGCTGCCATCTCTTCTGACTGATTAAAATCAAAGTCACATGTTTCTGTTCCCATACTCGCCATATGTTGGCCTCTATTACGCCTGTTATGCTGATCTTCCTCTCTGAACAAAGACTCTAAACGTCCTGCCTTGGATGCAAGACTTGCCAAATCCTCAACATCCAGGGCAGTGAGTGCCTTTCTTAAGCGAGTATGCATATTCCGGACCACTAAATTGGTCATCTCTTTCTCACTGATTACCGTAGGACATCGTCCCTTCATCAATCGCACCCTTTCTATAAACTGTGAAGCAGATTCTTCTGGATACTGTCTCAATTCTAGTAAATCAGTTAAAGAAACAACTGGTAAAGGATTGAAGAATCTAGCGTGAAATGCCATCTCCAGTCCTTCCCATGTCTGAATTTGTCCAGGAGGCAGACTTACAAACCACGAAAACGCCGTTCTAGTAAGAGATAAACCAAACAGCTGTAACTTATAAAAAGGGTTATTGCCAACTTCTCCTAATTGTGCTGTGAACCGACCAACATGTTCTATGGTGGAAGATCCGTCCTCCCCTGAGAATGCATGAAAATCGGGTGGTCGAAAATTCCTTGGGAGAGGGTGTTCATTAATGATCCTTTCTGGGAAAGGTCTCTGATATGCAGGGCGGTTAGCCATCTGAGGAGTTAATCCATACTGATCCCTTAATATATGTGCAATCTCATCAGGATCTACATGAAAGCGTTGATGATCAGGAACATGGAACGGATCCTGCACAGGAATATGAATAGGATCATGTATATATCCTTCAGGCCTGTCCTCCCTTGTATTGTTCGGCTGCGGATTGGTAACCCTTGGTCCCAGTGGAACATTGTTGGAAAAGTCAAAGGAGATTTTCCCCTATCCATTCGGTTGGGATTTGTGGCACTTGGGAATGTACTATCCACGAATGATGGCCCTGCGAAATTTGCCTGTGTCTGGACGGTGACACTCCTGGTGGAGTTTGAGTGGGTTGAAGACTAACCCTTGACAGTGCTTGATCTATCATGTTCTGCATCAGACTCTGTTGCTCACGCAACATGTTCGTTGTTGCTCACGCAACATATTCTGCATAACCAAAGTATGCTGGTTGTTCATTTGTTGAACATAAGACCACCAATCAGTTGGTGGTTGTGGGATTTCCCCGGCATTTGGCACAATAGGTGGTGGAACGGATTCTCCCACCGGTGCCGAAGATGATTGAGGTTGTGAACCTGCCATATGGACCCTTCCGATGATTCGGCCGGATCTAAGACGTATGAAATTATCGCCGGAATTGGAATGAGCAATTTTGTCTTGCTCCCACTGTGGTCGCCAATTTGTTGATGTAATTTTTCAACAAAAATAAAGTAAAATTCAAAGATATAGAAAATATCCTTAAACTTGATTAATTAGTGCCTGAGATTAGGAATCTCTAAACACTGTATGGTACAGAAAATAAACTGGAAAAAAAAAGACTGAAATTTAAAGTGGTGATCCCCAAATCTGACTTTGCTTTGTTGAAGTTGATTGAAGATGCCTTGCCAAATGATGATCCAAATCCTTAAATATTCTCTGGGAAACTGTACTGAAAACCGTCGCCCGAACGGTTACAACGTCTCCTTCCCAACCGTCTTCCAACCCTTCTCCTGCTGACACGTGTCCTCAGCAGACCAAAATTATCCCTATATTTCACTCTTTGAGCCGACCACAGACCTTCCGCCCTTTTGGCCCGACTGCCAATCTACAATATTGGTCCGACTGCCAATCCTCCCGACTTGCAAACATCTGACTGTTGGATTAGCTACAGACATCCCGACTAACAAACCCCGATTTGTTGGTTCTGCCGCAGAATTCCGACCTGAGAATTCCGACCTGAGGACCTCCGACTGAGGACTTCCCGTCCTGAGGCCCCCGACTGAGACTTCCGTCCTGAGGACCTCCCGACCTGCGGACTTCCCGTCCTGATGACTTTCCGTCTTGAGGACCTCCCGACCTGAAAACCTTCCGACTTGAGGTCTTTCCGTCTTGAGGACCTACCGACCTGAGGTCCTTCCGTCCTGAGGACTTTCCGTCTTGAGGACCTCCCGACCTGAAGACCTTCCGACCTGAGGTCTTTCCGTCTTGAGGACCTCCCGACCTGAAACCTTCCGACTTGAGGTCTTTCCGTCTGAGGACCTACCGACCTGAGGTCCTTCCGTCCTGAGATTTTCCGTCTTGAGGACCTCCGACCTGAAGACCTTCCGACCTGAGGTCTTCGTCTTGAGGACTTCCCGACCTGAAACCTTCCGACTTGAGGTCCTTCCGTCTTGAGGACCTACCGACCTGGTCCTTCCGTCCTGATACTTTCCTTAGAAATAAACCTATTTTCCTTGATTTCCTCACGGTGTCCTTCAGCCAGTTCAATCAACTCTATTGCCAGGCCCATTCTTCTTTTACCTTGGGCTTTTAACCTAATTCTAAATTTCGTACGTAACATATATAAAGGAAAAACATTGAAAAAACAAAAGCGCTAAATTACTAATTTCGAACACTCTACAACAAATACGAAAAGCACTGCAATTAGAACTATAGAGCACAAAGTAAGTATAATCTATAACATGCTATATAATATAAAGGAAAAACATTGAAAAAACAAAAGCGCTAAATATACTAATTTCGAACACTCTACAACAAATACGAAAAGCACTGCAATTAGAACTATAGAGCACAAAGTAAGTATAATCTATAACATGCTATATAATATAAAGGAAAAACATTGAAAAACAAAAGCGCTAAATGTACTAATTTCGAACACTCTACAACAAATACGAAAAGCATGCAATTAGAACTAGAGCACAAAGTAAGTATAATCTATAACATGCTATATAATATAAAGGAAAACATTGAAAAAAACAAAAGCGTAAATATACTAATTTCGAACACTCTACAACAAATAAAAAAGCACTGCAATTAGAACTATAGAGCACAAAGTAAGTATAATCTATAACATGCTATATAATATAAAAAAAAAACATTGAAAAAACAAAAGCGCTAAATGTACTAATTTCGAACACTCTACAACAAATACGAAAGCACTTGTAATTAGAACTATAGAGCACAAAGTAAGTATAATCTATAACATGCTATATAATATAAAGGAAAAACATTGAAAAAACAAAGCGCTAAATGTACTAATTTCGAACACTCTACAACAAATACGAAAAGCACTGCAATTAGAACTATAGAGCACAAAGTAAGTATAATCTATAACATGCTATATAATATAAAGGAAAAACATTGAAAAAACAAAAGCGCTAAATATACTAATTTCGAACACTCTACAACAAATACGAAAAGCACTGCAATTAGAACTATAGAGCACAAAGTAAGTATAATCTATAACATGCTATATAATATAAAGGAAAAACATTGAAAAAACAAAGCGCTAAATGTACTAATTTCGAACACTCTACAACAAATACGAAAAGCACTGCAATTAGAACTATAGAGCACAAAGTAAGTATAATCTATAACATGCTATATAAATAAAGGAAAAAATTGAAAAAACAAAAGCGCTAAATATACTAATTTCGAACACTCTACAACAAATACGAAAAGCACTGCAATTAGAACTATAGAGCACAAAGTAAGTATAATCTATAACATGCTATATAATATAAAACAAAAACATTGAAAAAACAAAAGCGCTAAATATACTAATTTCGAACACTCTACAACAAATACGAAAAGCACTGCATTAGAACTATAGAGCACAAAGTAAGTAATCTATAACATGCTATATAAATAAAGGAAAAAAAAAACATTGAAAAACAAAAGCGCTAAATGTACTAATTTCGAACACTCTACAACAAATACGAAAAGCACTGCAATTAGAACTAGAGCACAAAGTAAGTATAATCTATAACATGCTATATAATAAAAAGAAAAACATTGAAAAAAAAAAAAGCGCTAAATGTACTAATTTCGAACACTCTACAACAAATACGAAAAGCACTGCAATTAGAACTATAGAGCACAAAGTAAGTATAATCTATAACATGCTATATAATATAAAAGAAAAACATTGAAAAAACAAAAAGCGCTAAATATACTAATTTCGAACACTCTACAACAAATACGAAAAGCACTGCAATTAGAACTATAGAGCACAAAGTAAGTATAATCTATAACATGCTATATAATATAAAGGAAAAACATTGAAAAAACAAAAGCGCTAAATTACTAATTTCGAACACTCTACAACAAATACGAAAAGCACTGTAATTAGAACTATAGAGCACAAAGTAAGTATAATCTATAACATGCTATATAATATAAAGGAAAAACATTGAAAAAACAAAAGCGCTAAATATACTAATTTCGAACACTCTACACAACAAATACGAAAAGCACTGCAATTAGAACTATAGAGCACAAAGTAAGTATAATCTATAACATGCTATATAATATAAAGGAAAAACATTGAAAAAACAAAAGCGCTAAATATACTAATTTCGAACACTCTACAACAATACGAAAAGCACTGCAATTAGAACTATAGAGCACAAAGTAAGTATAATCTATAACATGCTATATAATATAAAGGAAAAACATTGAAAAAACAAAAGCGCTAAATATACTAATTTCGAACACTCTACAACAAATACGAAAAGCACTGCAATTGAATTAAACTATAGAGCACAAAGTAAGTATAATCTATAACATGCTATATAATATAAAGGAAAAACATTGAAAAAAACAAAAGCGCTAAATGTACTAATTTCGAACACTCTACAACAAATACGAAAAGCACTGCATTAGAAAATATGAAGCACAAAGTAAGTATAATCTATAACATGCTATATAATATAAAGGAAAAACATTGAAAAACAAAAGCGCTAAATATACTAATTTCGAACACTCTACAACAAATACGAAAAGCACTGCAATTAGAAAACTATAGAGCACAAAGTAAGTATAATCTATAACATGCTATATAATATAAAGGAAAACATTGAAAAACAAAAGCGCTAAATGTACTAATTTCGAACACTCACAACAAAATACGAAAAGCACTGCAATTAGAACTATAGAGCACAAAGTAAGTATAAATCTATAACATGCTATATAATATAAAGGAAAAACATTGAAAAAACAAAAGCGCTAAATGTACTAATTTCGAACACTCTACAACAAATACGAAAAGCACTGCAATTAGAACTATAGAGCACAAAGTAAGTATAATCTATAACATGCTATATAATATAAAGGAAAACATTGAAAAAACAAAAGCGCTAAATATACTATTTCGAACACTCTACAACAAATACGAAAAGCACTGCAATTAGAACTATAGAGCACAAAGTAAGTATAATCTAAACATGCTATATAATATAAAGGAAAAACATTGAAAAAACAAAAGCGCTAAATGTACTAATTTCGAACACTCTACAACAAATACGAAAAGCACTGCAATTAGAACTATAGAGCACAAAGTAAGTATAATCTATAACATGCTATATAATATAAAGGAAAACATTGAAAAAAAAAAAGCGCTAAATGTACTAATTTCGAACACTCTACAACAAATACGAAAGCACTGCAATTAGAACTATAGAGCACAAAGTAAGTATAATCTATAACATGCTATATAATATAAGAAAAAATTGAAAAAACAAAAGCGCTAAATGTACTAATTTCGAACACTCTACAACAAATACGAAAAGCACTTATTAGAACTATAGAGCACAAAGTAAGTATAATCTATAACATGCTATATAATATAAAGGAAAAACATTGAAAAACAAAAGCGCTAAATGTACTAATTTCGAACACTCTACAACAAATACGAAAAGCACTGCAATTAGAACTATAGAGCACAAAGTAAGTATAATCTATAACATGCTATATAATATAAAGGAAAAACATTGAAAAAACAAAAGCGCTAAATATACTAATTTCGAACACTCTACAACAAATACGAAAAGCACTGCAATTAGAACTATAGAGCACAAAGTAAGTATAATCTATAACATGCTATATAATATAAAGGAAAAACATTGAAAAAACAAAAGCGCTAAATGTACTAATTTCGAACACTCTACAACAAATACGAAAAGCACTGTAATTAGAACTATAGAGCACAAAGTAAGTATAATCTATAACATGCTATATAATATAAAGGAAAAACATTGAAAAAACAAAAGCGCTAAATGTACTAATTTCGAACACTCTACAACAAATACGAAAAGCACTGCAATTAGAACTATAGAGCACAAAGTAAAGTATAATCTATAACATGCTATATAATATAAAGGAAAAACATTGAAAAACAAAAGCGCTAAATATACTAATTTCGAACACTCTACAACAAATACGAAAAGCACTGCAATTAGAACTATAGAGCACAAAGTAAGTATAATCTATAACATGCTATATAATATAAAGGAAAAACATTGAAAAAACAAAAGCGCTAAATGTACTAATTTCGAACACTCTACAACAAATACGAAAAGCACTGCAATTAGAACTATAGAGCACAAAGTAAGTATAATCTATAACATGCTATATAATATAAAGGAAAAACATTGAAAAAACAAAAGCGCTAAATATACTAATTTCGAACACTCTACAACAAATACGAAAAGCACTGCAATTAGAAAATAGAGCACAAAGTAAGTATAATCTATAACATGCTATATAATATAAAGGAAAAACATTGAAAAAACAAAAGCGCTAAATGTACTAATTTCGAACACTCTACAACAAATACGAAAAGCACTGCAATTAGAACTATAGAGCACAAAGTAAGTTATAATCTATAACATGCTATATAATATAAAGGAAAAACATTGAAAAAACAAAAGCGCTAAATATACTAATTTCGAACACTCTACAACAAATACGAAAAGCACTGCAATTAGAACTATAGAGCACAAAGTAAGTATAATCTATAACATGCTATATAATAAAAGGAAAAACATTGAAAAAAACAAAAGCGCTAAATGTACTAATTTCGAACACTCTACAACAAATACGAAAAGCACTGCAATTAGAACTATAGAGCACAAAGTAAGTATAATCTATAACATGCTATATAATATAAAGGAAAAACATTGAAAAAAAAACAAAAGCGCTAAATATACTAATTTCGAACACTCTACAACAAATACGAAAAGCACTGCAATTAGAACTATAGAGCACAAAGTAAGTATAATCTATAACATGCTATATAATATAAAGAAAAAAACATTGAAAAAACAAAAGCGCTAATATACTAATTTCGAACACTCTACAACAAATACGAAAAGCACTAATTAGAACTATAGAGCACAAAGTAAGTATAATCTATAACATGCTATATAATATAAAGGAAAAACATTGAAAAAAAAAAAGCGCTAAATATACTAATTTCGAACACTCTACAACAAATACGAAAAGCACTGCAATTAGAACTATAGAGCACAAAGTAAGTATAATCTATAACATGCTATATAATATAAAGGAAAACATTGAAAAAAAAAAGCGCTAAATATACTAATTTCGAACACTCTACAACAAATACGAAAAGCACTGCAATTAGAAATATAGAGCACAAAAGTAAGTATAATCTATAAATGCTATATAATATAAAGGAAAAAAAATTGAAAAACAAAAAGCGCTAAATATACTAATTTCGAACACTCTACAACAAATACGAAAAGCACTGCAATTAGAACTATAGAGCACAAAGTAAGTATAATCTATAACATGCTATATAATATAAAGGAAAAACATTGAAAAAACAAAAGCGCTAAATATACTAATTCGAACACTCTACAACAAATACGAAAAGCACTGCAATTAGAACTATAGAGCACAAAGTAAGTATAATCTATAACATGCTATATAATATAAAGGAAAAACATTGAAAAAACAAAAGCGCTAAATATACTAATTTCGAACACTCTACAACAAATACGAAAAGCACTGCAATTAGAACTATAGAGCACAAAGTAAGTATAATCTATAACATGCTATATATATATAAAGGAAAAACATTGAAAAAACAAAAAGCGCTAAATGTACTAATTTCGAACACTCTACAACAAATACGAAAAGCACTGCAATTAGAACTATGAGCACAAAGTAAGTATAATCTATAACATGCTATATAATATAAAGGAAAAAATTGAAAAACAAAACGCTAAATGTACTAATTTCGAACACTCTACAACAAATACGAAAAGCACTGCAATTAGAACTATAGAGCACAAAGTAAGTATAATCTATAACATGCTATATAATATAAAGGAAAAACATTGAAAAACAAAAGCGCTAAATGTACTAATTTCGAACACTCAACAACAATACGAAAAGCACTGCAATTAGAACTATAGAGCACAAAGTAAGTATAATCTATAACATGCTATATAATATAAAGGAAAAACATTGAAAAAACAAAAGCGCTAAATGTACTAATTTCGAACACTCTACAACAAATACGAAAAGCACTGCAATTAGAACTATAGAGCACAAAGTAAGTATAATCTATAACATGCTATATAATATAAAGGAAAAACATTGAAAAAACAAAAGCGCTAAATGTACTAATTTCGAACACTCTACACAACAATACGAAAAAGCACTGCAATTATTAGAACTATAGAGCAAAGTAAGTAAATCTATAACATGCTATATAATATAAAGAAAACATTGAAAAAACAAAAGCGCTAAATGTACTAATTTCGAACACTCTACAACAAATACGAAAAGCTGCAATTAGAACTATAGAGCACAAAGTAAGTATAATCTATATAACATGCTATATAATATAAAGGAAAAACATTGAAAAAAACAAAGCGCTAAATGTACTAATTTCGAACACTCTACAACAAATACGAAAAGCACTGTAATTAGAACTATAGAGCACAAAGTAAGTATAATCTATAACATGCTATATAATATAAAGGAAAAACATTGAAAAAACAAAAGCGCTAAATGTACTAATTTCGAACACTCTACAACAAATACGAAAGCACTGCAATTAGAACTATAGAGCACAAAGTAAGTATAATCTATAACATGCTATATAATATAAAGGAAAAACATTGAAAAAACAAAAGCGCTAAATATACTAATTTCGAACACTCTACAACAAATACGAAAAGCATTGTAATTAGAACTATAGAGCACAAAGTAAGTATAATCTATAACATGCTATATAATATAAAGGAAAAACATTGAAAAAACAAAAGCGCTAAATGTACTAATTTCGAACACCTTACAACAAATACGAAAAGCACTGCAATTAGAACTATAGAGCACAAAGTAAGTATAATCTATAACATGCTATATAATATAAAGGAAAAACATTGAAAAAACAAAAGCGCTAAATATACTAATTTCGAACACTCTACAACAAATACGAAAAGCACTGCAATTAGAACTATAGAGCACAAAGTAAGTATAATCTATAACATGCTATATAATATAAAGGAAAACATTGAAAAAACAAAAGCGCTAAATGTACTAATTTCGACACTCTACAACAAATACGAAAAAGCACTGCAATTAGAACTATAGAGCACAAAGTAAGTATAATCTATAACATGCTATATAATATAAAGGAAAAACATTGAAAAAACAAAAGCGCTAAATGTACTAATTTCGAACACTCTACAACAAATACGAAAAGCAATGCAATTAGAACTATAGAGCACAAAGTAAGTATAATCTATAACATGCTATATAATATAAAGAAAAAACATTGAAAAAAACAAAAGCGCTAATATACTAATTTCGAACACTCTACAACAAATACGAAAAGCACTGCAATTAGAACTATAGAGCACAAAGTAAGTATAATCTATAACATGCTATATAATATAAAGGAAAAACATTGAAAAAACAAAAGCGCTAAATGTACTAATTTCGAACACTCACAACAAATACGAAAAGCACTGCAATTAGAAACTATAGAGCACAAAGTAAGTATAAATCTATAACATGCTATATATATATAAAGGAAAAACATTGAAAAAACAAAAGCGCTAAATGTACTAATTTCGAACACTCTACAACAAATACGAAAAGCACTGCAATTAGAACTATAGAGCACAAAGTAAGTATAATCTATAACATGCTATATAATATAAAGGAAAAAATTGAAAAAACAAAAGCGCTAAATGTACTAATTTCGAACACCTTACAACAAATACGAAAAGCACTGCAATTAGAACTATAGAGCACAAAGTAAGTATAATCTATAACATGCTATATAATATAAAGGAAAAACATTGAAAAACAAAAGCGCTAATATACTAATTTCGAACACTCTACAACAAATACGAAAAGCACTGCAATTAGAACTATAGAGCACAAAGTAAGTATAATCTATAACATGCTATATAATATAAAGGAAAAACATTGAAAAAACAAAAGCGCTAAATGTACTAATTTCGAACACTCTACAACAAATACGAAAAGCACTGCAATTAGAACTATAGAGCACAAAGTAAGTATAATCTATAACATGCTATATAATATAAAAGGAAAAACATTGAAAAACAAAAAGCGCTAAATGTACTAATTTCGAAACTCTACAACAAATACGAAAAAGCACTGCAATTAGAACTATAGAGCACAAAGTAAGTATAATCTATAACATGCTATATAATATAAAGGAAAAACATTGAAAAAACAAAAAGCGCTAAATGTACTAATCGAACACTCTACAAAAAATACAAAAGCACTGCAATTAGAACTATAGAGCACAAAGTAAGTATAATCTATAAATGCTATATAATACAAAGGAAAAACATTGAAAAAAAACAAAAGCGCTAAATGTACTAATTTCGAACACTTACAACAAATACGAAAAGCACTGCAATTAGAACTATAGAGCACAAGTAAGTATAATCTATAACATGCTATATAATATAAAGGAAAAACATTGAAAAAACAAAAGCGCTAAATGTACTAATTTCGAACACTCTACAACAAATACGAAAAGCACTGCAATTAGAACTATAGAGCACAAAGTAAGTATAATCTATAACATATATAATATAAAGGAAAAAACATTGAAAAACAAAAGCGCTAAATGTATATTTCGAACACTCTACAAAAAATACGAAAAGCACTGCAATTAGAACTATAGAGCACAAGGTAAGTATAATCTATAACATGCTATATAATATAAAGGAAAAACATTGAAAAAACAAAAGCGCTAAATATACTAATTTCGAACACTCTACAACAAATACGAAAAGCACTGCAATTAGAACTATAGAGCACAAAGTAAGTATAATCTATAACATGCTATATAATATAAAGGAAAAACATTGAAAAAACAAAAGCGCTAAATATACTAATTTCGAACACTCTACAACAAATACGAAAACACTGCAATTAGAACTATAGAGCACAAAGTAAGTATAATCTATAACATGCTATATAATATAAGGAAAAACATTGAAAAAAACAAAAGCGCTAAATGTACTAATTTCGAACACTCTACAACAAATACGAAAAGCACTGCAATTAGAAATATAGAGCACAAAGTAAGTATAATCTATAAAAATGCTATATAATATAAAGGAAAACATTGAAAAAAACAAAAGCGCTAAATGTACTAATTTCGAACACTCTACAACAAATACGAAAAGCACTGCAATTAGAACTATAGAGCACAAAGTAAGTATAATCTATAACATGCTATATAATATAAAGAAAAAAATTTGAAAAAACAAAAGTAAGCTAAATGTACTAATTTCGAACACTCTACAACAAATACGAAAAGCACTGCAATTAGAACTATAGAGCACAAAGTAAGTATAATCTATAACATGCTATATAATATAAAGAAAAACATGAAAACAAAAGCGCTAAATGTACTAATTTCGAACACTCTACAACAAATACGAAAAGCACTGCAATTAGAACTATAGAGCACAAAGTAAGTAATATAATCTATAACATGCTATATAATATAAAGGAAAAAACATTGAAAAAACAAAAGCGCTAAAATGTACTAATTTCGACACTCTACACAACAAATACGAAAAGCACTGCCAATTAGAACTATAGAGCACAAAGTAAGTATAATCTATAACATGCTATATAATATAAAGGAAAAACATTGAAAAAAAACAAAAGCGCTAAATGTACTAATTTCGAAACACTCTACAACAAATACGAAAAAAGCATTGACTATAGAGTAAGTAAGTATAATCTATAACATGCTATATAATATAAAGGAAAAACATTGAAAAAACAAACGGCTAAATATACTAATTTCGAACACTCTACAACAAATACGAAAAGCACTGCAATTAGAACTTAGAGCAGAGCACAAAGTAAGTATAATCTATAACATGCTATATAATAAAAGGAAAAACATTGAAAAACAAAAGCACTAAATTAACTATTTCGAACACTCTCAACAAATACGAAAAGCACTGCAATTGAACTATGGAGCAAAAAAGTAAGTATAATCTAATAACATGCAATATAATATAAAGGACAAACATTGAAAAAACAAAAGCGCAAAATATACTAATTTCGAACACTCTACAACAAATAAGAAAGCACTGTAATTAGAACTATAGAGCACAAAGTAAGTATTAATCTATAACATGCTATAAATAAAAGGGAAGAACATTGATGAAAAACCAAAAGCGCCTAAATATACTAATTTCGAAAAAATCTACAACAATATACGCAAAAACTGCAATTAGAACTATAGAGCACAAAGTAAGTATAATCTATAACATGCTATATAATATAAAGGAAAAAAAAAATTGAAAAAACAAAGCGGCTAAATATACTAATTTCGAACACTCTACAACAAATACGAAAAGCACTTGCAATTAGAACTATAGAGCACAAAGTAAGTATAATCTATAACTGATATATAATATAAAGGAAAAACATTGAAAAAACAAAAAAGCGCTAAAATGTACTAAGAGAACACTCTACCAACAAATACGAAAAGCACTGCAATTAAAATAGGGTGACACAAAAAAGGTAAGTATAATCTAATAACATGCTATATAATATAAAGGAAAAACATTGAAAAAACAAAAGCGCTAAATACACTAATTTCGAACACTCTACACAAAATACGAAAAGCACTGCAATTAGAACTATAGAGCACAAAGTAAGTATAATCTATAACATGCTATATAATATAAAGGAAAAACATTGAAAAAACAAAAGCGCTAAATACCGTAATTTCGAACACTCTACAACAAATACGAAAAGCACTGCAATTAGAACTATAGAGCACAAAGTAAGTATAATCTATAACATGCTATATAATATAAAGGAAAAACATTGAAAAAACAAAAGCGCTAAATGTACTAATTTCGAACACTCTACCACAAATACGAAAAGCACTGCAATTACAACTATAGAGCACAAAGTAAGTATAATCTATAACATGCTATATAATATAAAGGAAAAACATTGAAAAAACAAAAGCGCTAAATACACTAATATCGTACACTCTACACAACAAATACGAAAAGCACTGCAATTAGAACTGTAGAGCACAAAATAAGTATAATCTATAAAATGCTATATAATATAAAGGAAAAACATTGAAAAAATAAAAGCGCTAAATACACTAATTTCGAACACTCTACACAATAAATACGAAGAGCACTGCAATTAGAACTATAGAGCACAAAGTAAGTATAATCTATAACATGCTATATAATATAAAGGAAAAACATTGAAAAAACAAAAGCGCTAAATACACTAATTTCGTACACTCTACACAATAAATACGAAAAGCACTGCAATTAGAACTATAGAGCACAAAGTAAGTGTAATCTATAACATGCTAAATAATATAAAGGAAAAACATTGAAAAAACAATATCGCTAAATACACTAATTTCGAACACTCTACAACAAATACGTAAAGCACTGCAATTAGAACTATAGAACACAAAGTAAGTATAATCTATAACATGCTATATAATATAAAGGAAAAACATTGAAAAAACAAAAGCGCTAAATGTACTAATTTCGAACACTCTACAACAAATACGAAAAGCACTTCAATTAGAACAATAGAGCACAAAGTAAGTATAATCTATAACATGCTATATAATATAAAGGAAAAACATTGAAAAAACAAAAACGGAAAATATACTAATTTCGAACACTCTACAAGAAATACGGAAGGCACTGCAATTAGAACTATAGAGCACAAAGTAAGTATAATCTAAACATGCTACATAATTCAAAGGAAAAACATTGAAAAAACAAAAGCGCAAAATGTACTCATTTCGAACACTCTACAACAAATACGAAAAGCACTGCAATTAGAGCTATAGAGCACAAAGTGAGTATAATCTATGACATGCTATATAATATAAAGCCAAAACATTGAAAAAAAAAGCGCTAAATGTACTAATTTCGAACACTATACAACAAATACGAAAAGCCATGCAATTACAACTATACAGCACAATGAAAGTATAATTCATAACATGCTATATAATATAAAGGAAAAACTTTGAAAAAACAAAAGCGCAAAATTATACTAATTTCGAACACTCTACAACAAATACGAAAAGCACTGCAATTAGAACTATAGAGCACAAAGTAAGTATAATCAATAACATGCTATATAATATAAAGGAAAAACATTGAAAAAACAAAAGCGCTAAATACACTAATATTGAACACTCTACACAACAAATACGAAAAGCACTGCAATTAGAACTGTAGAGCACAAAGTATAATCCCATAAAGTGATATATAATAAAAAGAAACAACAAAGAATAAAAAAAAGCGCTAATTATATTATCTTAAGACACTATGTAACAAGTACGAAAACACCGTAATTAGAATTATAGAGCAGAAAGTACAATTACAATCCCAAAAATTGTTATATAATGTAATGTAAATGAGTCAAAAAATAAAAACACAAATTGTATTCCCTTAAAGCACTATATAACATATATGAAAAGCATTGTAATTTGAACTCTAGAGCACAATGTATAATCTCATAAAATGATATACAATAAAAAGAAAAAATAGTGAAGAAACAAAGGCATTATGTAACATAAAATAAAAAACACTGTAATTATTACTCTAGGGACAAATTATAATATCATAAAGTGCTATATAATAATAAATAAAAACACTGAAGAAACAAAAGCGCTAACTATATTACCTTGAAACACTATTTATCAAATACGAAAAATATTTTAATTAGAACTATAGAGCACAAAGTATAATCCCACAAAGTGCTATATAATAAGGAGAAAACGAGTCAAAAAACAAAAGCACTAATTGTATTCCCTTAAAGCACTATGTAACATGTACGAAAAAACTGTAATTATAACTTTATAGCACAAAGTATAATCTCATGATAGGCTATATAATAAAAAGGAAAAATAGTGAAAAAAACAAAACCACTAATTGTATTCCCTTAACGCACAATGTAGCAAATTCGAAAAGCAATGTAATAAGAATAATAGAGCACGACGTAGAATCCCATAAAGTGATATATAATAAAAAGAAAAAGCAAAGAAGAAACAAAAGCGCTAACTATATTATCTTAAGACACTATGTAACAAGTACAAAAACACCATAATTAGAATTATAGAGCAGAAAGTATAATCCCAAATAGTGCTATATAATGAAATGTAAAGGCAGTCAAAAAACAAAAATACGAATTATATTCCCTTAAAGCACTATGTAACATATATGAAAAGCACTGTAATTTGAACTCTAGAGCACAATGTATAATCTCATAAAATTATATATAATAAAAAGAAAAAATAGTGAAGAAACAAAGGCGCTATGTAACATATAAAAAAAGCACTGTAATTATAACTCTAAGGAAAAATTAAAATATCATAAAGTGTTATGTAATAAAAAAGAAAAAGACTGAAGAAACAAAAGCGCTAACTATATTGCCTTGAAACACTATTTATCAAATACGAAAAGCATTTTAATTAGAACTATAGAGCACAAAGTATTATCCCACAAAGTGTTATATAATAAGGAGAAAACGAGTCAAAAAACAAAAGCACTAATTGTATTCCCTTAAAGCACTATGTAACATGTACGAAAAAAAACTGTAATTATAACTTTAGAGCACAAAGTATAATCTCATGATAGGCTATATAATAAAAAGGAAAAATAGTGAAAAAACAAAACCGCTAATTGTATTCCCTTAACGCACAATGTAGCAAATGCGAAAAGCAATGTAATAAGAATAATAGAGCACGACGTAGAATCCCATAAAGTGATATATAATAAAAAGAAAAAGCAAAGAAGAAACAAAAGCGCTAACTATATTATCTTAAGACACTATGTAACAAGTACAAAAACACCGTAATTAGAATTATAGAGCAGAAAGTATAATCCCAAATAGTGCTATATAATGAAATGTAAAGGCAGTCAAAAAAAAATACGAATTGTATTCCCTTAAAGCACTATGTAACATATATGAAAAGCACTGTAATTTGAACTCTAGAGCACAATGTATAATCTCATAAAATTATATATAATAAAAAGAAAAAATAGTGAAGAAACAAAGGCGCTATGTAACATATAAAAAAAGCACTATAATTATAACTCTAAGGAAAAATTAAAATATCATAAAGTGCTATATAATAAAAAAGAAAAAGACTGAAGAAACAAAAGCGCTAACTATATTACCTTGAAACACTATTTATCAAATACGAAAAGCATTTTAATTAGAACTATAGAGCACAAAGTATTATCCCACAAAGTGTTATATAATAAGGAGAAAACGAGTCAAAAAACAAAAGCACTAATTGTATTCCCTTAAAGCACTATGTAACATGTACGAAAAAAACTGTAATTATAACTTTAGAGCACATAGTATAATCTCATGATAGGCTGTATAATAAAAAGGAAAAATAGTGAAAAAACAAAACCACTAATTGTATTCGCTTAACGCACAATATAGCAAATGTGAAAAGCACTGTATTTAGAACTATAGAACACAAAGTATAATCCCATAAAGTGATATATAATAAAAGAAAAAAAATAGAAGAAACAAAAGCTCTAACTATATTATCTTAAGACACTATGTAACAAGTACGAAAACACCGTAATTAGAATTATAGAGCAGAAAGTACAATCCCAAAAAGTGCTATATAATGTAATGTAAAAGAGTCAAAAAACAAAAACACAAATTGTATTCCCTTAAACACAATGTAACATATATGAAAAGCATTGTAATTTGAACTCTAGAGCACAATATATAATCTCATAAAATGATATATAATAAAAAGAAAAAATAGTGAAGAAACAAATGGGCTATGTAACATATAAAAAAAACACTGTAATTATTACTCTAGGGACAAACTATAATATTATAAAGTGCTATATAATAAAAATAAAAAGACTGAAGAATCAAAAGCGCTAGCTATATTACCTTGAAACACTATTTATCAAATACGAAAAGCATTTTAATTAGAACTATAGCGCACAAAGTATAATCCCACAAAGTGCTATATAATAAGGAGAAAACGAGTCAAAAACAAAAGCACTAATTGTATTCCCTTGAAGCACTATGTAACATGTATGAAAAACACTGTAATTATAACTTTAGAGCACAAAGTATAATCTCATGATAGGCTATATAATAAAAAGGAAAAACAGTGAAAAAAACAAAAGAACTAATTGTATTCCCTCAACGCACAATATAACAAATACGAAAAGCATCGTAATTAGAACTATAGAGCACAAAGTATAATCCCATAAAGTGATATATAATAAAAAGAAACAACAAAGAATAAACAGAAGCACTAATTATATTATCTTAAGACACTATGTAACAAGTACGAAAACACCGTAATTAGAATTATAGAGCAGAAAGTACAATCCCAAAAAGTGTTATATAATGTAATGTAAATGAGTCAAAAAAATAAAAACACAAATTGTATTCTCTTAAAGCACTATGTAACATATATGAAGAGCATTGTAATTTGAACTCTAGAGCACAATGTATAATCTCATAAAATGATATACAATAAAAAGAAAAAATAGTGAAGAAACAAAGGCGTTATGTAACATAAAATAAAAAATACTGTAATTATTACTCTAGGGACAAATTATAATATCATAAAGTGCTATATAATAATAAATAAAAACACTGAAGAAACAAAAGCGCTAACTATATTACCTTGAAGCACTATTTATCAAATACGAAAAACATTTTAATTAGAACTATAGAGCACAAAGTATAATCCCACAAAGTGCTATATAATAAGGAGAAACGAGTCAAAAAACAAAAGCACTAATTGTATTCCCTTAAAGCACTATGTAACATGTACGAAAAACACTGTAATTATAACTTTAGAGCACAAAGTATAATCTCATGATAGGCTATATAATCAAAAGGAAAAATAGTGAAAAAACAAAACCACTAATTGTATTCCCTTAACGCACAATGTAGCAAATGCGAAAAGCAATGTAATTATAACAATAGAGCACGACGTAGAATCCCATAAAGTGATATATAATAAAAAGAAAAAGCAAAGAAGAAACAAAAGTGCTAACTATATTATCTTAAGACACTATGTAACAAGTACGAAAACACCGTAATTAGAATTATAGAGAAGAAAGTACAATCCCAAAATGTGCTATATAATGTAATGTAAAGGAGTCAAAAAACAAAAACACAACTTGTATTCCCTTAAAGCACTATGTAACATATATGAAGAGCATCTTAATTTGAACTCTAAAGCACAAAGTATAATCTCATAAAATGATATATAATAAAAAGAAAAAATAGTGAAGAAACAAATGGGCTATGTAACATATAAAAAAAAACACTGTAATTATTATCTAGGGACAAATTATAATATTATAAAGTTCTACATAATTAAAAATAAAAAGACTGAAGAATCAAAAGCGCTAACTATATTACCTTGAAACACTATTTAACAAATACAAAAAGCATTTTAATTAGAACTATAGTGCAAAAAGTATAATCCCATAAAGTGCTATATAAAAAGGAGAAAACAAGTCAAAAAACAAAAGCATTAATTGTATTCCCTTAAAGCACTATATAACGTGTACGAAAAACATTGTAATTATAACTTTAGAGCACAAAGTATAATCTCATTATAGGGTATTTAATAAAAAGGAAAAATAGTGAAAAAAACAAAAGAACTAAATGTATTCCCTTAACCCACAATGTAACAAATACGAAAAGCACTGTAATTAGAACTATAGAGCACAAAGTATAATCTCATAAAGTGATATATAATAAAAAGAAAAAACAAAGAAGAAACAAAACGGCTAACTATATTATCTTAAGACACTATGTAACAAGTTCGAAAACACTGTAATTAGAATTATAGAGCAGAAAGTATAATCCCAAAAAGTGCTATATAATGAAATGTAAAGGCAGTAAAAAAAAAGCACGAATTGTATTCCTTTAAAGCACTATGTAACATATATGAAAAGCACTGTAATTTGAACTCTAGAGCACAAAGTATAATCTCATAAAATGATATATAATAAAAAGAAAAAATAGTAACGAAACAAAGGCGCGATGTAACATATAAAAAAGCATTGTAATTATAACTCTAGGGACAAATTATAATATCATAAAGTGCTATATAATAAAAAATAAAAAGACTGAAGAAACAAAAGCGCTAACTATATTACCTTGAAATACTATTTATCAAATACGAAAAGCATTTTAATTAGAACTATAGAGCACAAATTATAATCCCACAAAGTGCTATATAATAAGGAGAAAACGAGTCAAAAAATAAAAGCACTAATTGTATTTCCTTAAAGCACTATGTAACATGTACGAAAAACACTGTAATTATAACTTTAGAGCACAAAGTATAATGTCATGATAGGCTATATAATAAAAAGAAAAAATAGTGAAAAAACAAAACCACTAATTGTATTCCCTTAACGCACAATATAGCAAATGTGAAAAGCAATGTAATTAGAACTATAGAGCACAACGTATAATCTCATAAAATGATATATAATAAAAAGAAAAAACAAAGAAAAAGTTTCATCAGGCGCGTGAGCCTTGCACGCGCCGCCGTTTGCCGTGATTTTTCGGGTTCCGGCCGGTCTCGCAGCGGCGCACCTGGTGGTGGTGATGGTGTCGATCAAAGGTCACCGGAATATAGGGAAACAGAACGGGCTGTGTGTTTGTGTTATATGGGAAGAAATCGAGGGCTCTAATACCATGTTAGAATAATTTGTATAAACTATATTTTCTCAACTAAAATTAGAGAAACATCGTCATATATATACATATTCATATGAGCTGAGCTATGTACACAAATATAAATATATATTACAATATATATCAACAGAACGAATCCTTAGTTATTTTATATATAAATAATATAAAAATAGTTATTTTAAAATATATTTTGTGTTTATTTGATTCTATCACAACTTAAAATATATAGTATTATTTTTCTAATAAAATATAAATCAAAATATATAAAAATCAAATACAAATAAAAACTCAAATTTAAATACTATCAATCAAATTTTAACATAAATATTTTAATATTATACATATATTTTATATATACATATATTTATTCTATCTAAGTCAAAGTATTTTTTTATCATTTTCGTCTGTTTGGCTCAAAAGTACTCATTTTGTATTTTAGTAAAAGTAATTATGCATTAGATCAAAATATCTTTAACTTTTACTTATATTATAAACATACAATTACTTTATACATAAAATCAAAAGACAAAAATATCAAAATTCTTACACACTTTCACTAATTAATAAAATATTATTATTTATTAATTTATTATAGACCTTTAAAAGAGATTCAAAAATGAGGGAGGAAAGTATTTTGATATATATATATATATAAAGGGGCCCTCAAAGAACTCAAAAATTTTGGGCCTTCGCTATAGGCTCAGGTAGCCCATTGTAATACATCCGGAGTTGGGCTATTGTTTGACTAACTCCCGTGTGTAGATGAGCCAGTACCAGGTCATCTGAAGTTGAATATAGGTTAAATTGATTAAATAGACTACTCATGTCAACAATGTGCACATTCCTTTTCGGAAGTCCCACGCTCTAGAGTAATTTGAGAATGGGTGATCCCCTGCCAGGGTGCGCGTGAGTGAGTACAAAAGCACGTTTGAAGGACTTGTGTTGACTTGTGGGGTCAGTCTATGATCTTGACATGCTCAGCTTTGCGTAGCTTACGTGCTGGGATGTCACACCCATGCCAAGGGCCGACCGTGCGTTTTATCAGTCTCATTTCTCATACAGTGGTAACAATGCTCTTTCTTCATGCATTAACTTCTTTTTTTTCACTTTGAGAAAGAAACTACAAATTTTCAGTTTCTACGTCGAAATGTAGGAAATCTTGATTTTCTTCATATTCGATCGAAATTCATCAGAGCGACATTCTTTTTGAAGAAAAATTGTGTAATCCAACACAAAGTAACACCAACTTTGTTTGTGTTTGAAATGAAAATGGAATTGCGATTTTTAAAATTCTGAATCACAATTTAAAAAAATATATATGTTACCATAAAGCACTTGAAGTTTAATTTTTCGTGATAGTACATCATTTAAATATATAAATAAAACTACGACATATTACGATATTTGAAAAAAAAATTGAACTTTAAAATTAAAAGAAAAAAAACTAAATAAAAATGAACGATTTTCGTTTTTATGAAAGAAATATAAATAAATATTTCACTTCCACCAAAATGACGATGCAGAGGAAAATAGTAGTAATGCATACTATATATTATGATAAAATTATAATATTTTTTAATATTATACTTAATAATAATAACACAAGTACTCTCGAAAATTTTTGTAACCATTCGCTAGCATATTTTAATTTCAAATTATTATTTTTATAAAAATACAATAATATTAATAAATATTATCCTAATATTTATATATCAATAATACTCAATTTCTTTTAAAATTACAAGAATTCATCAATTTTTTCATAAGAGTTCACCAATAATACTATTTCTTTTAAAAAATTAGGAGAGATTTCATACCATATAATTTTTGGCACAATTGTCCATAACTCTCATGTGGTTTCAAAACATAAATTTTATATACTTTAAAAATTGTATGACGCTCCCTTATATTTTCAAAAACATTGCATAAAATCCCCTGTTTACATTTTTTGTGTGATGAAAAGATAGTTTCATATCTATATTTTTAGCATGGCGAAAGATTTCATGCAACGTTTTTTAAAGTATAAGGTCCACCATGTAACTTTGAAAGTATAAGAAGAATTTACACTGAATTTCTAAACTACAAGAGAGTTATAGAAATTTTCCGTAATTTTTCTTAATACTTTCAATTAAATCAATCCACTAAAATTCATGGAGTTTTAAAGTCCATGGAGCATTGAATACCTAAAAATTTTAAAAATTTTCGATTAAATATCTTCAAATTTTAAAAAACTTAAAAAAATTTGTTATACCTAATATTTTAAAATTCAACAAAATTATACAAAATATTGATTGAATACACCCGCGAAAGACTACAACATAAATTTGAGTTGTCCCATGAAACCTGAAACGTGGAGGAGTCAAAATATGCTTTAGAATATTTATAGATCATGACCTCAATTTCATTGTCCTAAAGTTGGTCAAGTATCAGAATAAGATGACTATGTTTGAAAGAAAGAAATGTGTGAAAATTATAATGAAAAAAAATTATCCAATGCTCACAAATTTTTAAGTCCTATTTTTCCAAAAATCAGTCTGAGTTATCATGATATGATACTTTATATATTGTAGTTTTATTATATTAAAATAACTATATGCTATTCATATATTTATAATGTGTTCATATATATACATTGTATAGTCAATAGGATGTTGAATAATATCATTAAGTACCCTACCAAAAAGCCAATTATACAACATAGATTTATTCTTTTAATTGTTATTTTCAAAATTTTTACTTAAAGCTTCTTCAATGGATTGTGTATTTGGAGGAATACTCTATTTCTTGAGAAAGATTTTTACAACCGATTTCATTTCTCACTCTAATTTTAAAGCGAGCTAAAATGTTCTTCTATTAGCATTTCTCCAAAAATAGAAAAAATATTTGTTTTGGAGTTTGGTCTTTGAAGTTTTGAATTTTATATATTTGTTATTTTTAATTTAATTATTTATTGTTATTATTATTCATTCTATGGGTTCAATTCGGATGATTTATTCAGACTTTCTTTTTTCTTTTTTTTTTAAAAAATTATTTTATTTATATTTATATTTATTGTTATTATTAAAACAATTCGGAGTATCTTTTTTCTGTTCGAATTCTCTTTCAATTCGGAGGGCTCGGAAGGTATATTTAGTGTGATTTTTTTAATACATAATATATTATATTATATAATAAATACACAATATAATATTACACAATATAAATATTATACAATATAATATTGCACATAAATATTACAATATAAAATTAAATAAAATATAAACAATATTAAAAGCAACAATAACTAAATTACTGAAATAGAAATAAAGATACATATTAATGTGGCGGAAGATCGGATCCACATCCACCTAAATTACTAAAATCATAACAAAACAGATCCAAACATGATGGAGGCGTGAATGTTGTTGTTTCGCAATTTTTTTTTAAAAAAAAATCCTTATTTGTTTATTTTTGAAATACTCCCGAATTGTAGAATCCCATGTGTTATTTAAATTCATAAGTAGGATTTTATCCTCTTTTTGGGATTCTTTGAAAGCTCTCATTTTTTCTTTTTCATCTTGTGCATTTTTTATCAATTCAAAAATTTATTGATTGTATTTATGTATTGCGTTATTATTTTCTTCAATTTTTCTTTTCAGTTTCGCATTTTTTACTCCAACGGGTCTTCGAATTGAAAATCCACCCACATCCTCATTTAAATTGATAGAAAAACTTGAATGCCGTTGCGATATTAGAGAACCAGATTCAGAAGTAGGAATATGATTATCGGGATCGGAAGAGACATAGCCTACTCTTTGTGATTCAGATTGTTGCCTCACACTTGAAACATCATCACAAAATATTTTAATGAATTCCAAACATGGTCGAACTTAAAAACAATTTAAACGTTCAATCTTCCATAAATAACAACTCCACTCGATCCAACAACAAATAATATTGGATTTCAATAAATATATTAAAACATATCAAATTGTTATTATAGCGTATAATTTATATATATACTTACAATATCTTGCTCTAATGCTCCAGTAGGATTCATGTTTTCAATTTGCGGGACACACGCTATCAATTACCGAACAGCTTTCTCTATGTTATGCCATCAACATTATAATGATTTTACATTACGAATCTCTAAGTCAATCTCCTTTTGATCATTATAGGCTACTTCAACTCTTGCCTAAAATTGCTCCCTAGCTATATTGATACACACCTAGGCCAGGATCTTAAGAAATACTCGTATAAGCTCCATACAAATTAATATCTTCACGGGCAGTGTATCCAGAAGCCGGAGAACCCATTTTGTTTGAATAGGAAATGCTGAGACATGTAGTATTTTAATTTTTGTCGGAGATAAGGTTAAAATAAAAATATTGTGGGATGAATTATTTGAAAGCTTCGTATATAAACAAAACATTGTGTGATGTCAAATGTTGGAATCTTCAATTTTGTCCACTAAATTAGTATCCAATGTGAACATTTATTTATGATCATTTTCAATATATTTTATTTGATTTAAAATTATATCCATTTTTTTATCTATTAAATTGGTATCAAATGTAGATATTTAATTGTGTCTATTCTTTTTATTTGATTTAAAATTGTGTCATTTTTCGGTCCATTAAATTGGTATCCAATTCAAATATTTAACTGTGTTCATTCTTTTTTATTTGATTTAAAATTGTGTCGTTTTTTTGGTCTATTAAAATGATTTCCAATGTGAATAATTAAATTAAGTCTAAATTGTGTCATTTTTTTGCTCTATATATATATATATATATATATGGTATCCAATATGAATAAGTAAATTGAGTCCATTTATTTTATTTAATTTAACGTAATTAAATTATCTCTTTAAATCATTATATATATATATATATATATATGTATGTAGAATGAAATTATCATTCCTCCCAAAAAGGAACCGATGTTTTTGAATGTTGGCATATGGTATACCGGCAGATGCAACAGACGAATATGTAAAAATCAGTGAATCAACTGCAATTGAAAATCTTAAGAGATTTTGTCGTTCGGTTGTTGAAATTTTTGCAGTAACTTACCTAAGATCACCCAATACGAATGATGTGGCGAGGCTCTTGTGCATATTGGCGAAAGCCGTGGATTTTTCGGAATCTTTGGTAATTTAAATTGTATAGCATTGGAAGTGGAAAAATTGTCCTACAGCATTTTTCGGGACAGTATACAGGACATTCACGCAAACCGACGATCATAGTAGAAGTTGTGGCTATGACATGCTTATTTTGGTTTGCCCGGGGCAAACAATGATATTAATGTCCTTAACTCATCAAATTTATTTTTCAATCTTACACAAGGTATTACTTCATCTGCAAATTATGTTATCCAAGGAAAAAAGTGCGACATAAAATATTATTTAATTGATAGTATATACCCAAAGTGGTCAATCTAGTGCAAACTATTCATGAGCTATGGGGCAAAAAAAAAAAAAAAAAAAAAAAAAGGAAAACAATATTTTGCAATGAAACAAAAGGCTTTAGAAAAGACGTAGAGCGTGCATTCAGAGTTCTACAATCACGTTTTGCAGTTGTCGCAGGACCATATCGTTTTTGGGATAAAAATATTTTATATGACGTAATGTTTACATGCATTATCATGCATAATATGATTATCGAAGATGAACGTGATCTCAGTGCACCAATAATAAACAGTTCGAATAAACCACTTCCTACGGTTAAAAGAGTTGTCGATGAAGATGCTTGATTTCAGCAATTTTTCGGTTGACACATACCGATAAAAGACAAAAATGCACATATAGCACACTGCGGAATGCATTAATAATCATTTATGGAAACGCCACATTAATTAATTAAGAGGATTGTAATAAATAATATTTTAATTTAATTGTATTTTATTTACGTCTATTATTTTCTTAATATGTTTATAATTTCACCTTAGTTTTTTATTTTATTTATTTTAAATCATTATTTTTCACATATATAACAATTAAATTAAATAATTTATAATTATTATTATTATTATTATCTCAATAAAATAATTTGAATTTATTGAAATGAGATTTTTGGGGTTAATATGTAAATATATAAAAATTGAATAAAAGCTATATAATTGTTTAAAAATAAAGAATATAATATTCGTTTTAGAGAAAAAAATAGAACGAATTGGAGTGAAATTCAGAAAAAAAATTTTGGAGGAAGATTTAAAAAAAATTAGAGAATCCTTGACTTTAGTAATTCCCTATTTTTCCATAAAACGTAGAGTTCAGACCAATACTCAGAAAGAAAGAAAAAAAAAAAAAAAAAAGAAAGGCCAACCAAACACAATCATAACTAACAGTAATGTCTAGTAATCGAAGCTTCAGAATTCATGTATTAACTCACCAAAGAAGAGGTAGTATATCAGTTCAATAATACAGAACATAGCATCCAACATCGAATCATCGGAAAGATACTAATCCGATGAAGACACCACACGCAAGGGATGATTTATCCGAAAACTTAACTGATTTTTCTGCATTGTCCTTCTAACTTTTTTATTTCGATGAGCAAGAAAAGTGAGAATATTGCGGAAAAGGAAAAGGAAAAGAATGCCTGCATCCCATGCGCCAAAACCAAGGTTAAAACCACAAATTGTTACCATATATCAGGGCGGAGCTCCCCAGTCGAGGGAGGCACCCATCTTCCAGAATGGTAGACGCTCTCGCCCACTTTCCAACCGGGAACATCTTTCATGATTCTGGCCTCTTCCTCGAGATACTTCTTCCATTCTTTGACGAACCTAAATGATTCACAAGAAATTGGGGGTTAGAAGAGAGGGGAGTAGAGTGTACCGAAGAAATTTGGACAAGGACTTTTTAAACAAGAAATTAGACTATGGAACGAGGGGTGATGTGACACCTTTCATCTTCTTCCGCCTGAAGCATTGGTAATATAGCCCTGCGAGCGGTGTATTTTTCTTCCTTCAATGCCCTATATGACATAATACATCCGATGAATCATTATTACTCCAACTCAACCAAGAAAAACAGATACTAACTCCATCAATTTTGTGCACAAACATGTAGGCACACGTTTTAACAAGAATGAATAATAATTAAAACTTTTGCCTTGTGTACTGAAAAAAAATAAGTGAAAAAATAACATAGGGTGTGTTCTTCCAACATACTAATATTTTTGATATATTTTCCAATTAATTTCACAAAAAGATACAATATATATACATATCTACACAATATATAATAGATATACTCTATCCACTCACAAAAAATCAACAATTCAATATTAATATTACGTTTTATATTTCTGATACGTTTCTCAATATCTAACATAAAAAAACACCTCAAACTAAAACTATAAAGGGTGTGTTTAGTTGTAGGGTTTTAACTTTGGTCTTACTATTCCCAAATTTTTTTCCCTAAAAAACATCAAATCAAACACTTATTTTTCATTTATTATATTACACTACAATAAAACATTACATCACCACATATTTATATCATATCAAACAACTATTTACATTTAAAATTTTACTTTTCAAAACTCAAACCCAAAAAAAAAAATTTACGAGTAAACACACCCAAACAAATACTCATTTTTTTACTAAAAAAATAAATTGACAACATATTTTAAGGACAACCAAAACGAAACTGAGAATAGATTTGGACAAGCTTAGGGAGTATGTAATAATGCCACTGTAAAATTAATAAGCAACAATGTGCATCTAGAGAGAGAAAAAGAGAGGATAGTTATGTTACGCCATTCTACAGCGATAACACGAGAAGGAATATAAGTTTAAAGACTAGGATTCATAATATATAAAGATGTCAACTTCATGCGCTCTAATGAAACATTATGAATGATGTGTGTGATAGCAACATAAGAAATGGATTTGTGATACAGCTACTACGTTCGAGGAAACAAAAATCTAGTTTATCTCTAGGAGTTTTCCTTTGCGAGACGGTTAACAATAATTTTCAAAGAAATTGCTAAAAGTAATGATGTTAAAATAACTTCGGCACTCCCCCAACTAGATAACTCTTTCTATCCCTCTGCACCATAGCAGCAAAGCAATATTTTGTTATTTATTTTTACTTACTGGGACTGATTAGGTTCGATTAGGGTTATGTCGTTATTATTAATTAACTAAGGATTAGAAAAGTTTTATTCTACCTTTCTTTCTGAGCTTCTTCCACTCATAGCTCATAACTAGCTTCCATCTTCCACTGCACCATCACTCAACTACCACTTACGGCAGAGGATGTTTCTGTTTTTCTTGCAAAAACGGTTTTATTTCCTTTTTATACTTATATTCTACAATGTGTATATTGAAGTTCAACCTTGTTTCATATTATAAATGTTTGTATGGAACAGATTGGCAGCCACTGGTCTTTTGATTCTGAGTTCTCCCAAGTTTATTATAGTTATTTGACTAGTTTTATGTTTTATATATTGTGTGTATAATATATGTGTATCATGTATATTAAGGGTGTGTTTACTTTGAATAATAAGATTATAACACATAAGATTATTTTAACAGATCATATAGTTATGAGATTAATATATCATGTTTACTTTTTTTTTTTTTTTTTTTTTATAACGTGGGAACCCGCAGTTGCTAACCTTCGGGTGTGCTCTGGGTGCAAACTAGGTCCGACAAGATAATAACTTTACTTAATTAAATATAGGATAATAACTTTTAGTATAAATATTACTTGAGATAAATTAATCTCATCCATCTTGATAGAATTAATTATCCTTAATTAGTGTATTATTATATCAGGCTTTAATCTATATCGGGTTTTTAATAAGTTTGAAGTAACCAAATATTAACCACCCTAATCACTCAAAGTAAACACACCCTAAAGATATACTAATATTCAGAGTGTCAGACCGTGCAAGATGGCACGGCGCAGACCTTGTGCCGTGCTGCACCGTGCACCATTTACAGATACGTCTGCACACACATGCACTCATACATAAGAATATGAACATAGCAGTGTGGGCTACCCATCCCCGCATACAGAAAATATTCATTCAATGTATTACTAAGAAACTAGTGGTGATAAAAACACTTTTCCTTAAGTTTCTGTCATTCTACTCGGGAGGACATGAAAATTTACTGCAAGATCCGTGCCTCATGTTTATGGACTACTTGCTTCACTCTCTACCTTTGTAGATAAAAGAACTCACAGCACTAGTAAAAACAGCTACGGCTCAATGCCAAGAGAGCAAACTAATTGAAGGATCCAATCTATAATTCCGCGACAAAAATGGTTACAACTTTTTCCAGAAAACCCTAAGAACTAATACTCCACCCAGTCAATTAACATCTCAGTGACAAATGATATACTCCATTGTATTGGATTTGAATTTAGGCCAGGTTTGGTGTGTGATTCAGAAACTCCAAGTTTAACTTCAAAATATAACAAAATTATTGGCGAAGTAAGGACTCAACCTCTCCAGGTTCTGAATTCACAGGAACTATTAGCATTCCAAGACTCCAATCCGTATATGCTCTCAGAAAGCAATCGATTATTCAGAAATTCTAATTCAGATACCTCACTCCTCAGAAACTATCTTCTTCACTCACATTACCCGGCGCAATACAATCCAATTAAGACATCGATTAAACTTAAAAACAACGATTGCAAACAAACCAGCACAACAAGGACGAACTTTTAGAAGGCCCAATCGCACAAACATACCTTCGGATCTTGTTTCCTTTCCCGACCTGATACATTCCCCAAGAAAAGGCGCCGAAGGCAGCCAGAAAAATTGCCATCGCGCTAGGTCCACTGCTCGGGATCCTCCTCGCAAACCTAACCGGCGCAAACCCCCCCGGTGGCGGCCCGTCTTGCAGCGCCGGCATATCTTTAACACTCGCCATCCCAGGCTTCTTCCTTATCACCGACTCCGTCATCTTCCCGCTTCGATCCTCCTCTTCCTCTGAAATTCTTTTCCCTAAATGAGAGAAAATACTGAAAACAGTTCCTTAAAAAGAGTTAACTAGTGGAAGAACGACCCCAGCCTCTACAGTGACTCCTGTCCGGTTTCCTACAACTCGTTCTAAAATCGTAAAAATAAAAACTTTACATTACCTAATGTGACGTTTTAACAACTAAAGTCGTGTCACGATTTTTAGGAATATTTTGGAATGGGCTCTGAAGAACAACCCCCGGTTTCTACAGTGACTTCCTATCCGGTTTCCTACAATTCGATCTAAAATCGTCAAATAAGAAACACGTTTTAACAGTTAAATTCGTGTTTATGAATGTTAGGAATATATGGAATGGGCTGTAAAGTTACAAGCCCTACTGTGGGCCGAGGAAAGCTTTAAAAGAATATTTGAAATGCACAACCAACAATCCGCCGCCGGAACCGCCGCGGCGGCGGCGGTCTCCGCCGTTCCTTCTCGATACATCCTGCTGTGCACCGCCTTCTTGTCTCTCCTTCTCGTATTCACACTCCTCAAAGGACCAACTCAACTCCCGCCGCCGTCGGAACCCCACCCGGCGCTCTTCCCCCGGCGCCACCGCATCCTCTTCAATGGCGGCGAAGGTGAGGTATATAAGCCAGGAGACTCATTGTCCCCGCCTCGGCCTCCTTCCTTAGCCTATTTTATCTCCGGATCCGCCAATGAATCGCGACAGATCATCCGACTGCTCTACGCCGTATACCATCCTTTAAATCATTACTTGCTTCACCTCGACGGTTCTGCTAGCCAGACCGACCGTGACGCTTTGGCTGTCACAGTCCAATCGGTGCGGCTCTTCAGAGCGGCGCGTAATGTTCACGTAATTGGGAAAGGGAATAATGTGTGCCCCGATGGTCCATCTGCTCTTTCCGCCACACTCCACGGAGCTTCCATTATGCTCCGTCTGTCGGCCGACTGGGATTGGTTCATCAATCTCTCTGCTTCCGATTATCCTCTTGTCACTCAGGATGGTACATTTTTTTTTTTTTTTCTTGAATTGCCCATAGATTCATGGTTCAGTTGTATATTTAGTTTGGCTCGATCCGTGTGCTATTTAGGGTTTATAGATTTTGCAAAATTCAGTGGCAGACCTGAATTTCCGTAACATTTCTAAAGATAGTGTGTGTGTTCTTGAGGTTTTTCTTGATTTGCCACATTGCTGTGGAAGTCTCTAGACTTGTACCAAATTTGATCTGTAGATTTTGTGTGTGTTCTTGAGGTTTTTCTTGATTTGCCACATTGCTATGGAAGTCTCTAAACTTTTACCAAATTTGATCTGTAGTTTTTGTTGTGTGTATGCCATTTCTGATTGGATATTCCTAGTTTTTATTCAAATTTAGATCCATATATTAGTCTTGATTTCTGTATTCCTGCAATATCGAAATTGGCTGCCCCCCGAGATTCATGTATGAACATTCTTAGAGAAGGAAAAGGATGAGTCTGTACGAATAAATGTTCGATTCTCCAGCACTGTGTTCTAAGTTAATTGTTGCTACTATTAAGGGTGATTTCATTTTTGTGCGCACAGAGCCTGTTTTTCACTCTATACTTTGTTTATATATTCAATTCCGACCCTGAATTTAATGGGAATTTCATGTTTGTACAATAGTTCGAAGATATTAGCAGTCGGAGTTTTGGATAGTCTAGTTTTCGCTATTGCCCGGATTTGTCTAATGTTGATTGTTTGTGGGTTGTCATTTTTCAAATTTTCATCAATTGACTCACTGCTGTGGTCCTTTTATATTGATTATATTTTCTGCCGGGAATTCTTAGCCGTTATTGTTCTTCCCATTAAGTCATTGTGAATTCTAAATGATTTCCCCCACTTTCTTTTAGATCTTTTGCACATTTTCTCTTACCTGCCGAGGAATCTTAATTTTGTGAACCATACTGGCTACATTGGATGGAGAGAGTAAGTCCTTAATTTGGAGCCGACTAATCTCATTAATCGTGAGAGGATTCCGAGCAGTAACTTTTAAAGCGCCCAAAACCGTCGTTATGTTTATTTTCCATGTTGTAGATTGAAGAAACTGAAGCGAATAATAGTTGATCCGGCACTTTCCCTTACAGAGAAGACTGAGATTTTCTTCGCCACTCAGAAAAGACAGCTTCCAGATGCTTATCGTTTATTCATTGGTGAGCCCCGTGCTATTTCTTAAGATGTTTAGTATATGTGTTGTCGATCTTAGCATTTTTTGTTCTCTGATGGTAATTGCTGGAACATCTCAAACCAATTTAGTGGTCAGACGGCCAAAGATAAATTCGAAGACAACCAACCTAATTAGCTAACTCGTCTTAATAATCAAACTCTTAGAGAATTAATGTTCAGAGTGTGGCTCATCTGCCCGTTCGATAATTGCAAGACTAGTTGTGTTTGTTTGTTTCTGACCTAAACTTCTCCTAGAGTTTGGAGAGAATCAATCTGACTACCAAAAAAGTTTTAGAAATAGCAAGAAAGTTTTAGAAAATAGATTTTATCGTCTTTGTGCTAATTTAGTTGCGGCATCTCCTTCCTGTGAATGGATCTTCTCAGATAATTGTTGATGAAGTATATTCTGGTTTAGCAATTTCTAAAACATGAATGGTCATTGAATTTTCCTCGCTCGATTTTATAGCATATTATGTTTGATCCTATTCTTCACGAATGGGCGTAAGCTTCGGTGCTAGGATACATCCAGCATCGATCAGTGATTACACTGAGACACATGAAAATGTCGCCGGGTTAAGCTGATATTTTGGTTATTTTTCTACGATGGATGTTGAGGATATTTTTTGATTTTTTTTTCCGCCAGGTCCTTCGACGACTGTCTTGAGTCGGAAGTTTATCGAGTTCTGCATCTTGGGCACGGACAACCTACCGAGAGCTCTCCTAATGTACGTGTCAAACACACCAGCATCAGCTTCCATGTACTTCCCGACCGTCCTGTGCAATGCTCATCAATTCAACTGGACCACCATCAACCACGGCCTGCACTACACTTCGCTCGATTCCAGGCAACGCCGCGTGTTGCTAAACTCCAGCAACTTCGCCGAAATAATCGACAGCGGGGCAGCCTTCGCATCGCCTTTCCCCGCAAACGACCCCTTCCTCGATCGCATCGACAGGGAAGTCCTGCAGCGAAGTTCCGGCGAGCCTGTTCCAGGCGGGTGGTGCTTAGGCGACGCGCCTGAAAATGTATGCAATCTTTGGGGCGACGCTGACATCTTGAAGCCCAGTTCGGGTGCCAAAAGGCTTGAAAAGCGTCTCGTAGAGGTTTTGTCGACTCCACCGCCGCCGTGTTTGGCGGAGTAGTTTTGGTAATCGTTGCGGAAGGGCAAGACCGGGTACGATGAGATTGAACTGTTGTTGTTTATGAATGCGGAGAGATTATTATTGATTTTATGTATTATACTTAGGCCATCAGAAAACTAAGAATTTGATGTACATTTGTGCTTGCACTCTCTCTTATATCATATAACTAACTCACATAATTTATGTACCAAATTTTTGCATCTAATTTAACTTTTAAACTTGTACTGGTTACACTGCCTAAATTTAGTATGCTGTATTATTTCGGGAGGTGTATTTAATTATGGGTTTTTTTAAGATTCCGTTGAACTCTTGAAATTATACATTATTGATAATATATATTGATATATACTTTATTTTATAAAAAATGTAATACTTTATTTCGAGGGTGTGTTTGTTTGGGGATTGGATTTTGAGTTGGGATTTGAATAGTAAAAATTTTGAATTTGAATAGTTGTATAATGTAATTTAAATATATAGGTGTTTAATTTGATGTTTTTGAAGGAAAAAAATGGGATGAATACCAAACACACTTATTTGAATATTTTTTATCTACAAATATGTTTTATATAACTTTATATAAATTAATAAAAAAATATTTTACAATTTCATAATATCTATATATATCCATAAACAATTCAATCAAATTTATAAAAATATATTTAAATCAATACATAAAATCCATTAAACTCTGCATAGATTATGTATATTTCTAAATCCATATAAATTCATAAAATTTTTAAAATTTAATAAAATATCAAATGAATAGTTTATACCGAAATTTTTTTAGTTTTGGATTTATTTTAAAAAATACTAAATAATTAATATATAATACTCTAACTTTTCCATTACCCTTTTTATTATTTTCGTATCTTCATTCCTTTTATATTTTAATAAAAATAATTATACATTAATACTAAAATATTCTTAATTTTTATTTAAATTAGAGATATACCATTACACGTACAATTAATTTATATATAAATTCAAAGGACAAAAAATGTCAAAACCTCTTGTACATTTTTACTAATTAATAAAAGACTACTGTATTATTTTTTTAATTTATTAAAAAATCTCAAAGAGTCATTTAGGGTGGGACGAAGAAAGTATGATATTTTTAAAATAGAACGGTGTTTTTAAAAGAAAATATATGAATAGTATTCTCATCAATATTATTTAAAATACAATATACATACATATTAACACAGTAATATATAAAAATATATTTTATTTACTCACAAAAAGATTTAATAATTTAATAAAATATATTATTTTTTATAATGCCTTTTATCCCAACTAAATGTATCTTTTTTACTATTTTCGTCCAACCTTATTCAAGAGTATTTATTTTTTATTATAATAAAAATAATCAATATAAATATCAAAATACCATAACTTTTGCAAAGTATCTTTAGTACTTCCAAGGGAAAAATGTGAAAATAATCTTAAATACCTTCACTAATCAATAAAATACTATTATTTCTTAATCACCTACGCAAAAACTAATGTATATTTTCTTCTGGGATGGAGTGAGTATTTGATGAGTCACATATGATTATATATTTTTATAGATTATTTTGCCAATTTATTATATCAATTTTGATTAGGATTGGGGATGAAGCGATTTGAAAAACTACGTATGTTCAGCTCAATTCTTCGGGTTCGTAATTGGATTGTAAATTGATTTAGCAATTGTGTATTAATCAAATATTTGCATCCGTAAGTGTAGTTATTTTAAAAAGTGGTAAACAGGTCTACGAGCTTGGCCTAAAAATTTCATGATCAGATATATAAATCTTTTCGTAATTGATTGAGTATTCGAATTGATTTTTTCTTGTAATAAATTCAATTGGAGAAATTATTCTATGATTGTAACTAGTTTATTTCTTCGATTAGGGATCTGGTTAATATGTTGTACCATTACAACTAACAAGGTAAAAAAAATTGGACGTTGTGATCATATCTAAGGAATATAACTAATTTATTACTTGATCAACAAAATTATTTTAAATAACTGATTGAATTCTTTATTCGGTTTCTTATTCATTTCTTGAACTGAATATTTAATCTTCATTTGAATTTTTGCTTTATTTTAAATAATTTTCATTTTAGTTGAATTTTTAATCTATTCCATCAATATTTAATTATGATAATATAGGAAATAATTTACACAGTTCATGTGGATTTGACTTCGACACCATTTACTACGCGATATTTGCCGATGTTACAAAAGTTTTACTAGTATCATTCTAATGAATGATATTCTCGTAACATGAGAATATGTATTAAAATAATCTAGGTTCTTTCGCTGTTTGTAACCTTTGATAACAAGTCTGGTCTTGTACTTTTTTATTATGTCATCCGATTTTAATTTCCTCTTGAAGATCCACTTTGATCCGAGAGGTTTTGAGTTAGGACGGAGATCCACAAGTTCCCAAGTGTGATTTTGGGAAATATAATCGATTTCACTTTTTACGGCTTATTTCCAGAGATGCGTTTCAGAAGGCCTCATCGCCTCAGCATAAGTTATGCGATGTTGTTAAGTTGTTGATGACCCCAAAACATGTGGGGGGAGGCCATTTTAAGCAATAATTATCAGCTTACCTTAATTCCTTGGAAAAAAAATGCAAAAGACCTCTTATGAGCCTTGGAAATGTTGAATACCATCTTACAAACACCATCGAGTGTAGGGGGTGTCTGGCTAAGGTAGTAGGTGCCACCTCCCAAATAAGTGAGAATCGGTTTCAAGATAGTGGACTGCATTTTCATAGGATATACTCATAATAGTACTGTTGATGTATTTTTTCAACAAACAAAAATTAAAATTCAATGATATGGAAAATATCCTTAAATTTGATTAATTAGCGTATGAGATTAGGAATCTCTAAACACTATATGATACACAAGAAAATTAACTGGATATTAAAATACTGGAAATTTAAAGTGGTGATCCCCAAATCTGACTTTGCTTTTGTTGAAGTTGATTGAAGATGCCTTCTCCAGAAACGTCCAAATCCTTAAATACTCCTTGAGAAACGATACTGGAAACCGTCGCCCGAACGGTTACAACGTCTCTTTTACAACCGTCTGCTAACCCTTCTCCTGCTGACACGTGCCCTCAACCGACCACAATATGATTCTCACTTACTCTCAACAATGTCTAACTACCTGGACTGACCGCAGACCTTCTGCCCCTTTGGCCCGACCGCAAATCTTCCGCCTTACTGATCCGACTACACACCTCCCGACTTGCAGATCACCCGACTTAGTTGATCCAACCGCAGACCTCCCGACTTAAAGACCATCCGTCTTGTTGGTTCAGTCGCAGACCTCCCGACTTAAAGACCATCCGACTTATTGGTTCAGTCGCAGACCTCCTGACTTAAAGACCATCCGACTTATTGGTCCAGCCGCAGACCTCCTGGTTTAAAGACCATCCGATTTGTTAGTCCAGTCGCAGACCTCCCGACTTAAAGACCATCCGACCTGTGGACCTCCCGACCTGAAGATCTTCCGTCCTGCGGCTTACCGTCCTGCGGACTTTCCGTCCTACGGACCTCCCGACTTGAGGACCTTCCGACCTACGGACCTCCCAACCTGAGGACTTTCTGTCCTGAGGACTTTCCGACCTGAGGACCTCCCGACCTGAGGACCTTCCGACCTGCGGACTTTTCGTCCTGAGGACTTTCCGACCTGCGGACCTCCCGACCTGAGGACCTTCCGACCTGCGAACCTTCCGACCCGCTATTTCCTTAGAAATATATCTATTTTACCTGAGTTTCCCACGGTGCCCCTCGGCCAGTTCGATCAACTTGATCGCTAGGCCCATTTTTTCTTTTTACCTTGGGCTTTTTAAAATAATTCTAAATTTCATACGTAACAACTTGCCCGCCGCCAAGGGACTTTCAAACGCCATTTCTCAATCGTCGTTTGGAAGTTCACCAATCACAACCCTACTGAGAAATCACCTTGGCAACTGCACCAGTTACAGCAACACTCCTGATTCCACCAAACTTTCCTTTCTTCAATACGAGTCTTTGCAAATCATAATCTCTACAACTCTAACCATGGCGAATCGATACATCCTTGCACTCCCTGTCGACGGATCAATCCCTGAAACCACTATCGTGTCGACGAAAATGCGCACTCCAACTGTTCCCCCATATTGCACAACTGATGAAGACTCCAACCATATGAGAGAAGTTTTGGAGGCAAGAAATCTGCTGGCGATCAACAACCCCAACTACAACGCAACCCGCCTCCATGACAACATCAAAACGCACTTGACAGACCTCAAGGATCCCTACCGCACCTGGTACCAAAGAGTAGCAGAACATTACCAGGATCAATGGAAAGCTCAACAAATCGACCAGGCCATACGTCTGTCAACTCTCCCATGTCATTTACATGAGAAAGTCCTTCTGGCCATGGCAGCGTTTTGGCACCCTGAGGTCTGCATCTTCCTTCTTCCAACAGCCCCCATCGGCCCCACTCTCATGGATGTGGCCATGATCGCCCATCTGCCAATCGTAGGGGAAGACCCTGTAATGGTTGCCCTAGATGGACAAGAGCCCAATGCAAACCATTTGGGCTGGTCTCTGACAGACGTGAAAGAATGGGGCTGGATTAAATTTCTAATAGACCAGCAAGGAGCAGACGGGACCCCTGTAATCGACCGAGAACACACAGCCTTCCTGCTCTTTTGGCTCTGTAAGTATGTTGTGGTTTCCCCTTCGAAATGTGTCCTCCCTTCTCATCTTGATCTTGCCATACACATAGCCTCGGGTCAGTTCTTTTCATTAGGCACCTTTTTCCTTGCCAATCTCTTTGAAGGGCTTTTTGAGCTAAGTCGTCTGCAAACTGATTTTCCTTTCTAGGGATGAATTCAATTATCACTTTGGAGATCTTTGATAGCAATTGACCTACCAAATCCCTGTTCTGCGTAGGTGGGGATAATTGCAAACATACTGTTTGTTTACTTGGTTAATTACCAACTGAGAATCTCCTTTTATAATAACCGACTGAACTTTCCTAGCTATTAAAGCTTCTAATCCCAAGATTAAAGCTTCATATTCTGCTGAATTATGGGTCATGGCTTCTAATTGCAACTGCAAATTGACCATTTGACCGTCTGGTCCTTCCAACAAGACACCTGCACCCGATCTGTTTCCTGAGGTAGAACCATAAAAAAACATTAACCAATTTTGGGTACTTACATATGACATGCACCCGGTCGGTTCCTGATCATAACCTGCGAAATCTGCCAAAAAATCTGCTATTGCTTGGCCTTTGACCGCTCTCAAAGGAGAATGATACAAATCAAAAGGCGCTAATTTAATGGCCCACTTCATAAGTCTGCCCTGCATCGTAGGTCTTTGCAAAATTAACTTGATAAGATCAATCTTTGAAATAACCTCAACTCTTCTGGGCAACATATAATGTTCAAGTTTGGTGCATGCAAACACCAATGAATAACACATCTTTTCTGGCATTGTATAATTTAATTCTTGTCCTGTGAGAGTCTTGCTTAAGTAATAAATTGTCCTTTCCTTTCCATCATCTCCATCCTGAGCTAACAAACAACTGACCACTTCATAGGTATTTGCCAAATAAAGTTTGAGGGGTCGACCTTCCTTGGGAGGCATCAACACAGGTGGTTGAGCCAATGCTTGCTATATAGCTTCTAAGGCTGTCTGTTGGTCTGGTCCCCACTCAAAAACGCTTCCTCCTGCCTTCAATAATTTAGTGATTGGTCTGACCTTGCCAGCAGCATTGGAAATGAATTGCCTGAGATAATTTACTTTCCCTAAAAAACTTTGAATTTCCTTAACCGTCTTGGGTGGTCGGATGGTCAAGATTGCCTTGGCTTTATTAGCATCAATCTCTATTCCCCTTTCATGAACCAAAAACCCCAAGAAATTTCCAGCTGAGATAACGAAAGCACACTTAGTTGGATTCATCTTCAACTTGTATTTCTTCATCCGACTGAAAGCATCTTTAAGATCTTTCAAATGCTTTTCAAAACTAGAAGATTTGACTATAACATCATCAATGTATACCTCCATAGATTTACTAATGAGATCATGAAAGATTGAATTCATGGCCCTCTGATAAGTCGCCCCTGCATTCTTTAAACCAAAAAGCATAACAGTCCACTCATAAATACCTAAAGCTCTTGGGCATCTGAATGTTGTCTTGTGAATGTCTTCTTCTGCCAAAAAGATTTGGTTATAACCTGCATAACCATCCATCAAACTGAGAATTTTATGCCCTGCTGCTGAGTCAATTAACATATCAGCCATAGGCATCACGTATTCATCTTTAGGAGTGGCCATATTAAGATCTCTGAAATCGATGCATATCCTGATCTTCCCATTCTTCTTAACCACCGGTACAATATTGGCCAACCAATCTGTATAACGACAAGGCTGAATGAAACCTACTTTTAGAGGTTTATGAATTTCTTCTTTAATTTGAAGCATTAAATCAGGACTCATGCGCCTTGGACATTGCTTGTAAGGCTTGAAATTTTTTTTAATAGGCAACCGATGCTCTATCAGACTTCACTCCAGACCAGACATTTCTGAATAATCCCAAGCTAAACAATCAATGTTGTTTTTTATAACTTCGAGCATCAATGTTTGTTGCTCTTCAGATAAATAACCACTCATCCTGATTATTTTTGGAATCAGGTCGATTCCTAAGTTAAATTCCAGTAAAGGATCTTGTGCTGAGAAAGTTGGCTCTGTTTTCTCTAATAGATCAGGCCAACGAAATTGTTCATCTTCTTGGAAATGAACATCATGTATCTTTTCGATTTTTTCTACTTTTTTCAAAAGCTGGTTTAAATAATACTGATTAATAAGTACACTACAATCTTGTAAATTTGCACCTTCCATAAGAAATATATTATAAAAAGTAGGTTTGGCTTCCTCAAGAGCCATAAGTACAGTTGTTCTTTTAAAAGAACATTGAATTCTGGCCGATGAATTTGAAACCCTTTTTTGGGTATTCATTAGCCATAAAAAACTGAGACATTGAAGGTATATGACCAGAATAAAAAACTGATTCTTCAACTTGTTCTGATGCTCCGAAATGATTGTCATTTGCTTCCATTTTGAAGACCTGATTGCCTTCCCAGAGCATTAATTGTTGATGCAGTGTTGATGGCACACATTTAGATGCATGAATCCAATCTCGTCCAAGTAGGATTGAATATGTAGTATCTGCATCCACGACGAAGAAAACATAAGAGATCTTTTTGGGACCGACTTCAATTGAGGCAACCATCATACCTTCTGGTCTGGTCGGCTGCCCTGTAAAGCTGGTCATCTCAAAATCCACAGGAGATAGATCGTGAATTCCCTTCCCTAACTTCTTGAGAGTCTTTAAAGGCATCACATTGAAGATGGCTCCGTTGTCTATAAAGACTTTTGTGATTGGTTTCCCGCAAATATGTGCATTAACATACAGAGGCTTTAAATGAGATGTTGTGCCTTCTAGAATGGGAGGGAAGACTATTGGAGGAACCTCTTATTGAAAATCAGGATCTGAAATCTTTGCCCATTTTGGCTCTTCTATATAATCATCCACCAGACTTGCCCACAGGGGTTCTTCTTCAACCCAGTTAATTTCTGTCATTCGGCAGGGAACACATGGCCCTAGTCGAGACTTGACGGACCTTGAATGATCTTCTGGAATTTCTTCCCTGGCATCAGTTTCAGGTTGAACAGTCAGAGATTCCAGACGAAACTCCTACAAAGATGGATTGATGTTGATCCGCTCACAAAACTGACACCTGAAACCTTCAATTCTTTTACCTGATACACCTTTACCCTTTCTATGCATGGGCCGACCTGCCTCATTGTAATTAGGAGTATTTTGTATGCTGGTCGGCTGCTTTAACGAGGCGACCCCTACGGGCCGACCTCCTTTTGCCTCATTCGGCTGCTCAAACGAGACGACCCTGATGGACCGACCTCTTTCCGTATACTTAGTAGCGCCTCGGCTGTCGTTCGGTTGCTTTGATGAGGCGACCCGTATAGAACGACCTGCTTCTGGAGAAGTAATAGTGCCTTGCATATTCGGTTGCCTGAAGGAAGCGACCTTGTCTCTGTATCTCGTAGCATACCTGCGTTTGGCATTCCGAATCTGAGTACGATTCATGCCTGGGAAGCGAGGATCCACATCAATTGGTAAAGGTTTCTTATTTTGAGTCCATTTGCTTCCGACCGAACCCGTCCTCCTAGTCGGGTGGTCCCGAACCAACGCTTGCTCCTTTAATTCCACATTAAAAGAACCATCTTGGTTATCCCATTTTTCAGCCAATGTTTTTTCACAGACCTTGAATTTTTCTTCTGGTCGGCCACTATTTGATGAATTCCCTTTTTCTGATCTAGAACTTGCTTGTATATTAACCATGCTGTGGTTACTTTTGGAAAAGGTTGTTGCTCGACACCCAAAGTGATATACTTGAGCCGACCTGCCTTAATAGCCTTCTGGATCTCATTTCAAAAATGAGTGCATTGACTTATATTATGTGTAAAAGAATTATGCCACTTACAGTATGGCCTCCCTTTGATTTCTTCCTTAGTAGCCAACCTCTGCCCCTTTGGAATTCGGATCTGGCCATCTGTTAGCAAAATGTCAAAAATCTCATCGGCCTTTGAATTGTCAAAGGTCGGTTGCCCTTTTCCTTCAGTTCCTGGTACTGGCTTTAACTTAGAGCATACATAAGGTTTTCCCGTAATGATTTCAGCCGCCATTTCTTCTGTCTGATCATAATCAAAGTCGTATGTTTATGTTTCCATGCTTGCCATATGTTGAACTTTACTACGCCTGAAAGTCTGATCCTTTTCTCTAAAAAGGGACTCTAAACGTCCAGCCTTGAAAGCAAGAGTTGCCAAATCTTCCACATCATGGGCAGTGAGCACCTCTCTCAGGCGACCATGCATGTTCTTGACCACTAAGTTGGTCATTTCCTTTTCATTGATTACAGTAGGACAACGTCCTTTCATCAAACGTACCCTTTTAATAAACTGTGAGGCTGACTCTTCTGGATATTGTTTCAATTCCAATAAATCGGTAAGAGAAGCAGTCGGTAAAGGATTGAAGAAACTAGCATGGAACACCATTTCCAATCCTTCCCAAGTTTGTATTTGCCCAGGTGGCAGGTTTACAAACCATGAGAAAGCTGTTCTGGTGAGAGATAACCCAAATAATTGTAGTTTATAAAAAAGATTATCTCCAACTTCCCCTAATTGTGTTGTAAAGCGACCTACATGCTCTATGGTAGAGGATCCATCTTCCCCTGAAAAAGCATGGAAATCAGGTGATCGGTAATTCCTTGGCAGTGGATAATCGTTAATGATCCTTTCGGTGAAAGGTCTTTGATAAGCAGGGCGGTTGGCCATCTGAGGATTCAGGCCAAAATGTACTATCAAAACTTGTGCAATCTCTTCAGGATCCACACGAGGATGTTGTTTTTCAGGGATGAAGATGGGATCTTGCACATGTGCTCCTTGCCTCTCTTCCGTTACAATGTTTGGCTGCAAATTATCAACTCTTGGTCCCAAAGGAACATTGTTAGGGAAAGTTAAAGGAGTCTTTCCCCTATCTGTTCGGTTGAACGTTGTGGCGCTTGGAAGTGTGTTGTCCACATATGATGGTCCTGCGAAATTTGCTTGCATTCTTGATGGTGATATCCCTGGTGGCGTCTGAGTGGTTTAGTGGGTAACCCTTGACAATGCTTGATCTAACATGTTCTGCATGAGATTTTGTTGCTCACGCAACATGATGTTCTGTTGCTCGTGTAACATATTTTGCATCGCCGAAGTTTGCTGATTGTTCAATTGTTGAACATAAGCCAACCAATCGGTAGGTGGTTGGGGAATCTCCCCTGAATTTGGCATGACAGGTGGTGAAACATTTTCTCCCCCCGGTAGTGATGATGATTGAGGTTTCTACTTTTATATTTTTTAAAAATTTAGCTCGGTCAAGTTCCACTTGAGTCTGATTTTTCGTATTATGCTTGAAGTAGATTTTCGCATCATAATTTATTTTGTTTATTCTAATTAAACTTCACTAAAAATAGGGATGGTTCGGTATGAGTCACCGAAATGCGGAGTCATATCGCATATTATTTTGAAACTTTCGTTATGTTAAAAAATATATCATTAATATCGTACCAAAAAATCAGTATATAAAAAATTCGTAACAAATATATACTATAATGTACTAATAATTCAATATACCGAAAGTATCAGTATATATTGTTTCATACCGAAATATCAAATTAAAAATAATTTTATAATTCAGGAAAAAAATTATATCAATATACCGAATTATCAATATATATTCATATATCGAATACTAAAATATCAACACAACATATGTTTTTTACATTGTATACCTAAATAATTTTGGTATTTAGATATATATGGATAATGTCAAACTACATATATGATACTGTATCGAAAATCGGTACAATATCATACGTGACTGAAATTTTTAATATACCGAAAGTTTGAGATTTTCGGTATGATATGCGCGAAGGAAAATTGCAATAAATATCCGGCACCTATACCCCGTTATCAAATCCTCAATCTATCACCCCGGAAAAATATATCTCGCACCTTTACAAAACTCGCCATTTATGCCTTTCCGCCGCACGTCATTGTCACATGGCAGTTGAACCACGCGCCCTCGTGTATGAAATTCATGTGGAATTGTTTGATTGGGTGATTAAATTAAGATATTAAAGTATATATATATATTAAATTTGCAATTTCACACGGGATCAAATCGTAAACTCACCACAAAAGCCCTAACTCACTGATGGTGGATTTCAGAAAATCGATCGCATTCAAGTGAAGGAAGTTCATCCAAAATCGATCGCATTCAGATGGGGAGTTTATCTCACTCGTCAATCTTCCAAAAAAGGTCTGAATTCGAGACTTTTGTTGTTGGAGGAACAAACGTAGCTTCATTCATGTGCTATTTTTTGTTCTTGATGATATGAGTAATGCCAAGGATAAGGGCAAAGGCAAGATCGAGGGAAAAAGAATCAACTTTGGGGCACATCCTTTATATGGTAAGTATTTTTCACTTTAATTTCATATAATATTCTTTTTGTGGGGTAACGTTGTTAGAAAACTTCAAATGTTTCGATTCGAACCATAGTCCTACATTTGCAATATTTTATTATTCTATTTTGGTCCCACATTCCTTGATTCCGTCAATTTGAAACAAATTTGGTTCCCCTCTCCATTGTCATATGAAAGCTTTCATGCTGCTTTTTGTGTTATGCAGAACCCGAAAGCAGACATTTGACAGCGTGCTTACATTTCGATGGAATCTTGTACCACACTCCAATATCAAAGTACATTGAGAGATCCATCAAGAATTTTGATTTCGTGCTAGCGGGACACTTACTAAGGACTTGACGGAGTTGTTTGGGTTTGGAGTATAGTAGTATTACACTCTAATTGGTAAAACTTTTGAGCTATTAGAAAGTGATTAGGAGTACCAAGTTGCAGCTTATGAATCTTTAATCAGTAGAAAATTAGATATTTACGTAGATCTTGTAGGTAATGGGATTGGTCTGGATGAAGATGAAGATGGCTAGGATAGTGACTTTACAATAGATAGTGGAAGTCACGGTAGTGATTATGACATATTTGAGGAGTTTGTAGATATGAATTGTGATGATCTTGGGGATGAATCTATTATTGGAGTTGGAGAGACAATGTTGGGAGATGGCGAGCTTGGCAATTCGGAAGGGATGACTATTGAGGGTGAAGGAGATGAATTCCCCGGTTTAGATGATGATGGTGAGGATAGTGACTTTACAGTGGGCAGTGGAAGTCACGGTAGTGATGATGACTTATTTAAGAGATAAATTTCCAGGTTTAGATGATTACATTATAGGCCAAGATATGGCTAATGAAGTAGTTGTTGAAGAGGCAGCGGATTAAGGTGTTAGAGTAGGAGGGAGCGGGCAGCAAAACACTTGTGAATTTGACGTTGGGAGTAAAAGATTAGGGGCTGAGAATGATGAAGAGGATACACCGGAGGAGAATCTGGTAGTTGGAAATGATAGGGAGTGGGAGAAGTTAGTTGACTCAAATGATGAGGAGACTATGCACAGGCGGGGCGTGAGCACAACTTTTCCAAAGTTCAATCCACTCGATGTGTACAAACCGAGGTTTGATGTATAGATGATATTTGCAACAAGGGATGAGGTGAAGAGAGCAATACAGTCTCATGCAATTGCAGAAATAAAGAGTGTGGCTTTGACAAAGATTGACAAGCGTCGGTTGTATGCGAGGTGCAAAGAACCAAATTGTGAGTGAAAAATCAACACAGTGAAGACGAAGGATGGCATTGCTTTTCAAGTAAGTCTATTGCATCCTAAGCATTCGCAGTCATGTATTCCTTCTTTTAATGTTGCGAATGTTAAGACTTCTTGGTTGAAATTCAATGTTTTTATTTTTACCTATAATTAAAAAGAAATTATTGAATTAATTATGAGTAAAATTTTTTGATATGTTCACCTAAAAAATGGCCTATTTGGATTGGCTTAAAATATAAGCAGAAGCCAAAAGCAGAAACAGAAACAGAAACAGAAGCAGAAGTCAAAAGCAAAAGCAGTTCATTTTGTGTTTGAATGTAATAGAGTTGAAGTGTTTTTAAATTATTAAAATTACTCAAAAGGACACGATGCTAATATAATAGTATTTTTCTATAAAACTTTTATAATGTATTTTTAAATTTTATTAATTATATTTAAAGATTTTAAATTATAGTATAAAAATATATTTTTAAATTTTAGTTATTTATATTTTAGAATTTTAATTTAAGGATAATATATAAATTAAAAAAATTTACAATCCAATATAAAATTATTTGTATTTTAAAATTTTATAAATTATATTAACAATTTTAGCATAATTAAAAAATTTATATACTTTTATTTAAATTTGGTATCTTAATTATAACTTTGAATTTTAATTAAAGTATAACATATAAATTATAAAAAATAATTTAGTTTTTATTAAGATATATATAATTTTATATCATATATATAAATTAATTATTTTTATATTATATTATTGTATTTATTATTATTATTATTATTATTATTAAAGATAAAACAATAATTCCAACTAGAAAATGCTTATGCTTATTTCAGAAGCTGCTTTCAGGGTTCTTCTAAAAAAAATATATATATAAAAATATTTTTCAACCTAAAAAATTGCTTCTGTTTTTGGACATAAGTCAATGCAAACAGATATAAATTTTTTTTTAGAAGCAAAAGACAAAAGCTTCTCCCCAAACCAATCCAAACAAGCCAAAAAAACTTTCAATAGGTCACATAATATATAATAGTATCTATTTTATACACTTATTATATTAATCTGTTAAAATATTTTCACATACCTAATATATGAAGGTTGTATTATAACAATTCAATACAAAATATTACTCCATTCGTTTACTTAATAAGTTTATATTTACATTTTACATCATTATACTTAACATTAAAAATATCCTTATATTTGTATAATTTTTTGTATAAACGTCATTTTATTACTATTATAAGATACTAACAAAATTATTTTTGTCATTTTTTCTTGATTTGTACTATATTTTGATATAATAATTAATATTAAAACATCAATACGCAAAAAATAAATATAAACTTTAGAAGTGGACGGAGAAAGTATTATTTATTTTACCAGACATATTTTCATATACCTAATATAAAAACACTTTAAACTAAAATATATATATATATATTATATAGATTAATTTTAGTTAGTTAAGATTTGGTTGTTATTAGATTTATTATTTTTTTATATAAAAAATAATATAATTGAATAAGACAAAAAATAAAATAAAAAATAAAAAAATTGACATAATTTGATGAGACATATAATGATCGCAATTATGAAAATGGATATATTAATTTTAAATTATTAAAATTACAAAATTGATAGATTGATTCAAAGAGAATATTTTTTAGTTTCCACGTATCTACATTTTACACTTTATTTTTTTCTTTTAGTATTCCATCTAAAGAGGTTCTAAAACATATAGTATCATTTTTTAATATATTATATAGAAATATTATTTGAAATTAGAATTCAAATTGAATATAAAAAAAAATCGAGTAAGCACTCTCTAGATTATTTTTTTAAAGATAAAATAAGATGTATGCATATTTATAAGGTAAATAGTTTTTAATTTGATATTTTATATAAAAAATAAATATTAAATATGATATTTATTTAATTTTTTTTAAAAAAAATACAAAGAGAACAAATTCATTTATCTTCCAAAATAAAGTTAAATTTTAGAAAGGGACTTAAATGAAAAATAAATTCGAAAGGTCTCTGTGTTTAATTTGTATTCTAAATCGAAATTATTACTACTTATCATATACAATTTTTAATAATAATATAATTTCTTTGTCATTTAACTATATGTTCACTTATCATTTTTTAATTGTCATTCAAAATATTATTATTTTTTTAAAATAAAAAATTATTATATTTTTATTATGAAAAAAAATAACAATTATTATTATTTTTATTAAAATATATGTCTAGTCAAATGAGCATACAATTGTATGATAACAAAAAAAATTATTTATTTTCACGAAATTCATATTAAAATACAATTTAAATTAAAATTCAAATCAAAATCAAACAAACTTACTCATGTGCTAATTTACATATTAATTTAGCAAACTAATCTTGACCTCTAATTAGTAGTATTAATTATTAAGTATTGTGATGATAATTAGGGTAAATTATTTTTAATATTTATACTTGATCTTTTATCAGTTTTGTGTAGCAATGAAAATTTGTATATATTTCGCCCCTCCACTGCAAAAATTTGACAAAAGTGGTCTCCTGTCATGGAATCGCCACGTCGTCGTGACTAGCTAGGCTCGTGGGAGCTAAAATTTTACGTTAGCGTGGCTGATCCGTCAAAGTGACATGGGTGTCAAGCGAATTTTTCAAAATAATTTCTTTTACATTTAAAAATTCACTTTTCGTCCACATGGTGATGCAAACACATCAGCGTCAAATCAACACCGTTGAGTTTACTCAGCGACAACATAACAGTTTGTTGGATCCTAAAATTCGATGTTTCAAAATTGTTCGTCAATTTGTCGTGTGGGTTCCGAAAGTATTCTAAATAGTCTGTCCGTCATCAGATTTGGGGCGGCTCCTTCGGTGCAGCCTGCACGACTTCAATCTTAAACGAAGCTTCAAGCCTAAACGATCAATTTCGATGAATTTAAACTAACATCTACTAAAACTCGGATAAATCTACTGAAAAACGGATAAAAATATGCTAGAAACATAAAGACAAGTAATTCGAATTAAAATGCATAAATGGAAACTAAAAACTACAAAAAGGAAATAGAGAAATATGCGATTTCATTTTCTGGTACGTGTGTGTGATGTGTTTTTTTCTAGTTTTAATCCTAAGATAGAATAAACGCCTCTTCCCACTAAAAGGGGCAGTTCCAATTATTCCTCCACCACTCTCAACCGTCTGGTAACCTCCCACTACTACCTCCAACTGCCTGGTAATCTCCTTCCACTACCTTCAACTGTCTGGTAACCTACTTCCATCAGTTCCCTGGTAACCTCCTTCCATTAGCTCCCAACCGCTTCTATTGCCTCTGGACCGGGTTCCACTTGCTCTGAACTTCTTCCATTGCCTCTGGACCAGATCTTCCCCTTACTCCGACTTGTTTCCATTGTAATACTAGCAGTCCACGGGGATGTATCCCCAACAGCCTCGAGTTAAATGAAATCTTCGGTTTTCCTCTTGTTGGCTTGTTCTTCTGGAGCTTTTTGAATAAAGTATGAAAGTGTATAGGCCCTTCACTAATGTTAAGTACGAAATTATTAACCCAAGGCCAACGGAGGTAGTTATCCCATGATCTGTGGAAGCTGTTGCTTTCTATCTTGTGAAGGCAACCTTCCTCTACTTTGTGGAAGTATCGCAGTCCAATGGAGGTAGTTGTTTTCAACCCAATGGAGACAACACTTTCTGACCTTATGGAAACATTGTTTCGGGATGGAGGTGCCTTAATCCAAGGAGTTGTTGCCCTAAGGTCCATGGAGGACGCTGCTTTCGGCCCTGTGGAAGTACCACAATCCAATGGAAACTGTTGCCTTTGGCTTTGTGGAGGTAGTAATCTTTTGCTCCGAGGCTTGAACCTCCATTGCTGTTAAGCAGCTCCGTGGCCAATGAGCTCTGGGCTCCACTTTTATCTTTAAGCCTCCTTCACGTTCAGGTGCTTTTGGACCCATGTTCAACAATGCCCTCCTCAAAAGGGTTGGGTGATTGGTTCCATTGAGCCTATGTCCTTTTGCGTTGAGCCGTTCACTTGAATCAACTGTGGTCACTTCTGTCAACAAGGGATCCTCCTCGGCCTTCACTTTCTGGACTTTATTCCCATCCCAAAACATCAACATTTGATGAAGTGTTGAAGTCACACACTCGCATGTATGAATCCAATTCTGCCCCAAGAGAGCGGAATAGAATGGCCTACTAACAATCACCATGAAATTTGATGATATTTCCTTTGTCCCCACCTGCACATTCAAAGTGATCACACCTGCCGGTTTTAAGACTTTCCCAAAAAATCAGTAAGCCATACAAATGTAAAAATCAAATCGTCCCTAGTCTTTCCAAACTTCCGTAGAGCCTTAATTGGAAACACATTCACAGAAGCTCCAGTATCCACCAGAACTTGGTCAAGTGGATAGCCATTCATCGAGACCCGAATGTGCAATGGCTTTACATGTTGGTTTTGGCCAGGCCCGAGCCTCTTAAATTCTATCATCGTTGCCACATAATTCCATTCGAAGAGAGGCTCTTCATCAACGCCAACTTCCTCTAACTCTTGAACTACTTCCGGAGGCTCCTCTACTTATTTCCTTTTAGGAAAGGACTCCATAGTCTGGTTCCTTAGCGGCTCCATAGTCTGCTTTCTTTCTGGAAAATGGCTCCACAACCTGTTTCTTTTCTGAAAGCAGCTCCACAACCTGCTTCCTTTATGAAAGTGGCTCCTTAATTTGCTTCCTTAGTGGTTCCATAGCTTGCTTTAGTGGTCCCAAAGGAATATTATTTGGGAAAGTAAGAGGAGTCTTTCCCCTATCTATTCGGTTGAAGTTTGTGGCGCTTGGAAATGTGCTGTCCACATATGATGGCCCTGCAAAATTCGCTTGCATTCTTGATGGTGACACCCCTGGCGGCGTCTTGGTGGGTTGAAGAGTAACCCTTGACAATGCTTGATCTAACATGTTCTGCATAAGATTTTGTTGCTCGCGCAACATGTTCTGTATAAACACATTTTGCAGATTGTTCATTTGCTGAACATAAGACAACCAATCGGTAGGTGGTTGGGGAATCTCCCCCAGATTTGGCATGTCTGGTGGTGAAACATTTTCTCCCACCGGTGCTGATGATGATTGAGGTTGTGTGCCTGCCATATTGATCCTTCTGATGATTCGGCCCGACCTCAGTCGTATGAAATTCTCTGGTAATGTAGGATCAGCAATCTTGCCTTTTTCCCACTGTGGTCGCCAATTTGTTGATGTATTTTTTCAACAAAAAAAAAAGTAAAATTCAAAGATATGAAAAATATCTTTAAACTCGATTAATTAGCGTCTGAGATTAGGAATATCTAAACACTGTACGGTACATAAAGAAATAAACTGGAAATTAAAATGCTGGAAATTTAAAGTGGTGATCCCCAAATCTGACTTTGCTTTGTTGAAGTTGATTGAAGATAATTTCTTCAGAAAAATCCAAATCCTTAAATACTCCTTGAGAAACAGTATTGGAAACCGTTGCCCGAACGGTTACAAAGTCTCTTATCCAACCGTTTGCCAATCATTCTCTTGACACGTGTCCTCAATCGACCACAGTATCATTCTTACTTACTCTCAACAGAGTCTAACTTCCTGAACCGACTGCAGATTTTCCGCCCTATTGATCCGACTGCAGACCTCCTGAACTATAGACCACCCGACCTATTGGTCCACTCGCAGACCTCCCGACTTAAAGACCATCCGACTTGTTGGTCTAGCCGCAGACCTCCCGACTTAAAAACCACCCAACTTATTGGTCCAATCGTAGACCTCCCAACTTAAATACCATCCGACTCGTTGGTCTAGCCGCAGACCTCCCGACTTAAAGACCACCCGACTTATTGGTCTAGTCGTAGACCTCCCGACTTAAAGACCATCCGACTTGTTGGTCTTTCCGTCCTGAGGTCATTCCGACCTGAGGACCTCCCGATCCGAGGAACTCCCGACCTGAGGACTTTTCGACCTGAGGAACTTCCGACCTGAGGACTTTCCGTCCTACAAACTTTCCGTCTTGAGGACTTTCCGTCCTTAAGACTTTCCGACCTGAGGACCTTCCGACCTGAGAACCTTCCGACCTGCGGATCTCCCGACCTGAGGACCTTCCGACCTGCGAACCTCCCGACCTGAGAACCTTCCGACCTGCGGACCTCCAGACCTAAGGACCTTCTGATCCGCTATTCCCTTAGAAATATATCCATTTTTCTTGAGTTTCCTACGGTGCCCCTTGGCCATTTCGATCAACTCGATTGCTAGGCCCATTTTTTCTTTTACCTTGGACTTTTTAACCTAATTCTAAATTTCATACGTAACGATTACACTTTTCGTTCCTGAATTATCTTACAAGAATTTTATAATAAATTACGAGTGAATAATATTATATTGATGAGTAAGTTTAAATAAGATGGAAACATTATAAATAGATTAGAGTTTAGTATACTAAAAAATAAAGTGTAAAACAATATTTTGGTAAATAAAAATAAAAGTGAATATAAATTGGTAATTGTGTAGTGACACATGGACTATTAATAAATATGAGTCATTTATATCAGAATTCGAAGGTAATAAATGAAATTAATTAATAATGTGTGTTTGTTTGGGAGTTTGGATTTTGAGTTGGGATTTGAATAGTAAAAATTTTGAATTTGAATAGTTGTATGATGTGATATAAATAGGTGTTGATGTGATGTTTTGAATGTAAAATTGATTTTTAGTATAATATAAAAAATAAAAAATAGGTGTTTGATTTGATGTTTTTAGGAGAAAAAATGGGATGAATAGTAGAAATCTAATCCAATCCCCCAAACAAACACACGTCTTGGAGTTGGTTTGGGAAGATTTGGTTTGATTTTGATTTGGATTTGAATTTTTTGGTCATTTGATTTAGTAGATTTTGTTTGAATTTGAGAAATTTTGATAGATAATGATTTAATAAGTAATGATTGAATTAGATTAAATAAATTGAATTTTTTTTTTCATTAATATTAACGCTATTTTAATTATAAAAATATTATTTTAACTATTTCTCTTATAAATTTTTTTTTTTTAAAAAAACATCTTTTACAAAAATGAAACCCTTGCGCAAGCAGCTCCCACCCCTCTCCTCGTCTTCTTCTTCTTCCTCTCCCTTTTTCCTTTTCTTATTCCTCTCACTTCTTCCTTTTCCTCTCATTCTCCCTTCTTTTTCTTTCTCCCATAATCTTTTTTCTTACCGTACCTGCCCGGTACACTGCACCTTCCGAAAGCGTTGTCGGTATCGCTGCTTACTGGCAGTCACCCTCGCGTTTGTCGATGAACAAAATACCCCCCTGAAGCTACCGGTGCCTTTTAGAAAGAGGAGAGTTTTTAGGTGGAAGGTGTGAAGTGTGTGAAATAATGAAAAAAATGATGAAAGGAAATGAACGTGTACGTCTAAAGTCGGAGAGAGAAAATCGAGTCAAAGCCTACTCGAAGTAGCCTCACAGAAATTGTCTCTAGATCCATTCCTCGCATCAAAACATCGGTCTATAGTGTTTGTATAGTGAATTTGAGAAACTCTCAGCCAAAAAACCACACCCTATATGTATATTTTTTACTACTAATATAAAATCATGTTAATAATATTGTTGATGTATTTTTTTAACAATAAAAAGTAAAATTCGAAAATAGGAAATTATCTTCGAACTTGATTAATTAGTGCCTAAAATTAGGAATCTCTAAACATTGTACGGTATATAAAAAATAAACTCGAAAATAAAAGACTGAAAATTTAAATTATGATTCCCGAATCACTGACTTTGTTGTCGTTTGAAGATGATTGAAGAACTTTTGCCAGTTGCACATCACAATCCTTAAATATTCTTCAGAAACGGTACTTGGAACCGTTGCCCGAACGGTTACAATGCCTCCTTTCAACCGTCTGCTAATCCCCCTTTTGCTGACGCGTGTTCTCAAACGTCTGGTTACCTGTGTAACCCAACCGACCAAACTACTATTCTCACTCACTCTCTGCAGCGTCCGACCTCCACAACCAACGACTCGCTCATCCGACTGTGGATTAACTGACCTGGCAATTCGACTACAAACCAACCGACTTGTTGGCCCGACTACAGACCAACCGACTTGTAGACCATCCGACTTTTTGGTCCGACTGCAAACCTTCCGACTTACAGACCATCCGACTCGCAGACTATCCGACCTGTGGACTGTCCGACCAACGGACCTTTCGACCTGCGGACCGTCCGACCTGTGGACCTTCCGACCTGTGGACTTTCCGACCTGCGGACCGTCCGACCTGTGGACCTTCCGACCTGCTGACCTTCCGACCTGCGGACTTTTCGACTTGCGGACCTTCCGACCTGCGGACTTTCCGACCTGCAGACTTACCTAAAAAATGTTCGGTTTACCCGATTGTCTTAAAATACCCCCTTAAAGAGTCTAAAAGACCCAATTACAAGCCCACATCTTCTTCCAACTTGGGTTTTTTAACCTAATTATAAATTTCATACGTAACAACTTGTCCGCCGCCATCGGACTTTCAAACGTCATTCCTCAATCGCCGTTTTGAAAGTTCGTAATCTATATATAACCACACCCCTTCTGAGGAATTGCCTCTGCAACTGCAACCAGTTACTGCAACACATTGTGTGCCCTAAAACTTCTCAATTCTTCACTACTGGCCTTTGCTGTTCTCAATCTCTGCACCTCCAAATCATGGCAAATCAATACATTTTTGCACTTCCCTTCGATAGATCAGTCCCTGAAATGGCTTTTGTGGCGACGAAAATGCTCACTCCAACCATTCGCCCATACTGCACTACTCCTGAAGACTCCAATCGAATGAGAGAAGTCTTGGAGGCAGAAAATCTACTAGATGTCAACATTCCCAACTATAACGCTGTCCGCCTCCATGATAGCATCAAAACTCATCTGACGTATCCCAAAGATCCCTACCACACCTGGTACAAAAGGGTAGCAGAACATTGTCAAGATCAATGGAAAAGCCAACAAATCAACCAGGCCATACTTCTATCTACTCTCCAATGTCATTTACATGAGAAAGTCCTTTTAGCAATGTCGGCGTTCTGGCACCCTGAGATTTGTGCCTTCTTTCTTCCTACAGCCCCCATCGGCCCCACACTCATGGATGTAGCCATGATTGCACATCTACCAATTGTGGGAGAAGACCCTGTAATGGGTGCCCTAGATGAGCAAGAACCTAATGCAGACCATTTGGGCTGGTCTCTGGCTGGCATTAAGGAATGGGGTTAGACCAAATTTTTAAACGATCAGCGAGAAGCAGAAGGGACCCCTGTGACCGACCGTCAGCATACTGCTTTCCTGCTCTTTTGGCTCTGTAGGTATGTCATCGTTTCCCCTTCGAAATGCATCATTCCCTCTCATCTTGACTTGGCCATACATATAGCCTCTGGTTGCTTTTTTTCTCTGGGTACTCTTTTTCTTGCCAATCTTTTTGAAGGGCTATCCAGGGTTAGCACCCGCCTTACAGATAAGGATGGCAAAAAATTAGATACTGCCGCGTCGGGCCCTTTTTGGTTCTTAGAATTGTGGTTCCGCCTCTATTTCCCCAAAGCTTTTCAACTTGGCCAACCTCCTATTTCTCCAACACCTGATAAATCTCTGGGAATAGCCCTCAACCAACTCTGCTTAGGTCGTAATAACCTTCAAGCATCCGACCCTATCATTACTGCTATTCTAGCCGACGATCGTAGTAATTCCCGATTTTACATGTACCGAAAGTACGTTGGCTACGCGTCCTGCCTTTTTTGGCCATTCCCTGTATCTTCACCTTTGTCCGAACCAGACCCACTTCCTCATCTAACTTACTCTTTCTCCTGGGATGCTGCTCTTAAACCGAGGTATTTGTTTATTAGCAAGAAAATTGATAAGAAAGACCCCAAAGCATTTTATACCTTTAGCTATCAGCCTCAGTTTTTGGCACGCCAATTCGGATGCCAACAAGGCTTACTTGGCCCCATCGCCTATCCGCATTTAATAATTCAAAGTCCAGATGGGAGAATCATTCCTGAACTGATCGCTCCTTCTGTATCCTAGCTTACCAATTACATAATTTCCAACTCCTAAATTCTTTTCCGAACTTCTCCAGCTTCAATTGAATCCTTTCGCGAATGGTGGTCGGTTACTTGGGCCTTAATTGCTCCTGACAAGGATCGTCTGCTGGGCATTCTCTTGCCGCAGCCTGCGTTGGTATTAGGGGCGACCCCATTGACCAATACCTGAAGGAAATTAGTCGCCCACGGCACTGGATCGGGTGCTCCACAGAGGAAAAGAAGAGCTTCTCCGACTCAAGCTATCCCCTTCTCTGGAGACAATCAACAGACTTTGAGAAACCGCTCATCAGGTCGGGCACTCGTAAAGACCCGACCTCGTCCAGGTATGTTCCAATAATCCTGATTTAATCTGACTTTTGTCCTTAACATTTTATTAATCATCATTCTTATATTCAGGTCCGACCCCGGTCAAGGAGACCGTCCAGACTGCTTCTAACCCAAACAAATCATCAGAGTCACCAACCGACCAACTTCATGCGCCTGAACCCCCGACCAAACGACAGACCTTAATGCAAACGCCTTCACCAGCCGAACTGGCAACAACAAGGACTTCATCTAACAGTGAGGCGACAAGTCCCATGTTTCCCTATTCAGTGATTGTCAGTCTTCAGAGATGGGTAGGTTGCCTTATGTCGCTTCAGACCCGTCCCTCCCTAATATGGCACCAATGGCCACGCCTGGATCCACCTCTGGTGCAGTCGCCTCTGGTGCGGTCGCCTCTGGTGCGGTCGCCTCAAATGACGGAAATGTCTCTGATGCGGTCGTCCGTATCGCTCCCGACGAACCGGCTGCAATCGCCCTAAACGCACCCGACCAAAGAGTAGCCGACTTGGGGGCAGCCGACCCAGGGGCAGCGGACCTGAGAGCTGCCGACCCGAGGGCAGCAAACCCTCCTCTAGAAGCAGATAGACGGGAAGAAGAACCCGCACCTGTGCAACCGAGGGGTTTTTTACAAGAGTTACAAGAAATCCCCTCCTCTGATTCAGAGACCTCTGTTAACTTGGTAGACGCTTGAAACTCTCTTTTCCAAATTACAAGCTAATGTTTACATGATATTAACTGCACTATATTCCCATTATTCAGGGACCCAGATCCAAACCACAACGTCCTTTTGAAGCAGCCGATGAGTCGGCTATTGAAATACCGGTCGCCCATCCTTCCAGACCTATGGCAATCCTGGCACCTTCAGCGACCACAATCCGTCCAGAGGTAAATACCACTTTCAAAATTAATTTTCGATATTTATGCTTCATGCAATCTGAAATAAACATTCATTCTTTCAGGGATGCTCTGATTTAGCCCCTTTGTCGGTGGTTCCAATTCCCACGGACGTCCGAACTATAATTGCACAGGCTGTTAATCAAGCTTTTCCCGACCTGGGACCAGACTTGCTTGACAGCCTTCTTCAAGCCGTTGGTGGCCTCCTTTTTCAAATTTCTCCGGAATCTGCTACCTCCATCGTTCACCAGCTGATGGAGCGACTATCCGAACTCCGAAATGAAATCTTGTTCGCTCAACTTCTGACAGCTGAAACGCCTCTGCCTGATATGGATCAAATAAATCTGGAGGCTTCCTTGACTAAAACCAAGGAATCAATTCAACAAGCGACTGGAAGGCCTCTCTGATGCCAAAACACAAATAGAAGACTCAATTTACCATAAGGAGGCAGAATTGAGAGCACTCCATCAAGAAAAGTCTGTCCTGGAGGGCCACACAAGCGATGAACAGCGCCTGATTGAGCGGTACAAGAAAAACGAAGCTGACCTAGACCAAGAATTAAAGATTCACGCCCGATCCCAGCTTATAAGGCAGTACCAGTCGGCTGCCAACAACAGGCGACTCTCCAGGACAGAAGATAAATGGTCCCAGATTAAAATCTCTTTAAGGTCTCTTCTGTCAAATTTTGGAAACCTTGACTTAGTGAATAAAATTTTTCTCCTTTCATTAAGGATCACTTTCCAAAATTCCAACCCTCTAGGGAACAAATCCAACTCATCTCCTTTTTAAACACCTGCAGTCCCTTGCAAATCAACAAAAAAACGCTTAACCACAAACTGAAATTTGAGCACGCCTGCAAATATTTATCAAAATGCCACAGGATCGTCCTCATGTTCCTGTAAACAACTGGCAAGGAGTTATTCAACCCTTCTTCGTAGGTAACCATCCAGTTGGAGGCCATGCCGAGGACTTGCTATGCATACTTAAGCAATTGGATTTCAAATTCAAAATTTCCAAACGCGGCAGAAAAACCATTCATCGTGTCATTCGCCTGATGGAAAACGTGCTAGAAGGATATGAGACCCTTCGGGATATCCAAAATCGTCTTCCCGACATTGATCATCACATGGATTTCATTGAACACCATGTGACAGCCATACTCCCAGACCTTGGCTGGGATCATACATTCTCCAATCAGCGCGCATTCTTTTCGAGAATACTCACCCTTGTTGATCGTGAGCGTCAAGCCGTGACAGACATGAAAGCTCGCACCGATTACGATCTAGAGAAGATGCAAGATCAATGGGAAAAGTATCGATCCTACTTAGAAGACCTTATTGATGAAGAACCAGAACTAATCCCTAATCACTGGAATGAAGATTTTGACTCAGAAGAAAGCAATCCTCTGCACGACTCAACATCTGATAATGAGTGAACCTTTTTTGGGTCCGAACCCTTGGTAATCGGGTTCTGAATAAAATTATTGTTTCATGCTTTCTTGTTATCTGAAAAGACAGGAAAATACCTCTTCAGATATTTAGCATTAATACAGTCGTGTACCCTTTTACCTTCTTGATTTATAATAATAAAGGCACCATTTCCGATCTCCTTTTGAACTATGAATGGTCCTTCCCTATTCGGAGACCACTTCCCTAATTGATCAATCTTCTTATATGTATGAAGGATAGTTTTCCAGACCAGGTCTCCTTTTTTGAATGTTCTATAAAAAAACTTTCATTCCATAAGTCTTAGCCCTGATTTCACTCTGCTTTACTGTTTGATCAATTGCATGAAGTCAATTGATATCCAAATCTTCCAATTGCTGCAACATAATTTGTTGATATTCCTCAGTAAACTCATCAATAGTAAGGTTCGTACGTCCAGATGAAACTTGAACTTCGGCTGGCAACACAACATCTTGTCCAAAGGTTAGCAGATATGGTGAAAACTCTATGGCAGAATTTCTGTTATTCCTATGCGCCCATAAGGCTCGAGATAACAACAAATGCCATTTTCTTGGGTTCTCTTCAATAGTTTTCTTTATTATCCCAATGATAATCTTATTAGCTGCCTCTGCCTGCCCATTAGCTTAGGGATAATAAGGTGAGGAATGACTCAAATGAATACCAAATTCTGCCAGAAAGCTTAGAAACTTCTCTCCAGTAAAGACCAGACCTTGATCGGTTGGTATTGAATTAGGAATACCATACCTATATATGATCTGATTCAGCACAAAGTCTATCACTTCTTTCTGATCCACATTTTTCAAGGTAATCGCCTTGACCTATTTGGTAAAATAATATGTTGCAACCAGAATAAAGCAATGATTTTTGGATGATGGAGGATGAATTTTACCAATAACATCCATAGCCCAAGATTTAAAGGGTTATGTTTTACCATAGCTTGCAATTCTGCGACTGGAAAGTGATTCAACTGTCCATGCTTCTGACATTCTTGGCAACCTTTGGCGAATTGTATACAATCTTAAAAAATCTTTGGCCAAAAGAAACCTAAACGATGAATAGCCCATCTCATATTCAAACCTGCCCGATGAGCTCCACAAATTCCACTGTGCACTTCCGTCATCACCTCTAAAGCCTGTTTGGACCCCAAACATTTCAGGAGTAATCCTTCGAATGTTCTTTTGTATAATACTCCTTATAATAATTGAAATCGCAAAGCTTTCAGTCGTATTCCAATCGGTACATTCGCTCTTGGATCTTGTAGATACATGGTGATTTCTGTCCTCCAGTCGGTTCTAGTTTCTGTTTCAGGGCCGACCTCTGCACACATATCTTTTAGGATTCCCTTACAAGCTTTTTGAGCTAATTCATCTGCAAATTGATTTTCCTTTCTAGGGATGAACTCAATTACCACTTCGGAGATCTTTGATAGCAACCGACCTACTACATCTTTGTATCTGCGTAGATGGGGATAATTGCAAACATACTGTTTGTTTACTTGGTTAATTACCAACTGAGAATCCCCTTTTATGATCACCGATTGAACGCTCCTGGCTATTAAGGCTTCCAATCCCAAGATTAAAGCCTCATACTCTGCTGAATTGTGGGTCATAGCTTCTAACAGCAACTGCAACTTGCCCCTTTGACCATCTGTCCCTCCAACAAAACACCTGCACCCGATCAGTTTCCTGAGGTAGAACCATAAAAAAACATTAACCAATATCGGGTACTTACATAAGACATGTATCTGGTCGGTTCCTACTCACAACCTGCGAAGTCTGCCAAAAAATCTGCTATCACTTGGCCTTTCACCGCCCTCAAAGGAAAATGATAAAAATCGAAATGGGATAATTTAATGGCCCACTTCATAAGTCTGCCTTGCATAGTAGGTCTTTGAAAATTAACTTGATGAGATCAATCCTTGAAATAACCTCAATTCTCCTGGGCAACATATAATGCTCAAGTTTGGTGCATGCAAACACCAATGAATAACACATCTTTTCTGGCATAGTATAATTTAATTCTGGTCATGTAAGAGTCTTACTCAAGTAATAAATTGCTCTTTCCTTTCCATCAGCCCCATCTTGCGCTAATAAGCAACTGACCATTTCATATGTATTTGCCAAATAGAGTTTGAGGGGCCGACCTTTTTTGGGGGGCATCAACACAGGTGGTTGAGCCAATGATTGCTTTATTACTTCTAGAGCCGTCTGTTGGTCTGGTCCCCACTCAAAAGCACTTTCTTATGCCTTTAATAGTTTAGTGATTGGTCTAACCTTGCCAGCAGCATTGGAAATAAACCGTATGAGATAATTTACCTTCCCCAAAAAACTTTGAATTTCCTTAACCGTCTTAGGTGGTCGGCTGGCCAGAATTGCCTTGGCTTTATTAGCATCAATCTCTATTCCCCTCTCATGAACCAAAAATCCCAAGAAGCTTCCGGCTGAGATACCGAAAGCACACTTAGTCAGATTCATCTTCAACTTGTACTTCTTCATCCGACTGAAAGCATCTTTAAGATCCCTCAAGTGTTCCTCAAAACTGGAAGATTTGACGATGACATCGTCTATATATACTTCCATAGATTTACCAATGAGATCATGAAAAATTGAATTCATGGCCCTCTGATAAGTTGCCCTTGCATTCTTTAAACCAAAAGGCATAACCGTCCACACATAAATACCTAAAGCTCCCGGACACCTGAATGCTGTCTTATAAATGTCTTCTTCTGCCAAAAAGATTTGGTTATATCCTGCATAACCATCCATCAAACTGAGAATTTTGTGTCCTGCTGCTGAGTCAATCAGCATGTCAGCCATAGGCATCACATATTCATCTTTAGGAATGGCCATATTAAGATCTCTGAAATCAATGCATATCATGATCTTACCATTTTTTTTAACCATTGGTACAATATTGGCCAACTAATCTGCATAACGGCAAGGCCGGATGAAACCTACTTTAAGAAGTTTCTAAATTTCCTTTTTGATCTGAGGCATTAAATTAGGACTCATACGCCTTGGAGGTTACTTGTAGGGCTTGAAATCTTTTTTAATAGGCAACCTATGCTCTATCAGACTTCGCTCTAAACCAGACATTTCTGAATAATCCCAAGCTAAACAATCAATATTGTTTTTTATAACCTCGAGCATCAATATTTGTTGCTCTTCAGACAAATAACCACTCATCCTGATTATTTTTTGAACCAGGTCGGTTCCTAAGTTAAAATTCCAGTAAAGGATCTTGTGCTGAAAAAACTGGCTTTGTCTTCTCTAATAAATCAGGCCAATGAAATTGTTCATCTTCTTGGAAATGAACATCATAAATCTTTTTGATTTTTTCTACTTTTTTCAAAAGCTGATCTAGATAATACTGATTAATAAGTATACTACAATCTTGTAAGTTTGCACCTTCCATAAAAGATATATTATAAAAAGTAGGTTTGGCTTCTTCAAGAGCCATACAGTAAAACTGTTCTTTTAAAAGAACATTGAATTCTGGCTGATGAATTGAAAACCCTTCTTTGGGTATTCATTAGCCATAAAATACTGAGACATTGGAGGTACATGACCGGAATAAAAAATTGATTCTTCAACTTGTTCCGATGCTCCGAAAGGATTGTCATTTGCTTCCATTTTGAAGACCTGATTGCCTTCCCAGAACATTAATTGTTGATGCAATGTCAATGGTACACATTCAGATGCATGAATCCAGTCTCGTCCAAGTAGGATTGAGTATGTAGTATCCGCATCCACCACAAAGAAAACATAAGAAATATTTTTAGGACCGACTTCAATTGAGGCGACCATCATACCTTCTGGTCTGGTCGGCTGCCCTGTGAAGCTAGTCATCTCAAAATCCACAGAAGATAAATCGTGAATTCCCTTCCCCAACTTCTTGAGAGTCTTTAATGGCATCACATTGAAGACGGCTCCGTTTTCTATAAAAACCTTTGTGATTGGTTTCCCGCAAATATGAGCATTAACATACAGAGGCTTTAAATGAGACGTCGTGCCTTCTGGAAGGGGAGGGAAAACTATTGGAGGAACCTCTGACTGAATACCAGGATCTGAAATCTCTGCCCATTCTGGCTCTTCTATACAATCATCCACCAGCCTTGCCCACAAGGGTTCTTCTTCAATCCAATTAATTCCTGTCATTCGGCAGGGAACTCGTGGCCCTAGTCGAGACTTGACGGACCTTGGATCATCTTTCATAATTTCGTCCCTGGTATCAATTTCAGGTTGAACTGTCAGAGATTCCAAACGAAACTCCTCCAGAGATGGATTGATGTTAATCCACTCACAATATCGACATCTGAAACCTTCAATTCTTTCATCTGATATGCCTTTACCCCTTTTTTGTATGGACCGACTTCCCTCATTGCACTCAAAGACGTCTTGTACATAATTAGGCTGCCTTGAGAAGGAGATTTTTATGGACCAACCTCCCTCATGATAATTAGTGGCACTTCGCATGTTGGTCGGCTGCTTTGACGAGGCGCTCCCTATGGACCGACCTCCTTCCGGAGAATCAATAGCGCCTTGCACATCATTCGACTACTCAAATGAAACGACCCTGATGGACCGACCTCCTTCAGTATATTTAGCAGCGCCTTGGATGTCGTTCGGCTGCTTCGACGAAGAGATCTTATCCCAGTATCTCGCAGCATACCTGCGCTTGGCATTCCCAATCTGAGTACGATTCATGCCTGGAAAACGAGGATCCACATCAATTGGTAAAGGTTTTTTATTTCGAGCCCAATGGCTTCCGACCAAGCCAGTCCTTCTAGTCGGGTGGTCCCGAACTACAACTTGCTCCTTTAACTCCACATTAAAAGAACCATCTTGGTTATCCCATTTTTCAGCCACTGTTTTTTCACAGACCTTGAGTTTTTCTTCTAGTCGGCCACTGTTCGATGAGTTTCCTTTTTCCCGATCTAGGACTTGCTTGTATATTAACAATTGCTGTGGTTACTTTTGGAAAAAGTTGTTGCTCTACACCCAAAGTAATATACTTGAGTCGACCTGCCTTAGTGGCCTTTTGAATCTCATTTCGAAAATGAGTGCATTGACTTGTATTGTGTGTGAAAGAGTTATGCCACTTACAATACGGTCTTCCTTTAATCTCTTCCTTAGTAGCCAACCTTTGCCCTTTTGGAATCCGAATATGGCCGTCAATTAGCAAAATATCGAAAATCTCATCTGCCTTTGAACTGTCAAATGTAGTTTGCTCTCTTCCTTCAGTTCCTAGCACTAGCTTCAATTTAGAGCACACATAAGGTTTTCCTGAAATGATTTTGGCCGCCATTTCTTCTGTGTGATCATAATCAAAATCGTATGATTCTGTTGATTCTGAAAAGAGACTCTAAACGTCCAGCCTTGGCAGCGAGACTTGCCAAATCTTCCACATCATGAGCAGTAAGTGCCTCTCTTAGACGGCCATGCATATTTCTGACCACTAAATTGGTCATTTCTTTTTCATTGATAACCGTAGGACAACATCCTTTCATCAATCGCACCCTTTCAATAAACTGCGAGGCTGACTCCTCTGGATATTGCTTCAATTCCAATAAATCGGTAAGAGAAACTGTTGGTAAAGGATTGAAGAATCTAGCATGGAAAGCCATTTCCAAACCTTCCCAAGTTTGTATTTGCCCAGGTGGCATATTTACAAACTATGAAAAAGCTGTTCTGGTAAGAGATAATCCAAATAATTGCAGTTTATAAAAAGGATTATTTCTAACTTCTCCCAATTGTGTTGTAAAAGGACCCACATGCTCTATGGTGGAGGATCCGTCTTCCCCTGAAAAAGCATGGAAATCAGGTGGTCGATAGTTCCTTGGAAGTGGATAGCCGTTAATGATTCTTTCGGGGAAAGGTCTTTGATAAGCAGGGCGATTGGCCATCTGAGGATTCAAACCGAAATGCACTCTTAACACTTGCGCAATCTCTTCAGGATCTACTCGAGGGTGTTGATGATCAGGGATAAAGATGGGATCCTATATATGTGCTCCTTGCCTCTCTTCCCTGACAATGTTTGGCTGCACATTTTCAACTCTTGTTCCCAAAGGAACATTATTAGGGAAAGTTAGAGGAGTCTTTCCTCTATCTGTTTGGTTGAACGTTGTGCGCTTGGAAATGTGCTGTCAACGTATGATGGTCTTGCGAAATTTGATTGCATTCTTGATGGTGATATTCCTGGCGGCGTCTGAGTGGGTTGAAGGGTAACCATTGATAAAGCTTGATCTAACATGTTCTGCATGAGATTTTGTTGCTCGTACAACATGATGTTCTGTTGTTCGTGCAACATATTATGCATGGCCGAAGTTTGTTGATTGTTCAATTGTTGAACATAAGACAACCAATCGGTAGGTGGTTGGGGAATCTCCCCTGGATTTGGCATGACAGGTGGTAATATATTTTCTCCCACCGGTACAGATGATGATTGAGGTTGTGAGCCTGCCATATTGATTTTTCTGATGATTCGGCCGGACCTCAGTCGTATGAAATTCTCTGTTGATGTAGGATTAGCAATCTTGCTTTTCTCCCACTGTGGTCGCCAATTTGTTGATGTGTTTTTTCAACAATAAAAACTAAAATCCGAAAATAGGAAATTATCTTCGAACTTGATTAATTAGTGCCTGAGATTAGGAATCTCTAAACACTGTACGGTACATAAGAAAATAAACTGGAAAATAAAAGACTGAAAATTTAAATGATGATCCTCGAATCACTGACTTTGTTGTCGTTTGAAGATGATTGAAGATCTTTTGCTAGTTGCACATCACAATCCTTAAATATTATTCAGAAACGGTACTTGAAACCGTTGCCCGAACGGTTACAACGCCTCCTTTCAACCGTCTGCTAATCCCCCTTTTGCTGACGCGTGCTCTCATATGCCTGGTTACCCGTGTAACCCAACTGACCAAACTACTATTCTCACTCACTCTCTCCAGCGTCCGACCTCCACAACCAATGACTCGCTCATCCGACTGCGGATCAACCGACCTGCCAATCCGACTACAAACCAACCGACTTGTTGGCCCGACCACAGACCAACCGACTTGCAGACCATCCGACTTTTTGGTCCGATCGCAAACCTTCCGACTTACAGACCATCCGACTCGCAGACTATCCAACCTGCGGACTTTCCGACTTGCGGACCGTCCGACCTGTGAACTTTCCGACCTGCGGACCTTCTGACCTGCAGACCTTCCGACCTGCGGATCGTCCGACCTGCGGACCTTCCGACCTGCGGACCGTCCGACCTGCGGATTTTCCGACCTGCGGACCTTCCGACCTGCGGACTTTCTGACCTGCAGACTTACCTCAAAAACATTCGGTTTACCCGATTGTCTTGAAATACCGCCTTAAAGAGTCTAAAAGACCCGATTAGAAGCCCACATCTTCTTCCAACTTGGGCTTTTTAACCTAATTATAAATTTCGTACGTAACAAATATAAAAAATAATATTTTTTAAGAAATTATTGATTTTTGCAAATAAATAAAGTATATATGTCTATAAATATAAATATATATTGAAAAATTGTATATGAACACACCCTCTAACATCTTTTTTTTCTATGAATTTTAAAGATGCTAGATAATGCAATTTTTAAGGAATAATAATTCTTTTAATGTAATGCTAGTATTTTTTAATATAAATCACACCCCCTATCACATTTTTTTTTTTCCTTTGAATTTTAAAGATGCTCGATAATGCAATTTTTAAGTATAATAATCTTTTTTAACGTAATGCTATTTTTTTAATATAAATTTCTAAATATTGAACCTTAATTATTAACTAATAAATACTTCTTAGTACATAATTTAATTGAATCAAATATGATACCTTTTTCGTTTCAAATCAAATGGATTTTTTTAAGTTTTGTAATAAATTAAGAAATAATATTTTATTAGTTAGTGGAAATGTGTAAGATTTTTTTGATATTTTAGTCATTTGACTCTATGTATAAAGTAATTATATGTGTAATGATATATTTGTAATTTAAGTCAAATTTAAACGTATTTTATTATTAATGTATGATTAATTTTCTTAAATAGGAAATAGATACTGTTGGCATTAAAAGTTAAATGTCTAAACTAAATTAAATATTATATATATTGGAGAAATAAAATTCTGATTGTTGATGTCGATTTTCAACAATAAAAAGTAAAATCCGAAAATAGAAATTATCTTCGAATTTGATAAAATAAATGCCTAAGATTAAGAATCTCTAGACACCGTACGATACACAAATAAACTAGGAAAATAAAAACTACAGACTGAAAAAGTAAATGGTGATCCCCAAAAGCAATTTACTTGAATTTGATGTCGACTGAAGATGCCTTCGCCAGTTGCAAACCCCCTTTTTAAATATTCCCTAAAGAAACGATTTGAACCGTCGCCTGGTCGGTTACAGCAACTGCTATCAACCGCCCATCAATTTCTTAAAGAAATATTTCGGAACCGTCGTCTGTTTCGGTTACAGTAACCGCCATCAACCGCCCGCTAAATCCTTGACACGTGTCTTTAACCGTCTCGCCAACCGCATAACTCTACGATTGACCAACCGACCAATCTAGAGACTAACTGGTCGCTAGACCAAACGACTCATTGGCCGCCCCATCAAGCGACCACCATCTGGTCTTTTCAATTGGCTGAACAATGAATCGTCCAGACGATTCAATGGTCGCCCAATCAAGCGACCAACTACTGTCTGACCCAACGACCGAACTCCATGCCGTCTCATCCGTCTTCGCCCGACTTTCTCTTTCGACCGACCTCCGTATCGGCCGTCTCATCCTTCTTTGTCCCACTTCCTCTTTTGACCGACCTCCTTTAAGACCCTGCTACCATTACCATTATCAGGCGACCACCATCAGGTCCCTTCAAACGGCCGAACAACCATTCGTTCGGACGATTCATTGGTCGTCCAATAGAGCGACCACCATCCGGTCCCTTCAAACGGCCGAACAACCATTCGTCCAGACGATTCATTAGTCGCCTGACTTCCTCTTTTGACCAACCTCTGCATCGGCCGTCTCATCCTTCTTCGCCTGACTTCCTCTTTCGACCGACCTCTGTATCGGCCGTCTCATCCTTCTTCACCCGACCTTATCCTGTCCGACCTCCATGTCTGCCGATACTTCTTCTTTGCCCGACCTTATCATGTCCGACCTCTGTGTCTGCCGATACTTCTTCTTTGCCCGACCTTATCCTGTCTAACCTCCGTGTCTGCCGATACTTCTTTATTCGCATGACTTTTGTGCCGTTTGGCTTATATTCAGACCTATCCAGAATCCTACTGTCATTATTATTATTATTATTATTTGTACTAAACAACTTGCGTCCTCCCGCCCGACTCCTAAGCGTCACTTTTCGTGACGTTTAGGAGTTTGCAGACCATCATCCGAGGCCACGTCAGCCTCATATCCTACCTGCATCATCCTAAGTCACGTCAGCCTCTGATCCGACCTCCATCTATCGCGTACTTGTGGTGGCCTGCGCGTTGGTTGATCTCGCACTATAATTTCAGCCACCATTTCTTCAGCACCTTCCCTTTTTTCATCGTATGGTGCATACATCTCTCTAAAAAGTGATTCTAACCTCCCCGCCTTGGATGCTAAACTGGCCAGATCTTGAATGCCGTGGGCCGTTAAAGCCTCCCTCAGTCGTGTATGCATATTCCTGACCTCTAGGTTGGTCATCTCGCTCTCCTCAATGACTGTCGGACAACATCCCTTCATTAGACGTGTCCTTTCAATGAACTGTGAGGCTGACTTTTCTGGGCATTGTTTCATTTCCAACAAATTGGAAAGAGAGACGGCTGGTAAAGGGTTGAAGAATCTAGCATGGAACGCCATCTCTAAACCTTCCCAGGTTTGTATTTGCCCAGGTGGCAGATTTACAAACCAGGAAAAAGCTATCCTCGTAATAGACAAACCAAATAGTTGCAGTTTATAAAAAGGGTTATTACCGACTTCTCCTAACTGTGCTGTGAACCGACCCACATGCTCTACGGTAGAGGATCCATCTTCTCCTGAGAAAGCATAAAAGTCTGGTGGTTGATAATTCCTTGGGAGAGGAAAATCATTAATGATCCTTTCTGGAAAAGGTCTTTGATATGCCGGCCTATTCACCGTTTGCGGATTCATTCTGAAATGCACCCGCAGAACTTGAGCGATGTCTTCCGGATCTACTCTAGGTGGAATAGGATCGAACACAGGCATGAGATTATGAACCTGTCTCCCCAACCTCTCTTCTCTGGGGACGGTTGGCTCTGCTGGGATGGAATTATGAGCCTATCCCCCCAACCTCTCTTCTCTGGGGACGGTTGGCTCGGCTGGAATGGGATTATGAGCCTGTCCCCCCAACCTCTCTTCTTTGGGGACGGTTGGCTCGGCTGAGATGGGATTATGCACCTGTCTCCCCAACCTCTCTTCTCTGGGGACGGCTGGCTCGGCTGGGATGCGATTATGAGCCTGTCCCCCCAACCTCTCTTCTCTAGGGACGGTTGGCTCGGCTGGGATGGGATTATGCGCCTGTCCCCCAAACTCTCTTCTCTGGGGACGGCTGGCTCGGCTGGGATGGGATTATGAGCCTATCCCCCAAACCTCTCTTCCCTTACGATATTGGGCTGAGTATTATCAACTCTTGGTCCCAAAGGAACATTATCTGGGAAAGTTAGAGGAGTCTTCCCTCTATTTGTTCGGTTGAAAGTTGTGGCGCTTGGAAACGTACCAACGTATGATGGCCCTGCAAACATTGATTCTGAAAAAGTTGCCTGAAAGCGAGAAGGTGACAAGGCTGGAGGCATGTTTGAATGTAGTGTGACTTTAGAGAACGTCTGATCCAACATGTTCTGCATTATATTTTGTTGCTCATGCAACATGAGGTTTTGCTGCTCACGCAACATGTTTTGCATGACAAAAATTTGCTGATTGTTCAATTGTTGAACATAAGAACCCAATCGGTAGGTACTTGTGGTGCTTCCCCTGCATTCGGCATAGCAGGTGGTGAAATTATTTCTTCCACCGGTATTGAAGATGCTTGAGGTTGTGAACGTGCCATATGGATCCTTCTGATGATTCGGCCGGACTTCAGTCGTATGAAATTCTTGACGTAGGTGTCATGGTCAATTCATCTGACACAATGAAGTTCATTTGAAGACTCGTTAAAGGGTAAGTCTCTTTAACTCTTTGCATTATTCTTCATGTTCTTCGTGTCCTTCGAAGCGTTCTTTGTCGAAAAGTCACTAATTTGGACAAATAATCAAATATTGGTTGATGAACCGATGAAGTTAACATTTTTCTCCAACGCATCAACTTGGTCCTCTTCGATCCAAAAGTCAAAGGAACACGCCACCAAAAAGTGTTATGGAGCACCAAATGTACCTTCTCAAAGATCAATGCCTTGGATCGTCCAAAGAAGATATCAAATCCAAAGCCAACTATCAAATTACCCGCACGGAGACCAAAGCCCTCCAAAAGCCGGCAAAGCCAAACCAAAGATCAAAGCATCGGATTGTCTAAAAAAGACATCAAATCCAAAGCTGAGGATCAAATTCGCCTGCACGGAGACCAAATTCCTCTAAAGTCCAGAAAAGCCAAACCAAATATCAAAGCCTGAGATCATCCAAAGAAGACATTAAATCCAAAGCTAACGATCAAATTACCCACACGGAGACCAAAGCCCTCCAAAAGCTCGCAAAGCCAAACCAAATATCAGAGCCTCGGATCGTCTAAAGAAGACATTAAAGCCAAAGCTGATGATCAAATAGCCCACACGGAGACCAAAGCCCTCCAAAATCCGGCAAATCCAAATCAAAGATCAAATTCCTTCAGATTTTCCAAATAAGACACCAAAGTCAAAGCCCACGATCAAATTGTCCGCATGGAGACCAAAGCTCTTCAAAGTTCTGCAAAGTCAAACTGGAGTACCGAATACACCTCCACAAAGATGAAGACCCTAAATCCCTCAAAATGAGTCTTCAAATCCAAAGACGCTGATCAAATCACCCGCATGGAGACCAAAGCCCTCCAAAGTCCGGCAAAGCCAAACCGAGGACCAAATCTCTTCAGATCAAAGAAGCCATTCAAATCCAATGGCTTCCTATAAAATCAAGACTTTCAACATTGCGTCAAAAGCTGCCGCTCAAGCCGTCGCAATCAAAGAAGTCGCTGCATCTACCACATCAAAAAACTTAAGCGCTTAAAAAAATGCTGGAATGACAACACGAAGTATGTCCAAAAGAGCATTGTCGTTCTCTAATGATACTCCTCCAAAAATCACAAAGAAAAGTCCACTCTATGAAGAAGACAACAACTTCAAGAGTATTGTCGCATTGTTCACCCCTCAACAAACTACAAGTCATTCAACCGCATCAAACTCTGATCCGATGATGAGTACTAACGCTTCAAATATTGAGGACCCAAAGATTGCGAATCAAAGTCTGCTCTGGGAGAAAGATCAAAGCTTCAAAGATATTTTCATGCCATTACTAATTGGCAAACTTCAAGTCATTCGACTGCATCAACTTTCACTCCAGTAATCACTATCAACGCATCAAATATGGGGGACTAGTTTGCGCCATTGGTCAAAATCGTTGAAGGGATGTCTCGGCACATGCAACAACAAGACGAACTCATCGAAAAACTTCTCACAAAGCTGGACAACCCTGAAGAAGGCGACCATGCCATCGGAAAGCAACCATCTTCCCCGATGGCCTAAAATATAGCAGAAACATCCATGGATCAACGCATAGTAAAGAAAAGGTGGCGGAACCAAATCCATTTCAAGGATCATCCAACTCCTTCATTCATATATCCCAACTTGACAAACACATCAAGGGGGCACTCAAAAGAGAATTCGAAGGAAGTTCAAGGTTGATGCACACTTACGCCAAGCCTTACACTTCAAATAGTGGGGGGCAATCATACATTCAGCACTCCTAGAAACGAGGATAAACTTTCTTCAATATCCTAGAAATGAGGATAACAGCTTCCTAGAAATGAGGATAAACTTTCTACAACCTCCTGAAAATAAGGATAAACTTTCTTCAACCTCCTAAAAATGAGGATAAACTTTCTTCAACCTCCTGAAACGAGAATAAACTTTCTACAACCTCCTGGAAATGAGGATAAACTTTCTTAACCTCCTGGAAATAAGGATAAACTTTCTCCAACCTCCGAGGATAAACTTTCTCCAACCTCTTGGAAATGAGGATAAACTTTCTTCAACCTCCTGAAAACAAGGATAAACTTTCTCCAATCTTCTAGAAATAAGGATAAACTTTCTCCAACTTCCTAAAAACGAGGATAAACTTTCTACAATCTCCTGAAAATGAGGATAAACTTTCTATAATCTCCTATAAACAAGGATAAACTTTCTACAATACTCCTTCATACGAGAATAAATTGTTTCACAAAAACAAACAAATTCAATTTATTTTGAACTACGTTATGACTTGATTCCATCACCGGATACGTAGGCAACTTGGAATATAACTCTGAGTTCAATCAATTATGTTAAAAAAAAGACCTAAAAAATAAATTGGGCAAAAAAAAAGCCCTAAAAAATAAATTGGGCAAAGAAAAAGAAAAGCCCTAAAAAAATCGGGCTTAAACAAAAATCATTTGGACAAAAAAAAAATACTTGTCCCAAAAAAAAAAGCCCTTCGAAAAAAATAGACTAAAAAAAAGACAAACAATAATAGCCATAAAAATAGAATTTCAATTAAAAAAATAGACTGACTTAATATTTTGAAACTTATTCAAGCTTTAAACGCTTTGCATTAGCTTAAACAAAGTCTCGAAGAGGCATTTTGTAGGCATTAAAAATTAAATGACTAAACTAAATTAAATATCATATATATTGGAAGAAATAAAATTATGATATAATACATGTGTGATATTTAATTATGCACATATGTTAATATTTGTACAATAAATATCAACCATTAATGTAAAAATTTGCTTAAAATGGATGTTATCGTACAAATATTACGTGCATAAATAGTGTCATAATAAATTTGGCAGCAAAATAAATAAATCTTATCAATAAATGAAGTATTATAATTAATATCTTTCGAAAAAGGCAATGATATAAAGATGTTGCGAAAAAAAGAAGGTGCGCAATCAAATCCTTTAAAAATGGAAAACGACATCTGATGAAAATGAAGGGTAATAAAATATTTCTATTGACCAATCAGGATGCGCCACGTGGCACCATCCGAAAAGAAAGCCAAGGCCACCCCTCCCCTATAAATAGGAGTCATGGTCAATTCATTTGACACACCGAAGTTCATTTGAAGACCCGTGAAAGGGTAAGTCTCTCTAGACTCTCTGCATTATTCTTCATGTTCATCGTGTCCTTCGAAGCATTCCTTGACGAAAAGTCACTGATTTGGACAAATGATCCAATATTAGTTGATGAATCGATGAAGTTAACGTTCTTCGTTATATGCCAAAGCCAGAGGAAGAATCAAAGCTCCCAAAACCATTGAGGAATTTGTTAAAGCCAAGGAAAATTTTTTAAAGTTCCTCCTAAAGCTTCAAGATGTTCATAACGTTCTTCTCCAAAGTATCAACCCGGCCCTCTTCGATCCAAAAGTCAAAGGAACACGCCGCCAAAAAGCGTTATGGAGTACCAAATCTACCTTCTCAAAGATCAATATCTTGGATCATACAAAGAAGACATCAAATCCAAAGTCGATGATCAAATTGCCCGCACGGAGACCAAAGTCCTCCAAAAGCCGGAAAAGCCAAACCAAATATCAAAGAATCGGATCGTCCAAAAAAACATCAAATCCAAAGCTGAGGATCAAATTCGCCTGCACGGAGACCAAATCCCTCCAAGGTTCGGCAAAGCCAAACCAAATAGTAAAGCCTTGGATCGTCCAAAGAAGAGATCAAATAAAAAGGTGATGATCAAATTTCCCACACAGAGACCAAAGTCCTCCAAAAGCTTGCAAAGCTAAACCAAAGATCAAAACCTCGGATTGTCTAAAGAAGACATCAAATCCAAAGCTGACGAGCAAATCACCCACACGGAGACCAAAGCCCTCCAAAATCCGAAAAAGCCAAATCAAAGATTAAATTCCTTCGGATCGTCCAAAGAATACACCAAAGTCGGTGCCGATGATCAAATTGTCCGCACGGAGACCAAAGCTCTCCAAAGTTCGGCAAAGTCAAACTAGAGTACCAAATCCACTTCACAAAGATTTAAGGCCCTAAATCCCTTAAAAAGTGTCTTCAAATCTATCATGGACCGAAATTGATCAATTACACAAGACACAAAATAAACTACTAAGCAAAACTAACTAATAAAGCAAGAATAAAGAACAAGCTACTAAATGGAACTAATTATGCTAGAAAAAGTAACGAATTAATTAAACAGAACGAATAAAGTGAAAAAAAGGATAATCGAAAGAGAAGCAAACCTAAGTACTAACATAAGCACGATCCGATACCCTTTTAGCATCAAACCATTCTCAACGAAGGCACCACCTCGGTCGACACTTTGGAGAGTTCTTCCACCTTCCCCAAATGTCACAAACATGAGGCTTTATACTCAAACCCAAATTTTGAAACTAAACCCCATGGAGCATGCAATGTATTTGCATTCCATAAAATATTAGACTAAAAGAGAAAGTATTGCTATCAAGCATAACTTTCCATAAAAGGAAATGATCATAAATGATTAAATATTCACAAAAATATATTTGCTTGATGTGTCTTACAAAGCACCTTGAGGGTCCTATTTATAAGAGTGGCGGAAGAGGCAAGTGGAATGATTTTCAATGTGTGATGAGTTTTGTATTAGTAATTTCTCAATGAGTGACACCTATCTAATTGTCCTATCTATGCATGTGAGAGGCATGTGAGAGAATTTATTATATATGTAAGCGGTCCCAAGGGATGGTCCCCCCCCCCCTTGTGCATTTGCAAACCTAGGTTTGTGTAATTACATATTAATACCTCTATTTTAACAAATTCCTAGATTTGCACAACTTTTTAGTTATTTGTCCGATGGAGGTGTTGCAAGCTCCAACTTCGGCATTCATCGACAGGTCTTCGGCTATTGCAACATGGGCTTTAATTGCTGCCCAACTTTCAAACGTCATCATCAAACCTTGTAATTTGTCAACACATGCTTTCTCTCAGGTTCTCGAAGCTCATCCGATAGGAGGTTTTGGAATTGCGAATCTTGACATTCGGACATCGATGTCAAAATCCAAATACGCAGATCAAATCGCCCGTATGGAGACCAAAGCCCTCCCAAGTCCGGAAAAGCCAAATCGAAAACCAAATCTCTTCGGATCAAAGAAGTCATTCAAATCTAAGTTGGAAAAAAAATCGACCCGAAAAGAGAATCAAATGACCAATTTAGAGAATAAGACCCGCTTTATATCCAAATTAAATATAATTTGTACAAATTTTAAGTTTATTAAAAATTACACAATTTTTTGTCTACAGATACTTTGAAGTGGACAGGGAAAATAGTAAAAATGGTATCTCAAATTGGGACGGGGGGAGTAGTTCATATTTTTTAATATTATGTCAAATATTACTATATGGAGTATGAGTTTGATCGTTTCGTATTTTTGGATGTACATATTTTTTATGTTAATATGAAAAATTGTATCGGTAATCTTATATCTTATATATGTTGGCGCATAAAATATATTTGGCGGGCCAATGGGAATTCGCAATGAGTTGGGCAAGAGGGCAAAACGGATCGGAGCAATATTGGTTCAAGATTTGAAGAGATAGTTGGGTTTGTTATTCAAATACCGAAATCATTCAAACCCATACTTCAGATATGAACGGTTTTTTTGTGGTGGTGAGAGGAAAATTTCGGAGTAATTAAAGACTCATTACTAGAAGAATGAAGAGGGGAATTAATGTGTGATATTGATGATGGTTTACGATAATGGAAGTTTCATTCTTTTAGGAGTGGAAGGGTGGTGGAACCATTGGTGATTTTGGCAAGAGGACTTAAATGGCCGCTAAAAGAAAGATTAAAAAATTGCTAATGAATGGTTAGTGGCCAATAAATGTTTTGACGGTTTCATCTCACGGGATTCAAATGAAGGTGGAAGCAATAGAAGATGGGGATCTGATCAAGACAAAAATTTTTTAGCACTTGCTTTCTTTTTACTTTATTATGTTATTTTATTTTCTTGTTGCATCTTAGAAGGTAGAGTTTTGTAATGATCGATATCATCCATCCAATACAATTTGGGTCCGTGTGTTTTTTCTTGAGTTGATTTAATTTATGTTCTCGGAAAACTAATAGCATATCACCGAGAGCTCGCATCGAGTTGTCCGGGAACCCGCCATATCTCACGAACGAGAATTTTAAGGTCAAAATCAATTTCTAGGCCAACATAAGTGGCACGCCCATTGGGACCAGCGGCATATGCGGTTGCGATCTGGGAAAGTAATTGATATGGAGAATCAGGGGAAAAATGGCGATGAATTATGGGACGCTCTCCAAGGGCTGTCCATCCATGACAGTTCACAGCAAGAAAGCTGAAATTCGCAGGTGGAATGTAGTGCTACATCTCAGCGGGTGGCGACAGCCTTCATCCGCCAAAAGATCTCATCGATATTGCAATCCGGCCTTCAAGATTTCATGCACGAAGTGTCCCGCCAGTTGGTTGACATTCTCCGGCCGGCCGTTCGTAATGAAATGTCTGTCGTTCAATATGAGAAGTCAAGGCAAGGCTCAACCCTGAATGTGAATTCAACTTCAATGGCCATACAACACCAAATGTCATTAGCGCCAACGCAAAATCGGCATACCATTCCAATGATACAATCTACTGCAGGCCCGAGTTCTACAGTGCTGTCTGTGTCAGTCTCGAATGTAATGCCATCAAATACTTTGTTTCAGCCTTCGGCGTCATCGGAAGTGCGGCCATTACAGTTTGGAGAGGTGAAGATGCTTCAGCAGGAGTCGCAAAATGGAGTCGGGGGGCAAACAGTGCCAGCCATTCCATACGGTGGGATTCCGATGTATGGTTCATAGGGTAACGCTAAAAGTTCATTCCCAAGACAAGGAGTTGTAGCACAACAGCAAATACCTAGGAGGCAGCGCCCATTTGAAGCTCCAGGCGGTCCACAAGTATATCCTCAATATCTGGGACAACAGCCGCTAATGGCACCTCCGATACATCCATTTCCACCCGTTGTCCCACTGGTGAATCAAGCGGCGATTGATCCACAAACATTAACATAGGTTGTTCGAAGAGTTTTTGGACAACATTTACGCCCTTTAGATCGCCCATCATATCAATGACCGTACCCCGATTGGGTAGGTGCTACAATGCCACTGCCACGCAATTTTAGAGTTCCCGAGTTTATACTTTTTTCAGGCGAGGATGGACGTTCTAGTGTGGAGCATATAAGCCATTTCACCACACAATGTGGAGAAACTGGGTATAATGATTGACATAAACTTCAGCTCTTCTCATTGTCGTTAATGGGTGCCGCATTTAGTTGGTATTTGGCACTACCGCCAAATTTCGTACAATCATGGCAAGTGTTGGAGAGGATGTTCTACGACCGATTTTACAGTCCACCAGCTGAAGTTACATTGCTCAATCTAATGAGTTCAAGGCAAAAAATTGATGAGTCGGTGGCGGAGTACATTAAACGTTTCCGGAAATTGAAAAGTCGTTGTAATATTCAAATTCCAGATGCTCAAGCGACGAACATAGCTGTAGAAAACATGCACCCGAAACTTAAAGAGAATTTGGCGCTACAAGAATTCGGCGACTTTCAGCAGTTGGTGGTTCGTGCTATTCGTGTGGAACAAATGATAAAAGAGCGACAGGCTGCTCGGGTGATTCGGACCCGGCCAGTGAATCAATCTGTTTTGATTATTGATGAGGAGGTGGCTGATGAAAGTGCTATGGAAGAGGATGAGCCACCAGAGTTGTGTGCCGTTGAATTGGTGCAAGGCCAGAGGTATACTTGTCCTGCGCTTCGGCCAGCTAAAGGAAAAGAGGTCGGTCCGAGGGTATTGTAAATGACATGATTCTTACAGCCATTCGATCGAGAATTGTGTGGCATTTCGAAATGCCATACAACAAGCATTGAAGAATGGTCGTTTGAAATTAGCCGAGGGGAAAGATATGAAGATTGATTCAGATCCTTTTCCAGCGGCTGACAATGTTATGTCAATCGAAAGTGGAGAGCAGCAACATAAATATGTTTTTGAAAGGTTGGGGAGTCAAACTGCACAATTTAAAGGAACTCAATGGCGGCGATCCAAATCAGTGTTCCAGTGACTTGGAATTTTGAAATACAACAACGAACAGGAAGGTTCATTAAAAGAGAGGCCGACATTGAAGGATCTTTTGTGGCCATCATCAATGGTTGTGGAAGTTGATGTCAATAAGGGAAATACCTTTTGCAATGTCACCACAGGAGATCAGGTAGTTATTCGTCCCCACGCAATGAGGAAGCCTCATATGATATGATCAACGGATGAATGGACTATTAATCGTAAGGTGCAAGATATTCAGGGGCAGAGTATCTTGACTCGAACACAAAAAAGAAGGCGTCAAAGAGAGAGTTTGGCTAAGAAATTTCCGGAAGCAATTTCAGAGAAGAGAGAAGAGACCGAATTGAGTAAACCAGCCGTGGTAGTTGAGAAGATGTTTAGGAATGATAGCTCACCTCGCAGTCAACCATATATTGCTGGAAAAGGAACTTGGCGGGCTGTTTGCCGCAAAGAAACGAATCGCCAACAAAAAGAGGTGCAGGCTATATCAATGGGAGAGCAAGTACCAACTCAAGCGACTCAAAATAATGTTGGAGAAAAGGCTTGGCTGGTTGTTAGGCACCAAGAAATTAAATGGAAGAGACAAGAGGATCCCATTGGGAAAAATGTTTGGTGGGCTTCTCGTTGCAAAGAGACAAACCGCCAACGACAAGATACAAGGATTGTTCCAATTGGGGAGCAAATACCAAGTAAAGAAACTCAAAATAGTGCGGAAAAAGATTTGTGGCAGGCCGTTGGCCGCCAAGGAAGAAGTCACCAGAAACAGAGGATGCATGTTGCTTCAGTTGAAAAGCGATTGTCGATGCCGGTAGTTCAGAAATGGTTGCCAAGGAAGCCGCAACTAGCGACAACTCAAAGATGGGTGCCGATCAAGCGAAAAAATCCAGGAAGTCTGATGGCGTGCCTGGAAGACTTGGAAAATTTGTAGTGAGTGAGGATGATGAAATTGAGGTTGATGAAGAAGCTATCGAGAGAGAAGTTGATGAGCTTTTTAGCATCATCAATCCCAACGAGGTAGATGTTTTGGGAATACTTCTAGCTGAGTTCCATCCCAAAAGCTCGCAGCCTAACCGTTCTGATGGAGACTTTGAGGTAGAAGAGGCATAGGTGGCTGCTCTTTTTGGTCATGATGATGTTTTTCCAAAAGTGTTGGCGTTCCCAAAACCTTCCAATGAACAAACTCATCATCTCAAGCCTTTATGTTTAAGGGCGTTGATCGATGGGCGCCCCGTGGGAGAGTGCTGGTTGATTGAGGGGCTTTTGCTAATGTTATGTCATTTTCAACCATTCATAAGATTGGGAAGACACAAGAAGATCTTATCCCAACCCGGATTCAAACAACGAATTTCACTGGAAATACGCATAAACCATCCGGAGTGTTAAAAGCCGACGTAACTGTTTAGGAAAAAAACAGTGCGAGCAACTTCTATAGTTATTGAAGGAAAACCGGCTTACTCGGCGTTGTTGGGAAGAGATTGGATCCACACGTGCAAGTGTGTGCCATCAACTTTATATCAACAGGTGTGTTTTTGGGATGGAGAGACGGTTCAAATGGTTGATGCTCAAGCCGATCCATTCACCTCTGATCTGGCTGTCATTGATGCTCATTATTATTTAACCGATTTGCAACCATTATCTGTTGTGTTGAAGAATAATGTGCAAGGAGATGTTGAATGTGTTCTCACATCTGCTGGCTTTGAAATAAGGCCACGGGTTGAGTGTCGGACAGCTAGAGTTATTATTCAATTATGGCAACTGAACAAGAAGACACTGGGGGATTTGAGCCGCTTCCGCCGGTACAGAGGAGAGCACCAACATTTGAGGCGCAGAATCCTTTAGTGGAAGTGAATCTTGGAATGCCTGAAGAGCCGAGGACTACAAGAATCAGTGCACTACTGTATGATGATGACCGTTTGAGAATGGAAGATTTGATTAGCCAGTATCGTGATTGTTTCGCTTGGGACTATTCGGAGATGCCGGGGCTGGCTAGGGAGTTGGTTGAGCATCGATTGCCAATTAAATAAAGTTATCAACCACACAAGCAGTCGCCTAGAAGGTATAATCCCGAATTGCTTTCGGCGATCAAATCGGAAATTGAAAAACCATTGAGAGCGGGATTTATTCATACTAGCCGCTATCCAGAATAGATATCAAACATTGTACTGGTTAAGAAGAAAAGTGGCGTAGTGCAAGTATGTAGAAATCTCAATCTTGCAACGCCAAAGGATCATTACATATTCCGGTCACCGATATGTTAATTGATTCAGCGGCAAATCATGGCATATTATCGTTTATGGACGGTTATTCGGGTTACAACCAGATTTTTGTAGCCGAGGAAGATACTGCCAAGATGGCATTCCGATGTCCAAGGGAAATTAGTCTATTCGAGTGGGTTGTTATGCCTTTTGGTTTGAAAAATGCCGGAGCTACGTATCAGCGCGCCATGAACTTGATTTTCCATGATCTCATCGGCAAATGAATGGAAGTTTACGTTGATGATGTGGTGGTGAAATCTGATAGGATGGCAATTTATTTGGAGCATCTGGAACAAGCATTTCTGCGAATCGCAAAATGTGCTTTTGGTGTTTCGGCAGGAAACTTTTTGGGATTTATTATTCATGAGAAAGGAATTGAAATTGATCGAAATAAAGCACGAGCCGTCATTGAAACAGCTCCTCCAAAGTTGATTAAAGAGTTGCAAAGTTTGATGGGAAAAATAAATTTTTTGAGACGGTTTATTGCAAACGCAGCGGGAAAGATGAAGGCTTTCGCAATGCTTTTGAAGGGCAGAAGATCGGCTGAATTTATTTAGGGGGCAGAGTAGCATACTGTGTTCGACGAGATGAAAAGGTTATGTCCAACCCTCCGGTCTTGGTGCCACCAAAAAAGTGCAGGCCCTTGAAAATTTATGTAGCAGCGTCTAAGGAAACAATTGGCAGTTTGTTGATGCAAGATGATGATGAAGGTAAAGAGAGAGCGATATGCTACTTGAGCAAAACATTGAACGATGCGAAAGGCAGGTGCTCTAGTATAGAAAAATTGTGCTATTCGTTGTACTACACATGTACAAAACTCGAGTATTATCTTGTTCCGCATGATGTTTATGTCTTTTTCAAGGTTGATTTAATTAAGTATATGTTGCATCGCCCTGTTCTTAAGGGTCGTTTTGTGAAATGGGTTGTTCGATTAATGCCTTTTGAGTTGAAATATATGCCTTTGAAGGCCGTCAAAGGACAGACGATTGCCGAATTTCTTGCCGAGCACTCGAGTTCTAAATCAATAGAAGGCATTGATGCTGTTTTTGTGGGAGCATCCCCTTGGATTTTACAGTTTGACAGGTCAAGTACTCATACGTCGGCAGGAATTGGCGTCATGATATTTAGCCCTTGTGGCGAAATTTGGAGGCATTCCCTTCGACTTTAACAAGAAAGTATGAATAATAAAGCTGAATATGTGGCTCTCATTTTTGGATTGCGCATGTTGGCGATTCATAAGGCACGACATATATTGATTCAAGGTGATTCACAATTGATTAACCAACTTGTTGGCCAATATCAATGTCGGGATCCAAATTTGTTACATTTGTATGATGAGGCACGAACTTTGTTACATGAGTTTGATGATGTCGCCAAGAAACATGTGTCGAGGTGAGATAATGATGAGGAAAATGATCTTGTGCAAGCCTCGTCGGGTCATCGTAAGGCCGTTAAATCGGCAGGCCAGCTGAGGGAAACTTTGTGCCAAGATGCAAGTCAGGGTCAGGATATAGATTGGTGACAACCTTTTATACAATTTCTTGCTGATCCTTCCCAGGATGTGTCTTTTGAAACTAAGTGCAAGTCCCTTAGGTATACGTTAATCGCCAGAGAGTTATACCGACGAACTATCAGTGGGGTATTATTGAAATGCCTTGATAAAGAGAAAGCATTAAAGGCAATGGGAGAGATACACGAGCGTATTTGTGGAGAGCATCGAGCAGGCCCACACATGAAATGGTCGTTGTTGCGGTATGGATACTTTTGGCCAAAGATGGGAGCGGATTGTGTTGCATATGCTCGGGGTTGCCAAACTTGTCAAATGCACAGACCAATTAGTCGAGCGCCAGCTGAGGAGTTGCATCCCATTATTAAGCTATGACCTTTTAGAGGTTGTGTGATGGACATCATTGGGAAGATTTATCCGCTATCCTCGCAAAGGCATGCATTCATTCTTGTGGCGACGGATTATTTTACGAAGCGGGCGGAGGCTGCTCCATATGTGAGCATCACTCAAATGGATGTTATTTGGTTCATCAAAGAGCAGATAATTAAACGCTTTGAGATTTCTCAAACGATTACGACTTATCAAGGGACAGTGTTCATAGGATAGCGAGTCAAAGCATTTGTGGCTCAATATGGGATTAAACTTATTCATTCATCGCTGTATTACGCTCAGACCAACGGGCAGGCTGAGGCTACTTATAAGAGCTTGGGGATGATCATCAAAAAATTGCTGGAAGATAGCCCTCGGAAATGGCACAAAGTTTTATCCAAGGCGTTGTGGGCATATCGTTACGCCAAGAACACTACGACAGAATGCCGTGTTGCTAGTAGAGATCACGGTTCCTTCCTTGCGGGTCGCTCAACGACATGGTTTGAGCATCGAAGATTATCATTGGGCACTGTACGGTGAGCTGGATCAAGCAGAAGAGGAGCGATGGACTGCTTTTGAAATTATTCGGGCACATAAAGCCAAGGTGGCACAGTGGTATAATAAGAAAGTTAAGGACTGGTCATTTGCAATTGGTGACTTGGTTTGGAAATGTGTTTTGCCAATTGGGACAAAGGATCATCAAAAAGGAAAATGGTTGCTGAGTTGGGAGCGTCCTTACGTGATTAGTGATATGCTACCGAATGGAGCATATCGGATAATGCATCCGGATGGGTTGGAATTAAAAGGGGTTGTGAACGCAGGGTTTTTGAAACTATATCACATGTCTTTTGGGCTTTTAGTTGATCGTGTTAGAGTTGACTCAGAAATTGTGCTTGGTAGTTAAGGAGTTATGGCGAGTGGGAAAGAAAAGTTGTCGATAGGTGTCGTTTGTAGTTTTGAAGGCTGATCATTGGTAGTCGCTAATAGGAATGGTGGTTTTACGACTATTTTGCCAGAGTAAAATTGCGGTAAAATGTTTTCCTAGATGGCAGGCGTTGTAGTGGTCGGACGCTGCTGTAGGAAATTCATTTTCAACGATGGAATTTCACATTATGGCTATGCCTATCAATTCTTCTTCATGAGCGTGAGTCCCTTGTCGCTACGCCAAAGATCGTGTCATAATGATAGTTTTATGCCAATAATTCATCTACTTCGGATCAAGGTTGATTGATCTAGGTATGTATATTTCACAAAATTTACTTATTTAATTGATTAATATTTTATAGGGGGCATTATGTTGGCACATAAAAAAAAAATTGGCGGGCCAATGGGAATTTGCAATGAGTTGGGCAAGAGGGCAAAACGGATTGGAGCAATATTGGTTCAAGACTTGAAGAGATAGTTGGGTTTGTAATTCAAATACCGAAATCATTCAGCCCATACTTCATATATGAACGGTTTTTTTGTGGTGGTGAGAGGAAAATTTAGGAGTAATTAAAGGCTCATTACTAGAAGAATGAAGAGAGGAATTAATGTGTGATATTAAGGATGATTTATGATGATGGAAGTTTCATTCTTTTAGGAGTGGAAGGGTGGTGGAACCTTGGTGATTTTGGCAAGATGAATTAATTAGCCACTAAAAAAAGAGTAAAAAATTGCTAATGAATAGTTAGTGGTCAATAAATGTTTTGATGGTTTCATCTCACGGGATTCAAATGAAGGTGGAAGCAATAGAAGGTGGGGATCCGATCAAGACAAAAAAATTTCAACACTTGCTTTCTTTTTACTTTATTATCTTATTTTCTTTTCTTGTTGCATCTTAGAAGGTAGAGTTTTGTAATTATCGATATCATCCATCCAATACAATTTGTCACCATGTGCTTTTTCTTGAGTTGATTTAATTTATCTTCTCGGAAAACTAATCGCATATCACCGGGAGCTCGAATCGAGTTGTTCGGGAACTGCCATATCTCACGAACAAGAATTTTAAGGCCAGAATCAATTTCCAGGCCAACAATATATATATATAGCACAAGGGTATGGCTCTTGTTGGATAATCGATTATTTTACAATCGATTATTTTGTGAGTGAAAATGTGACGGACCGGTGTACCAAATTAATATAATTAATTTGGAAGAAATAAATAAATATTATTTATTTATTGTGTATGGGATTTGGTTAATATTTTGGCTATTTTGCCTGTCTCGAGACAAACCAAATTGTGCAACCCCAAATTAAACCCGGGTATATGGCCTAAGTCGCAATATTATTTGGATAAAATATTATCCGTTGGATAGATTTATTATAATCTCAAATGGAAGGTTTGAAATTAGAATAAATTACAATCGTTTCAAACGGAAGGTTTGAAATTAGAATAAATTACGATCGTCACAAACAGAAGGTTTGTAATTAGAATAAATTACGAATGCTTCAAACGGAAGGTTTGAATTTATATTAATTACATCGATAATTAAGGTCGTAATTATGATCGCAATTGATCCCCTGCCATTTTGGCCGAGTGGAGACGCTTATATAAAGGGCCTCCCCCTTCATTCTAACATCCAACACAAACAATCCTCTCGTACTTCTCTCCTCTCTTCTAGCTTTCCGGCAGCCTCCCCAGCTCAGTTCCTCTCTCGTTTTGTTTGCCGGAGCTCCAACGATTAGAGGTTCCACTCTCATTGGAGACGGAAACCGTTTTATCTTTGGATTAGAATGCCACCCACCGGAGGCATTACTGGGGCGTATCTAATTTTCGGAAAGAGGATCCATCATCGACTCGGATTCACATTTATTCTCACAATACCCATATATTCCAACAATCAAAAAATTAGATATTACTTTTCGAGAATGTCAACCCCTGCCGAAGTCGCCGCCGGAGCCACCGCCGGAGGAATCGCAGGAAGAACCGCCGGAGGAGTCTCCGGAATCTCCGCCAGAGCCGCCACCGGAGATGTCGCCGGAGGAGTCGCCGGAATCTCCTCCGGAGCCGCCGCCGGAATTGCCAACAGAGATGTCGCCGGAAAAGTCTCCGGAGCCGCTGCCGGAGGAATCACCGGAGGAGTCGCCGGAACCGCAGACGAGATAGTCACTCCTTCACTTGGGTCAATTCCCTTTATGGGCAGCCCTTTGTTTTCAGGATTTGCCCCTTGGGGATATGAGGAATTTCCTGGGTTTGTGGCCGCACCCTCTGCTTCATTCCCGGCCCAAACTGTTGATCCTGGGCTTGGCCCATGGATGATGCCCCATGTACAAGTTCCACAGCTATTCACGGGAGTGGACTTTAAGAGGTGGCAGGAGAAGATGCTCTTCTACTTTACTGCGATTGGGTTTGCCATATTCGTGTTGCACGATGGCCCAACCACCCCAGTGTCCGGTGTGGATCAGCAGACGCATGCGAATTATGCATCGTGGGCACACGGAGACTACATGACAAGAAATACTATATTAGGTAATCTCTCTAACTCTCTTTATAATGTATATTGCAAAATAAAGAGTGCGAAAAGGTTGTGGGATGCCCTTGAGAAAAAATATAAGTCCAAGAATGTCGGATCAAAAATGTTTGTTATGGCCTGGTTTATGGACTATAAGATGGTAGATGGCAAGTCTGTTGTCGAACAAGTGGAAGAATTTCAACATATTTTTCACTCTGTTATCGACGATGAGATGCCACTGCTAGAAAAGTTCATCACGAGTGTGATGATCGAGAAATTGCCCTCGAGTTGGAGCAACTTCAAGCACGGGCTGAAGCATGAGCTAAAGCAAGTGGGGCTTGAAGATCTGATTGTCCGAATCCGGATATAGGAAGACAACAGAAAGCAACACAAGGCTAAAAGTAAAGATATTGCTAAAGCAAACTTGGTCGGAGATCCCGCCAAAAAATATGCACGCCCAACTGAAACGGACAAGGGCAAAGCCAAACAGTTCAAGTTTACAGGTAATTGTTTTAACTATGGTAAAATAGGACACCAGGTTAAGGACTGCAAGGCACCGAAAAAGAAGAAGCCAAGTTCCCAACTGGTCAAGACGAGCCACCGGACTGATCGTGATCTCAATAGTGACGATCTTGTCGTTGTTGTGTACGAAACAAATAATGTGGAAAGTCCGAGAGCTTGGTACATTGACACCGGAGCAACCTGCCATGTTTGCTCCGACAAAACAAACGTCTCTACCTACAAGAAGACCGAAGGGAGGAAGCTGCACATAGGAAATCATACAACTTATGAGGTCCAAGGGGTAGGGAACGTGATGCTGAAGATGACCTCTGGCAAAGAACTAACCCTGAAAGATGTCCTGCATGTGCCAGACATTAGGAAAAATCTCGTCTCAGGATCGCTGCTAGTTAGGCATGGTTTTAAACTTGTCTTTTTAGTAGATAAACTTAAATTATCAAAAAACAAGATGTTCCTAGCTAGGGTTTATCTTACAAATGGGCTGTTCAAATTGAATGTAATGGTCGTGCGCCGAGCACCACCTACTGATAATAAAAATATTGCTTCTTCTCCGTACTTGATTGAGTGTTCTGATTTATGGCATTGTAGACTAGGTCATGTAAACCTAAATGCTATAAAAAGATTTGTAAATATGAATTTACTAAATATAAAAGAGGTGAACACTCAAAACAAATGTGAAGTTTGCGTAGAGGCCAAAATGGCAAAATTACCCTTCCCGTCTGTCAAAAGGAAGACAAAACCATTAGAGTTAATTCACACTGATGTATGTGATTTAAAATTTATGCAAACTAGAGGTGGAAAGAAATATTTCATCACCTTTGTCGATGACTGCACAAAGTATTTCTATCTTTACCTATTAAGGGAAAATAGCGAAGCAATCGAAGCCTTCAAGAACTTCAAAACCGAGGCAGAAAATCAACTTGACTGTAAAATCAAGAAAGTTCGAAGTGATAGAGGTTGCGAATATATGGCCCGTTCGAAGAATTATGTAACGAAAGTGGCATAATTCATCAGACAACGGCCCTATATTCACCTCAATCGAACGGCATTGCAGAACGCAAAAATTGAACACTTAAGGAAATGATGAATGCCTTGTTGATAAGTTCAGGACTTCCCCAAAACCTGTGGGGGGAGGCGGTACTGACTGCAAATTATATCATGAACAAGATTTCACTTAAGGGTAAGGATGTCACTCCTTACGAACTATGGAAAGGCAAGAAACCCACATACAAATATTTCAAAGTGTGGGGGTGCCTAGCAAAAGTGGAAGTTCCACTTCCAAAGCAAGTCTCTATCGGCCCAAAAACGGTAGATTGCATATTTATTGGATATGCACTAAACAGTAGTGCGTATCGTTTCATAGTTCACAAATCGGAAATCCCTGGGATGACCGAGGGAACTACGATAGAATCAAGGAATGCCACATTCTTTGAAAATATCTATCCTTGTAAGGAACGGATGCAGTCAAACCCAAAATCTGTAGATGAAAAAAACTACGGGGCGTAAAAAGACAAATGACCAATAGCCCTGATCAAAAGGCTTCAGAGCCTAGGCGTAGCAAAAGGACAAGGGTCGAGAAAACCTTTGGTCCAGATTTTGTTACATATATGTTAAACAATGATCCAGAAACGATCAAGGAACCACTATCTAGTCCTGATGCTCATTTTTGGAAGGAAGCAATAGGTAGTGAAATAGACTCAATAATGCATAATAACACTTGGGTGTTATCTGACCTACCCGAAGGCTGCAAACCACTAGGGTGTAAATGAGTTTTGAAAAATAAATTCAAGGCTGATGTGTCTATTGACAAATACAAAGCCCATCTTGTAGTAAAAGGCTACAGACAAACTCGAAGGGTACTTCGATGCCAATTGAATATCCGATGCAAAAGACTCACTGTCTACAAGTGGATATGTATTTACAATTGGAGGAGGAAATGTCTCGTGGAAATCCACATAACAGACGTGCATTGTACAGTCCACAATGGAATCGGAGTTCATTGCCTTGGACAAAGCTGGCAAAGAAGCCGAGTGGCTGAGGAACTTCATGGATGATATTCCATACTGGACTAAACCAGTACCTCCCGTAATGATTCACTGCAATAGCCAAGCTGCAATAGCAAGGGCTAAGAATATAATTTACAACGGTAAATCCTGATATATCCGACGTAGACATACACTCTAAGACATTTGATCACCAGTAGGGTTTTGACTATTGAATATGTAAAATCAATAGAAAACCTAGCGGATTCGTTAACCAAAGGGTTGCAGAGAGATCAAATGTACAAACTGCTAAAGGGAATGAGTTTGAAATCCACAAGATAGAGACAATTACAATGGTAACCGAACCAAATCACTTGGAAATATGAAGTATTGGTTCAATGGGAAAACTAAACTGTAAGAGTCCGGCACGAACACTCAATACAATTCCCTGAAAAGCAATGACTGTTAATGACTCTTAGTGATCCTAAAGGTGTGAATTAGATACCTTGATATAGGATTATCTACATAAGTGTGAAGTGTGGGCCGTTTCAAATGAAACACTTATGAATCCAAAGACGAGATCCATGGCCGAAATGGATCAAAACGTGAAAACAAAGTTGAGACTGAGATAGCGACACGTCAATATTATTGACTAAGTGCACGCAGAGGTGGAACAGTTCAATGCATCACGTCAACTGGGCCACCAGTACACTCTGTAATGTTGACTATGGAAGGTTCAAAGCCAAAAACTACATGTCCTGATGTATCAATGTCTCTCAGGGATTGAGCTGGACTTCTATCCTTTATGGGCATTTCCACTCATGTGGATGATTGTTGGATAATCGGTTATTTTGCAATAAATTATTTTGTGAGTGAAAATGCGACGGGCCGGTGTACTGGAAGAAATAAATAAATATTATTTATTTATTGTGTATGGAGTTTGGTTAATATTTTGGCTATTTTGCCTGTCTCGAGACAAACCAAATTGTGCAACCCCAAATTAAATCCGGGTATATGGCCTAAGTCGCAATATTATTTGGATAAAATATTATCCGTTGGATAGATTTATTATAATCTCAAACGGAAGATTTGAAATTAGAATAAATTACAATCATTTCAAATGGAAGATTTGAAATTAGAATAAATTACAATCATTTCAAACGGAAGGTTTGAAATTAGAATAAATTACGATCGTCACAAACGAAAGGTTTGTAATTAGAATCAATTACGACTGCTTCAAATGGAAGGTTTGAATTTATAATTAATTACATCGATAATTAAGGTCATAAGTATAATCGTAATTGATCCCCTGCCATTTTGGCCGAGTGGAGACGCTTATATAAAGAGCCTCCTCCTTCATTCTAACATCTAACACAAACAATCCTCTCGTCCTTCTCTCCTCTCTTCTAGCTTTCTGGCAGTCTCCCCAACTCAGTTCCTCTCTCGTTTTGTTCGCCGGAGCTCCAACGATTAGAGGTGTCACTCTCATTGGAGACGGAAACGTTTTATCTTTGGATTAGAACGCCACCCACCGGAGGTACTACCGGGACGTATCTAATTTTCGGAAAGAGGATCCATCATTTCACATTTATTCTCGCAATACCCATATATTCTAACAGATCTCACACCTCAAATTCGTGGTTTCTCCCTTTTTTTTTTTTTTTTTCTTTTTTTTTTTTGAGTTTATAAATTACTGTTTTTTAACTTATAAACTTTTTAGAGAAAAAATATTAGTATAAATAATTTTTATTTTGAAATTAGTATTTAACAATTTTTCTAATGGAGTAGTAGGTAGCTTTAGCTTTAACTTTTAATATGAGAAAATTATTTTTATTTTCATATTTAGTTAGATTAATTTTATAAAACAAACTCAGAACAAAATCACACTGAAAACAAATATACACTAAAGAATTTTTATTTATTTAGTATTTATATATATTTGATATTGTTTTACTTTTTCTTTTTATGTTTTGTTCAGGTATAATTTATTTTGACTAAAGATGTATAAAAAAAAAGATATATAAAAAAAAAGGTAAGAACATAAAATTTGTATATAAATATATTAAATAATATAATTATATTTTATATTTTTTAGTGAATTTTTATTTTATTTTATTTTATATTTCTACGTTGTATAAATAATTTGATTTTTTTTAAAAAATATTTTGCAAGTATTTCGACTATCATTTTATTTGTGGGAAATTTTCATTGATTTATATTTAATGACAAACTTTGATTTAAAAATTAATTTACTTTTACTTTTATTAATTATTAATAATTTAAAACTTTTAAAAAATTAACGACAATTCATACAATAAGGCGTATATGTAATTCATACAATAAGGATTAATATATTAAATAATATAAAGGCACAATTGGGATTAAATCCCGATTTCAACAAATTGGTTTACATTCAGTCCCATTATTAAATTTTTACACTGCACTCCTCCCTTTTTTATTTTTTTTCATTCTCATTCCTCATTCATCAAATTTTCTCTCATTCCTCCTTTAAACCGTTAGTTTTCGCGCAACCATGGCAAGAATTCCGACGAGCAGTACAATTTGTTTTATTTTACTAAAAAATCAAAATATGACTCACCCGTATTTTCATCCCCTATCTTCTGTTCTCTTCTTCCCCTTTTGATCCTTCCCCTGTTTTTCTCCATCCGTCTTCGTCTACGGATTCGTTTTTCTCTTCTTCTCTTTTCGATTTTCTTGTAGATTCCAGGCATTTGAATTTATTGTAATGAGATGCCTGATAATTATTTCAAATTTTGAGGTAGATTATTTGATTGCAGATTTGATTATTCTTAGTTGTGTTAGTTAGGGTTTTAGTAGATCAATTTTTTTTATTGAACAAACTTGAATGTTATGCTTCTTATACATATTGATAATCATCTTCCAAATAAATTGCACAACTATGATGCAAAGATTATTTCATTTTTACAACCTATTAATCTCTTAGTTTTAAATCATTAATTTTGAAGTTAATAACCTTCATTTGGACATCCAGTCAAGAAGATTATCAATTCTTATTATTTATTAACTAAAACATTGCTCTTTTATTCTAATTTGTATCCATTGTATGTCAATCTAACTTATTTGATCTGAAATTGCATTGTCTTTAGCAATTTTCTTTGATGTCAAAAATTTATTGTTAGAATTCACATGATAATGTACTAGCTGAATGAATATCTATATTTAACCCAACTTAGCATTTTCTTTATTTATATATATTTTTTTCTTTGTCGTGTTAGAGCGAGGCAATTTGGTTGTAAAATATTATATCGTTGTAATTTTTTCTTTGTTATGTTTTGGTAATATCATTCAAATATTTTGTTGTGGTAATTTTTTTTTTTTTTTGTTATGCAGGAACTTGCACCTAACCTTTTTGTCTGTGAGTGATGCAATGAAAATTATTGCGGTGTGCATCAACAAGAACTGTGATTGGCATATTTATGCAACCTATTATGTTTGTGATTGTACCTTTGATATACATACTTGCAATTTGAAATACACCTGTAATTTGAGTTTCGCACATAACCGACGTAGTTGCAACGGGTATTATAGATTTTTTTAAATTGTAATTTTTTGTTTTGAAATGATGTATATCAAGTATTTGATGGCAATGTAGGTTCTTTGTATTGAAACTTGTTTGTAAATTTATTGCACCGTGGTACATGAACCGAAAGTACGGGTATTCGACTATGCTCTATTATTAATTAGTTGTTGACGACAAAGGTTTATTAAATGGTAACAGAGGTACATGACAGAAGTTCATTGAATGGTAACAAAGGTAAATGGATCGAAAGCATAGTTTATTGAATGTGAAATTCAGAGTATTTGAAATGTGTGTATGAGTATGTGAAAAACAAAATAGTACATAAAGATAATGTATGTAGTTACGTAAATAAAGTACTCAGGTATTAACACTGGGTTTATGAGTATATTATATACATTTGAAAGGTATTATATGTCAAGTAGCAGGTATCTTTGAATTTAGTTGAATTCCTACAGTGGCGGAGAATTCTCTAAATGAGTTCCTAAGGTTTGGATTACTATGTTATGTGTCAAAATATTTTAAAAGAAAAGTATTTGTCCTATTACATGGAAAATACAATAGAAATTCTAGTAGTTGATTACAACTCGTCTTTCAAGTAAGTACTACATTTGTCTTGTGTTAGTTTGTGAAAACGAATTTAGGTTGCATCAATTGTTTAATAATCTCGTAGCAGCGGCAGTGTAGTTTATTAATAAAAAATATTTTAACAATCTTCTTTATAACTTTGTTCGTGAAAACGAATTTAGGTTACATTTCTGACTTGTTTAACCATCTATAGTAAATATGTATTGTATACTTTTTTATACAATTAGGAGTGTTGTGGGAACACTACCATGATGAATTCATCTCTGGTCCAACATCAAATGAATATTGCAAACTGAAAACGACCGATTCCCCAACCACATGTTACCAGGGCATATATATTCGTTATCGAAACATATAAGACTATTATTATAGGTACGTAAGATCTGTTCCAGGGTATGTATATTTTGTATGCAAGTATGTAAGTATGTGAGTTGGGTACAAACACCGACCAACAAGGTATAAATAATGGTTGCTTAGGTATTATTTGTATAGTACCAGGTATCCTTGAATTTAGTTGATTTCAGTCAATATCATGCAGATGAACTAATTCACAAACTCGGTAGGAGCAATTCCTCTGTTTAGTCATGCCAACAATCATGTATTCTAACAACTAATATAATTTAACTTAGTCATATTTATAGCTTGTTTAGTCATCTACAAGTGGAGGTTTGAGTATAATTCTACATATATCATACAATATAATTAAGTCATTTTTTTTTACTTGTTTAGCCATCTATAGTAAATATGTTTATCTCTTTATATAATTTAGGGTGTCATGGAAATACTATCACGATGAATTCATCCCTGATTACCGACAATAAATAAACATTTTGAACCAAAAATGGTCGGTTACCTAAGCACAAGTTACCAAGGTATATATACTCGATATTGAAGCATGTGATACCAACATTATCGGTACATAAGATCTGCGCTAGGGCATATCGGTATTTGATGCAGGTATGTTAGTATGTGCTCCAAGTACAAACACCGACATCAAAGGTATAAATAATGGTTGTTTAAGTAATATTTGTGTAGTAGCAGGTAGCCGTGAATGTGCTTGATTGTAGTTGATCCTCTTATGGAGGGGCCAATTCACGAACTCGAGGTGAGTACTTCTTCTCCCAGCCCCGATGAAAAATTTAGGCATGGTACGTTTACATTCGACAGCACTTGCCCACACTTTTCAATGACAAAACGATAAAACATGTACAAGTAACAACCAACATAGTTTAACTAAGTCTTTTATGACTTGTTTAGTCATATATAGTAAATATGTATTGTTTATCTTTACATACAGTTCTGGGATTCACAGGAATACTATAATAATACATCCATCCTTGATTACCGACAATAATTGAATGTTTCAAATAAAGAACGGTCGATTTCCCAAACACAAGCTACCAGGGCATAGATACTCGTTACGGGAGCATATGAGATCATATTACAGGTACGTAAAAACTATTGCGGGGTATGTCTTTAATGCAGGTATGTAAAAATATGCTCCGCGTACGAGCATTGACAATCAAAGTATGATTTGAGTTGTTTTATTATTTGTGTAGTAATAGATATCCTTAAATGTGGTCAACTATAGTCAATCCGTTGACGGATGAGACAATTAAGGAAGTCGGTGAGAGAACTTCCTCTATTAGCCTCGGTGGAAAGGTTTGGGCATGGTACATTTACATTCAACAACTTATGTCATATTTTTCAATAGCATGATCACAAATCATGTAACGTTATTCAATGGGTCTAATATAATTACTTTATGCATCGATAAAATATAACTGGTTGGATCCGCTGGCATATTTTACAGTAGTAAGTGGTATATAACTCTATTACACAGGTATATAATGAAATAGTAAAGGTTATAAATATATTCTACAGGTATATTAATAATGTACTGAGGTATTTGATGATGCAGCTCTGTAGGAATAAATGATAAATATAAATATATTGTTATTTCTACGGTATTTGAATTCTATTATTGGGTAATCATTTGGAGTTCTAATAGTTGATTAAAACTCGTTGTTGTTGTTAAGTACAACCATTACCTATATAGCACAACTAAACACCAAATTTCCACATGCCACACAACTACATTGCTATTATGAAGTTATATACGTTAATACTAGAGGTATGTATATGTATAATGCAAAAAGCATGTTGGTAATGGACGGAGCTATCTGGTGATGCTAACATGTGGAAACAAATGGTAAATATAATTTTTGAGCACAAAAAAAAATGGTGGATAGGTTTTAGAGAATGGGCCTGCCAAAATTAGGTTAAGATTTATTCGAAAAGTCTAGTGGGCTTTTTGAAAGTCCTAGTATGACTGCGACAACCAGGTCGGATGTCAAGGTCAAAACTGGTCGGATTAAACCCCAAAAAGTCAGACGGATAAGGAGATGGGACCTGGTCGGGACCAAATAAGTTCGCATATTTAAGTTGGATCTAATCGGAATAAATCCCGAAAGTCGGGTGTAAGAAGGTCTGTCAAGAGGAAGGTCGGGCAAAGAGGGAATATAAACAGAGGCAGAGATCTATCAAGAGGACAGTCTATCCTTCTGAGGAGATAAGATAAATAGAGCCGATTGGTTGTTCTGTGGTCGGGAACACAGTTTGTTTGATTCTCAATCGGTTAAATAGGTCGGGCGGTCCTAAGTCGGTTGAGCAGGTTGGGTGGTCCACAGTCGGTTAAGTCGGGCGAAATGAAGTTGGGCAAGGAAGTAGCATACGCAGGTCGGGTGAGAGAGCAGTTCTGGGACGGTTGGAGGAAGTTGCAACTGGCAAACGGTTTTTTAAGGTCGGACGTGGTAGGACAATTGACACATGTGTCAATAAAGAAGAGCTTTTGGGGCAGATAACAGCGGTTATGGTAACCGACCAGCTAACGGATCGAACCGTTTCTTCAAGGGGATATTTAAGGATCCGGTACTGTTCGAATAAAAGGATCTTCAATTGACATCAAATTTAAGAAAATTGCTTTTGGGGATCACCACTTTATTTTCCAGTCTTTATTCTTATCTTTTCCTTATTTTATTTTTGTATTCTACAGTGTTTAGAGATCTCTAATCTCAGACACTCATCTATCAAATTCGGGAATATTTCTCTATTTTCGAATTTTACTTTTTATTGTTGAAAAAACGCATCAACAATTTGGCGACCACAGTGGGAGTCGAGGCAAGATTGCTGATCCTACGTAAACGGAGAGTTTCATACGATTGAGATCTGACCGAATCGTCGGAAGGATCCACATGGCAGGCTCACAGCCTCAATCATCTTCGGCACCGGTGGGAGAAACGGTTTCACCACCTGTCATGCCAAATACAGGAGAAATGCCACAAACACCCGCTGACTGGGTTTCTTATGTTCAACAATTGAACAACCAGCATAATTTGGCCATGCAGAATATGTTGCGCGAGCAACAAAACCTTATTGCAAAATACGTTAAATCATGCGTTATCAAGGGTTACTTTGCAACCCATCCAGACGCCACCAGAACTATCACCATCCAGATTACAGACAAATTTTGTGGGGCCTTCATATGTGGACAACACTTTTCCAAGTGTTATTGCCCCAAGGGTTGACAGAGGCAAGACTCCTCTTACCTACCTGAATAACATTCCGTTGGGTGTTAGGACCGAGCCTACCGACCTCAGAGGGGAAAGATTGGGAGGCCAGGTTCACAATCCCATTCAGGTATTGGATCCTGTCCCACCCAGAGTAGACCCAAAGGATATTGCTCAAGTCTTGAGGGTACATTTTGGAATGAACCCCCAGACGGTCAACAGACCTGCGTACCAGAGGCCATTTCCAGAAAGAATCATCAACGAGCATCCGCTTCCAAGGAATTACAGACCACCCGATTTTCATTCATTTTGTGGAGAAGATGAGGCATCGACTATAGAGCATGTGGGACGTTTCACGGCCCAATTAGGGGAAGTAGGCAATAATTCTTTATATAAATTACAATTGTTCGGGTTATCACTTACAAGGACCATTTTTTCATGGTTTGCAAATTTGCCACCCGGGCAGTTGCTAACCTGGGAAAGTCTGGAGGCAGCATTCCATGCAAGATATTTTAATCCTCTCCCGACAGTCTCACTCACAGATCTTTTTGACACCCGACAGATGCCAGAAGAGACCGCGTATCAATTTATTGAACGGATACGACTCATGAAAGGCAGATGCCCGACAATTATCGAGGAAAGTGAAATGACCAATTTGGCGGTCAGAAACATGCATTCCAGACTTCGGGAGGCATTGACAGCCCATGATGTTCAGGACTTGGCTAGTTTGGCCCCCAAATCAGGGAGATTAGAATCTTTGTTCAGAGAAAAAGATCACAACTTTCGTCGGAACAGGGTACAGCAAATGGCTAGTGTTGATACAGAGATTTATTCGCCAGAAGAAGGAAATATTCTTGAAAAGATGGCAGCCGAAATTGTGAATGGCAAACCGTACATATGTTCGAAACTAAAGCCATTGACAGGAACAGAGGAGAGGGAGCAGCCGACTTTCAATGTATCCAAGGCCGACGAAATCTTCGATATTCTATTGGCGGATGGGCAGATTCGCATTCTTAAAGGGCAAAGTTTGGCAACGAAGGAGGAAATAAAGGGAAGGTCATACTGTAAGTGGCATAATTCCTTTACTCATTACACTAATCAATGCACACATTTCCGAAAGGAAATACAGAAGGCTATCAAAGCAGGGAGGTTCAAATATGTAACAATGGGAGTAGAGCATCAGCCCTTCCCAAAAGTAACTACTGCAATGATCTCTTTGCGGTCTTCACAAGATGTGCAAAGTGATGATGAAGAAGACACCAGACGAAAAGAACGCAAGCCTAAAGAATGGGAATCCAATCAGGAAGTGAAGTTCAAAGTTTGCGGAACTAGAGTGGCAGAGAAATGGGACAAAGAAGATGGGTCGTTCAAAGTAGGATTGAAAGATAAAGTTGTGGTACGGGACCGACCAACACGCAAACCACATCCAGTCCAAGAGAAATGGAGCCGAAACAAGAAGCCTCTGCCAATAGACATAGACCCTCGATTTCCAGGTATGAATTGCACACAAATCCGTAATGCTAAACGCAGGTATGCAGCGCCGCATGGAAAGCGAACAGATAAGGGTAAGGAGAAGAAAGAATCATTACCTAAAATGAAGGACTTGAATGACGAAACAGAGGAGCAAGGGGAGAACAGCAAGCCTATCAAGAAGGCCAAATGTTTTCGATGTCAATTATGCAAACGGATGAATATTGATCCTGAAATAGAAAGTGCAGAGGAAGAGACCCCCGGAATTATTTTCGAATCATTTGCCCCAGAAGAGACAAAATTTTTGCGCAGCAAGATAGTAAAACTTGATAAAGCAGGATTCGAAGTCAGGATGACGGATATGCGATGGTTCGTCGAAGAAGAACCCATTTGTGCAAAGTTCGAAGAGGAGGAAGAACCAGAATGGGCAGCAATGGTTGGCAGACCCCCACCTATGGTTTTTCCACCTATACCAAAGGGAGCAATCCCGCATTTAAAACCACTCAATGTTAACGCTCACATATGTGGTAAGCCGGTTAACAAGGTTTTTATCGATAATGGGGCTGTTTTCAATGTCATGCCCCTCAAAACTTTAAGAAATTTGGGCAAAGAGATTGGCGATTTGTCTCCGGTAGACATCGAAATGACGAGCTTCACAGGACAACCGACCAAGCCAGAAGGGATGATGGTGGCACCCATTGAGGTTGGACCGAAGGTGATTTCAACTGTGTTTTTTTTTTTGTGGATGCCAATACTACCTACTCAGTTTTGTTGGGGCGAGATTGGATTCACGCTTCCAAATGTGTGCCTTTTTCTCTCCATCAACAAATTTTTTTTGGGAAGGAGATCAGGTTTTCACCATGGAAGCCAGTACGAATCCATTCGGCTCTACAGAAGGAGTGGAAGAATTGGTTCTTTATATGGAATATGTACCACCGATTTCACGGACAACCGTGGTAGATGAGTATCCCTGGAAGGGTTATAAGCTCACTACGCAGGGTTGCATGTTTCATTAGAAACAATTTTCTGTTTTATGGCTCTGTTGTTAGCCAAAAGTGAAATTTTACTTGAAGTTAATTTATGGAAGAAATAAATAAATGTGATAAACTGATTAGAAAGTTTTATTTAAACCAATTAATGGTTAGATTACATAATAATAAAATTTCCAACAATAATGTCGGCGAAGAAGAAGGTTTTCGCTGGCCTGATCTCCTGGAAAAGACAGAAAGTTCTCTGTCAAGTCAGGACCCTCTCATTGAATATAACATGGGAACCAAACAGATACCCAAAATGGTCAGGGTAAGTGGTTTACTGACAAAAAGTCAGCAGAAGCGAATGGTAGCGTTAATTCGAGATCACAAGGAATGTCTGGCATGGGATTATTCCGAAATGCCCGGATTGGCGCGCAGTTTAATAGAACATAGGTTGCCTATTAAAAAGGGGTTTAAGCCTTACAAGCAACCACCAAGGAGAGTGAGTCCAGAATTGATGCCCCAGATTAAAGAAGAAATTGAGAAGCTACTAAAGGTTGGTTTCATTAGTCCATGTCGATATGCGGAATGGTTAGCCAATATCGTTCTGGTAACCAAAAAAAATGGAAAGATCCGAATTTGCATCGATTTCAGAGATCTCAATCTCGCAACTCCAAAAGATGAATATGTCATGCCTATAGCAAACATGTTGATCGATTCTGCGACGGGACACCGGATTTTGAGTTTAATGGATGGATACGCAGGGTATAACCAAATTTCATTAGCAGAAGAAGATATACCCAAAACTGCATTCAGGTTCCCAAGAGCATTGGGAATTTATGAATGGACAGTTATGCCATTCGGTTTAAAGAATGTTGGGGCAACTTACCAACGAGCTATGAACACTGTCTTTCATGATCTTATCGGGCGGTCAATGGAGGTATATATTGATGATGTGATCATTAAGTCTACTGACTTTGATTCACATTTGGTTGATCTAAAAAATGCTTTTATTCGGATGAAGCAGTACAACCTGAAAATGAACCCAACGAAATGTGCCTTTGGAGTTTCGGCGGGGAATTTCTTGGGGTTTTTAGTACATGAAAAAGGAATAGAGATTGACGCGAACAAAGCCAAAGCTGTTCTAACAATGCGGTTGCCTCAGTCGGTCAAAGAAGTACAAAAATTTTTGGGAAAGGTGAATTACCTAAGGCGTTTTATATTAAACGCCGCAGGGAAATTAAAACCTATCACAAAATTATTACGGAATAAGGCTACCGATTTTTCTTGGGGTCGGGACCAACAGAAGGCATTGGAGGAAATCAAGGAGGCCTTGGTTAACCCGCCTGTGTTGGTTCCTCCAAGAGGCGACCGACCTCTTTGGTTATATTTGGCGAATAGTTTTGATGTGGTAAGCAGTCTTTTGGTACAAGAATGGGAAGATGGTAAGGAAAGAGCCATTTATTATTTAAGAAAAACTTTCGCAGGATCTGAGTTGAATTACAGTATGCCCGAAAAAATATGTTATTCTTTAGTCTTTGCCTGCACTCGGTTGGAACATTATATTCTGCCAAGAGAAACCGAAGTGGTTTTTAAAATGGATTTGGTCAGACTAATGTTGCACAGACCAACCATGCAAGGTAGATTAATGAAGTGGGCTATTAAGTTGGCTCATTTTGCACTACGCCACCGACCTCTCAAAGCTGTGAAAGGGCAAGTTGTAGCTGATTTATTGGTTGAATTTACAAACGATGGTTCATCAGAAAACAAAATAATGCCATATATTGGCACCAGTCCTTGGAAAATGTTTTTTGATGGCTCCCGTTCGAAAGGAAAGTCGGGAGCAGGGGTGATACTAGAAGGACCAGGAGGCGGCAAAATTAATTTGCAGCTTCAAATGGAAGATATGACGCATAACTCCGCAGAATATGAAGCACTGATTTTGGGTCTGGAAGCACTTATCGCTAAGGGAGTGCAGTCTGTTCTAATCTATGGGGATTCTCAACTTGTTATCAACCAAGTATTGAAAAGGTACGCATGTAATTTTCCCCATTTGTGTATATACCGAAATGTAGTGCTACACTTGTTATATAGAATCGGAGAAGTAGTTTTTGAGCATGTACCAAGAGCGGAAAATCAGTTGGCTGATAATCTGGCTCAAAGTGCTTGTCAGCAGTTGATTGGCAGTCTTGATTCTGGGATTGATTGGAGAACAGAGATTACGGTATATTTGGAATCTCCAAATTCTACTACTCCTGTTCGTGTTCGTTTAAAGGCTTTGCGTTTTCAGCTTATTGATGGGATTTTATATAAAATAACCTTTGAAGGGGTTTTGTTGAGGTGTTTGAGACCTGAGGAATCTATTAAACTAATAGAGGAGGTCCATGGAGGAATATGTGGCGCGCATCGGGCAGGTTTAAATATGCGATGGGTCATCCATCGTATGGGGTTCTATTGGCCGAAAATTTTTTATGATTGTATCAGATTTGCTAAGGGATGTCAAGAGTGCCAGAAGCATGGTCCTTTACATCATTTTCCAACAGTGGATTTGCAGGCAATGGTTAAACCTTGGCCATTCAAAGCTTGGGCGTTGGATGTAATTGGAAAAATTCATCTGGCCTTGTCGAAACAACATTCTTTTATTTTGGTGGCGACTGATTATTTTACCAAATGGGTAGAAGCAGTTCCCTTGAAGAATGCGATGCAGAAAGAAGTGATTGAATTTGTACTCAATCATATCATCTATCGATTTGGAATTCCTCACACTCTCACAACCGATCAAGGGTTGATGTTTTCTGGGGAAAAGTTTGTTGATTTTTTGGCCGAATACAATGTTAAATTACACCATTCTTCACCGTATTACCCACAGGCGAATGGATTGGCCGAAGCAGCAAATAAGATTATTATTGGCATTATCAGGAAAATGGTGGAGGAGAATCCAAGGAAACGGCATACTCTGCTATCTCAGGCATTGTGGGCTCATCGAAATAGTAGAAGTACTTCTACTGGATTCTCCCCATACCAATTAACATTCGGGCAACATGCAGTATTACCTGCAGAATTTGTCGTGCCTTCACCCAGGGTGACCAGTACAACAGCCTATATTGATGAGGTGTATTTACAAAAGATGTGACGACAATTGGAAGAGTTAGATACAGATCGATTGAACGCTTTGGACCAAGTGATTAGGCAGAGTGAGATTAGGGCGAAATATTACGGAAAAAAGGTGGTCCCTAAGTTCTTTGCAGAAGGCGATCTGGTCTGGAAGACAATTTTGCCGACCTATAAGAAGGTAGATCAATTGGGGAAGTGGTCTCCCAACTGGGAAGGTCCTTTCATCATTCATAAGGTAATTGGAAATGGAGCATTTATTTTCATAAACCAAGAGGGAAAAATGGTACATGAGAATATTAATGCTAAGTATCTGAAAAGGTATTACCCTGCCTTTTCAGAACTTTGTCATTAATTATTTAAAAAAGAAAAATATCATAGGGACCCTCTAAAGGGTTCGAACCCATTGGTAAAAGGGTTCTCTAGTCATCAGAAAGGTTAATGGTGTCATCCCAGACTGCCGAGACCGAGACCATTTCAGGTTCTTCATCCAGAAGATCATCCAAATCCAAGCGGTAGCGATCCCATTTGTCTTGCGTGTCTTGAAGATTTTGTTCAGTTCGGGACTTCAAGTCCTGCAAGGACTGGATCTCTCGTTCAGCAAGGACACTCAGTCTGGAGAGCGTTGATCTTTGTGGTTGGAAATCGTTGTTCCAACTAAGGCCTGGGAGAATGGCGGTTACATGATGGTTTATCATGTCAAGATGATGGTCGAGATCCGATATGCGTGAGAGTATGTCGGTATAAGGTTAGTAGCTGGTGGATATATGCTCCATCAGTCGGATGGTACGATGAATGGTTCTCCTACCTCTGCCGGAGAATCTGAATTTGAAATCCAGATGTTTTAGAACCTGTATCATGTCTTCGGCATGATGGCCTATGGGGTGCTTTCCCACTAAGAATGGTTGGAGAGCACCTTTCCAGTTCGAAAGAGGAACACGGAAGCGAGGAGAAACCATATTGCATAAAAAAGTAATGGTGATGATATTTTGGAGTTGGAGGTACGGAGTTTATATAGATATTTTGGTTTCTAAGTTAGGTAATTTAGTAATAGGCAATAAACATGGATTTGTGCTTATTTGTTAGACTTAGTAAAAACGCAGGAAAGAAAGGATCTAGTTTCTAAAAATAGGAATTAATATAGTCAAGTCCGAAGCAATGTACATGATATTTGAATTACATGGAGAGAAGAGCCCGTAAAGCAGTTTTAAGATCGGTCCATTTGAGTTCTGATTTGATAGCCCGACGACGTTGGTATGCTTCTTGGTGTCTCTGGACGAGTCTCATTTGTATAGCTGTCTGAAGTTGTTCGCAAACACTGGTTTGGTTAAGGCAATGTGTTTCAACCAGACGACTTCCTTCCTGTATGCTATCATCTAGAGCTTCCAATCGTTCTTGAAGTCGTCGTAGTTCTTCAGTCTTTTGGGAGATTTCAATAGCTAATGTATGTCTTTCCTGCCTGAGCTCGTCCAGTCGGGCCCTAGCCATGCTGAGATCTTGGTCGGCCTTCTTCAAATCTGCTTCAATGTTGCTAGGATCTGCGGCCGGACGAGATGAGGTCACTTCGGATGATGGGGGTCGAATCAGAGGAAGTTCAGCTTGAAGTTCGGTGATACTGGCCATCATCCGATCGAGCTCCCGACTCCAAGGCAGGTTGAACCAATAGGGTTATTGCAACTTGGACTAGCGCCGAAAGGTCAGCCAGTTCTAAGTCAGCAAAATCCAAATTGGCGCATCGTTCCACAATGGTTCTGATGGGAGTCGGAAGGTTTATTCGGGTCAAAATGTTCATCTCCTGAGTAGCCTGAACCAGAATAAGATTAGCAAGCTAAAAGACATGGTAAAATTTTTTGGGAGATAAGGTTGGAAGGTTACTTGATTCAGGGCAGTCGTAGCCTCAGAAGGGGCCATAAATTGGAAAATTGAGGGATTGACAGGACGAATAGTCGGGCCAGCAACTGATTCATCCCCTGGTGGAAGATGTCGGGCAGCTGCTAATTCCAGACCCTGAACAAGAGACAAAAAACTTTTTAGCACCGTGGGATAGGAGAAAATTAAATCAAAAATGGATATGAAAGGATACCAACCGGATCCAGCGGGGCAAAATTAACAGAGGCTTCACCTGACTTTGAAGAGGAAATTTCCTCTACATCGTGGGGTGGTTGGTCTGGTTGGACTAGTTCGGGAGCAACAAGGAGAACCTCATCAACTTGTTGAACAAGTGGGTCGGGTAAAGCCACGACCTGATCAGGTTCGGGCAGCACCACATTTTCAATAGGTGCCTGGTCGGAATAGGTTTTAGGTATCAGGAGTTTTATCAAAAGGACAACATTGAAAGAAGGTTTAGCGCTTACTTGTTATGGTTCTGCAATTTGGTCGGGGAGGACAACAGGTTGGTCGGACATCACCGCGACCATATCCGACGCTGGGGGAGGAAGTAGCCTTCCCATCGATTCGTCTGGTCGGTGTGCCTACAATAAAAGGTTTGAAGTTTATTGTTTGAAATTAATATTTGTGGGTCTAAGGAATGTCAGAAACCATTGTTACCTCTGATTGTCTGAGAGTCGGGTGTGTATTGATCGGGACTATAGCTAGTTGTTCTGTGGTCGGGACCACATGTAGTTGTTCTGTGGTCCCGACCACAGATAGTCGTTCTTTGGTCGGGGCGGCAGTTGATCGGGATGAGGATAGATTAATGAGAAATTGAGTCTCGGGTGATTGATGATCGGTCGGTTGAGATATGGTCGGACCAGCGGTCGGTGGCAATGGAGGATCCTTTGAAATAGAGATATTGAAGTTAAAAGGAGACCATACGAAAATAACATAGTGAAAGGAGCAAAACTTACCAAATTGTTGCCTTAGATACTTTGGCAGTCCACTGGTATCTACTGGCAGAGATGCCAAGTATTCCTCGATGGCCTGTCTGTCAATGGCAGGAGTGGTCTTCGTTTTTTGTCTTTTTGCTCCCAACCCACCTGCAACAGGTGCTTGCCTTTTTCTTCCTCTAGCTGCTAGTCAGGAGGAGCCAAGAATCAAGGCTCTGGGTGGAGCAAGTTTCCCCACCAATTGGTCAGTGGAAGGGGCAAGCAAAGACTAGGTGGCCGACCACCAGGCCGGGAAAGTTTCAGTTGTCGAGGATTTTGGACAGAAAGAGAGATATGAATTGGAGGTAATATAACTGGTGAGTTGAGAAATATAAGTCGGGATGAGTTCGGGAATTACTAGTCCCTCGGGGCTTTGAAATATTAGGTGGGGACTGGCTACTGGTCCTGGTATGCCCTGACAACAACCGAATTGCCTCACCAAAAATTGGGGTTGGTAATTGTAAGTATAAAACGATCTACGATTTTTCTTATCCGACCACCTACTGGAAAAAAAGATCGGGGTTTCATCGCGATGTCCCAGGAAAAAGTGTAGGTCGGATGAGGGATAGGATCAGGGCGAATTAAAGGATGAGTTGGATCAGGATAAAGGAAGAAAAGATCAGTCGAATATTGTATTAAGGTTGTGTATACAAAAAAGCGGGGAATTACTCCGATCTTCAGTCAAAATTTGGGTTATTATAGAATCAGAGGATTTCAAACAAGAAGAATTCGGGGTCAATCTGGCTAAGGCATAACCAATAGACCTATAAGGATTGGGAGAAACTGGGAGGCGACCGAAAAATGCAAAAGGGAAGTATAAACGGAGCCACAATTCCAGGAACCAAAATGGTCCGGAGGCTGCAGTATCCGCCTTTTTAGTATCCGTAAGACGGGAACTTACTCGAGTTAAACCTTCAAAGAGGTTGGCTAAAAATAAGGTGCCTAATGAAGTGAAGTGGCCGCAGGCCAAATGGATGGCTAGGTCAATGTGAGTAGAAAGAACAAGTTTCGAAGGGAAAAGAATGATATATCTGTGAAGAAAGAACGAAATTTAAGCCCGAACATTTAAACTTTGGACATACGAAAGAAATTAAAAGGGAGAAGATATACCTGCAGAGCCAAAAGAGGAGAAAAGCAGTGTGTTCCAACTCGGAAACAGGGGTATCCTCCTTACCCTCATATTTGTTGACAAAGTATGTCCATCCTCTTTCTCTTTCAGGAAGCTTGGCCAGGGCCCAACCTTGATGGTTGGGGGGAAGTTCTTGATTTCCAAGAGAAACTAGAATGGGGTCCTCCCCTGTGATCGGCAAATGCGCGATCACTGCTACATCCATTAAGGTCGGACCCATTGGACCTGAAGGGAGGAAAAGGGCACCTGTTTGCAAATGCCAAAAGGCCGCCATGGCCATCAAAACTTTATCGTGTAGATAGAGGGGTTGCGTTGAAAGGAGGATAGCTTTATCGATCCCCTGGCGAAATGAAGTTGGGCAAGGAAGTAGCATACGCAGGTCGGGTGAGAGAGCAGTTCTGGGACGGTTGGAGGAAGTTGCAACTAGCGAACGGTTTTTTAAGGTCGGACGTGGTAGGACAATTGACACACGTGTCAATAAAGGAGAGCTTTTGGGGCAAATAACAGCGGTTATGGTAACCGACCAAATAACGGTTCGAACCGTTTTTTCAAGGGGATATTTAAGGATCCGGTACTATTCTAAGAAAAAGATCTTCAATTGACATCAAATTCAAGAAAATTGCTTTTGGGGATCACCACTTTATTTTTCAATCTTTATTCTTATCTTTTCCTTATTTTATTTTTGTATTCTACAGTGTTTAGAGATCTCTAATCTCAGACACTCATCTATCAAATTCGGGAATATTTCTCTATTTTCGAATTTTACTTTTTATTGTTGAAAAAACGCATCAAAAATAAATAATTAACAAAATTAACAAAAATAAAAAATTAAATAAATAAAATCATCCAAAATCATTGCCAAAATAAAACACTCAACTCGGTGTATCTAGGCTACGAACGATTTCAAATCCGATTAACAAAGAAAACTACACCGATCACTTAGGGTTTCTAAACACCAAACCAATGCATACAAACACGGGATCAAGACTTACACCACAAATAATCGAACAAACTAGGGTATAAAATATCAATGTCAACAAATCAAAACTTTAAAAAGATCCAACCAGACACTTACTTATTCGAGCTTGTCTTGGGGAATGGGAGCGGTCTGTTGTTTTCTTCACATTTTTGCACCAAATCGGTTGTTACTTGATCGCCGGAGGTTGGAGAACCCCCGTTCGCCTAAAAATGGAAGAAAAATGGTTTAAAATCAATGTGAGAGGAGTTATGAGAGGTTTCAAGTCTTTACCCCTATTAATCGTAAATTAATTTTTTTTTTTTAATTCACAAAAAGAAAAGGTACGCGATTTTTAACTAGAAGTATATAAAGTTCTAATAAGGGTAGAACGGGAAGTAATATATATATATTACAACATTTGAAGTATTGATCAACCTATTTTGAGTACATGTTGCATGTACAACGTGATTGAGAGAAAAATACACATTAGGGAGTTATAACAAACCTAATTCATAAAGTAGGGACTGCAGTCTAAATAGTTTTCAATAGGGACTGAATTACAAGTGTATTTGTCTGACAGAGATTTTAGTCCAACTTCCCGTAATATAAATATATTTTATATTTTTTTATATAACTTTTATTCTACTTTTTTTTTTACAAATATATAAATATATTGAATAATATAATATTGTCCGATATATTTTTCAATTTTCATTTTAATTTTTATTATTGATATTTTTTCTCTTTCCTAATTTATAGCATTTTAAAAAAAAAATAATAGATATATTTATTTTTTAAATACTATTACTTATGACTAATGATTTTGATTTTTATATTGAGAAATAATAATTTATACAAAAATATGAATATGTAAACACATTAGATAATATTAATTATTTTTTATATATTTTTTAAAATTATACTATTATATATCTTATTTAATATAAATTATTTTTTATTTTAAAAATATAAACAATATTTATTTCATGCGATTATTTTATTTTATTTATTTTTCTTATTTAAATATTGTATATACTTTTATCATTTCAAATACTTTATTTGATATTTATTTTAAAACTAATATTATCATATATTATGTAAAATCAAACATATATATTTATTAACTGGTTATAAATTTTATTGGGAGATTCAGTTGAAATTAAATTTTTTATTTTTTATTTATTTTAATAATTTAAAATAATTCTATTTTATTTTATATTTTATAAATATGTAGTTTTTTATTTCTTAAATATATATAGAAAAATAGAAAGATAACATTCATAATAAATATAATTATTTTGATATATTTTACAATTTTTACAATTTTGAATCAATATTATGTGATTATCTACTAATAATTTTATACATCTTAAACTGATGATATGTTTATTTAAATATCTACAATCTAAAATTGAAGAAAATAATTATTTATTAATAAATTAAAATAAATGTAAAAAAATAAGTTTTATTTATATTTTATATCAAAAAAATCCCACTATTCATCCACTATATATGTGTGTTCGTTTGATGGATTTTGAAAAAATCCCACTATTCATCCAAAAATTTTTCCCCAAAAATATCAAATCAAACACCTATTTTTCATTTTTTATATTATACTAAAAATCAATTTTATATTCAAAATATCACATCATCACCTATTTATATCATATCATACAATTATTCAAATAAAAAAATTTTACTATTCAAATTTCAATTCAAAATCCAAAGCCCCAAACAAACACATGTGGATATTTTAATGTGTTATTTGTTATAATACATTAAAGAAGAAGAATATATATGTATACATAAATGATAAGTACTCTATTGTTTTTATTTTCTTTATGAAATAATTTGATTTCCATATTTTATTTGAATGTATTATACAATTTTATAATTTTGAATTAGTATTTTGATTATCTAATTGTTGAGCACAAAAAAAATGATGAGTAGGGTTTTCGAGAATGGGCCTACCAACTTAGGTTAAAGTCTGTTTGAGTTTAATGGGCTTTCAAAAGTCCGAATAGAAACACTGTTAAGGAAAAAGCTTCCTCGGGAGAAGGCAGAGATCAGGCATAAAAAGGTCGAACACGGAGCTTAGGTGTGACAAGGTCGGGTGCACAGATCGGGCGTGAGAAAGTCGGACACGGAGCTCAGGTGTGACAAGGTCGGGTGCAAAGATCGGGCGTGAGAAGGTCGGGCACGGAGCTCAGGTGTAACAAGGTTGGGTGCAAAGATCGGGAGTGAGAAGGTCGGGCACGGAGCTCAGGTGTAACAAGGTCGGGTGCAAAGATCGGGCGTGAGAAGGTCGGGCACGGAGCTCAGGCATGATCAGGTCGGGTGCTGAGGTCAGATTTGATCATGTCGGACTTGGAGGTCGGGCGTAATAAGGTCGGGCACTAAAGTCGGACGTGATCGAGTCAAGCTCGAAGGTCGGGCGTGATAAGTTCGGGCACAGAGATAAGGCGGGATAAGGTCAGGCTCAAAGGTCGGGCGCGATAAGGTCGGGCACTGAGGTCGGACATGATCAGGTCGAGCTCGAAGGTCGGTCATTATAAGGTCGGGCACGGAGATAAGACAGAAAGATCAGATGTGATAAGGTCGGGAACTGAGATCGGATGTGATCAGGTCGGGCACGGAGGTCGGATGTGATAAGGTCAGGTGTTATATATATAGGTCGGGCGAAGCGGACTCAAGCAAGGCAGGAGGTTAAACAAGGGAAGGACGGACAAGAGGAGACGAAGCAGCAGATGTGCAGGTCGGGCGAAAGAGCAGTTCCTGGACAGTTGGAGGATGTTTCAACTGATGAGCGGAGTTGAAGGCATGACTTGGTGAGTCAGTTAACATACGTGTCCACAGAAGAGGACTTTCTGGGTGGTTTAGTGGTTGTTGTAACTGACCAGACGGCGGTTGAAAACCGTTTCTTTAAAGGGTTTTAAATAGGTATGTTCTTGACCTAAAAAACCATCTTCAATCGACATCAAATTCAAAAAGAATTGCTTTGGGGATCACCACTTTATTTTCCAGTCTGTAGTTTTATTTTTCTATTTTATTTATGTATCCTACAGTGCTTAGAGATTCCTAATCTCAGGCATTAATTATATCAAATTCGAAGATAATTTCCTATTTACGGATTTTATTTTTTATTGTTGAAAAATTGCATCAACAATTTGGCGACCACAGTGAGAGAAAGAGAATATTGCTGATCCTACGTCAACAGAGAATTTCATACGACTGAGGTCCAGCCGAATCATCGGAAGGATCTACATGGCAGGCTTACAGCCACAAGCATCTTTAGCACCGGTGGGAGAAACCGTCTCACCACCTGTCATGCCAAATGCAGGGAAAACACCACAAGCACCTGCTGACTGGGTTTCCTATGTTCAACAATTGAACAATCAGCATAATCTGGCTATGCAGAACATGTTGCGCGAGCAACAAATGTTGCGGGAGCAACAAGGCCTTATGGAAAATATGCTAAATCAGGCGTTATCAAGGGTGACTCTGCAACCCACCCAGACACCGCCAGAGTTGTCACTATCCAGATTACAGGCAAATTTTGCAGGGCCTTCATACGTGGATAGCACTTTTCCAAGTGCCACCGCTACTAGGGTTGACAAGGGAAAGACTCCTCTCACATACCCAAATAATGTTCCACTGGGTGTTAGGGCTGAACCAACCGACCCCAGAGAAGAAAGATTGGGAGGACAAGCTCACAATCCCATTCTTGTATTTGATCCTGTCCCGCCCAGGGTAGATCCGGAAGACATTGCTCAAGTCTTGAGAGTGCATTTTGGAATGAATCCTCAGACGGTCAACAGACCGGCATATCAGAGGCCATTCCCAGAAAGAATCATCAATGAGCACCCTCTTCCGAGGAACTACAGACCACCCGACTTTCACTCGTTTTCAAGAGAAATGGGGCATCAACCATTGAGCATGTGGGACGCTTCACGGCTCAATTGGGAGAAGTGGGCAATAATTCGTTTTACAAATTACAGTTGTTTGGATTATCGCTCACAAGAACCGCTTTTTCATGGTTCGCTAATCTGCCGCCAGGACAGTTGCAAACTTGGGAAGGTCTGGAGGCCGCATTCCATGCAAGATTCTTTAATCCGCTCCCGACGGTCTTGCTCACAAATCTCATGGAGACCCGGCAGATGCCAGAAGAGACGGCTTATCAATTTATAGAGCGGATACGTCTAATGAAGGGACGCTGCCCGACAATCATTGAAGAAAGCGAGATGACCAATTTAGTGGTCAGGAATATGCATACCAGACTTCGGGAGGCGTTGACAGCCCACGATGTTCAGGATCTGGCCAGTCTGGCTTCCAAAGCAGGACGATTAGAATCTCTTTTTAGAGAAAAAGATTATAATTTCCGACAGAACAGGGTTCAACAGATGGCCAGTGTCGATACAGAGATATATGCGCCAGATGATGAGCAGGGAAACACCAGTGAAGAAATGGCGGCTGAAATTGTAAGCGGCAAGCCTTATGTGTGTTCCAAACTAAAGCCTCTTCCGGGGACGGAAGAGAATGAACAACCGACTTTTGATGCGTCTAAAGCAGACGAAATTTTTTATATTCTGCTAGCAGACGGGCAAATTCGCATTCCCAAAGGGCACGTTTAGCGACGAAGGAAGAGATAAAAGGGAGGCCATACTGTAAGTGGCATAATTCTTTTACGCATTACACTAATCAATGTACGCATTTCCGAAAGGAAATACAGAAGGCTATCAAAGCAGGGAGATTCAAGTATGTAACAATGGGAGTGGAGCACCAGCCGTTCCCAAAAGTGACTACTGTTGTGATCTCCCTGCATTCCTAACAGGATACGCAAAGTGATGATGAGGAAAATACCAAGCAAAAGGAGCGCAAGCCCAAAGAGCGGGAACATAATCAGGAAGACAAGTTCAAAGTTTGCGAAAGCAGAGTGGCGGAGAAATGGGATAAAGAATATGGGTCCTTCGAAGTAGAATTGAAGGATAAAGTTGTGGTATGAGATCGACCAATGCGCAAACCACAGCCAGTCCATGACAAATGGAGCCGAAACAGAAAGCCTCTTCCAATAGACATAGATCCCCGATTTCCAGGTATGAATCGTACACAAATCCGTAATGCTAAGCGCAGGTATGTGGCTCGGCATGGAAAACGGGTAGATAAAGGGAAGGAGAAGAAGGAGTCGTCACCCAAAAGGAAAAGCTCAAGCGACCAACAGGAATACGGGCAGATCGAAAAGCCTATCAAGAAGACCAAGTGTTTTCGGTGTCAATTCTGCAGACGGATCAATATTGATCCTGAGATAGAAGATGCCGAGGAAGAGACTCCTGAGATAATCTTCGGGTCATTTGCTCCAGAAAAAATGAAAGTTTTGCGCAGCAAGATAGTGAAGATGGATAAAGCCGGGTTCAAAGTCAGGATGACGGATATGCGATGGTTTGAGGAAGAAGAAGAGCCCATCTGGGCAAAGTTTGATGAAGAAGAAGAACCAGAGTGGGTGGCGATGACTGGCAGACCCCCACCTATGGTTTTTCCGCCTATACCAGGAGCAATCCCGCACTTAAAACCATTGTATGTTAACGCTCACATATGTGGTAAGCCGATTAACAAGGTTTTCATTGATAATGGGGCCATCTTCAACGTCATGCCTCTTAAAACTCTGAGGAAATTAGGCAAAGGGATTGGCGACCTATCTCAGTGGATATCGAGATGATAAGCTTCACGGGACAACCAACCAAACCAGAAGGGATGATGGTGGCACCTATTGAAGTTGGACCAAAGGTGATTTCAACAGTCTTCTTTGTGGTAGATGCCAACACTACTTATTCGGTCTTGTTGGGGCGAGATTGGATTCACGCTTCCAAATGCGTGCCTTCTTCTCTCCATCAACAGATTATATTTTGGGAAGGAGATCAAGTATTTACTATGGAAGCTAGCACCAATCCGTTCGGCTCCACAGAAAGTGTGGAGGAGTCAGTGCTTTATTCAGAGTACGTACTGCCAATTTCGCGGACAACTGTGGTAGATGAATATCCCTGGAAGGGCTGTAGGCTCACTGCGCAGGGTTATGTGTTTCATTAGAAACATTCTTCTGCTTTATGGCTCTGTCGTTAGCCAAAAACTTTTTATTTTATTTAAGTTTAATTATGGAAGAAATAAATAAATGTGATAAGCTGATTAGACAGTTTTATTTAAACCAATTAATGGTTAGGTTACATAATAGTGAAGGTTCCAACAATAATGTTGGCGAGGGAGAAGGTTTTCGCTGGCCTGATCTCTTGGAAAAGACAGAACCTTCCTTGTCGACTTAGGATCCTCTTATTGAGTATAATGTAGGAACCGAGCAGATACCTAAGATGGTCAGGGTAAGTGGTTTGTTGTAAAAAAACCAACATGAGCAAATTGTATCGTTAATTCGGGATCATAAGAAGTGTCTGGCATAGGATTACTCTGAAATGCCCGGATTGGCGCGCAATTTGATAGAACATAGGTTGCCCATTAAGAAAGGGTTTAAACTGTATAAGCAACCACCAAGGAAAGTGTGTCCAAAATTGATGCCCCAGATCAAAGAAGAAATCGAGAAGCTGTTGAAGGTTGGATTCATTCGACCATGTCGATATGTAGAATTGTTAGCCAATATTGTTCAGGTAACCAAGAAAAATGGAAAGATTTGAATCTGCATTGATTTCAGAGATCTCAATCTCGCCACTCCAAAAGATGAGTATGTCATGCCCACAACAAACATGTTGATCGACTCGGCAACAGGGCATCGAATTTTAAGTTTGATGGATGGATATGCAGGGTATAATCAAATTTCATTAGCAGAAAAAGATATACCCAAAACCGCGTTCAGATGCCCAGGAGCCTTGGGAATCTACGAGTGGACGGTTATGCCATTCGGTTTAAAGAATGCTGGAGCAACCTACCAACGGGTGATGAATACCATCTTTCATGATCTAATCGGGCAGTCAATGAAGGTATACATTGATGATGTGATCATTAAGTCTACTGACTTTGACACACATCTGGCTGATTTAAAAAATGCTTTTATACGAATGAAGCAATACAACCTGAAAATGAACCCAACGAAATGTGCCTTTGGAGTTTCGGCAGGGAATTTCTTGTGGTTTTTAGTGCATGGAAAAGGGATAGTAATTGATGCGAACAAAGCCAAGGTTGTTCTGACAATACGGCCACCTCGGTCGGTCAAAGAAGTTCAAAGTCTATTGGGAAAGGTAAATTACCTAAGGCGTTTTATATCAAATGCTGCAGGGAAATTAAAACCTATCACAAAGTTGCTACGGAATAAGGCGGCCGATTTCTCTTAGGGTCAGGAGCAGCAGAAGGGATTAGAAGAAATCAAGTAGGCATTAATTAAACCACCTGTGTTGGTTCTCCCAAGAGGAGATCGACCCCTTCGGCTGTATGTTGCGAAAATTTTTGATGTGGTGAGTAGTCTGTTGGTGCAAGAATGGGAGGATGGTAAGGAAAGGGCCATTTATTATTTAAGCAAAACTTTGGCGGGACCAGAGTTGAATTATACTATGCCCGAAAAAAATGTGCTATTCTTTAGTTTTTGCGTGTACTCGGCTGGAGCATTACATTCTGCCAAGAGAAACCGAGGTGGTTTCTAAAATGGATCTGATTAGATTAATTCTGCACAGACCAACCATGCAGGGAAGATTAATGAAATGGGCCATCAAGTTGGCTCCTTTCGCGTTGCGACACCGGCCTATCAAAGCGGTGAAAGGGCAGGTTCTAGCCAACTTGTTGGCTGAATTTGCAGGCGATGAATCATTGGAAAACAAATTAGTGCCGTATATAGGCACCAGTCCTTGGAAGATGTTTTTTTGATGGTTCTCGTTCAAAAGGAAAGTCAGGAGCTGGAGTGATACTAGAAGGACCAGAAGGCAGTAAAATTAGTTTGCAGCTTCAAATGAAATAGATGACTCATAACTCTGCGGAATACGAAGCACTGGTTTTGGGTTTGGAAGCGCTTATCACTAAAGGAGTACAATCGGTCCTAATTTCTGGAGACTCTCAACTTGTCATTAACCAAGTGTTGAAACGGTACGCTTGTAATTATCCTCATCTGCGTAGATACAGAGATGTGGTATTCCATCTTCTATACAGAATTGCGGAGGTAGTTTTCGAGCATGTACCAAGAACAGAGAATCGATTGGCAGATAATTTGGCTCAGAATGCCTGCCAAAAAATGATCGGGTGTATCGATTCTGGGATTGATTGGAGAATAGAAATTATGGTGTATTTAGAATCACCAAGTTTTGTGACTCATGTAGCCGTTCGATTGAAAGCCTTACACTTCCATCTTATTGAAAGGGTTCTGTATAAAAGAACCTTTGAAAGAGTGTAATTGCAGTGTTTGGGGCCGAAAGAATCCATTAAAGTAATGGAGGAGGTCCATCATGGAATCTGTGGGGCGCACCGAGCAGGTTTGAATATGCGATGGGCTATCCATCGTATGGGATTCTATTGGCCAAAGATTTTTTATGATTGTATCTGTTGATGTATTTTTTCAACAATAAAAAAGTAAAATCCGAAAATAGGAATTTATCTTCGAACTTGATTAATTAGTGCCTGAGATTAGGAATCTCTAAACACTGTACGGTATATAAGAAAATATACTAGAAAATAAAAGACTGGAAATTAAAGTGATGATCCCTGAATCTCTTGACTTTGATGTCGATTGAAGATGATTGAAAATGTCCTGCCAATTGCAAATCTCAATCCTTAAATACCTTTCAGAAACGGTACTTGGAACCGTCGCCTGAATGGTTATAATATTTCTTTTAACCGTTCGCTACCTCCTTCTCTACAGACACGTGTTTTCAGCCGACCAAGCTATTGTTCTCACTTGCTTTCCGCAGCACCCGACCTCCACAACAACCGACCTGTTGGTCCAACCGCAGACCTCCCGACTTGTTAGCCCAGCCACAAACCTCTCGACTGGCGAACTATCCGACTTGCCTATCCGGCCACCAACCAACCGACTTGTTGGTCCGACCGCATACCTCCCGACTTATTGGTCCAGCCGCAAACCTCCCGACTTGCGGACTATCCGATTTACAGACCGTCCGACCTGCGGACTTTCTGACCTGTGGATCTTCCGACCTGCGGACTTTCCGACCTACAGACTTTCCGACCTGCGAACCTTCCGACCTGCGGACCATCCAATCTGCGGACTTTCCAACCTGCGGACCTTCTGACCTGTAGACCGTCTGACCTGCGGACCTTCTGACCTGCAGACCGTCCGACCTGCGGACCGTCCAACCTGCGGACTTTCCGACCTTCGGACTTTCCGTAGAAATACGTCTATTTCACCAGATTTTCTCGAAACACTCCCTGATCTACTTAACAGACCCCATTGTAGGCCCATCCCCCTTTCTGACTTAGGCTTTTTAACCTAATTATAATTTTCATACGTAACAACTTGCCCGCCCTCATCGGACTTTCAAACGTCATTCCTCAATCGCCGTTTGGAAGTTCGCATACCACAACCCTACTGAGGAATTGCCTCTGCAACTGCAATCAGTTACTGCAACATATCTGGTGCCACAAAACTCTCTCTTCTTCAATACTAGCCTTTGTTACTCGCAGTCTCTGCAACTCCAAATCATGGGGAACCAATATATTCCTGCACTTCCCTTCGACGGATCAATCGCTGAAACAACTCTCGTGGCGATGAAAATGCTCACTCCAACCATTCATCCATATTACACCACTTCTGAAGACTTCAATCGAATGAGAGAAGTCTTGGAAGCCCGAAACCTACTAGCTATCAACAATCCTAACTACAACGCAGTCCGCCTCCATGATAACATCAAAACTCATCTGACGGATCCCAAGGATCCATACCGCACCTGGTACAACAGGGTCGCGGAACACTTTCAAGATCAATGGAAAAGCCAACACATCGACCAGGCCATACTCCTTTCTACTCTCCCATGTCATTTACATGAGAAAGTTCTTCTAGCAATGTCGGCATTCTGGCACCCCGAGATTTGTGCCTTCTTTCTTCCAACAGCCCCCATCGGCACCACACTCATGGATGTGGCCATGATCGCTCATCTGCCAATCATAGGAGAAGACCCTATAATGGGTACCCTAGACAGACAAGAGCCCAGTGCAGACCATACAGGTTGGTCGCTGGCTAGCATTAAGGAATGGGGCTGGACCAAATTTTTAAATGATAAAAAAGAAGCAGACGGTACCCTTGTCACCGACCGCGAGCATACTGCCTTTCTGCTCTTTTGGCTCTGTAAGTATGTCATCATTTCTCCTTCGAAGTGTGTCCTTCCCACTCATCTTGATTTGGCCATACATATAGCCTCTGGCCACTTCTTTTCTCTGGGTACTGTTTTCCTTGCCAATCTTTTTGAAGGGTTATCCAGGGTTAGCACCCGCCTTAGAGATAAGGACGGAAAAAATTAGATACCGCCGCGTCGGGTCCTTTTTGGTTCTTGGAACTATGGTTCCATCTCTATTTTCCCGACGCTTTCCAACTTGGTCAACCTCCCGTTGCTCCAACACCTGAGAAGTCTCTAGGAATAGCCCTTAACCGACTTTGTTTAGGTCGCAACAACATCCAAGCATCCGACCCTATCATCACTGCTATTCTGACCAACGACCGTAGTAACTCCCGATTTTATATGCACTGAAAGTACATCGGTTATGCATCTGACCTGTTTTGGTCATTCCATGTATCTTCACCTTTGTCCGAACCAGACCCACTTCCACATCCAACTTACTCTTTCTCTTGGGATGCTGCTCTTAAGCCCAGGTCCTTATTTATTAGAAAGAAAATTGATAAGAAAGGCCCCAAAGCATTTTATACCTTCAACTACCAGCCTCAACTTTTGGTACGCCAATTCGGATGCCAACAAGGCTTACCTGGTCCCATTGCCCATCCACATTTAATAATTCAAAGTCCAGATGGGAGTGTCATTCCTGATTTGATTGCCCCGTACGTATCCCAGCTCACTAATTACATAACTTCCAACTCCTACATTCCCTTCTGAACTTCTCCAACTTCAATTGAATCCTTTCGCGAGTGGTGGTCGGTTACTTGGGCCTTAATTGTTCCTGACAAAGATCGTCTGCTGGGTATTCTTCTGCCCCAGCCTGTAGTGGTGTTGGGGGCGACCCCATTGACCAATACCCGAAGGAAATTAATCGTTCAAGGCACCAGATCGGGCACTCCGCAGAGGAAAAGAAGAGCCTTTCAAACTCAAGCTTTTCCCATCTCTGGAAACAATCAACCGAGCTTGATAGACTGCCCATCAGGTCGGGCCCCCACAAAGACCCGACCTCGTCCTGGTATATTCTCATTTTCCTAACTTAGTCTGATTCTTTCCTTACCATTTTATTAATCCTTATATTTTTTATTCAGGTCCGACTTCAACCAGGGCGACCGTCCAACCTGCTCCAAACCCAAACAACGCAGCAAAGCCACCAACCGACCAACTTCATGCGTCTGAACCCCCGACCAAACGACAAACCTTAATGCAAGCGCCTTCACCAGCCGAACTGCCAATAACAAGGATTTCATCTAACAGTGAGGTGACTGCTCTAGAGATGGGTAGGTTGCCTTATGTAGCTTCAGACCCATCTCTTCCTGATATGACGCCAATGGCCACACCGCCGTCTACTTCTGCTACAGTCGCCTCTAGTGCAACCGCTTCTGCTGCGGCGGCCTCTGCTGCGGCCGCTTCTGCTGCGGTCGCCTCAAAAGACAGAACTATCCCTGAGGCGGTCGTCCATAACGCTCCCGATGAACTTGTTGCAACCGCCTTAAATGCACCTGACCACAGGGTAGCAAACTTAGGAGTAGCAAACCTAAGGGCAGCAGACCTAGGGGTTGCCGACTTGAGAGTAGCAGACCCAAGGGCAGCAGACCTAGGGGTTGCCGACTTGATAGTAGCAGACCCAAGGGCAGCAGACCTAGGGGTTGCCGACTTGAGAGTAGCAGACCCAAGGGCAGTAGACCTTCTTCCAGAAGCAGACAGACAGGAAGGAGAACCTGTACCTGCCCAACCGAGAGGACTCTTACAAGAATTACAAGAGATTTCCTCCTCTGACTCAGAGACCTCTGTTAACCTGGTAAACACTTGAGATTCCTACTTCCAAACTATAAGCTAGTGTCAACATGATCTTTAACACACTATATCTCCATCATTCAGGGACCCAGATCCATACCACAACGTCCATTGAAGCAGCCGACGAGTCGGTCATTGCAATACCAGCCGCCCAGCCTTCCAGACTTATAACGCTTTTGGCGCCTTCCGCGACCACGATCCGTCCAGAAGTAAGTTCAACTTCCACAGTCAATTCTCAATATTTATGCTCCATTTATTCTGAAATAAACATCCTTTCTTCCAAGGATGTTCTGATCTAGCCCTCTTGTCGGCTGTGCTAACCCCGACGAACACCCGAGCTAAGGTCGGGTGCACAGATCGGGCGTGAGAAGGTTGGGCACGGAGCTTAGGTGTGACAAGGTCGGGTGCACAGATCGGGCGTGAGAAGGTCGGACACGGAGCTCAGGTGTGACAAGGTCGGGTGCAAAGATCGGGCGTGAGAAGGTCGGGCACGGAGCTCAGGTGTAACAAGGTCGGGTGCAAAGATCGGGAGTGAGAAGGTCGGGCACGGAGCTCAGGTGTAACAAGGTCGGGTGCAAAGATCGGGCGTGAGAAGGTCGGGCACGGAGCTCAGGCATGATCAGGTCGGGTGCTGAGGTCAGATTTGATCATGTCGGACTTGGAGGTCGGGCGTAATAAGGTCGGGCACTAAAGTCGGACGTGATCGGGTCAAGCTCGAAGGTCGGGCGTGATAAGTTCGGGCACAGAGATAAGACGGGATAAGGTCAGGCTCAAAGGTCGGGCGCGATAAGGTCGGGCACTGAGGTCGGACGTGATCAGGTCGAGCTCGAAGGTCGAGCATGATAAGGTCGGGCACGGAGATAAGACAGAAAGATCAGATATGATAAGGTCGGGAACTGAGATCGGATGTGATCAGGTCGGGCACGGAGGTCGGATGTGATAAGGTCAGGTGTTATATATATAGGTCGGGCGAAGTGGACTCAGGCAAGGCAGGAGGTTAAACAAGGGAAGGACGGACAAGAGGAGACGAAGCAGCAGATGTGCAGGTCGGGCGAAAGAGCAGTTCTGGACAGTTGGAGGAAGTTTCAACTGATGAGCGGAGTTGAAGGCACGACTTGGTGAGTCGGTTAACATACGTGTCCACAGAAGATGACTTTCTGGGCGGTTTATAGTGGTTGTTGTAACTAACCAGACGGCGGTTCAAAGCCGTTTCTTTAAAGGGTTTTAAATAGGTATGTTCTTGACCTAAAAAACCATCTTCAATCGACATCAAATTCAAAAAGAATTGCTTTGGGGATCACCACTTTATTTTCCAGTCTGTAGTTTTATTTTTCTATTTTATTTATGTATCCTACAGTGCTTAGAGATTCCTAATCTCAGGCATTAATTATATCAAATTCGAAGATAATTTCCTATTTTCAAATTTTACTTTTTATTGTTGAAAAATTGCATCAACACTAATAATAATTTTAAAATTGTAATTATTTATACTTCATTTAAAATTTTTATAACATTTTAATTATGGATACTCTCGTGCATAGCACGGGTTTAAACGCTAGTATACATTTGAAATCTAAATTTATGCCCAGTTTTCTTTTTGTTGTTATAAAAAAGAATTCATGTTAATTTTTTTAGTAATAAAAATATCACTTTTTCTATTTTGTTTTACTATAAAAGATTTATTTATTTACTTTTCTTAAAATTCATGTCCGAATAGACATAAATATCAATGATAAATGAAGTTATATTTTGTGTTGAGTTGTTAATATTTTGTGAATAAATAAAATATATATATTCACTATGTTCTCCCAACACAAATTTTAAATTGTGATTTCCAAAAATAATACTCCCTCCGTCTCAGAACTATAGTCTTAGTTGTGTTGGGCACGTGATTTAAGGAATATTGATAGTGAGTAAAAAAATATAGGTAAAAAGACATTTTTGCCCTTGTGAGTGTATTAGTGTAAAAGGTAGTGACAATTGTGTAATAATAATGAAAGAGTAAGGGTAGTTATATAGTTATATGATTATTTATGGAAATAAGACTTTTGTTTTGAAACGGACAAAAATAATAAACAAGACTACTTTATTCGAACGGAGGGAGTAATAAACAACACAAAAACTTTTTACAAAATTTAGAAAGTGAAAAAAAAAAAAAGAATTTCAAATACTTATTATAAAAAGTTAAAAAGTCATATATTTAATTTAAAATAATATACCCCCTACGTCCTAATTCAAAAGATTATTTTTACTATTTTCATCTGTCGCACTCAAAAGTGTTAATTTTCATTTTTAGTAAAAATAGTTATACACTAATACAAAAATATTCTTAACTTCTATCTAAATATTCTACTTTCTGATGAAATCTAAGGGGCTGTTTGGTTCATGGATTTTTTTGGTGGGATTGGGATTTTACTGTAGGATTTATATGTGATGAGATTTATTATATTTAGGATTTGGAATCCCATATTATGTTTGGTTGGTAAAATGTGGTGGATTTATATTTCGTGGATTTGGATTTTTTATATTCTAAATGACATAATTGTCCTCTTATGAATTTTATTTATTTTGACAAATTAAACCTCTAATTCATTATTAATATAAATTGAAAATATATCAATAATTTTATAAGATGACAATAGATTCGCGTAAACTCGAGACCCGACCGAGCCCGACCTATTTATTTGAAGTTGAGTCCAATTATTTGAGTATTAGGCCTGGATCCGGATCATGATCATGGTAATATAATAATAATATATCAACCATACATATGAAAAAATAATTTCGAATAATATAATTATATTAAAAATATTTTTTGAGTTTAACGTATTCATTATTTTATTATAATATTTTTTTAATAAAATATATAAATTTTAATATGCATTGGATCTGGTACATGTGTAATTTTAAATTAAAATTTAAAAATTGTAAAAAAATGGATTTTTCGGATCCATCAAGTCTTACCGGGTATAGTCTCGGTCGGATCTAGTATAATCGGATCCAATTTGAATCTCGGATTTAACAATATATATTTGGGATGAATATCAGTTTCGACTGAATCCGACTTATGGTCGTCCCTATAATTTTATAATTCAAATAAAATTTATAATAAATAATTAAACAATGAATTTATTAATTTATTTAAAAAATATTGTACAATAAAAAATAGTATAAATTTAATTAAATATATAATTCAAATAATAATTAATTTTAAAATTATTTAATTTTTTATATAAATATAATACTATTATTTTTTTTATAAAAGGATATAAATTTAAAAATTAAAATTTCAAGAATGGGATTTAAAAGTAACAGGGATATTCCCATTACAAAAAAATCCCTTATTTGTAGGAATTTAGACCCCTTTTTCAAATCCCATTATTTTAAATTTCACCTTTTTTTTTTTAACCAAACATGAATTTCATGGGATTTTAAAATCTAAATCTCATGTAATCTCATTAAATCCTTGAACCAATCAGCCCCTAAAATGTTGAATAATTCAGTTTTAAGTAATAATAGTAGTCTATATTTTATTTATTTATTTATAAGTTGTACTAAATAATTTGTTTTCTTATATGTTTTTGCTTCAAAGTATTCTCATTGAAGACTAAGATATATACAAACAATTTTGCAAAACTTAACAGTATAGAAATTGTTCAAAATTGTTTAGTAACCCCCTTATGTTCTACATATTGTAATTTATTTTTTGAAAAAGAATTAGGGTGTGTTTTTTTTTTTGAAAAAAAAAAACCGTTGTAGTTATCATTAAACTTCCGTGCTTGATGGAGAAGAAGCGAACAAAGATACGCTCGCTTGCTGTCTTGTTCTCTGTCGCGAACTGGGATCGCTCGCCAACTAGGTCAAATTGGAGCAAGAATGGTCGAGAACATATTACCCAACTTAGGGGACAAGGGGCGGAACGACCTCTCGATCTACTTACTGCATCCCAGGAATAAAAACGTGTGTTTTGTTAAATAATTTGAAGAAATATTTTTTATATGAGTCATAGAGAAATATATAGGTAATATAAAAGTAATAAATGTATATAATATATTACTCCCTCCGTCCCACAGACCATGTCCACATTTCCGTTTCTGTCCGTCTTACATTCTATGTCACTTTGTTTTTTTTAAAAAAAATGATTACATACTTTAATCTCATTTTTAAACTTTTTAATTTATTTTTTTTAATTTTAATTAAACTAATTAGTTATCTTAATATTAATTTATAATTATTTATATTATAGAATAATTATTTTCACTAATACATTCTTAATTATCTATTAATTTCACCCCTCCTAAAATACCGTGTCTACGGTGTAGCAAACATTTATTTTGAAAAAAATATATATTTATTTTGTGAAAAGAATACGATACAACACATTTTTTTAAAAAAAATTACTTCTTCCGTCCTAGATAATGTAAATACGATAATATAATTTTTAAGTAATTAAAAAGTGTATTAATAAAAATAATTATGATATAATAAAAATAATTATATATTAAAATTAACATAATTAAATAGTTTAATTAAAATTAAGAAAATTATAAATTATTAAATTTAACGTGATTAAAACTTATAATTATATTTAAAAAAATAAAAAATTACGTGAGACTGACGAAAATAAAAATAAAAACAAATTATGTGAGATTGAAAGAGTAATAGATTACATACACTTCTTATTTATATAGTAGTGTTGGTGAACCCTTATGTCTTCGTGGCATTGGATTCTCACAAATATTTTGCGTTACTCAAACCAACATTTTCGCTTCCGCTTCGTCCACCGCTCAAAGGCGGAATGGTCGCCTGCTCACCTATTGATGTATTTACATCCCACAATTTCGAAAGATCGCTTAGCCCGTTCATCTTCAGCGCAAGAGTGATCAAGGTGGCTGCTTTTAGGCATACTTGGCATAAAAAAATTTTCCCTTACAATCAAAACAATACAAACCCTTATACTAAGTTAAATACAGTATATTTTAAAGATAATTTATAATTTTTTAATTAAATTAAATAATTTTATTAATTTTAATTTATAATTATTTGTATTATATTATAATTATTTTTTTAATAATTTTTTAATTATTTACTGATGATGTCATTTTTAAAATTTCGAATCTACCGGAGTAATTTAGAACTTTTTAATGATGCTTTAGAATTATCCAAATATCTAAAACAAATTTTCAAAATTCTATGAAATTAGTATTTGATGCACGGGCCTACACATTTCAAAAATGCACATATGTAGATATGATGTATTACTATTATGTATGGCGATAAAATAAAATCCCGTATAATATTAACTTAATTTTCTTTATTAAGTAACTTTTAAATTTTAATAAAAAATATATTATTTTTCGGTCATAACAAACCATTAGTCAAAACAAAATCCAAATAAACGAACCCGTAATTTTGGAGGATTTTAAAAATAGTAAAAATTTAAATAAAATATTAGTATTTGATATAATATTTAAAAATAAAATAAAATTTTAATATAATATTTTTCATAAAAATAAATATTTAATGTAATTTTTTTTCTTAAAAAAAATATTGTTGATGATATATAAGTTTGTTTTGGATTTGATTTGAATTTGAATTTTTTTAAATTTTGATTTAAATAATAGTTTAATATAATATTTTTATAAAATAATAATATATTTTTTTAAAAATTATATTGACTAAACAGTACTATTACACATAATTTTTCTAATAATATTTTTTTTTACTTAGCATAATTTACAAATTACTATTAAAAAGAAAAAAAAAATTTGATGATTCAAATTTTGATACCAAACAGGACTTTATGTGGTTACAAAGCAAAGCAAGCAAGCGCGCCCTTCCAATTCACTCCATCCATCCTCTGCTGCCACGTGTCGGTCAAATATCCAATTTCCATTTCAATTAATTTTAAATTTTCATTTAAAAAACCGGACGTGTCGCCTTTTCATTTGCTCTATGACGTGTTGCCCGAGCGGCCCAAATTCACCCAATCTGACGATATTGCCCTCAGTTCTGACACTAGCAGTTTCTTTTCTGCACACCGTAACTCACCTCGTATCCAATGATACGACGACGCGTGGCTGTGTAGGTTTCACGCGTTGCAGGATATAATTTCTCCGAATTAAAATGAATTAACCAAGAGAAAAAAAGGAAAAAGGAAAAAAAAACGCCTCGTAGAATTCAATAAGAGGAATGGAAATGAACGCAATATTATCATTAGACTCACCCAATGCGAATTCCGTGCGATTCTCTCTCCATGGAAACCGAGGCTTCGACGGTCAAGGAGGAGTTATTTTGCGATGATTTTATCGACTTCAATTTTGGAGAAGGCGACGCGGCGATTCGCACCGAGTTTTTGAAAGGAGGTTCGGCGGCGGTTTCTTTTTCTTCAGGCTTGGAGTTATCAAAACTGCCGCCGGATTTCGGTCAGTTTCCTGTAAGTCTGATTTTTTCTATTGATGGTGATTCGTTACGCCGAATCGAACTCGCCGGATAATTATGGATGGACGAAAAAGAAAATATATCACATCAATTTGAATAGTACATATTTTCATATTTCTTTGTAATTATTATTATTTAAAAAAATAAAAAGCCACTGACTTGAGAGTATGCATGTCTCCACTGCTTCACTTTCTTTGTTTTTCTCTCAGTCAATCATGTGGACAAAAGTATTGTTGTTAATTCACATATTTAATTTTAGAAAAAAGAATTATGTATTTGATTGAATCTTATTCTAAAAGAATAGATATATTTTCTGTAAAAAAAAATGTATGTAAAGTGTCTTCATTGTTAGCGCAATTTGAATATAGTAGTAGTTACTGAATTGTTGAGGCAGGCCAACAGGCTTTGCTTTTTCTTTCTGTAAAGATGTGTTTATTCGGGTAGTAAAATTTTTTGAATTTAAATAAATTTAAGATAACACTTTCTTATTGTTTTTCTTTAAAACTTAATTGAAACTCTTATAAAACCTATGTAATTTGGGTAAATGATTTATTTTATTTTATTTCTTTTGAGAATAGTCTGAAGCAATCTTGAAGAGTTTTTTAATTTTTTTTTTATATTAAATGTGTCTATGTTAGGAAATCGTCCAGGAAGAATTAGAGTGGGTATCAAACAAGGAAGCGTTTCCAGGCTTAGATGAGGCATTCTTTGGGATATTATCCGAAAACCAAGAGCTATCCATAAAGAACAGCCCGGTATCGGTGCTTGAAGACACCTACGAGATGATCGAAGACACCTACAAGATTGTCAAGAGCTACTTCAATAGCATGAAACTCCCATCGACTCATCCTGTCCGGCCCCGGTCAAAGCGAACAAGGGAAAGGCGAGTCATCTTTGACGAACTAGCCATCCCACAACGCTCATTGTCGAATGAGACATCATCATCGTTGGGAAAAACAGAAAAGACGGCCAGGCGGTGCTGGCACTGCCAAACGGACCATACTCCACAGTGGCGAGCAGGCCCGATGGGAGCCAAGACACTGTGTAATGCTTGCGGAGTGCGATACAAGTCGGGGCGGTTGCTGCCGGAATATCGGCCTGCCAACAGTCCGACTTTCTCGAGCTCGCTGCATTCTAACTCGCACCGGAAAGTGGTGGAGATGAGGAGACAAAAGCAGTTGCAGTTCTATGAATAATTTTGTTGCTAGGGATTTAGCAGTTTGGTGTCAAGTTTTCTTGTTCTTGTGTCTCTAAAGTTTTTCTTTTTCTTGGTTAAATTAGAGGATGTAACCACTGATATTTTTGAAGGTTGGACGAATTTTAAGGGTTTGTTTTTTCTTTTAAAAAACTTTCTACACATTTGTTTTTTTTAAAATTAATATATTATATATTTATTATTTTTATATTATTTATATCTCATAAAAACATTTTTTTAAAACCAAAATACAAAACCCATCACACACATAGGCTCTATTTATATAAATATGTTTTAAAATTTTATTATTATAAAATAGATAGACCCTCTGATTTTCAAGATTTTTGCAATTAGCATTTCGAAAATAAAAAGCCACTTACTTTAGTGGGATCTTATCGACTTCTTTGACTTTCACTAAATTCTATGGACAAATAGCACAAAGAACGGGATGAAATATTTATTATTAGGGTGATAATATTTTGAATAATTATAATGAATAAAATTATTTAATTTAATAGTCTTGATAATTGATAGCTACTGTACTCAAGGCGAAAAATCAGCATTCTTAACAAAATATTATAAAGAAAAAGTCAGCATAATTAATAAATACAAACAATACACTAGATAAAACTGCACAAAATCCATTTTTCACGAAACAAATATACTCATTTTTAAACCCTACGAATAGTTACAGAATCCTCGTTCTAAACCCTTATAAATATACTCATTTATTCTTTAAGGCTCAAGAAATAATAAATATTTTAAAAATAGCTTTACTCTGGTTCTAAATTTTTTTTATTACTAAATTTAAAAGGGATGAATATATTTATATTATAATTCAGAAGGTAAAAAAATAAAAAATTCTAAAATTCATTCGCAGTTTCGACATTATAAATCAAACATAGTTAAATATGAACGACCTTAAGAATTAAAAACATAATTTATGAAACAGTGATGGACTATTGGAATTTGACACAGTTTTATAAATATAAAAAATTTGACACAATTTTATAAAACCTGTACAATTTTGCCAACACATTATGTGTTAAATAAAAACCCATAGTTTTGCTCTATGAACACTAATTGTGTTGAATTCAATTATAAATTATACTACTCGTTCTGCTCTAAAATTTTCATTTACATTTTGCGTGTTGATCCTTAAAAATAAATTATTATATAAAAATGCAGTACAAATCAAGGTAAAAATGACAAAAATACTTATATCAATGTCTTATAATACTATTATAATAATATTTGTGCAAAAAATTATAAAAATATAAAAATATTTTAATGTTAAATACAATTATGCAAAAGGTAAATGATACCCTAAGAGCCAAACTAAGGGAATATTATTTTTACACATTAAATTAATATAATACAACTAAAAACTATGTAGATTGAATAATAATACTCCTCTGTCATTTGAATTTATGCCCACTTTTTTCGGTTGTCATAAAAATAATATTTTCATTTTTTTCATTAAAAATACTATTTTTATCTATTTTTTAAAAATTTTGTTTCCGATCATAAATGTTTGAAACCTATAAGTTACCAAAATACTATTATTTTATCATTACATCATTACTTTTACATACTAAAAAAGGACAATTGTCTTTATATACATAATTCATACTATAAGTCAATAAAATACTAATATAACGTGCTAAAAAGTAAATGAAAAGATTATTATAGGCGGATGGAGTACGCAATTGAAACCCTAAGTTATATCCAATCCATCCCATTCAACCCTAACGTTTTAACCTTTTAAGGATGTTTTGTTTAAAAAATTTGGAAGATTTTCATTATTTATACAAAAAAATTTCTCTAAAATATTAAATCAAATATTTATTTTATATTTTTTATATTATACAAAAAATTAATTTTATATTAAAAATATAACACTAATACTTATTTATATTATATCATGCAATTATTTCATTTCGAACTTTTTATTATTCAAATTCAACACCATCAGGTAGATTGTATGTATATGCATCCACCATAAGGAGAAAAGATGGAGATTAAAGATACCAACAAGAAGTCAGACTTGAAATAGATAGATAGAGAGGAAATAAAGATAAGACAATTAATAGAACAATTACCATAACAAAAGTAAATTGTGGATTTTGTTATGTAATAATAATAATATAATATAATGTTGGTAAGTATATATAATACATATATTATATGTATGTATGTATGCAGATAGTATATATTATATTATATATATATATGTACATATAATGCAGTATCTATACATATATATTAGAGATGAATGTGATACTACTAGTGTAATTAATGCAGAGATAAGAACCGAGAGAGAGAAAGACAGTGGTAAAATGCGGAGAATTGATATCATTCACATATAGGTTTCTTTAACCGACCACAAATATTCACACCTAGTTTAAGTGTCTGCCAACAAGTTTAAGTGTCTGCCAACAAAATGTTATATATTGTATTTGTGTACAACGCTCCCCGTGAATGTTTTAAACAAAGAATGTGTCTCGTTAAAATCTTATTATGAAAAAATTCTGTGGAAAAAAATCGTAGTGAAGGAAAAAAAGTACATCATTCTCATATTATTGCGCTCCCTCTGTTTTGGACTTTATTTAATGTCTTTCATCTTATGCATTCCAATTTCTTGTACTAGTTTATTGAATATTGCAGTTGGTAACGCATTCGTAAATAAATCTGCAAAATTTTCAGACAATCGAATTTGTTGCACATTAATTTCACCACTTTTCTAAATATCGTGAGTAAAAAAGAACTTTGGAGATACGTGCTTTGTTCGATCGCCTTTAATATATTCTTCATTTAACTGAGCTATACAAGCTGCATTGTCTTCGGATAATATTGTATGAGGTAATACATCATAAAAAATCAAGCCACAATTTTTATGAATATGGTGAATCATAGACCTCAACCAAACGCATTCACGACTGGCTTCGTGAATTGCTAAAACCTCAGCATGGTTTGAAGAAGTAACTACTATTGTCTATTTAGTAGATCTCTAAGAGATTGCAGTTCACCACAAGTAAATAAATAGCCAGTTTGAGATTTTTCTTTGTGTGGATCAGACAGATAATTAACATCAGCATAATCAATTAATTCATTTCGAGATTCACTTAAATAAAATAGACCGAGGTCATGAGTCCCCTAAAGATAACGAAAAATGTGCTTGATACCATTCCAATAGCGCTTTGTGGGGGATGCGCTAAACCTGGCCAGTAGATTTACTAAAAAAAGATATATCTGGTCTGGTACAATTTGCAAGGTACATTAATGCGCCGCCAATAGCGCGGAGATATGGTACCTCCGGGCCAAGTATTTCTTCATTTTCTTTTCTTGACCTAAATGGATCTTTACTGGGATCAAGAGATCTTACCACCATTGGTATACTCAAAGAGTGAGATTTATCCATATAAAATTGTTTTAATACCTTTTGGGTATATGTGAATTGATGGATAAATATTTCATTATTAATATGATCCACTTGTAATCCCAGACAATATTTTGTCTTTCCAAAATCTTTGATCTCAAATTCTTTCTTTAGATATTCAACTGCAATTTGGATCTCTTCAGGAGTTCCAATTAAATTGAGATCATCAACATATATTGCAATAATGACAAAATTTGATCCATTTTTCTTTATAAAGACGCATGAGCATATTGGATCATTAATATAACTTTCTTTTATTAAATATTCGCTGAGACGGTTATATCACATTCGACCTGATTGTTTAAGTCCATACAATGACTTTTTCAATTTGATGGAATATGATTCCTTTGGGTTTAATTTGTATGTTTCAGACACATTGAATCCCTCAAGAACTTTCATATATATATATATATATATCAATATCCAATGAGTCATAAAAAAAAATATACAGTAACTACATCTAAAAGATGCATATCGAGCTTTTCTCGCACTGCTAGGCTCACAAGGTATCTAAATGTTATTTCATCAACAACTGAAAAGTATGTTTCATCAAAATCTACTCCTAGTCTTTATGAGAATCCCTGAGCCACAAGACGGGCTTTATATCTCACAATTTCATTATGTTTATTTCTTTTTCGTACAAACATCCATTTGTATCAAACTGATTTTATACCATCCGGTGTTTGAACAATTGGTCCGAAGACCTCCTTTTTGTTTAATTAGTCAAGCTCTGATTGAATCGCATGTTCCTATTTTGACCAGTCATTTCTTTGCCAAAATTCATGAACCGATTTTGGTTCTGGATCCTCATTTTCTTCCATTATATCAAGTGCTAAACTGTAGGCGAAGGCATTATCAGTTTTTTTACGGTTCCAACATTTTCTTGAAGTAACGTAGTTAATCGATTTTCAATAATCTCATCATGTTCTTCAAGATCGAGGTTGACTTCCTCATTAGATTGAGGTTTATCAATGTCATTCCTGATATTTTCATGATTATCATCATTAATTCCTCTTTTCTTTCAAGGATGTTTGTCTTTGGAACCGAGTGTTCTACCACGCTTTAAGCATGTCGCTGATTCATTAACACTTGCAATTTGTCCATCAGGGACAGTTAATTTAGCCGGAGCATTAGCAGCTTGGATATATGATCGAGTGACTTTGCTCGAGTCATTGAAAGCATCTGGTTGATTTGCAATATTTTGAAAATGTATAATACGTTGAACTTCTAGTTCACACTGCTTTGTACGAGGATCACAAAAATTCAATGGGATTTTCCAATTAATATCCCTTTTCTGTTCATTTCTATCTCCCCATTATGTCGGAAAATATAATTCGTCAAAATGACAACATGCAAATATTGCAGTGAATAAATCACCCGTCATAGGTTCAAGATATTTTATAATTGACAGCGATTCATATCCGACATAAATGTCCAATCTACGTTGAGGACCCATTTTTGTACATTTGGAGGTGGAATAGAAACATAAACAGCGCACCTAAAAATACGTAGATGAGATATATTTGGTTCGTGACCAAATACTAACTGCATCGGGGAGTAGCTATGATAGCTTGTCGGCCTCGTTCTTATAAGTGTTCCTGCATGTAAGATTGCATGTCCCCAAGCTGAAACGGACAACATAGATCTCATTGGTAATGGTCTAGAAATCAATTGCAATCTTTTAATAAGTGATTCTGCTAGGCCATTTTGTGTATGAACATGAGCAACTGGGTGCTATACATTAATTCCAATCGACATGCAATAATCATCAAATACATTTGATGTATATTCACCAGCATTATCCAGACGTATAATCTTGATGGGATTATCGGGGAATTGTGCCCGTAATTTAATAATTTGGGCAAACAATCTCGCAAATGTCATATTATGAGTAGATAGTAAACAAAGATGTGACCATCTGGTAGATGCATCAATAAGCACCATAAAATATTTAAATTGCCCACACGGTGGGTCTATTGGTCCACAGATATCCCCGTGTATTCTTTTAAAAAATGTAGGTGATTCAATACCTACTTTAGTTGGCGATGGCCTGATTATCAATTTTCCCTGAGTGCAGGCAACACAGGTTAACTCATTTGAGTTTAACACTTTTTGACCTTTTAATGAATGGTCATGCGAATTCTCAATTATTCGCCCCATTATTATACTGCCAGGATACCCAAGACAATCATGTCATATTTGAAAATCGGTAGTCTTTTGATCTACCGTGAGATGTGTTTCAACAACACCTAATCTGGCATAATATAAGCCAGTAGAGAGTGGGGGTAATATCTCAATGATGCATTTCTTTTTATCAAGGATATTGGTGATCAATAAAAATTCGGTATCACTCATAGTTTCAATGTGATAACCATTTTTCCGAATGTCATGAAAGCTCAGTAAGTTTCTTCGAGCTTTAGTGGCCAACAGTGCATATTGTATCACAATTTTCGTCCCCGCGGGGAGAAATATAATGACTTCTCCAGAGCCTTCAATTAATTTTGCACTGCCACTTATTGTATTGACATTCATTCTTTCCCTTTTCAAATGGGAGAAATATTTTTCGTGTTTCAATATAGTATGTGTTGTTGCACTGTCAATAAAACACATATTTGCATATGTTATGCACAAAAAATAATAATAATAAGGTAATAGTGGTAGGTCGGACAGACAGGTCTGATGGTCAGCAGGTCGGACAGACAGGTCTGATGGTCTGCGGTTGGATAGGCAAGTCGGCTGGTCTGCGGTCGGATAGGCAAGTCGGCTGGTCTGCGGTCGGATAGGCAAGTCAGCTGGTCCGCAGGCGGATAGACAAGTTGCTTAGTGGGTGCGGCCAAGGAGTCTTTTGGTCTAGCGATTGGTCTGTGAATTGGTCGGTTGGGCTATTTGAGTTTTGGAACTGGTGGAGGCGTTTGGCAAGGCGGTTGATATAACCGACCAGATGACGTTTCAAAACGTTTCTTCTTGGGCGGTTGACGGCGGTTGCTGGTGACGGTTCCAAAACGTCTTTTCAAGGAATATTTAAGGATTTGGATCAACAACTGACAATCATCTTCAATCAATTTCAACAAAAACAAAGTCAGATTCGGGGATCACCATTTTAAATTTCCAGTATGTAGTTTTTAAATTTCCAGTTTATGTATGTACTTTCGAGATTTCTAATCTCAGGCACTAATTAATCAAATTTGAGGATATTTCCATATATTTGAATTTTACTTTTTATTTGTTGAAAAAAATACATCAACAACATCATTTTGTTTGGCATCTATTTAACCTTCAAATATAAATAAATACAATATTAATAAATATTACAAAATACATTACAAAAAGGTAATATGCGATAATTTAAAGATAACAAAATATAAAGTAACATAATGAAAAATGACATAATATGTCTGTCACTGGGGATTAGCTGGATCTACGACAACATTATATCAAGATGCGTTGTGTCGTAATCCAGAAGATCATCATCAGGGTCATCATCGTTATCAACGTGATTAGTCTCGATCTCTTTCCCCTTTTTCTGCAGTGAGGTCTGATAAAGATCGACTAGGTGTTTGGTTGTTCTGCAGGTATTGGCCCAATGGTCTTCAATGCCACATCGATTACAAATACCGATTTGTCTCTTTACTTGTTTAGCATTTTTGGCTATATCCCCATATTGGGGTTTACTCTACTTCTTGTTAATGTCAAACCTGTGGTGATTGTAAGGGGTATATCAACCGCGTTGACTCTCACGGCCGCGACCACATCTACGGCTTCTACCACGTCCTCGGCCTCGTTCAGAAAATGTCACGTTCACTTTAGGGAACAGACTGGAACCAGTGGGTAGAGACTGATAATTTTTCATCAGTAACTCATTATTTTGCTCAGCTAATAAAAGACATGCAATGAGTTGTGAGTACTTTTGAAAGTTTTTCTCACGATACGATATTGATGTTGCAGTACAACATTAGAAGCATGAACGTAGAGAATCTTTTCAAATTTATCATTCTCAGTAACATTTTTTCCGTAGAGTTTCAACTGAGATGTAAATGGATAGCATAGTTGTACTCTGTAACAGTTTTAAAATCCTGCAATTGTACGTTAAGCCAATCATGTCGGGCTTCGGAGAGAGTATATATTTCAAGTGCCTAAATCTCTCCCTCAATTCATTCCACATATCAAGTGGATCTTTCACCGTCAAATATTCGGACTGTAAAGGAATGTCCAAATGGTGACGAATGAAAATAATAGCCTTAGCCTGACCTTGGCTTGTAGCTGCATTTTCACTGCAAAAATTGTATGAACAAGGCCCATAGAAACCAAATACATTTCTACGTCCAGGGACCAAGTCAGAAAATTATTGCCGGTAAGAGACAAAGGTTTAAAAGAAAACTTTGCAAGATTTTCCATAGTTTAGAAAATAGATAATATAGATAGTATAGAAATAAAACTTACCAAAAATAAAATAGACAAGAGTTTTCGTATTGATAACGTGTTATGTAACAATAATAATATAATATAATGTTGATAAATATATATAATATATATTATATGTATATGTACGTATGCTGGTAGTATATATTATTATATATATGTGTACATATAATGCACTATCTATACATATATATTTGATATGAATGTGATACTACTAGTGTAGTTAATGCAGAGATGAGAATAGAGGGAGTTGTAAAATGTGGAGAATTGATATCATTCAAGTACATTATGCTATACATATATAGGTTTCATCAACCAATCACAAACATTCACACCTAGTTTAAGTGTCTGCCAACAAAATGTTGTTATGTATTGCATTTGTGTACAACAGATTTCTCATTTACATTTTCATTATCTCCATTTTCACTATTTTCATTTTATTTTTTATAACAGCCGCTACTAGCTGAGTGGCTCTGCGTAAACCTTGGGCCACAAGTCTCACTCCACACCACCAGACCAGTATTTACAAGACACTATTTTTATATGATTTATGAAATACTACTTAACCAAATTTGTGATTAAAAGTTTTAGTCATATTCACACTTGAAGAAATATGGGCCAAATCTATGCAATTCAACAAACTTCATGCCATTATTATTGCTGAAATCATTAACAATCTAGTTGTATGACAGATAGGTATAGGAAAACTTAGGAATGATTCATAGAGATTGAAGACCAAGCAATTGTCATATCATACAAAGATCAATTGAGATCCAACTAGATTACCATTCTGATTGATCATCAATTGATATAACCATTCCATAAAAAAGCTAACAAATATATTTAATGTTGTGTGCTGTAGAGAGAATGGTAATCTTGTTGGATCTATAATATCTATGGAATGGTTACCATTCCTTATTCAATTGATCATTAATTAGGAAGGTTCCCAACCAGAAGCTGTTGGTTATAATTCAGTCACTTCATTTAATGTTGTGTGCTATACACATTACTGCAGAGACAAGTGTCAACTGTCAAAGTGTCGATTTACACACATACAGCTGTATGGGTTTTGTAACAACCCTAGGATTATAGCAGCAAGAGGTTTGTGCAATTTGCATGGGGAGAGCAAATCATCCACAACTTTTGTCCTTAATAGTTTGGAGAGATTTTGTACTACTTTGAGAGAGATTTCCAAGTAGGGTTCATAATATCTCAAATAGATTTTGAAGAAATCGACAAAGATATCGGGTATGTTTAGTACACCCTACTACGTTGTGTGCTAGCCACAACTCTCACAGGTATTGAACGACGAGTGAACTGATGACATGAAACACAACAAATTGACAATTGAGCTGCTACCACCAATATTATAGTAAACAAGCAAAGTCCTTGCCCTTTTGGTAAGCCGGAAAAAGGGAAGTTACTGTTGCTAAAAAAAAAAAAGATTACTCGTCTTAAAGGGATACATTTTTTGTTGCTCTAAAGAGAGATGGGAAAATCCACTTTCTATGTTTCGGCCTGGAGATCCCATCCCAATGATTGAAAAACTAATGCTAGCACACAATACCTAATATTCGAGACCCGGTCAATCTCAAAAGACATCAAAGGAAAATTGATGTTTCATACTTGTTGTACTTGAAATTACGTAGTAGGTTTTTGGATCTTGGTTTTAAGACCAAATGACATGAGGTAGTAATGATTGAATGTGTTTAATCCAATTTTCCAAGTACCAGCTTTCTACTTTCTTAGTAATGATGGGATGCGTTTAATTTAAGTATTTGCAAGAACTCGTCACGTTTCAATCTTTTCCGGCTTGGGCAAGACTAATACTAAAATAGGAATGATACTAATATTTTCCACCTATAAAAACTCCTACAAGAAAATAACAAATAATAACAGATAGACTATTAAAACATTGAAGCATATGGGAGTACAAGAAAGTACCTTGTTAAACTCTTCAGAGTTCCTTGTGGCATGATAGAAGTTGAGACCACACCTTAAGTAACTAAGCACTCCGTCTCAGCTGCTGTCGGCAAGGCTTGTCAAGAGAACAATCGCCTCTTCTAGCTTCGAAAAATGGATTAAAAACTTCTCATGAACTTCAGCTGAGCCATGCTGATTCTGTTGCCACTGAGACAGACTGTCAACCATGACCTGCAGACCACTCTGCAGCAATTCCACACCTTTATTTATTCCATCAGGAAATTTCCTTTTCTTATTGGGCTGTTTCTCATCATCAATATCCATGATGTCAGGGAGTTTATACTCAGAATCATGCCTTATGATCTTGTGAAATTTTTCTTTCAGCAGTTGGCCTTCTTTGGCGAGTATTTTGAGCTGGTCGGAACTGGCTTGTATCGTAGTACAAGCCATTTCCTTCTCCAGAACTGCTTTAAGCTCCGACATAAATCTTTCTTCATCTGCTGCATTTCCAGACTCCAAATCAAAAGACAGTGCAGCATCCTGTGGCACAAATCGCCACAGTTGGTTACAAGAAGTGTGAGCGGCAAAATATCCAAATGCTGTGATTACAATATGAATAAATGCCCAGTGTCTTTCTCTCAGTAACATATGGTACAGCTTCCATGCAGCTGAACTTTTGGCACTTCCGTCACTGTCTGGCAATGACATATGAGCGAGTCCAGCCATGAAATGAGCTAGATTCGGTTTGCATAGAAATAGCTTAGCGTGGGATGCTGTGGACTTTGAAATAAAGAGGTTCTGAAGCTCCAAGACAACATCTTCCATTTCATCGGATGAATACAAATGCTTCATACAAGAAACGATGCCTAGCAATTCACCAAGAAGCGTTCCATATTTGTCCATGATTGCACTGTTTGAAGCGGTTTTGCACTTGCAAATAATAGAAACCAGAAATCTCAACGTCTTTATGTCACTATCGGACAGGCTAACCTGGCTGAATGAATTTATGTGTTAAATACATAAATGCAATGCCTCAAACTTAGTAACAGAAGAAAGCTTACTGAGTCTGAGTAAATGAGTATTTTAAACTTAACAAGTGAGAGGACTATCATTATGCAAAATTTTAATTGTGATGCAGTGAACTTACAGGGACTTAAGTGCCGCACAGAGAGCAGATATGGGAGTACCATAAACAAGAGAATCACTACCTCCAGGAGAGTTATCTTCAAAGCTCTCTAGGAAGTTGTAATATTGAGTCACGATTCTTTCTTTAGCATTACTCCTGTTCCTCTCTGAAAGAGAATTTAGGGGAAAACCTTCCATGAGAAGTGCCACGTGCACATTTAAAACATACTGAGATCTGCCAGTTTCAAATATGGAACTATAAAATTGATCAGCCATGAATTCTGGTCCATAAGTAGCAAGAATGCTGATCAGCCTTGCAATTTTTCGGAGACCATTCTGACAAAATAGTACTGGTTCTTGAGATGTTAGCAGGAGTACAACACACAGCTTATCAACGATGTCATTCACCATATCCTGCTCGCCATGACGTGTCAAGAAACACCAAAGTTCTGTGATGATTTCCCAACAAAGAAAATGAGGGTGGAAAAGATTTTTAATAAGGAATAGCTCTACTTCATTCCATGCAGGCGTTGAGAAGGCAACAATCATAAATGTCTTCAGCGCATGAAGAATGGCACAGAACATGGGATGGTGAGTTGATTCGCCGTTTCTTCCTGACACAAGTGGTGTAGGAACCTGCAAAACAAGAACAGAACTGTATACATCTTCATCTACTATTGTATCCATCAGCCAATCTAGCCTTTTGGCAATACCAAGTTTTGTGTCATCCTCTAAATCAACAGAACCCATTAGAAGATTGAGATACAAGGCAACTTGACCAATGGAGAGCATCTTCTCCTTGTTCATAGAATCACTTACTGAAAATATCACATCTGATGAACTGAAGCTACTATTATTGTTCTCAGCCTGAGAAGTCATGTCACTTTCAGTGTTAAATAGCCAGTCCAAAATCTTGAACTTGTTTTCTTGCTTCAACTGACTTGAGTTTAACAGAGAGTTAAGCAAGTGCAAGGAAGTTGGTTCCAGGATTTCAGCCAAAACTTCACTCACGGACTTCAAGTGGTCCACCATACTGAGTGAAATTCTGAAGGCTAATATCTTAACAACACAGTGTGATATCTCTTTGAACACGGAAAAGGCTTGGATTTGGTACTGTGAAATAATTCTTACAGCATTGATCAAATAGAACTTCACTGGAAGAAAAATCCTTTTGGCTTCTATTACAGAAACGTTTTCCTCCATTGAAGACCAGCACTCAGCCGCACATTTTAACGATTCACTGGCCAGTGAAATGAGATTCATTATCACACCTGCTATGTTCACCTTTGCTGCTAAAGAACCCTTCCCAAATTGAAGCAAAGAAACTACACCTTTCCATGACATATTTAGTAGGCTGACAAGAGTGCCACCATCAGAAGCTGCCACAGTGCCCAATTCACATAATTTTTCTACAGCACGATCAACTACAATTATGGCAAAATCTCCATTTTCAGTTTCTTTACAATCTTTTGCATTTTCCTTTTCTGCATTCCCAAGGTAGGTATCCCAATTTACACCATTGCAGTATACCTTGCACAATCGAGTCATGGAATCTAGGGCCACCTGTGCTGCCTTTAATAATTCTGAACCTAATAGTGGTATTCTCTGTAGAGAAATCACACAAGTGCAATAAGTATTGGAAATGAGAGTTTTTTTGTGAATATGCATCTCTACTTGTTACAACAAAAATGCAAATATACATCTCTACAAAAATAGCAATTGTACACCTTCTGAAATCAATGTTGGATCAGGCAAGATGGAGGGAAGAGAACGTAAGCTCAATAAACATCATATGATTCTTGATTAGGTACCATTAACAGCCTGTACACCAAATACACATACAGAGTATGCTACACTGTCAAAGTAAAACAAAGAGGTCCTAGTACTATGAACAAGCACAAGTCTACCTAATTATGTGATAGAGTTGAAAAATCAATGAGTAAAGAGAATAGAACACTTGCTCCTTCAAAATGTGATCATCAAAGAAACAACAGACAGTGATTGGCATACCTTCTTAAGAAAGAAAGGGTGATAAAGTCGGTTTAAACAGAGGTTATGGAAACCTAAGAGGACAATGCGTAATGATATAGAAAGTACAACACATTTTTTCCCCTCAGAAGCAATAGCACATTTATATAAAATAAAACTAATTGTGACACACATAACTGGTTCACCAACTGAAAAAGATTACTATAAGCCAGTATAAGTTGTTAATACCTTTATCTCAGACACCAAATCTTTCATCAATGCAAACTGTTCTGAAATGAAGCATTCTAGGTTGTCCACCAATTTCTTACTAGTGGAAGCAGGGTATCTTGCTAAAGCTGTATAGCTGGCAGTTGAGTAGCTGAGCAGATCCAAAACTAACTGAAAAAGTTCAAAAGGTTTTAACATGACCATTGAATCTTACTTACTTGGGAGAAGATGATGTTCTGAATTGATATCTTACAAATCTATAATATCAATTTTATGAGAAGTTAGAATTCTTCTGAGGAAACAAAAGAGACCAATAACCAAATTGAACACGTTTCCGTGAAAAAGAAGCATTCACTATTTTTCTAGTGTTGCAATCATGAGGAATTATAACAATGTAAACTCCAATCCACTGTAGCATGTAGAAGCATATAAGAGATAATCAATATTCTACTTTACATATTGTCATTCTTCAACATAATGTAGAAAAAGAATCTTACAAAACCAAATTACATATGTAAACAAGATAATGTTTATAAGTCAGAAATGTAACAGAATAGAATAAGTCATCAAGATAATGCCCCAATGACCTTCACCTGATAAAAGAAACTTGAATGTTCTTCTTCTGGAGAATCCTCGAGTGACATGAGAGTCATTTTCAAATGCTTTCTGCACCAAATGTTTGCCTAAGAATGATGATCAAGATATTAATTACACATTATTGATGAACTCAAAATAACAAAATCACAAAATACTACTATCAGCCATATTAAAAAATAAAAATAAACAGATTAAAATAAAAAAAACATCTTATAGTCCAAGATAATAAAAATTATGGACAAGAACAAAGAGCATACTTTTGTTCCCAGTGCGATAAACTGAACCAGATTTCCTGAAACATCTGAATCCAAGTATTTGGCCGCCACGTGTAAAATAGTTTTGTTCAAAGTGCACTGAGATATATCCAAGCACGTAAAGTCCTCCCAAAACATCTAAATTGTTGAAGAAAACAAGATAAGCAACTACAAATAGCTACAATGGGCACCAGATGTCATCGCATTCTAGCACGTATTTATAATCCAAATGCATATACTGTTGAATAATTATACAAAAACAAGAAAAAAAAAAACAAGCAAACCAAAAGTTTGAATATCGTGAGCATAATTAGGATACTGCCAAATGCTCAACAATTGTATTCACTTCAGATTTCTCATCTATACCCAATTCCTCCAAATTCTGGAGCAGCTGCACACGATTTTCAACCACCTACAAATTCCATACATTTATTATGTAATCAATAGCTGAATTATGAGTAAAAATAAAAAACTGAAACAGACACAGTTTCTAGCCCTCCACTCTTCACCAATACTACCATTTCAATGATCTCTGGAGGTAAAATGAAACAAGAAACCTCAAATTCCGATGCTTAAAAACTGCTCCCAAAATGCAAACACAGTAATACTCCTGCTTTATTCCACACATTAACCCATCAATCAATTTCTAAAATAAACAATCCACAACCATAACTGAAATAAGATTTACAAATGATTAGCCGATTAGCTAAATCTCGACCGCTTGCGCCAGTAACAAAAGAACGAAGATCTCAAAAATTTCTCAAAATCGTAAACCAGTATAATTAAGAGCTACAAAAGACGGTGCAGATTTACAAACAATAAGCATCGTAAAAACGCTAAAATTGATCGGTAATCAGAAGCTTGCCTCGGCAGATTTAATATCTTGAAGTAAGGCGAGCAAGCCTTTGCCTGATTTGGAGCTCTCCATCGTCTCCTATATCTCTGTTTCGGATACATAGCCTTGAATGGCTGTGTATTTATTCATTCCACTTTTCATTCCCGCCATAGCGAAAATGTAGGGTTAGTTTGTTTTTAGTTTCAACGCAAAAACAGAAGTATTGCATTACCATTGCCTCGGTCTTCTAATTTTCTTTTTATTCTTTTTTGTTCTTCTTTTTAGTTAAATTTATTTTATTATTAAATTTAATAAACTCCATTTTATATAAAACACAATATTATTTTCTATTTTGGTCTGTTTTAAAATAAGTTAATTTAGTAACTGCATTACCTATATATAACATATTTAATATCTTTTAAATTTTTAATATATTACACGATCCCTTGTTGCACAATTTATCTAAGAAATGTATTTTTGTCCTTTTTTTCATATAAATCAATATAATACTAATAAATAATACTGGTTTTATGGGAGATGGTACCTTTCCGTCCCATCTTAATTGATATATTTTTTTTTACTTTTGTTTATTTTATAATAATTGACATTTTTTTATTTTGTATAAAATTACTAAAAATCAAAACATATTTAACAAATATAATAAACTAGTTTTTTAGTTCCGTAATTGATCTCATTTATCATTTTAGTCTCGTAACTGGATTATATCACAAACTAGTCCTGTAATGTAAATTTTTTTTGCAATTTTAGTCCTTCAGCGACGGAGATACCTACGTGACACAAATGTAACTCGTCGGATGACACGTGTCTGCCAAGTCAGCGATACTTACGAACACCTGAATTTTATTTTTTTAATTTTATTTTTAAATTCTTAATTTTCAAAACTATTTTTGGAAATTTTTAATTTTATAAAAAAGACAAAATAAATTAATTAAAATAAAAAATAAATCTATGTGTCCATCAAATATCGCTGACCTGACGGACATGTATCTTCCGGCGAGCCACGCGGGCGCCACGTAGGCATTTCCGGTGCCGGAGGACTAAAAGTACGAAAAATTTTCACTTGCGGGACTAATTTGCGATAGACTCCAGTTACATGATTAAAATAATAAAGGGGTCCAATTACAATAGTGTCTTTTGTCATTTTCGTCCGTCTCAAAACAATAGTCCAATTTTTATTTTTGTTAACTAACTCCCCACCTTTTTACAAAATTATCCAAACTTTTTCACGATAATTACATAAAGTAAGAATATTTTGGTCTTTTAAAAACACTTTTACACCCATTACCAATATAATACTATTATTCATTAATTCCTGCATCAATTTTAAATATCACTATTGTTTTGTGACAGAGGGAATATAAATTAACTTATAATATAAATTATAAATAAATAAACGTTTTTTTTTTAATTTACTTATATTATAGGATTTTTTTTATTGCAATATAATTTTTAAAATATTTAAATAATATATTCTAATTTTTTAAATAATGTACTATATTAAATTTATTTTAAAATTATCATTATTATTAATTATATAAAAAATTATAAAATAATATTATAATTTATTATTATTAATTAATTAAATTTCATTATCTCAAATACTATGTCACTGATTAAATATGTCAATTCACCTTAAACAAAAAAATATATTTAATTATTACTTCTTTCATTTGTGATGTTTATATCATTTTACTTAGACACAAAGATTAAAAAAAAAAAATATTTTAATATAAAATAAAATAAGTAAAAAAAATATTATAAAAAATTTATTAAAAAATATATTAAAAAACAATTAAAAAATAAAAAATATTATAATATAAAAATAAAATAAATAAAAAAGAGATATTATAAAAACTTTATTAAAAAATATATAAAAAAACAGTAATGTAATAAATAAAATAATGAAAAATTAGTTATTAATTTCTTAAAGTATAATAATATAAATATAGGAAAATAAAATTATTTTTTTTCCATGCATTGTGCATAAATACTGATAACAAAAAGAAAGCCTAATTACAGTGGGTGGGCGGAAAATACTACTCCCTTCGACCCATTTCAAAGTATAATTGTTATCATTTTCGTTTGACTCAATCCAAATTATTTATATTTCATTTTATTTAAATAAAAATAATTAATTATTAATACCAAAATATCTTTAATTTTTATTTAAATTGCAAATATACAATTATACATATTATTACTTTATATATAAACTTAAAAAGGCAAAAATATCAAAATTTTTTAAACACTTTTACTAATTAATAAAATATTATTATATTTTAATTTATTATAAAACCCCAAATGACCATTTAGAATTGGACAACAAAAATATTTAAATAATATTAATTTATTACAACTATTATCAATTTTATTACACATTATTCTTATTCTATTTAAATTTTTATACTGCTTTTGTTTTGTAACAAGAGTGCAATTTGTTTTTTATATGTAAATTTTTTAATATTAATATTATATTATTTGTCGTAAAAAAGACAAAAATATTCATATTAATACAGTGTAATATAAAAATAATGATATTTGTATAATATATTGTAAATTGCAAAGGTATTTATTATGTTAGATATGTAGTACAATTACTAAATTAAAAAATAATATCTTATTTTAAGACCGATAAAAATAGAAAATTGTATTAGTTTCCTTGTGGGACGGAGTGAGTAAATATTTTATAGTACCTTTATCCTATTTTCAATAAAATATTTTTTTTAATCTTTTCTCAAAAGATATAAATTTACCAAACATTAGTTTTTTTTTTTACCTAAGATTCCCTCTGTCCCACATATAATGTCTTATTTTTTATTTTCGTTCGTCCCACATTTAATCATATTTTTAAACTTTTAATTTTTAATTTTTTTATTATTCTAATTATTTTTATTACATTATAATTATTTTATTAATATATTTTTAATTATTTATTAATCATATCCCTTCTAAATTCTCGTGTCTACCGTAACGACAACTGTGACACCATATCGGGGACGACGGAGAGAGTATTATAGTATTAAATACTCCCTCTGTCTGCCTCTAAGGATCACATTTACATTTTATGTCATTGTACTTAACATTAAAAATATTTTTATATTTGTATAATTTTTTTTGTACAAATGTCCTTCTATTAGTATTATAAGACACTACTTTTCCAATTTTTCTTAATTTGTACTACGTTTAGATATAATAATTAATATTCAAATATCAACTCGCAAAAAGTAAATGAGACCCTTAGAGCCGGACGGAGGTAGTATATTTTAAATAAAAATTTAAATCAAAATCAAGCAGTTGTTTAGTTTGTATTTCAAACAAAAAAAAATTGTACTATTATTCCCAACAAAATTATATTGGTTGTGTTTGTTTATTCTTTTAGTTTGAGGTATTTTTTTATATGATATACGACTAATTGTGTCGATAATATAAAAAATAATACTATCTTCGTCCGGCTCTAAGGGTCTTATTTACTTTTTGCGTGTTGATCTTTGAATATTAATTATTATATCAAAACGTAATACAAATTAAGAAAAAATTGCAAAAATACTTCTATTAGTGTTTTATAATACTAATAGAATGACATTTGTAAAAAAATTATACAAATATAAGAATATTTTTAATGTTAAGTACAATGACACAAATGGTAAATGTGACCCTTATAGGCGGACGGAGAGAGAATTTTATCTTGAATATTGACTTTTGTGAAAAGATAAAATATATATATTGAAAATTGTGTTGAAAAAAAATTACGAGCAAACAAACCCTTAACTTTTTGTAAGGATATTGTTGATGATGATTTCAACAATAAAAAGTAAAATTCAAAAATATATTTCGAACTTGAATGAAGAGTGTCTGAGATCACGGATCCCTAGACAGACAGTACATAATATTGCTAAAGAAAAGAAAAATAAAAGCTGAAAAGGATAACTGGAAAACTAAAATGGTGATCCCCAATGAGAATTTCTTTGAAATTTTGTCTGATTGAAGATGCTTGCTCTCTATCGCTGAGGCTGCTTATATACGTATCAAACCAAACCGTCCTGAACCACTTCCATGACAGTTACCCTTGAACCACCCAAAAAACCACTTTCACATCGGTAACCGTAAAGAAACTGTTTCCACGTCGGTAATCGTAAAAACCTGCTTCCACGTCGGTTATAAACCGCCCAAAAACTACTTTTACGTTAGTTACCCATCCGAAAACTGCTTCCACGTCGGTTCTGAACTATCCAAAAATTGCTTCCACGTAGGTTCTGAACCATCCAAAAACTGCTTCATCGTCGGTTATCTTTGTAACCAACCGTCCCAAGGTCTAAACTCTGATGAAAACTATCTGTAGGACCAACCGTCCAACTGGCCTGGCCCCAACAACCATCTGACTGAATGACTCTAGTCCACCACTGGATTGCCACTAGGCCTATCCATTCATCCTTCCTGGGCTCAAACCCTAACCTTATTATTTTGTGCTCAACAACTTGCCTCCTCCTCATCTGACTCCTAAACGTCACTCTCGATCGGCTCAAGAAGTGACGGTTGGGAGTCTTCAACAACAATTGGGAGTATTTAACTATCAAACCCTTTTTTTTGCGCATCAATTCGGTTGCCAACAAGGTATTCCTGACTCTCTTGCCCGACCACACTACCGACTTCTCCTGAGCAACCACCAACCGATCTGCCAATAGTCGACCTTCCGGCCAAAAATCCTCCGGCGGTTGGGCTCCCATTTTTGGGTCCCCCGGCGGCTGGCTCTTCCAAAACCGGCCAACCAGCAGCCGACACTCCTGAGGCCAACCGACTTTCCGCTGAAGAGAAGTCTGGTAGAAATATCCTGAGGCCAACCGACTTCCCGATGGATGGCTGTCTCCAATCCTTCCCATGTGAGGCTAACCGATTTCCTCTAGTGTTGGCTCCTTCCGAGGCGACCTCCGTCTTGGGTCAGGTAGACAACTTCGCATGCTTCTAAAATTTCTTGTTGATATTCCGAATTTTAAATCAGCATTTCCATTTGGCAGCATAATTTCAATCTCTTCTTCATCTCCCAAGTTCTAGTTCCAACAACTGCGCGATCGATCATGGCCCATTGTGCAACACTGCCCTTTGCTGACTTGCAGCTTAAAGATCTTCAAGCTCTAGCTCAAGTCACGATTGATTTGCTGATTCAACATCCCACCGAGTCGACGGCTACTCCAGTTTTGCACCGACTGATGGAACGGATCACCGAACTCCAAGCCGATCTTCCAGTGATCCAAGCAGTCGGCCCGTCTCAGCCTCCGATCTTTCAAATGACCTCGAAATCAGCCGACTTAACGATCACGTCGTCAATATAGACTTCTATTTTGAAAACTTGATTACCATCTCAGAACATCAGTTGTTGATGCCAAAATGATGGCACACATTGGGACGCATAAATCCAATCCCTTCCAAGCAACACTGAATATGTGGTATTTGCATCTACTATAAAGAAGACGGTTGATATTATTTTAGGCTCGACCTCTATCGAGGCTACCATCATACCTTTCAGCTTGGTCGGCTGACCCGTGAAATTTTTTATTTCAATGTCCACTGGTGATAAATCAGAAACCTCATTGCCTAGTCTTTGAGGTATTTTTAAAGGCATAACATTAAAGACTGCACCATTATCAATGAAAACCTTACTGATTAATTTATCACATATATGAGCATTGACATAAAGGGGCTTCAGATGATGTACCGTTCCTTCAGGGAGAGAAGAGAAAACAATTGGTGGGGGACCATTTGTTGATGGATCAAGGTCCATCGCCCATTCGGGTTTCTCAAAACAGTTATTAGCTAAACTAGACCAAATGGGCTCCTCCCAAGTCTGCTCCTCTTGTTGCCAGCGCAGTCTTAACATCCTGACCTCAAAAGGGGACCATCCAGAGGCCTGATCGGTGGCTTTTTCCTTAAGTGACTTAATCTCAGTCGGTGGGAGGGACCCGAACCGAATTCCTTGGCCATTTTCTTTGATCTCTCCTATGATTGGATCAACATTAATCTTGTTACAATATCGACATATGTAAGTAACACTTGGCCTTCTTAACAACCCCCTGTTGATCCTCTTTTTGAACAGTCCGGTGATATGTGGTAGTATCTAAAGATAGTTGAATACCAGGTTGATGCCGGATCTCAGGTTTGGGGCCTGAGTGATCCCTACGATTATCAATACGGCGACCGTGCCGAGCAGCATATCTACGTTTAACATTACAAATCTGAGTATGATTCATAACTGGAAATCAAGGATTAATATTTACTGAAAGTGGCTTCCTATTCTGACCCCATTTACCGTCGAGTGGATATGGCTTCCTTGTTGGCCGATTTTGTACTAATACCGGGTCCTTAAGCTCTGCCTCATATGTTCTGTCTGGACGGTTCCATTTTTCTACAACTCGGTCTCTACAAAATTTGAATTATTCCTTCTGTTTTCCCTCCGGACCTTCATTCCTTGATAACTCTTTATTTGGAGAAACTCCTATTGTAGCAGTGTTACCTTGGGAAACGGTTGTTGTTCAACCTCCAGGGTGATATATTTGAAGCCTCCAGCTTTGATAGCCATTTGAATCTCCTTCATGAAATGTGTAAATTGACTTGTACTGTAAGTGAAAGAATTATGCCACTTGCAGTAAGGTCTTTCTTTAATTTCTTCTTTTGTCGTCAATCGTTGTCCTTTAAGAATCCAAATTTGTCCATCCTTCAAGAGGATATCGAAGATCTCGTCTACTTTAGAACTGTCAAAAGTCGGTTGATCCATTGCTTCGGTTCCTAGAATTGGTTTCAGCCTTAGGCAAACATACGGCTTCCCACTAACTATCTCTGCCGCTGCTTCCAACACTAGTTCCACATCTCCTTGCTAGCCATCTGTTGACCACTGTGGTGTCGAAAATTCTGATCTTTTTTCCTAAATAATGACTCCAAATGCCCAGCTTTAGACGTTAGACTAACCAGATCTTCTACCTCATGAGCGGTTAGTGACTCTCGTAGCCGTCCATGCATGTTTCGGACCACCAAATTGGTTATCTCTTTTTCCTCTATCACAATCGAACATTTGCCCTTCATCTAACGGATCCTTTCTATAATCTGGACAACATATTCTTCTGGCATCTGTCTCATTTCCACTAAATCAGTTAGAGATACCATTGGAACATGATTGAAGAACCTAGCGTAAAAGGCTATCTCAAACCCTTCTGATGACTCCAAATATGAGCATATTCTTAGCTTGACAAAAATGTGTATTACTTGAATTTCTGCATAAGAACCATCAAAATAATTCGTAATCGGCATACAATATTGATTTATATCACCAGGCATGATCCAGAATTCGTTGTTGAGACTATTAACGATTTTTGCCCTCTTAAGCGGTATTCTGGAGCCAGAAAAGCTAAGGCAGACGCCGCAAGCGACAGCCGCCTTCGCTCGCAAGCGCCCAAGACACACCTTGAAAACACTAAGGCATGAGAGGCAAGCGGCCACCTTCATAGCCGCAAGCGATAGCCTCTCCCGCTTGCAAGCTACAGTCCAGATACCCGCCGCTGCAGACTATCACCAGATTTCAACTAAGTACTTCAAATGCAGCGGTACAGCCATTCCAATTCCAGCTAGCTCAAGCGAGCCGTGCTACGCTGATGCCCTCCTGTTCTCCAGCAAGCGAGGAAGATCTGTGTCATCAACGCAAGCGAAGCGGATACCCTGGGAGTTATGGCCAGCAACTGCTTCAACAGAATAACCACCTGCAACCGCCTAACTGCCCAGCGGTTGGAACTGCCCAACAGCTTCTTGCAACCGTCTCGTTACACCTGCTATAAATAGGGCCAGATATCTGTATGTATATAGAATCGAATTCTTGGACGATTTTCAGAATATACACAGCGTTCGTCGTCTTCCTGTTTCCGAGAGCTCCAACCCTGTAAGGGAGTTCTCCACAGGAAAGGCCAAGGGAGTGGGCGTCTTCCCTCTCCCTTGGCCACGTCTTTAATGCTTTCTTAGACTAGATTACTGCTTTCATTTACAGCTTTGTAGTTTAATTCTTTTCGCGTTTTCATAGTATACAAGGAAATATCATTCTCTTCTTCAAATTAAATTCTTCCACAATTTTCCATACTTATATAAATCAATTTTAGAGAATTTCATATCACTGGTATAGAGCGAGAGACGAATTGATTAATTAAGCCTTGTGATGCGCCAAAAGCGGTCTCAAGGTAGTTCAACGTAGTTAAGTACGCGGGAGCCTTGTCGACCTACTTAATTACTGTGCTAAATTTGATTCTGATAAAAGAGTACCAACATCAGGGGGTAAAGCCACTAATGAGGCAGAAATTGGGAAAATTAACGGGACATAGACGAGGGTCTATTAGGTCGCAGAAATTCCTAGTGACAGTAGGGTTTCTTTCTTATAATGTCTTAATTCTGGGTGTCATTGAAGTCTTGTTGTAAATCCCTCCCAGGCCAAAATACCAGTGTGATGAGTTCTTTATAATCGAGTTTATATAATTACAACATCTTTCTATCATCGTTTTCGTGATATACATATATGCTTCCGATAACACAATTACGTCATTCGCTCGCTGCATCCAGGGAAATCTATCCATTTCGTAACGCACAGTTCAGACACAACGCCTCTCTTTCACTCTAATTCGCTCATATACATATACATATAATATGCCGCTCACTCACATCCCAATCCTCTCACTTTCGCTTCGCTCGTCTCTGTTCATTTTTACTGCTTTATTTACCGCTTTCAGTAGTAGAAGATTTATGCCCGCTCCAAGTGGACCCCTTTTTGTTTCTTCGTTGCTTCTCCAAGATTTCTACCATTGAAATTCATGACTTTAAATCCCTGTGTTCGACCTGGAAACTCACCAGTAAAAAGAGTATAAATAATTGTGATAACTATCCAGGGTCTACAACCACAAAATTGCTATATCTGATCATTCTTCTATAAGAACTCTACTCATTGATTTTCGAATAAAATTCCCTGCGAATTGATATACAACCTATACACAAATTATATTTTTCTGTTATCATAATTTGGCGCCGTTGCCGGGGATTTGAAACTCATGAAAAGTATCTGTTGGAAATCTTTTAAAGCGCCATAATTTACTTTTAATTCGTTGTAATCGTGCCTTTTGTATTTAATTAAATTCTTCTAACTTTCAATTTTTGTATGTGGCTGCCATTTTGTAGGGGTCCGAAGCGTTTTCAGCGTCCCATGAGTCCTACTCCCTCCGCTCGATCACAGAGACGTCTGTTCCGAGAGCAAGTGCGAAAACAACTCATGGCGAATCAAGGAAATGCTACCGCTCCTCCTACTGTCATCCCAGCTTTCCAGACTGCCGCTGGGACATCTTCAAACTCCGCCACATCTGCATCTTCGCAGGAGGTGCTGCTCCACGTCCCCACTGTGGTCCCTGCTGTCATTCCTCCTGCACTTTCACAGACTGAGGAGCAGCTATTGAGAGCCCTCAGTAGCATTCAACAAGGAATGGCGGGGCTGCAAGCGCACCTCGCTCAGGTGGAACAAACTCAAGCTGCGCAGGGAGCATATATTGCTTCCCAAGCGGCACAAGCTGCCACCACCGCTGCGATACCCACAACCATCATTCCCCCACCACCTACTGCTGAGCCTTACCAGAGGGCTGAGGGTCATAGGGCTGCTGATCGCCCACTTGCGGAAGTCCCCATGGATGTTCACTACCAGACCCTTCTGGATCACACTTTAATTACAAGTTCTGCGCCCAGAGGCTCTGGCCATTATGAGGTGAAACCAGCGCTCGTCAGCCTGGCAAGCCAGAGCCAATTTCATGGGCTGCTCAATGAAAGCCCTTACGAACACTTACAGAACTTTAATAGGATCGCTGCCACCTCCAAATCGCACGGCATCACGGAGGACGCTGCCAAACTGATTCTGTTTCCATTTTCTTTAACAGGAGAGGCCAAGAAATAGTTTGATAATCTTTATCCAATCCCTGGCTCATTCAAGGAAGCAGCGCAGGCCTTCGTGAGCAAATACCATCCTGTATCAAAGACCATTCGCCAGAGGAATGAAATACTTACTTTCAAGATGGCGAGTGATGAGACCCTTCCAAAAGCCTGGAGCCGATTCAAACAACTACTCCGCAACTGCCCTCATCATGAAATACCGGACTTCATGGAACTTCAGATTTTTTACTCAGGAATTACTCCTGAACTCAGAATGTCCTTAGATGCAGCGGCAGGAAGCTCGCTTATGGGGCGTTATGCCTCTGAAGCGAGGGCTTTGATAGAAAAGTTGGCGGCCAATCAGTCAAGTTGGCCAGAGTCCAACAGGCCCGAGCCATCGAGGGGTCTGTACCAGGTCCCTGCTTCCGTATCCCACGATGCAAGGATCGACAGTTTGTCAATCCAAGTGAAGGAGCTGTCTAAGCTTATGAAGCAGGACCTGCGTAACAAAGGAAAACAAGCGCTACATGAGGCCGCGGAATGCGAGGAGAAAGCTTATGAAGACCAAAAATGTCCGCAGGTTGCTGAGTATTCAAATGAGGAAGCGCAGAACCCGGCGGAGGTCTTTTATATGGCTGGCAGAAATGCCCCTCAATTCCAGCAGTTCCAAAAAGGGCAAGTTCAAGGCCCCGCTGGACCGTGTCCTCAGCAACAATTTCAGAGGCCACAACAGTTCGCTGCACAACAATATATCCAAGGGGGATATCATCCACATCATCAACAATACAACCAAACCCCCCATTTCCCGCAGCAGGCACATGCATTCGCTCAACCTCCCACAGCGGCACAAGTCCCGTTGAGTCTGGAGGAACTCTGGAGGAACACAGAGCGAGCGAATCAGGAGTTCCAAAGAAACATATCTGCTTTGATCAAAATGCTGGAAGTACAAGTCGGGCAGATTGCTGAAGCACTGAAGCTGAAGTAGAAAGGAATGTTGCCTGGGACAGTCGAGACTGTCCCGAACCAAGCGAAGGCCATCGAAACTAGAGGAGGGAAAAGGACGCAATCGCCACCACTGCCAGACAGAGGTATGAATCAATCTTCTTCCCCTATTGTTGCTAATATGCCTTTGCAGGATGAGATTAAACAGATTCCATCTAAGGAGCAAGGTCCATCCCAACCTCGAGCGATACCAGCCGCTCAGGAGTCTGACCCGAATGAAAGGGGTTTTGCTCAGCCGTTGGTTCGAGCCCCCTTTCCCGCACGATTTGGGAAGAAGGACAACTCCAAGGAGTTTGATAAGTTTGTACATACTTTCCGTAGTCTTCAAATTACTATACCGTTTGCTGATGCTTTGTCTCAGATGCCACATTACGCTAAGTTTATCAAGGATATAATCAATCGGAAGCGGGCATTTCCTGATGAAGTGGCAGCGGTGCAGCTGGAAAGTGTGTGCAGTGCCGTATTTAAGGAGGACCTCCCGAAGAAACTCAGCGATCCTGGGAGTTTTATCATTAGTTGTACAATAGGAAATTTAGAGCCGATTAGGGCATTATGTGATTTAGGTGCAAGTATCAATCTTATGCCCTTCTCGCTTTTCTCTAAATTAGGGCTTTATGAGTTAGAAGCATGCAGAACTGTAATTCAGCTTGCCGATAAGTCAATAAGATTGCCTAAAGGAATCATTCGTGATGTACTCGTGCAAGTGAACAAATTTATTTTCCCTGCAGATTTCGTTATTATGGAAATGAGCGAAGACCGCGACATTCCAATTATATTAGGGAGACCTTTCCTAGCCACCGCTCAAGCTACAATAAATGTTGCTGAAGGAAAAATATCCTTGAGTTTTGGTGGTGATAAAGTCACATTTTCCATGAACTCAGCACTGCGCCAACCTCAGGAAGAAAATTGTGATTTTATCAATGAGTTAAATGAAATAATAACTTTTGAGAACCATGTTACACTTGATAGCCTGGAAGGAATTTCAGGTAATGGATCGCTCGAACTGGAAGATAAAAAGAATTCAGCTGAGGCAAGCGACGATATTCAAGCGCCCACTGAATCCATTGAACAAGCGAATAGGGAACCAGCGAGCGAGACCAACAATAAGGATGAGCTGAAGAAATTACCTGAGCACCTCAAATATATATTCCTTGGGCCGGAGGAGAGTTTCCCGCTGATAATCTCCGCCTTATTACTGCCGGACCAAGAGGCTCAGCTCATCTCACTTCTCAAAAGAAATCAAGCGGCGTTTGCATGGAAAATCTCAGACATCAAAGGAATCAGCCCAGCGGTGTGTATGCACCATATAAGGCTGGAAGCTGATGCAAAACCATGTAGACAGCCTCAGCGGCGTCTGAACGAGAATATGCAAGAAGTAGTCAAGAAAGAGGTGATCAAATTGTTCGATGCAGGAATTATATACCCTATCAGTGACAGCCAGTGGGTTAGCCCAACCCAGGTGGTTCCCAAGAAAGGAGGATTCGTTGAACAGACAAGCGACGATGGGGAGGTCTTCATGACAAGACCTGTCACTGGATGGAGGGTTTGCATCGACTACAGAAAATTGAATTCAGCCACAAAGAAGGATCATTTCCCACTTCCCTTCCTTGATCAATGCCTTGAGAAGCTTGCAGGTCACGAATACTACTGTTTCCTCGATGGCTACTCAGGCTATCATCAAATTCCCATCAAACCGGAGGACTGTGAGAAGACCACATTCACTTGTCCATATGGGACTTTCGCTTATAGGAGGATGCCGTTCGGACTGTGCAACGCTCCGGCCACCTTCCAGCGATGCATGTACCATATCTTCAGTGATCTCCTGGACTCCTGTATTGAAGTTTTTATGGATGATTTCTCGGTGTATGGCAAGACATTTTCCAGATGCCTGAATAATCTGGAAAAAGTACTCCTCCGATGCATAGAGACTGATCTCGTGCTGAACTGGGAAAAATGTCACCTTATGGTGAATGAAGGAATTGTCTTGGGCCATAAGATCTCGTCTGCTGGTATAGAGGTAGATAGATCAAAAATTAGTGTAATCGAAAAAATGCCATCGCCCTCGAATGAGAAAGGAGTGCGAAGCTTTCTGGGTCACGCGGGATTTTACCGTCGTTTTATCAGAGGTTTCAGTCAAATCACACAACCACTCACGTCACTGCTGTGCAAGGATACTCAATTCCACTGGTCAAGCGAGTGTGAGGAGGCTTTTCAAATACTGAAGGATAAGCTGACCTCTGCTCCTATAATATCAGCACCAGTGTGGAGTGAGCCATTCGAGTTAATGACGGATGCAAGTGATTATGCCGTCGGCGCTGTACTAGGACAAAGGGTGGAGTCTAAACTTAACGTCATTTACTATGCAAGTAAAGCGCTGGACTCTGCTCAAAAGAATTACACTACCACCGAGAAAGAGCTGCTAGCTATTGTCTTCGCTTTTGAGAAATTCAGGCAGTATCTTATTGGAAGCAAGACTATTGTTCACACTGACCATGCAGCCATTAAATATTTGATGGAGAAAAAGGAGACAAAAGCCCGCTTGATTAGATGGGTTTTGTTGCTCCAGGAATTCGACATAGAAATCAAGGATAAGAAGGGAAAGGAAAATCATGTGGCAGATCACCTCAGTAGGTTGCGACAAGAGGAGGACAAATCTCCTGGGATCAATGAACAATTCCCAGATGAGAAGCTGTTCCTGGTGCAAGCGAAAGAGCCATGGTTCGCTGACCTGGCCAACTTTTTAACTACAGGACAGTTTCCAGCACACACTGTACAACGGGAAAAGAAGAGATTGCTCAGTTTGGCAAAGGATTATTTTTGGGATGAACCTTATTTGTTCAACATCGGCTCAGATGGGATAATCCGTCGCTGTGTAGCGGAGTCTGAGATCCCGCTGATCTTGAACGAATGTCATGGGTCCCATGTAGGAGGGCATTTCGCTGGCATGCGCACAGCGGCCAAAGTTTTGCAGTCAGGTTTCTTTTGGCCTACCCTACAAAAAGATGCAGATGCCTTTGCCAAATCTTGCGACAAATGTCAAAGACTGGGGTCCATTTCGAAGAAAGATGAGATGCCCCAAACTGGAGTCTTGTTTGTGGACATATTTGATGTATGGGGGATAGATTTTATGGGTCCCTTTCCACCTTCTAATGGGAAACAATACATTCTGGTGGCGGTGGATTACGTGAGTAAGTGGGTTGAAGCGCAAGCGCTCACCACAAATGATGCTCGATCAGTGATCCGCTTCCTAAAATATACCATATTTCCAAGGTTTGGGGTCCCTAGAACGATAATAAGCGACGGAGGCACCCATTTTGTGAATAAGGCACTACAATCCAGCCTACAACAATATGGTGTTCGCCAGCATCTAACTACCCCCTATCATCCACAAGCGAGCGGTCAAGTGGAAGTTTCAAATAGAGAGATCAAACACATCCTCCAGACCACAGTAAATAAGAGTCGCAAGAATTGGGCAGAGAAATTGGATGATGCGCTGTGGGCCTATAGAACAGCCTTCAAGACTCCAATTGGAATGTCCCCTTATCGGCTTGTATATGGAAAAGCCTGCCACCTACCGCTGGAACTAGAGCATCGTGCGTACTGGGCTATCAAGTATCTCAATTTTGATCTTCTCCCAGCGCAGGAGAAGCGCACGAAAAGATTGCTCGATCTGACCGAGTTCCGATACCTTGCATATGAAAGCGCAAAGATCTATAAGGAAAGGATGAAATTCTATCATGACAAGAAGTTGAAGAAGAAAGAGTTTGCGGTGGGATCCAAAGTTCTTTTATATGACACTAGGCTCCACTTATTCCCAGGGAAATTGAAGTCACGGTGGACTGGGCCGTATATTGTCAGACAAGTGCTGCCAAGTGGAGCCATAAGGATTAACAATGTGGAGACCCCCGGAGAGAAAGATTCCTTCTTAGTGAATGGAGCGAGGCTGAAACCATACATTGAAGGGCCTGTGTTGCAACAGGCCAATGCAGAGATTAATCTGATTGAGGTTCAGAAGCTCAAGCGATGATAGAATTTCGTGAAAAGAATCCAGAAGCCCAATCTTATATCCGCCAATTTACAGCTTTCTTTTATTGCTTTTCTAGTTAAAACTTATCGCTTTCATAGTTAAAATTTACAAGCTTTCCTTTACCGCTTTCATAGATAGATTTCATAATTTCATCGCTTTCATTAGAATAGGATTATCGCTTTATAGGAATAGTTTAGTGTTAGCATTTTAACTTCCAACCTAAGCCTGACCCAAGTCAACCACCGCTCCGCTTGTTTCACCCTGATATTCACTGAGGGAGCAGTATCGCTCACTCAGCACCGCTTTCATTTTCGCTTTTGTGTCAGTTTTAGGTGTATAGAAGTGTTGCTTTACCCGCTCATCCGCCCTGAAATACCCTCCCCTATACCTTTATAAGTATTTACAGTGGACTTGGCATCGCTCCGCTTGCCCTCTAGAGAGTATTGAGAAAATCTATAAATACCCCAGTCCACAGTCATTTTTCCACTTTTGCCCTACAGTAACTTCCTCCCGAAGCTTTAGTAACCGCCACTCTCAGAGCGAAAATTTTTCAAAATCTCACCATTTCAACCAATAATAGCTTCATCTAAGGTAAGATCTAGGTTAACCTTGGTACATAAACTCTATTTTACGGTTGATTCTCGCCGATTTAACGTTTAGAAACACAGAATCGCAAATTATTTTCACGATATTTCACTGTTCTTCATTTTTGCGAAAATGTTTGCCTGTTTGATTTCTGTGAATCTAAGTCTGTTATATGCTAGATTTAGATACAATAACTGATATACTTGCTTTCTACGGATGAATTTCACTCTAATCTGTAGGTTAGGTCTTGTTTTGTGATTTTCTCCCTTTTTCACAACGTAACGCTTACAGTAGTGTTCTGTTTCGTTGTGAGGGGGAGAATTTAGGGTTAAAATCACCGGAACTTTGAATGTGATTGCCTTATATGGATGTTATTTACATTTAAAGATAATGAGGCAGGATTCATAATGTTCGTATGATAAACAATAATTCTGGAAACCCTAGGTTCAGGACAGGCTTAGCAAAATAGATCCAGCAAAGCAAGAAACGTTGAAGAAGGAGTTTGAGAAAGTTGAGGAGAGGATCGAACGAAGAGTCCAAAGGATCAAATCCACGGACGGACGTAAGGTGGTGACAACAACCTCAGGGGCAGAATTAGTAGAACCAGCGCCACCTGAGGCATACTACAAGAGGAGGAGAGTATTGGAGTTAACAGAAGACTGGGGGAAGCTCAGGCAGCTTAAGTCACTGCCATTCCGAAAATTCATCCCAGAGTTCCCGGAGGAATACCTCAGATTCGAATACACTGAGGAAACAGAGCAGAGGTATCCGGTGAGCGACTGGTGGCTGGAATTAGAAGAATCGGAATACGAACAGCTGAAGGAGTACCAGCTGAAGGAGCTCAAAAACAAATTTGCCTGTCTAGAAGCACCGCCAAAGAAAATGAAGGCATTCCGGAGCAATATCTCCAAGAAGAATGCCGCCGACGCTGCAAAGGACGTATTAAGATCGAAGCAGTATGACAAGCTGCACTTTTCCAACATTGACGCAGCGGCGGCGTACGAGCGGATGAAGGCAATGGGGATCCTCTACGAGAGAGGATTTGACCCCGAAAAGATCACAGGCCCGCTCTCTGACTGGCTGGAGGAGCGGGGCCTGTCATGGTTGATCAGAAACCCCAATGAACCAGTGGATGTATCACTGGTGAGGGAGTTTTACGCTAATCTGAACCAGGCTGAGAGTCTTAAGCATGTCTACATTCGGGGAAAATGGGTAGACTGCTCAGCCAGGAAGATCAACCGACTCTTGGGTTGGGAACACCACTACCCCGCCCAAGAGATGCAAGACAAGCTGAAGGCAACGGAGGTCTGCAGTTCACTTGAACTGCAGTCGCTATACAGGACCTTCGCCACCACCCCTGCATATGAGAAAGGAAACCTGAAGTTCGGGTCGGTGGACGAAGAGAAAAAGGAATGGGTGAAGTGGTCGTTGAGCAGAATAATGATCACTGCTCACACCACTGACATTCGTCCTGACTACCTCGTAGCCCTTCGCTCAATCTTGGAGGAATCAAACGATGTGGATTTGGGCGCGATCATCGGCTTAGATATCTGGGATCGAAGAAGCGGAGACAGAACATTGGGTCATGGGACCCTGATCACAGAACTTTGCCGTCGCGCGGGCGTCGATTTGCCCACTCCAGCCCCAGAACTCCAAATGAAGCTGTTGTTCCCAGCGGCCTTCCACAAAAATTGGCTGGAGTCCAAGGGGTTCACTCTCATCCCCAAGCAGAAAAAGAGGAAAGCACAAGCGGCAGCGCCCCCTCCACCAAAAAGAAAGATGAGATTTGTGGGGGGGGAAATCATAAGAGAAGATGTGACACCCCATACCGAGCCAGACTCTGAGAGAACAGTTTCCAATGAAGCTCCCAGCGATGAGGAAGAGGAAGCCCTCCGCTTCGCTCGGGAGATTGAGGAAAATCTATTTGGGGCTGAAGCAACTAGGAGGAATAAGGAAGGAAAGGCGCCGCGAGCGGCCGCGGGCGAAAAGAGGTCAAAGAAGCAAGAAGACCCTGCTCCACCGCCTGTCAAAAAGCCGAGGGTGAAAGAAGCACTGCAAAAAAATCCAACACCCCCTCGGCGAGCGACAAGGCAGGAGAAAGGGAAGGGGAAAGCGGTGGATGTAGAGTCAAGCGAGGACACGATTCCCCTCTCCAGGCTACGGAAGGGGATCGTCATCAGAGAGCCCACCGCCCAACCCGAGAGACCTTCGCCGGCGCGGCCAGCAATAGAGGAGGTATCACCGAGGCTGCCAAGCCCATCCGGCGATGAACCTGTTCCCTTCGACCAACAGGGGGCAGGCGAGCCAACTGCTGTTGGAATAGGCAAAGAAACCACACCCGTTAACCAGCCGGGAGCGGTGGAGCCTACTGCTGCTGGAGCAGAGGAGGAGCGGGAGACCATACTAACCAAAGAAACTATTGGCGGGATCGATGTCACCATTGAATCATACAAAGAATATCCCGCCAAGGTCCCCGCTGCCACAACCGCTGAAGCTGCCAATGAAGCCGAGGAGGAGGAGGCAGTGATTCTAAATCTTCCTGTCTTGCAGGTATCCCCGAGCAGCCCAGGAACACATACCATGATCGGGACACCCGCAGAAATTCTGACTCCTGCCTCAACCAAATCTGATAAAACACTTATAGAAGAGGAGGAGGAGGAGGAGGAACAGGACAGGAAGTTTCAAGAACAGAAAGCTCAGCTGCTTGCCGCAGTACAACGAATCGAACGAATGCAGCAGCTCGAGCGAGAAAGAAAAAGGAAAATGAAGGTGCTGGTCAAGCTGCTAAAATACTGGAAACCGCTGACTCAACTCCAGCTGCGATTCAGAAGGTATTTACAACAGAAGAAAGCAGAGCAGCTGGAGTACGAGGTAGCGAGACAGCTAGTATTCCTCAGGGATGTCTCCCCTGAGCCAGCACCCGATTCCCAAAACGAGGAAGAGCCAGTGGAGATCAGTTCAGCTGAGAGCGAGCGACAATCACCAGAAGCGGCGGGTGCTGGACCATCAGCCCCCCGCGCATCACTGGAAAATATTGAAAGAAGATTGGATGAACTCGACTCAGCCATTCTCACCCAATACATGATGACTCAGACATTAATAGACACATACGCTAGGAGTCTGGGTGATGAACTGACTGCTGGAAAGAAAGCGACTACCGCACTAGAAGAGCGAGTGGAAGCGCTAGAGACTCTGGCTGCAAGCATGGGTACGACGCTGCATGAAATTATGAAAGCTCTCGCAGCTCTTACCCAACAAAACGCCATCCTAATGGAACAACAGCTTGACACAGCTAGGAGTCTCCTTCGATTGGAAGACCTAGTACGGCAGATATCACGCAACCTTTCTCAAGGGCGAGGACCAACAAGCGAAAAGAAGAAGTAAAGAAAAGTCCTCCCCCATTTCTTAAAAATTTGAGAATCGCAAGGGCTGTACATAACATCAATCAAGGAGACAACAATTTTTGGTAACTCGTGACAATTTTTCTTTATTGTATGCCTAACATAACCTGAAGTATGTGCTCTTATGTGAAATTCCACTTGGTTAACTTTGTGATATGTTCTAGAGTAGAGTTAGACAACCTAAGCACATCAGACTAAGTACTTGTCCTTCGAACTTCACCATAACTCGAACACTAGTGTTAGACTAAGTAACAACGAAAAAGACTTGTGAAAAACTAGTGCCCCCTTCGTTTCAACTTTCCATACTCAGTAAGGCAAGTGACCAGTTTTTCTTCGACTTTGCTCATAAGGCATAACTTGAAAAGAGAAGTCCTTAAATTTGGTTTAAGATACGATGCAAGCAAAGCAGGGAGGACCTATCATTACAAAGGAACTGAAAAGGCCTAGGCGTGCGAGAACCTAATAAGATCATGAGCAGACACAATGTTTGTTTGAAACTCACGATCCAAAAGAAAAAAATATATATTCTCCACGCCCTTCGGCTGAAGGTTTCCTAGATCAAAAAAAGAATCTCTGCTAAGCGAACAAAGTTGACAATACCTGGACAACTCCAATCTCGTTAAATCAAATGACATGCTGAATACTTGTGGTTCACTTGTTACTATTTGAGATTCACTCTACTCCCAATCATGGCACTGGTTATTAGCACTTCTTGATTACCGTGAACAGAATAACCTCTTGATCCTTTAATGCAGTTTGTTCGAGGACGAACAAAGGTTTAGTGTGAGGAGGTTTGATGACTCCAAATATGAGCATATTCTTAGCTTGACAAAAATGTGTATTACTTGAATTTCTGCATAAGAACCATCAAAATAATTCGTAATCGGCATACAATATTGATTTATATCACCAGGCATGATCCAGAATTCGTTGTTGAGACTATTAACGATTTTTGCCCTCTTAAGCGGTATTCTGGAGCCAGAAAAGCTAAGGCAGACGCCGCAAGCAACAGCCGCCTTCGCTCACAAGCGCCCAAGACACACCTTGAAAACACTAAGGCATGAGAGGCAAGCGGCCACCTTCATAGCCGCAAGCGATAGCCTCTCCCGCTTGCAAGCTACAGTCCAGATACCCGCCGCTGCAGACTATCACCAGATTTCAACTAAGTACTTCAAATGCAGCGGTACAGCCATTCCAATTCCAGCTAGCTCAAGCGAGCCGTGCTACGCTGATGCCTTCCTGTTCTCCAGCAAGCGAGGAAGATCTGTGCCATCAACGCAAGCGAAGCGGACACCCTGGGAGTTATGGCCAGCAACTGCTTCAACAGAATAACCACCTGCAACCGCCTAACTGCCCAGCGGTTGGAACTGCCCAACAGCTTCTTGCAACCGTCTCGTTACACCTGCTATAAATAGGGCCAGATATCTGTATGTATATAGAATCGAATTCTTGGACGATTTTCAGAATATACACAGCGTTCGTCGTCTTCCTGTTTCCGAGAGCTCCAACCCTGTAAGGGAGTTCTCCACAGGAAAGGCCAAGGGAGTGGGCGTCTTCCCTCTCCCTTGGCCACGTCTTTAATGCTTTCTTAGACTAGATTACTGCTTTCATTTACAGCTTTGTAGTTTAATTCTTTTCGCGTTTTCATAGTATACAAGGAAATATCATTCTCTTCTTCAAATTAAATTCTTCCACAATTTTCCATACTTATATAAATCAATTTTAGAGAATTTCATATCACTGGTATAGAGCGAGAGACGAATTGATTAATTAAGCCTTGTGATGCGCCAAAAGCGGTCTCAAGGTAGTTCAACGTAGTTAAGTACGCGGGAGCCTTGTCGACCAACTTAATTACTGTGCTAAATTTGATTCTGATAAAAGAGTACCAACATCAGGGGGTAAAGCCACTAATGAGGCAGAAATTGGGAACATTAACGGGACATAGACGGGGGTCTATTAGGTCGCAGAAATTCCTAGTGACAGTAGGGTTTCTTTCTTATAATGTCTTAATTCTGGGTGTCATTGAAGTCTTGTTGTAAATCCCTCCCAGGCCAAAATACCAGTGTGATGAGTTCTTTATAATCGAGTTTATATAATTACAACATCTTTCTATCATCGTTTTCGTGATATACATATATGCTTCCGATAACACAATTACGTCATTCGTTCGCTGCATCCAGGGAAATCTATCCATTTCGTAATGCGCAGTTCAGACACAACGCCTCTCTTTCACTCTAATTCGCTCATATACATATACATATAATATGCCGCTCACTCACATCCCAATCCTCTCACTTTCGCTTCGCTCGTCTCCGTTCATTTTTACTGCTTTATTTACCGCTTTCAGTAGTAGAAGATTTATGCCCGCTCCAAGCGGACCCCTTTTTGTTTCTTCGTCGCTTCTCCAAGATTTCTACCATTGAAATTCATGACTTTAAATCCCTGTGTTCGACCTGGAAACTCACCAGTAAAAAGAGTATAAATAATTGTGATAACTATCCAGGGTCTACAACCACAAAATTGCTATATCTGATCATTCTTCTATAAGAACTCTACTCATTGATTTTCGAATAAAATTCCCTGCGAATTGATATACAACCTATACACAAATTATATTTTTCTGTTATCACCTTCCCATATGTATATTTTCCTAGGTGGCAGATTGACAAACCAAGAAAAAATCGTCTTTGTCAGAGATAGACCGAATAACTGTAATATATGAAATGGATTGTTACCGGTTTCCCCTACCTGGGCCGTGAAGGGTCCTGCATGATCAATAGTAGAAGACCTATCCTCTCCCGAGAAAGCGTGAAATTCGGGTGGCCAATAATTCTTGGGAAGAAGATGTTTATTGATGATTCTTTCAGGGAATGGCCGTTAATATGCGGGCCTATCGGTAATATGTGGAGTCATACCGAAATGGACCCTCAGGATGTGTGCGATGTCATCTGGGTCCAACCTAAATGGATGATGATCTGGAACCGAAATGGGATCATCAAGATGATCTCCAAGTCGGTCATCTCTCTGTTGAAACGGCTTAGGCCGAGTCTCTAGAGGGATATTATTTGGAAAAGTGAGAGGAGTTTTCCCTCTCTCTGCCCTACTAAGGGCTGTAGCACTTGGAATGGTGCTATCCACGAACGACGGCCCTGTGAAGTTTGCCTAGAAGTGCAACGGAGACATTCCTGTAGGTGAAGGCGCGGAGTGAAGTGTGACTCTTGACAGGGCTTGATCTAACATGTTCTGTGATCAATTATTTTTGGATAGTTTTTCTTAAAAAATATCTTTTAAGATAAAAAAAAATGATATATGTATAAAATGAAAATAGTGTCGTGCGTGTTCGTATAGTAATTCCAAAATTCTTCGTCAAAAATAAAAAAATCTCTTTAACCGGTGAGTGTCCGGGTCGAACTCAGGGAATATGCGAATATCCTATATCTTATTAGAAAAAGTGCAATGAGTTAATGCAATCGAAGAAACTGAAAAGGTAAATTGCAGAAATTAAATCTAACTAAAAAAACGATAAAATATACGTATCTCGAAAAGAATGAAGCGAGGCGTTTTTGTCTGACTTTTACGTTCCTTAATGGCTAGATTTCCATGGATGAAATGAGCGGGATGACGATGGCGTGATAGGGAAAAATATATGTATAATTGCGGGGCGGCTCGGAGGAATGAACGTGATCGCATTTGCTCGCTTAAGCTGATTATCGACTCGGTTGGTACTCGACCTTAGGGGATTTACAACGAGGCTTCAGCGACACCCGGTGAAGAACATTATAAGCAAGAAACTCTACTGTCACTAGAGATTTCTGTGACCCAATAGACCACCGCCTATGCCCCATGAATTATTCTTCCAACCGTTCCGTTAGTGGCTCTACCCCTCTGATACCTCTAATCGGAATCGAATTCAGAACAAAAACTAAGCAGGTCGACAAGGTTCTCGCGTACTTAGCTACGTTGAACTACCCGGAATCTGCTTTTGGCACGAAACAGGGCTGAAGTAGTCGATTCTTCTATCGCCCTTCCGCAACCTTGTCGAAATCCAACTTGAACAATTCAAATCGAACATCGAATTTTAGGGTGAAGGTGAGGTGGAGAAATATGATAGGAATTTTACTAGCTAAAATAATATGCAGGAATTAAAAAAACAAGGGAGGAGAAAATCAATTTGCTCGCGACACAAAACCGAAAATCTCGTATTATTAAACTAAATAAAAATATGGGAGAAAAGAAATGGAGAAAATGGGGTGTATGAAATTTTTATTATTGTGTATATATGGTGTATATATGTGTTATGTGGTACAATTAGAGGGGATATTTATATGGGGGAAAAGCTTCTAGAAGCTTGGCGGTTGTAACCGCCAATAAATAACTACTTCTAAAAATAACTACTAACTACCTCTAAAAATAACCATAAATAACTAACTCTAAAAATAGCTACTTATATAACTACTAATAACTACCTATTTTCTAGAAGGTTCTAGAATAAAAATTACACAAAAATAGCCAAAAATTGGCTAAAAAGTAGTGCATTAATTTAATATAGGTGCTGGGAGAGTGCAGAAATACATGCAGGGCAGGAATAAATGCAGGAGCTGGGGGTGCAGAGCAGTAAATACAGGCAATGATTGCAGCGAGAATTAATGCAGCCGCCGCTCATGGAGTCCGCGCCAGTTGACGCTCAAATTCCGCACCAGCCGCCGCTTCGCTAACTTCCACGCATGGCCTTCCGCTCCGCTCATATTTCCGTGCCAGCCGCCATCGCTTCGCTCACTTCAACGCCAAAGTTTCCGTGCAGCCGTCGCTTGTTTCCGTGCAGCCGTCATCGCTTCGCTCACTTCAACGCCAAAGTTCCCGTGCAACCGTCGCTTGTTTCCCGCGCTCGCTTGCCTTCCGCGCTCGCTTGCCTTCGCGCTTGCGCACTTTCGTGTCAGCCGCCGCTTGCCTTCCGTGCCAGTCATCGCTTGTCTTCCACGCTCATAAATACAGCTGCCGCTCGCCTTCAGTGCCAGCCGTCGCTTGTCTTCCGCGCGTTGACTTTTGGCGTTGACCATTGACTTTTGTTGACTTTCACGCCGGTGACTGTTTTTTTTTTCGCTTCTGAAGCCTTTTTTCACTTTTTAAGGCCAGTTTTTAACTCCCATATCAGTTTTCAAGCATTATTTCACCTATATAAATAATGAACATCTTATAAATATTTTTTTAAATAAATAATACTTATTAAATAAAATTAATTTAGTTAAAATTAAATGCTTAAATAGCACATAAATAATGCGAAAAAATATAATTCAAGAAACACATCAATTAATTTAATTTATACACCAAAATAATTATAAATTACACTTAAAAAACTAATAAATTAATATTATACAAACAAGATGAAATGAATATAATTATTAGAATAAATTAACATAAATAATACCAAAACTAGATATAAATAAATAATTAATTAAATAAATATAAGTTATAAAATATGGCAAAATCAAGAGTTATCATTCTGTATTAAATTTTGTTGCTCGTGCAACATTATATGCATGATTGTTGTTTTTTGATTGTTCATTTGTTGAACATGATTTAACCATTCAGATGGTATTCGGGAGACGAACCCTGTAGCGTGGATTGATGGTGGTGTTGCTGATCAAAGATTTTTTGGAGATTTAGAAATATCTTTTAAGATAAAAAATGATATATGTATAAAATGAAAATAGTGTCGTGCGCGTTCGTGTAGTAACTCCAAAAACTTCATCAAAAATAAAAAACCTCTTTAACCGGTGAGTGTCCGGGTCAAACTCAGGGAATATGCGAATATCCTATATTTAATTAAAAAAAAGTGCAATTAGTTAATGCAATCGAAGAAACTGAAAAGGATAAATTGCAGAAATTAAATCTAACTAAAAAACGATAAAATATATGTATCTTGAAAACATGGAGCGAGGCGTTTGTATGTGAGTTTTCCGTTCCTTAATAGCTAGATTTAAATGGATGAAATGAGCGGGATGACGATGGTGTGATAATGGAAAATATATGTATAATTGCGGGGCGGCTCGGAGGAATGAGCGTGATCGCATTTGCTCACTTTAGCCGATTCTCGACTCGGTTGGTACTTAACCTTAGGGGATTTACAACGAGGCTTCAGTGACACCCGGCGAAGAAAATTATTTGAAGGAAAAATCGATGTCACCGGACATTTCTATGACCCGATAGGCAAGCGCCTATGCCCCATGAATTATTTTTCCAGTCGTTCCGCTAGTGGCTCTACCTCTCTTTAATCGGAATCGAATTCAAAACAACAACTAAGCGGGTCGACATGGCTTCTGTGTACTTGTTTGGGGGATTGGATTGGATTTACACTATTCATCCAATTTTTTCCTTCAAAAAATATCAAATCAAACACCTATTTTTCATTTTTTATATTATACTAAAAATCAATTTTACATTCAAAACATCACATCAACACCTATTTATATCACATCATACAACTATTCAAATTCAAAATTTTTACTATTCAAATCCCAACTCAAAATCCAAACCCCCAAAAAACACACCCTAGTTACATTGAACTACCTAGAATCTGTTAATGAATACGACGCAAAAATTAGGCTGAAATATTCGATTCTTTTGTCGCCCTTCCGCAACCTTGTCGAAATCTAACTTAAACAATTCAAATCAAACATGGAATTTTTGGGTGAATGTGAGGTGGAGAAGCGTGATAGGAATTTTATTAGCTAAAATAATATGCTGGAATTAAAAGAAAATGAGAAGAAATCAGTTTTTCTTATGACACAAAATCAAAAATCTCGTATTATTAAATTAGATAAAAATATGGGAAAAAATAAATGGAAAGAGTGAAGTGTATGGAATGATGACTTGTGTGTATGATTATGTATATAATTGTATATATGGGTGTATAATAGGGGAAAAAACTTCTAGAAGCTTGGCGGTTACAACCGTCCATAAATAACCACTTCTAAAAATAGCTACTAACTATCTCTAAAAATAACCATAAATAACTAACTCTAAAAAAATAGCTACTAACTACCATAAATAACTACCCCTAAAAAATGCTACTAATATAACTAATAATAACTATCTTTTTTCTAGAAGGTTCTAAAATAAGATTATATACAACACAAAAAAAAAATTGACTAAGAAATAATGCAAGAATTTAATTAAGGGAGCTGAGAGAGTGCAGTAAATGCAGGAGCTGAGGGAGACTAGACAATAAATGCAGCTGCTGATCCAACGGCAATAAATGCAGCCGTTGCTCGTTCAAATTTCCGCACATCCATCGCTTCGCTCAATTTCACGCAAGGACTTCCGCGCTCGCTCACAAATTTCGTGTAGCCGCCGCTCGTTTTCCGTACATCCGCCCGAATTTCTGCGCTCATAAATGCAGCTACCGCTCGCTTTCCGCGTAGCCATCGCTTTGCTCACTTTCATACCAAAGTTTCCGCGCTCATAAATGCAGCCGTTGCTCACGGATTAATGGACATAAAATTCCGATTTGCTCAAAGTTCTGTGTAGCCGCCGCTTGGTTTCCGTGCGGCCGTCACTTGTTTTCCGTGCCAGCCGCCGCTCAAATTCCGAGCAGTCGTTGACTTTGTCCGCTGGCGTTGACCATTTACTTTTGTTAACTTTCGTGCCAGCGGCTGTTTTTCGCTCCTAAAGTCATTTTTTCGCTTTTTTAGGCCAATTTTGGTCTCCCAAACCAGTTTTAAAGCATTATTTCACTTGCATAAATAATAAATACCTTATAAATATATTTAAATAAATAGTACTTATTTGATAAATTAATTTAGCCAAAATTAAATATTTAAATAACACATAAATAATACCTAAAAATATTATAAGAAACACACCAATTAATTTAATTTATACACCAAAATAATTATAAATTATACCTAAAAACTAATAAATTAACATTTACACACAAGATGAAATAAATACAATTATTGGAATAAATTAATATAAATAATACCAAAATTTGATATAAATAAAAAATTAATTAAATAAATATAAGTTATAAAATTTGACAAAATCAAAAGTTATCAGTTGCCGTGATGGCTCCGATGGCTGTGCTGAGGCTTTGAGATTGAGAACCTGCCAGGAAGTTCTTTGGAACGACTCGACCTGATTGGAGTTGTATGAAATTTTTGTTGGACTTAGGATCAACAATTTTGCATTTTTTTCCACTGTGGCCGCCAATTTGTTGATGATGATTTCAACAATAAAAAGTAAAATTTAAAAATATATTTTAAACTTGAATGAACAGTGTCTGAGATCACTCATCCCTAGACAGGAAGTACATAATATTGCTAAAGAAAAGAAAAAGGATAACTGAAAAGGATAAATGGAAAACTAAATGGTGATCCCCAATGAGAATTTCTCTGAAATTTTGTCTGATTGATGATGTTCGCTCTTTATCGTTGAGGCTGCTTATATACGTATCAAACCAAATCATCTCAAACCACTTCCATGACGGTTATCTTTAAACCGCCCAAAAAATCGTTTCCACGTTGGTAACCGTAAAAAAACTACTTCCACGTCGGTAACCGTAAAAAACTGCTTCCACGTTGGTTACAAATCGTCCAAAAACCGCTTCCGCGTCCATTACCAATCCGAACCGTCCGAAACTACCACTTCGTCGGTTACCGATCTGAATCATCCGAAAATTGCTTCCACGTCGATTACAATCCGTCCAGAAATTGCTTTCACGTTTGTTCTGAACCGTGCAAAAACTGCTTTATTGTCAGTTACCTTTGTAACCAACCACCCCAAGGCCCAAACTCGGATGAAAACTGTCAGTAGGGCCAACCGTCCGACTTGCCTGGCCCCAACAACCATCCGACCGAATGACTCTGACTCACCTCTGGATCGCCACTGAGCCCATCCATTTATCATTGCTTGCCTCAAACTCTAACTTTATTATTTTGTGGTCAACATATATAAAATAAGTATTATATAAGTTGAGAATTGTGTATTATTGGGAAACCAAGACAATAATTTTTCTTATAAAATAATCCCTCTGTCCTTGCAGAGATGAACCATTTTGTCTGGGCACGTGAATTTAAGTTTTATAAATTAATTATTTAGATAGTGAAGATTAGTTATTTAATGATTAAAAAAAATTTAAAATATATGTTTAAATATTTTTAATATTACATCTCAATAAAATATATAATATAAATATTATTTTATAGAAAATAAAATTTTATATAATATAATATAAATAAAAAATATATTTATTTATTTATTATTACCATAAAAGAGTTTTATAAAAAAAATAGTGAGTTTTAAAGATAAATAAAAATATTTGTTAACCGAAGAGATTGATAGAAATAAAAAAGTTTTGAGTGAGTTTATAAGAAGTTAGAAATTTAATTAAATTGATTTATATTTATTAAATGTATTTTGAGTGGGTACCACGCGTAAGGGTACATATGTGACCGTGAGTTTTTTTTTTTCCTCCACGGCCGGTCCCTTTCTTCCATTTATTTAGAAAATGGAGTATATTGTAATTTTTTTCTCATCTCTCTTTTCATTCTTTTTAGTTTCCATCCTCAACTTCTTTCACCAGCGGTCACCAGTGCCATTATTGCGGTTTCAGATTTATTTTGGCGGTGGCGACAACAAGAAAATTTTGGCAGTGGCGACAACAAGAAAGCAACGGCGGTATCGGGAGCAGCAGATATAAGGCGGCAACAACAATAATAGTGTCCAACGAGAAGATTATACATTCATTTTTTTTTTAAAAAATAAATTAAGAATTGATTTGGAACTTTGGAGACAATGATCAACTAATTGTCCACGCGCTTGGAGTGTTGCAACTTCGGTCGGGGTCTCGGAAATTTTGAAGCTATCTAAAATAACTTCGGAATTTTCGAGACCAGTCAAATGACAACGAGTTTTACTCTTCGAGTATCAATCCGAGACAAATTTCGAGGCTTTTAAAAAATTATTTCGGATCTACTTTACATTCGAGACTATTTTTTCGAGGCAAAATAACTATTTTCTGGTAGTGTATTTGGAATACTATATGCATAAATTATGAATATTTTTATTACAATAATATAATATACAGAATAGTTGTTAAAATTGATAAATTTTATTTTTTACCAAAAATATATATATTTTTTTTATTACATAGAAAAATACTTCTACATTTATGCAATGCATCTATTTAGTTATTATCATTTCAGTTAGTGTTATTTTATTTTATTTTTATATTTTAAGTTATTGATTGCAGGTACTATATTGTTTAAACTAGGGTATAATTTATTTGATTAAATAATCTAGTAATTAATTTATTAGATCGTATAAATAATTATTTTCTTATAAAAATTTATTTGAATATTATATTATACATATAACTAGAAAAATATGTAAATATCGAATAAAGTACATTTTAAAGTTATTTTATTGATTTATTAATTTGATGAATAAAATTTGTAATAATTAATATTATTAATACTAGATCATCAATCAAGCTCAATCTCAATTTATTTAGATTATATTACTTTAATTATTAGTATAAATCATTATAGATATATAGAATATTGAAATTTATATAAAAATATTATAGTAAATAAATTTGAATATTATAAAATTTACGATTATATATCCATGCATAGCACGGATTTAAACGCTAGTATATATATATATATATATTAGAGATCAACCTCACCTTGCACTTTCGTACATTCATTTCACTTGAAATAACTATTTTTCTTGGTCCTACAAAGTGCTTAATGCACTTAATTGCCAACGGACAAAGTGAATTCTTGACAAGAGAAATAATAAAACCAAAGAAGACAGAACCTAAGTATAATGCGTAGATCAAAGTGGATGCACTAATCATAACATGTATCATAAACTCCATAACCCAGATCTCCAAGGCGCCTAAACGATCTTTGTGGCAAGAACTACTGACCATTGATGAACCTGTTGAATGCTCTTGTCGTCATTGCACTTGCAAAAACAGCTCCAAACTAGTCAGCTAGATGGAAAAAGACATGGTGATTCAATTCTTGATAGGCCTTAACGACACTTAAGAAGTTGCAAGAGGACAAATCCTCTTAATGGATCCCTTGCCAACCATGAGCAAGATTTACTCTATGATCATTCAAAATGAAAAGCAAAAAAAAAAAAAAAAAAACAAAAAAAAAATCCGCATCAGCGTTGAACACAATGCCTTGGCTGCCACCAGCAATGTGTCCTCCACAAAATCAGCTGTTAAAAAAAAAAAAAAAACTACAGGAAGAAAAAAGGAATATGACATATGAGTTATGCAAAACTAAAGGACATGGAATGGATACATGTTTTTCTCTCTATGGTGTTGCAACTTTGGTTCAAAGAACTAAAAGAAAAGAAAGAGGCAGCAGCCAACAGTACAACTCAAAAACTTTGCACAATGAAGTCAAAGAGCACTGACAGCACCTGCATAGATTTTGCAACTCTCAACCGTGCAAAGATCAAGAAAATGATGCAACTAAATCAAGGCAACATCAATTTAAACCAACTCAGCTCCAATATCGAATACTCAGGTATCTTTTCTTTTGTTGGAAATGCGAGGATAGAAGATGAGTCGTGGCTTGTTGACAGCGGAGCCACATGTCAAATATGCAATAATATCACCTTATCTACATCTATCCAACCTCTTTCAACAAAAACCAAAATCTATTTCCCAAATGTTCACACACTTAAGTTGAATTTGTTGGCAGTGTGTTTATAGGAAACATCATTTTTTCGCAAGTATATTTTGTCCCAACATTTACCTTTAATCTAATGTCAGTCTGTCATCTTCTGGAAAACTCTAACTACTCTCTCGATTTTTCTCTCAATACTTTTTCTATATAAGACCAGAATACTAAAGCTATTTTGGCAACTGGATACCAAAGAAAAAATCTCTACATCATTCCTAGCTACTTTGAATTTGTGATGTCTGTCAAGTCGCGTGTTGAAGAGTAATATTTGGCACTTTAGACTTGGGTATCCTTCTGATGAACTTCTGAGACATGTTCCCTTTATTCCCAATTGTAATCATCAACGGTATGATATACGTCACAAGGCAAAGCAACATAAAACTTCTATTAAATAAAAATACGTCCATAGTTGCTTCAATATATGATCTGATTCACATGGAAACTTAGGGTACCTATCAAATTCCAAGACAATACTTTCTTACTATACTTGATAACTATTCTAGAGCCATTTGGCCTTACCTTTTGCACAAAAAACAACACTTGAGTCAAATTGTAGAAAATTTCATTGTTTTTGTTCAAAATCAATTTAGTTGTACCATTAAAGTTATTAGAACTAACAATGGATCCAAAATTTTAAACTCTCACTGCAAGAAAGTGTATGAAAAATTTGGCATCACATACCAACACTCTTGTCCCTACACTCTACAAAACAATATAATAGTAGAAATCAAACACAAACACTTATTGCAAGTGACTCGATCTCTATTCTTCCAAGCTTTCTTGCCAATCAAATTCTGGGGTGTTGCTTGTTGCATGCCACCTACCTTCTTAATAGAGTTCCATCTTCAATTCTCCAATGGAAAACACCCTACCACATTCTCTATAAAACTGAACCTAAATATGATCATCTTAAAGTTTTTGGTTGCCTTTGCTATGCCTCTTATATATATCTTATCAGCCATAAACATGCATCTCATGCCATGAGATGTGTGTTTCTTGGATATCCAGTTGGCCATAAAGGCTTTAAAGTCTTTAATCTTGAAAGAAAATAGCGATATGTAACCATACATGTTTTCCAAGAATAGTACTTTCTTTTCTACTCCGTTATCCATCCCAATGCTGATCACCCTTCCAATGTTGTTGAGTTTCATAATACTCAATTAGAGTATGATTGTTTTTCTTACCTTCAACCTCTGTTGTATTCTTAAAAAAACTTCATTGCTTCTAATCCAATTTCAAGTTCACCCTCTCCACCTGACTCGATTGTTCCTATCTCACCTATACATTCCAATACCTCTGACAAAATGTCATCTCCTCCCTATGTTAAGTCCTCACCCTTGTCCCACGATACCACCACCCCATCAACCTTACCTCCCAGAACAAGGAAACCTCCCACTTAGCTAAAAGATACATATGTGCCTTTTCTCATTTACTTTCTCTAGACCCATTCGTGCATATATGGCATGGGGCTTTTGCTGCCCAAGCCTCTGAGCCTCTCACCTTTGCTTATGTCCAAAAAACAAGGCTTGGGAAGAATAATTGAAAATAGAGCTATAGGCTTTGGAATGCAATGGCACATGAGAGGTGAAAACTTACTCGAAGGTGCCAAACTAATTGCATGCAAATGAATTTTCAGAGTCAAACGGAAATTTGATGGATCTATTGAACGTTACAAGGCTCATCTTGTAGCAAAGGGATAGTTGCAAGTCTTTGGGAGGGATTATTGTAATACCCCCGAAGTTGGGCCGGTGCTAGGCCCACTCTCATGGATGAGTCGGTACTAGACCATCCGAGGTTAAATATAGGTTAAATGGATTAAATAGGTTATTCATGTCAACAATATGGACATTCCTTTTCAAGAGCTCGACTGAATTAACTTTAAAGTTAAGCGTGCTTGCTCTAGAGTAATTTGAGGATGAGTGACCCATTGGAAAGTCTTTCAGGGTGCACGTGAGTAAGGAAAAAGCACACTGGAAAGACTCGTGTTGACCTGTGTGGCCAGTCTACGATCCTGAAACGCCTGACTTTGCGTGGCTTGTGGGCTGTGGTGTCACAATTGGTATCAGAGCCGACCTGCGACATCTCACAGTCGTTGACTGAACTGTTGACGGGCCTAGTAATTGATGATCCTTGGGGTGCAACGTGGACGTTGCATTCTTAAGTAGGGATGATGTAATACCCCCAGAGTTGGGCCGGTGATAGACCAACTCCCATGGATGAGCCGGTGCCCGACCATCCGAGATTGAATATATATTAAATGGATTGAATAAGCTACTTATGTAGACAATGTGTACATTTCTCTTCGGGAGCCTTAATGAAAAGAACTCTAGAGTTAAGAGTTCTTGCTCTAGAGTAATTTGAGGATGGGTGACTCCTTGAGAAGTCCGTGTGAGTGAGGACAAAGTGCTCTGGAAAGACTTGTATTGACCTGTAGGGCCAGTCTGCGATCCTAACACGCCCGACTTGCGGGCCGGGGTGTCACAATTACATAGACTCGATTGCTCATGTTGCAAAGGTACTCACTGTCAGATTATTCTTGGCCATAGCTGCTCACAAGGGATGGAAAGTTCATCAAATATGTCAGTCATCTCATGGCCTCACTGTATCTCAACATCAATTTTATTGATGATATCTTATTTGAGGCTGGAATTACCAATGCGATGATATCTTATTTTAGGCTGGAATTACCAATGCTTCCTCAAGTGACACTCATTTTGTAATTGTAAACAAGCTGCAATGAGACACAGGTTCATCACAAGACTTGATATAAGCTATTATGTTCAACAACTATCTCAATCCAGAGAGATAAGCCTTTAAATCAACACCGGAAAGCTCTTCAAAGGGTTTTGAAATATCTGAAAGGCACTGAAGATATGCAATTGATGTTCCCTCACTTTTCTAAAGTTCAATTGATTGGTTTCTCCAATGTTGATTGGGGAGCATGCCTTGATACATGAAAATCATATTATGTTATTGTATAGTTTTATGTCCTTGCCTGATTTCTTGAAGACAAAGAAACAACCTACTCTTTCTAGATCTTCGGCTAAGGCTGAATACAGAGCATTGGTTGTGACCGTGTCCCAAATGCTCTAGGTAACATATCTTCTTCAAGATTTTAGCTGCGCTTTGAAGTTCTAGTCACCAACTACTGTGACAATCAATCCACCATTCGTATTTTTAAAAATCCAGTTCACCATAAACTCACAAAGCACATTGATATTAATTGTCATTTCATATGTGATTACTTTGCTAAAAGCATTATTTACATTAAGTATGTGCCATCTCACTTGCAACTGGCTGATATCTTTACCAAAGGTCTTTCGGCTTCCTCTTTAAAAACTTTATGTCTCAAGTTGAACTTAACTCATTTGCCCCTTATTCATCTTGAGGAGCGGGTGTTGGAAAATAATGCTAGTGCCACATATAACACAAGCCGCGGGGTTTGCAAACAACATGGAAGACTAGGAGTTTAGCTTATATTATGTTACCAAATTTGCTATTAGATTCTCTGATTGTTGGATTTTTTTTTATCTTAGTGTGGGGCTTTGTTGATCAAGAATGATCACTACCCTTATATTTTTGCTTTTGGTTATTTTTGAGAATCAACGAAAAATAATCATTAGAACATAGCTTTGGTGTTCTTTTTTCTTTTTATTTTTGTTCTCCACTTTTAGTTTTATTTATCAATTTTTATTTTTATTTAGTTTGAATAATACTCTCAATATTTGGAATAATTATGACACTTTTTTTTTTTAATTCGCTCAATTTATTCATAAATTAATTATAGTAAAAAAATGTTATTAATTCACAGTTTCATCATTATTTTTACTTTAAAAAATAACAATCAATTTAGTATTATTGTTTTTATATATCCCATCATTATCTTTCTAATAAATTTATTATAATACTCTTATTTTACTTTTTTATATTAAAAAATTATTATTTATTAGTTTATTTAAGACGGGCATAAAAAGCCGGGATGGATGGAGTATTCTAATGTAGTATTTTGTAATAAAAAAATAAAACTTCATTCGTCCCAACTGAAAGTGCTATTTTTAACATTTCTGTCTTTTTCATTCAAAAGTAAATCGTTTCTACTATAGTAAATGTATTTTCACTCTAATATCAGAATACCTTTAATTTTTATATAAAACAAACATATCGTTACATATATACATAAAGTTGTTGGAACCCAAGTCCAAAATGATTTAAAGCTGAAGGTAGCGACTTGCATCAGGCTGCGGAGCTTCCATGGAGCAAGAAGATATAACTTCCACAGACCTTTGGATGACAAGCTCCATCAACCCTGAATTGGCAACTTCATAATATCAATGGAAGACCACGGTACCTATATGTCCTATATGGAAGGTTCTATGGGTCAAAATGAAAGGAAGATGAATGAGGATATCATGTAACTCGAGGCTATTTGGGACATATCCCCGTAGACCGGCTAGGAGTATGATGGAAAAAAATCAAGGTAAGTTGCAGGTCTGATCAGAAGGCAATGGAAGAAGTCCAAAGCGAATGGAACTTAGTCCAGGAACGACGGAAGATGCTCAAAATGAATGGAACTCGGTCTAGAGGCAATGGAAGCGGCTAGGAACTGATGAAATGAGGTTATCTGGCGGTTAAGAGAGGTAGAAAAAGGTGGAGGAATAATTGTAACCGCCTCTGTTAGTGGTAGAGGTGGTTATTCTAGCTTAGGATTACAACTAGGAAAAAGAAACACAACAAACACACGCACAATAGATCAAATCGTCTATTTTTCTACTTTTCTTTTCTGTTTTATTTTCGTTTATGCAATTTAATTTCAGTTACATGCTTTCTGCAATTTATTTACTTGCTTTCCGTAGATTATCGTAGTTTAGTTCATTAATCGCGTGAAATCTGCATAACCCGACAACGGATTGGCTTTTTGGAGTACTTCCGGAACCCACACCGACGAAATCAACGAGCTATTTTGGAACTCCGAATCGCAGGATCCAACAATTGGCACGCCCAGTGAGACCAAGTCGGGTTCATGTTCGTGTATGCAACTTCGTACTGGTAGAGTGATCTCCATGGATAGAATCAGAGCTCAGGCCTAAATATTGTTGCAGGAATTACTGGAACTGGAACGCCGGTTCACTCCAATGGAAGACGTACCCCAGGGCTGAGGAAAGAAGAAGAATCATCATCAACCGAAGTGATGGTGACCATGGTACGTAGAGAAGTGAATCAGTGTATTTAGGCTGGAATCGGGGATATCGCGTACGAAATCTCTAAGCAATTGGCTGATGTGATCCGGCCAACTGTGAGGAATAAAGCGTTTTAGATTCGCAAAGAGGAATGTTGAGCAGCGGCCAGTGGAGTCTAGAATTCTGGAATTCCAGGACAGGCATATGGAGGTCTGAGAGGAACAATTTCATCTGGTGGAGGGATTCCATCGCTCACATGGAATGTCGGTTCCAACTTAGGTCAGGGAAATGCTGGATCGCCTAGGGGACCGACGAGTGGAGTAGGATTGCAATTCGGCAATGTAACGATTCTCCAACGCCCGCAAGGAGGGCAACCCAGCGGAGGCTGTGGCCCTCAAATGGTAGGAGGACCGGATGTCATTGGAAGTGGTGTTTACGGAGCCCATCCAGGGACAACATTTCCGGGGCAGTTCGTAGGTCAGCCTACATGGAACGCACCTCCACAGCCGTGGGTTCAGCAGGCTTCATATGCCGTTGTCCCTCAGGGAGGAGTGGCTGGCCAAGCTTGGGGACCAGGAGGGCAGCCAATGCATCCTAACCAGCAAGATGCCCGACCATTGATTGATACGGATATTCTAGTAGAAAGTATCCGAAGGGCCTTCCCACGAATGAAATTTGAAGAACGACCGGTGTATCAAAGACCCTATGCAGCTTGGGTAAGTGAGATGACGCCATTGCCTGTTCGAAATAAAGCACCAGAGTTTACACTGTTCTCAGGCGAAGACGGGAGATCAACGATAGAGCATATTGGGAAATTTACGGCTCAGTGCAGAGATTTGGGAGGAAATGATTGGTATCGTTTACAATTATTTTCTTTATCTCTAACAGGTACTGCATTTTTGTGGTATACGTCATTGGCTCCAGGTACCGTGCAGTCTTGGTTGGATTTGAAGAGGCTTTTTCATGACCGTTTTTATGCGCCACCAGTGGACACTATAATATCCCACCTGGTAGCTGTAAAATAGGGATATGATAAGCCTGTGGCACAATTCTTGGAGAGGTTTCGATAAGCTAAGACACGGTGCACAGTGTAGATTCCTGAACAGCAAACAACCGCGATGGCAGTGGATAACATGCGATCAGATCTTCGAGATCGGTTGGGAGTTCAGGATTTTCAGGATTTTTTGCATTTAAGTGCACTCGCAATGAGAGAAGAAAAGCTCGTTTGAGAGAGACGGGATGCTGCAGTAGGTAGGTGGAAGAAAGATGGAAAAGCAGGGATAACTTGCTGTGCGGATGATGAAATCTCAGCCGACGAGGATTGTTGTGAGGAACAAGATGTGCTAGCGGCTAAGTTGTTGAAATGAAAAACTTACTTTTGTTCGGCATTAAAGCCTACAAGGGGTAAGGAGGTCGGAGGAATGCAGTATACCTTCGATGTTTCTAAAGTAGAACACATTTTTGATCACCTATTGAAGGACAAACAAACCAAACTCCGGGACAGGCAGCGAGTGCCGTCACCAGAGGAACTGAAAGGGAAAGTGTACTGCAAGTGGCATGGGAGTTATACACATGCTACCGCCAATTGTACGTACCTACGAAACACAATTCAGAAGGCCTTAGACGAGGGCAGACTGAAGCTAGCAGAAAAGAGTATGCAGGTGGATGCGAATCCATTTCCTACACCGTCCATTAACACTATGTCCACAAGGGGTCTTAAGAGACAGAACAAAGGAAAGCAACCGGTTCGGCAACCGGTTCATGAGCTACTCGGGCCGAGGATACCACAACGGGGTTCGGTCTTTGATAGGTTGTCTATAGGAAAGACGTCTAATGAAAATGTTGGAAGTAAGGAACCTAGGGTCGTAGAGAGGAGCTCTAATATGAAAGTGACGATTCCAAATGCCAGGGAAGTCCTGGAGCACCATAACATGATGACTAAACCCACAGCTCCAGGCTCAACTATTAAGCCGAATGCCACGGTGGCTGAGGTGAAAATTGCTAGTGGGAAACGAGTCTGGACCATTACATCCGCTAATCAATTACCATTACTCCAAGAACAACACGGAAGCCTCCATCAGCCGTAGATTTGGAGAAGTGGACAGTCAATGTGTCGGAGGCAAATGCCAGGAGGGCAATGGTGGTGACCTTACGCGCTCCCAAAGAAGAAGGGCACAAAGGAAACGACTACAAGCTAAGTTGGAAGTTGAAGGTGTTCAGCTAGATCAAAAAAGTGCAGGGGCCAAGGGCAAGAAAATTGAATCAGAGGTTCAACAAGCAACGAATCGGGATGAAAAAGCCTCGAAAGCCCATGAGCAGAAGGAAAGACCTCGGAAAAATCAAGAGTTGCAACCTCGCCTGATTTTTTCTATGCCAAACGCCGGACCCGCTCCAAACTGGCAACGCCGATGGGTGCCGAAAACTACACTATCGAAGGAGTGTGATGCTGAAGGTGGTCAACTATCGGTTGTGGGCTTGTTTTCGTCTGAGTTCAAAGCTCCAGAAGGGGAGTAGAATTATGAGGGAGTGACCGTAGATGAAGAGCCAGCTGCAGAATGGAACGATGTAGTGACAACGGTCACATTTGTTCGAATGGGGTCCGGGTAGAATAAACACGTAAAGCCCTTGTACATTCGAGCTTTAATGGAAGGACGACCAGTGGGCAGAATACTGATAGATGGTGGCGCATTCGCCAACGTAATGCCGTTTCAGACGTTCAGAAAGTTAGGAAAGACAAGGAACGATTTAATACCAACTTCGGTGCGAGCTACGGATTTTATGGGAAATTCATGTAATCCAACGGGAAATGCTACCGTTGAGGTACAAGTAGGCACAAAGAAGTTGCCCTCAGCGTTCGTGATAATAGACAGTCGCCCTTCGTATGCAACATTGTTGGGGTGAGACTGGATTCACGCTTGCGAGTGTGTCCCGTCGACTTTGCACCAGAAGTTCCTGTTTTGGGATGGCGATGAGGTTCAAGAGGTGGAAACAGAGAAAAGATCCATTCGCAATAGAGGTCACAACCGTAGATGCAACTTTCTACTATTCGAAGATGATTCCATTGTCGGAAGTGATCGCCTCCATGCCTAACGAGGGAAATTATGAGTGTGTGTTTAGTGATATTCAATTTAGAATTCAAGCGAGGGCCGATCCACGGCCTATGAGTGAAGAAGACTATGATGAATTTTGAATGCATCAAAATTCAATTTGAGCCGCCCGGAGCAGGCTCTATCGCGAATACAGAGCCGTTCAGAGCAGGTTCCAGAGAAGAGGGTGAGCGGCTCGGAACAGGCTCTATGGCAAGTTCGGAGCCATCCAGAGCTAGCCCCTTGAAAAACCCTGGGCCGCCCTAAACAGGCTTTGTTACGCAACATCCAGACCCGGCCAGAGCAGACCCCGTGGAAGAAGCGGAACAACTTAAAGGAAAGTTCATCGGCGGTCCAGAACCATCCAAGGAAATTGCCGGTGAAGTAGAGTTACCGTCGCCCATGCATAAAACCTATCCAGTGTTCCAGGCCCAAGATCCACTGGAAGATGTCGACCTGAGTACCGATGAAGTTCCGCAAATCACCAAAGTTAGTGCACTATTAACATCAGAAGATCGAGCTGGCTTGGTGACACTTATAAAGGAATACCGGGATTGTTTCGCTTGGGATTACAACGAAATGCAAGGCTTGGCTCGAGAACTCGTGGAACATCGACTACCCATAAAAGTCGGATACAAACCCCACAAGCAGCCGCCGTGAAGGTTCAACCCAGATGTATACCCAAATATTAAGGAAGAAATTCAACGGCTTTTGGGGGCAGGATTCTTTCGGACTTGTTGATACCCGGAATGGGTGGCCACTGTTGTCCCTGTACTCAAGAAAAATGGCAAATTACAGGTATACGTCGATTATCAAAATATGAATTTGGTAACACCCAAAGATGAATACTTATGCCTATTGCCGACATGTTAGTAGACGCAGCCGCCATGAATGGGAGTCTGTCATTTATGGATGGGTATTCCGGCTATAACCAGATTTTTATAGCCGAGGAGGATGTTGCAAAAATGGCATTCCGATGCCCAGGAGCCCTTGGAGTATATGAATGGGTGGTGATGCCGTTTGGGTTGAAAAATGCTGGAGCAACTTACCAGCGAGCGATGAACGCCATATTTCACGATTTAATTGGACAGTCGGTGGAAGTCTACATCAACGACATAGTGGTGAAATCCAAGAGTTTTTCAGAACATCTGGTGGATCTCGAGCAAGCTTTCCAGCGAATGAGACACTATAATTTGAAGATGAATCCAGTGAAGTGCGCATTCGGAGTGGCCTCCGGAAACTTTTTAGGCTTCATGGTGCATAATAAGGGTATTGAGGTGATAGTAACAAAACGAAAGCTATCATCAATGCCCGACCACCTGAGAATCTGAAACAGCTCCAAGGATTCCTTGGACAGGTTAACTTTTTGCGAAGATTCGTTTCAAATGCTGCAGGCAAGCTTAAAGATTTTTCCACACTACTCAGGCTACGAAAAACAGAGGAGTTCGTGTGGAAGCCACCATACCAGCAGGCCTTCGAAGCTATTAAGAAAGCCATGGCCAAGCTACCGGTGTTGATGCCGCCGCAAGCAGACAAACCTCTACGCTTGTATGATTCAGCCACTGAGAATACGGTTGGTTGCTTACTGGCGCAGGAGGCTCCCGATAGGAGCGAACGTGCCGTTTTTTACCTTAGTAAGGTAATGAATGATACGGAGACAAGGTACACTCCTATGGAAAATTATGTCTCGCCTTATTTTACGCTTGCACAAAATTTGAATATTATTTGGCCCCGAGAGAGATGGAAGTGGTATGTCACGTCGATATTTTGAGATATCTATTAACTAGACCAGCTTTAAGGCGGAGGCAAGGAAAATGGGCTGTAAAGCTAGCCGCATTTGATCTATGATATGTACCAATCAAAGTTGTTAAGGGACAGGTCGTTGCTAATTTTCTAGCAGACCATCCGAGCTCAGTTGCTGACCAAGTGGCTGATCGTATGGAAGCTTCTATTAGCCCGATGCCGTGGATCTTGAAGTTCGATGGGTCCAGCATGCAGACTAGCGGTGGAGCTGGGGTATTCATAGAGAGTCCATAGGGAAAAAAGTGGACCGCTGCCAGGTCATTGGCACCCGGATTTACTAACAATCAAGCAGAATACGAAGCCTTATTAGTTGGATTGAGAATTCTCCATGAAAAGGGAGCCAAGGCGATCAGAGTTCAAGACAACTCACAATTAATTCTGAAGCAGATTGTTGGAGAGTTCCAATGCAAAGATGAGAAAATGAGAAACCTTCGAATGGAGGCAGTTAGGATGTTGCAAACATTTGATGACGCGGTGGTGGAATTCATACATCGAGCTGAAAATAGAATAGTTAATGATTTAGCTCAAGAAGCCTCTGGGTATAAGTCATCCGCCGTGGGAAAATTCAAGTCAGGGCGAGTATGTCTGTGCCCAGTGGAAATGGAGGATTGGCGTATGGAACTAAGGAAATATTTGGAACAACCAACCGGTGAAACTCCGGAAAAACTGCGGAAGGAGGCTTTGAAATATACTCTGATTGACAGAGATATTTTTCGCAGAGCTGCCGATGGAATGTTAATGAGATGCATAGATACTCGAGAAGCCATGAAGGTGATGGGTGAAGTGCATGAAGGAATTTGTGGAGTACACAGATCCGGGTTAGTCATGAGATGGACGATCCGACGATATGGGTATTTTTGGCCATCAATGACAGACTGCATCAAGTATGCTCAAGGATGTGAAGCGTGTCAGTGACATGGTTCTTTAATCTGAATTCGAACGGAAGAAATGCATGCAGTGGTGAAGCCATGGCCATTCCGGGGATGGGCGATGGATATCATCGGGAAGATCCATCCGCCATCCTCCAGACGACACTCGTTCATATTGGTGGCCACAGATTATTTCAAAAAATGGATAGAAGTTAACTGTTGGCCAACATAACATATCAAGAAATGATCAAGTTCGTTAAGGAGCACATTATTCACCAGTATGGAATCCCGCAGACGATTACCGCTGATCAAGGTACTGTTTTTACCAGCGATAGAGTGGCCGCCTTCGCCGCACAGTATGGGATTGCTCTTTTGCATTTGTCCCCGTATTATGCGCAGACGAATGGGCAGGCCGAAGCAACCAACAAAGTCTTAATTGGGGTAATCAAAAAGGCTATGGAAGATAACCCGAGAAGATGGCACAAAGTGCTAGGGGAGGCTTTATGGGCAATACCGAAATAAAGCCACTGGTTGCACTCCATTCCAATTGGTCTATGGAAAATAGGCGATATTGCCATTGAAAATCACGGTGCCATCGCTACGAGTGTTGAAACAGAATTCGCTTAGTCCCGAGCAGTACGACACAGCGATGTTACAGAGATTGGACGACATACATGAGGATCGGATGATGGCCTTGGAGAATATCAGGTCAAATAAAGTGAAAGTAGCGCGAGCTTACAACAAAAAGGTACATCGGCGAATATTCTAAGAAGAAGATTTGGTATGGAACGCAGTGTTGCCCGAAGGATTCAAAGATAATACGTTCGGAAAATGGTCTCCTACGTGGGAAGGTCCGTATTAAGTGAGTAAAGTGTTGCCTAACGGTGCTTATAGATTGATGAGTATCGATGGGATAGAACATTGAAATGTTATCAATGCTAAGCACCTTAAGGGATACATATCACCACTCGAGTTCAGATAAAGAAATGCAAAAGACAAATGAAAGCAGACCCTGTTTAGGTCGCTAGATACAAAGCAAACAAAAGCAGGCTATTAAGACGCTAATGTGAAAAATGAAAGCAGGCTATTAAGCCGCTAATGTGCAAAATGAAAGCAAGCCATTAAGCCGTTAATGTGCAAAATGAAAGCAGGCCATTAAGCCGTTAATGTGCAAAATGAAAGCAGGCCATTAAGCCGCTAACATACAAAATGAAAGCAAGCCATTAAGCCGTTAATGTGCAAACTGAAACAAAATGAAAATAAGTCATCTTAAGTAGCCAAATAAGTAGCAGATCATAAAATTCATACGAAATTGCGGGTGGCTTGAAGAAAGGTGAATGGTTCCCAAAGTTAACGCACGGTAGGTGGAGTATCCTTTGCTGCTGGGTCCACATTGGGCTCGGAGTTATCAGGATCAGGTGTTGCTTCCATGGAAACTGGATCCGCTGGGATTGAGGTCGGATCTTCCAGAGACGGAGCCGTTCCATCGGGACCTAGCGCTGCTTCCATGGGAATTGGATCCGTTGGAGTTGGAATCGGATCTTCCAGATCTAGAGCCGGTCCATCAGGCCCTGGAACTGCTTCCACGGAGACTGGATCTATCGGAGGTGGAATGAGATTTTCCAGAGTTTGAGCTGTTCCATCAGGAACTGGCGCCGCTTCCACTAGAGTTGAAATTTCTGGGGTCGGGGCTGCTCCATCAATGATTGGAACCACATCTGCAGAAATGAGGCCCTCCGAAGACAAGGCCAATCCACCTGAGCTCGAAGCTACACCGAGTAGAGCTGAGCCTTCTGGGATCGATGCTGCCTCCTCGGAGATGGGAACTGTTGAAGTCGAAGGCTCTATGGTCTACTGCCACTTCTAAGACCGACATCAAATCCCTCACAACATGAGCAATAGATGCTTGGACGTCGGCAACAGTCTGTAGTGGAGGTTCAGATTTGGAAACCATGGGGTGTCTGCCACAGGAGCAGAGGGTGGTGTATCCCCTGCATATTCATCGTCAGAACTTGGAGATGGTGAAGAGATTACCTGAGCTGAAGGTTTGCAAACTGCCCACCAAGAGGCCAAGGTCCCCCATTCCGACTCTAGCTCCTTCAAAGTCGCCTCCCCGTTGGCGGCATTAAACTCATACAGAACTTTCTTCTGCGACAAAGCGGATATGGGGGCATCTAGATGCTGGGACCTCTTATATAAATCAGTCTGCATTCGGCGCTTATCCGCCAATAGCCGCTCCAATTCTGCAATTTCAGGACCTAATTGGGCGAGCCGAGCTTGGAGACGAGCCACTTCGGCCTGCTTTGCTAATTGCTCGGCGCGAGAGGCTTCAAGCTGATTTGAAGCACTGGAAGCTTCATGCTCAGTATGCAAAAATTCATCCTGCAAAGACTGTTTCTGGTTCCTTAATGTTCCTAGCTAATCCAAGTGCGTCCTCCCGAAGTTCCGGTTCCCATTTGCCATCCTACGACGCTGAGCGAAGTTGTTCACTCTGGAAGATAAGCCGACCCATTGCACGCGAATAGTCTCGGGAAGGTTTGCATATGAAAGGGATTCCGCCAAATTCAGTAAAGCCAATTGGATGGAACTTAAAGTTTCAGGATCTCCCAGGGACGCCTCCCAAGCAGGTGGTGACGAATTGTTCGTCCATTTCTTCAGGGAATTGACTCGAAAGTGCAGAAGTGGGACGTTGCATCCTGATGCCCAATGAAATACTCCCGGATGCGCTCTTGACTGATATTCAAATCAGAAGTAACGCGACCCACACGAGGTGGGGCAGGAGTGTGATCTGGAGGCAGAAAATGAGTCTCCGATGTCCCCGAAGGTACATTCTGGTAAAAGATGTTAGTGAATAACTTTTTAATATGAATGTGAAAAAGAATGCAACTTGGGTGATGGGAATACCTTGGATATAGAAGCTTTTGGTGGATGAACCTTCGAAGGAAGATTCACCGTAGTATAAGCCGTAGTCCTTGTCACCGGGGTTGCATCAACACCTTTGTACACCTTCTTAGCAGGCTGGAGACAATGATACATACAAATAAGAAAATCATGAAGTGTTCGTGGAAAAGTACATGGAAATGAATATAAACCTGGGTGGTGTTGGGATAAATGGTTGCACGATGTTTCTCTGAAGGCTTCGGGGCAGCAGCTCTGGCCTTAGCATGCCGAGTTTATCTACGTACGGGGAAGGAATCCATCACTGCGAACACAAACAGAGTTAAATGAATATTTAGTGATCAAAACTCAAGGAGAAGATGAAAGTCTACCTTCGATGATCTCAGGAGCCACACTTTCAACCTCCTCGGCGGCAATATCAGTTGTTTCACTCTGGTGGTCAGAGTCAGTGTCAATAAAACGGCGTAGCCATGAAGCTGGAGGCTCAGCAAAAAGAACATCCTTTAAGGATTCCCAGCAGCCTGCAAACGCCGAATCGGTGGAAGGCTTGGTTTTGAAGACAGTAAAGGGTGAATCCTCAATGGCCGCATTCAGGCCCCGGAACATATCAAGATCTTCGGAGGATAGATCCTTTGTCGCCATCGGAAAGGGCCCTCGACAATGGAAGCGGTACATCGGGACTGTTTGTTGGAGTCCAAACTGGCACGCATACAATTATGGGAAGTAACCCTCCAACCCAACGGGTAAAGAAAGAGACGTAGGCTTTAGACCCAACAACAGGGGCCTCGCGGTTAAAACTTGATTCCATGATGAAGTGATGGAAGACCAATCAAGGGAACCATCCTCCTTCATCGGCGGAGGCTTAGAGAACCAATCAGGCCCATGAGATCGCTCTGGTAAAGGGAAAAATCGTGCGTCCTCACGGTTACTCGACGACAAGAAAAAGTTAGCAATTTGTAAAGCGTTGCAGGAGCACTCAAACCCAGCTAAAAACACACCGATATGTTCTTCGTTCGGAATTTGGAATGGCCACGGTATGTCAAACAACCCAGGAAACATATAATCAGCCCAGAGTTGAAAAAACCACAACGGTCCCCTCTGGGTGGATACACGCTCCTCACGACTTAGGCGGGTATGAAGATTTTTAAGGGTTCTATACAAATGTGCTAAGAAGAACTGAGCAAGCGCCAAGTTGTCACCCTCCATTATGGATGATACTAAGGGTTCGTAATTCCTAACTAAATTTCTACCAGATGCACCTATGAAGAAACAATTCACCCAGAGCATTAAAAAGGTCCTATAGTTATCTAGCAAATTAGTTTTTTAGTTTGGCGCACCGTACTTTCCGTAAACCAATGCACTCGAACTAGACTTTGAATAGTCTATACCAAAATCGACGGTATTCGGTGGAGCAGGGAACATAGCATAATCGTCCCCTGTTACAGGGAGACCTAACAACACCACAATATCAAGTAATGTAGGCAAAATCATGCCGAAAGGAAAGCAAAATTAGTTCACTGCCAGACAACAAAACCCTAAGAGTACGAAAAGGAGATTGGAGTTGGGATGAGAAACCTGTGTGCTGATGGCGATCATGTCGTCAATCCCCCAAGCTTCCCATTGGGTGTCAACTGAGTCGCCAAGGGTCGCCATCCATTCCTTGAAGGTTGTGTTGTCGGGATATCTGGTTAAAACCCTACCTTGTCGAAGAACCAACGAATAAAAGGGTTTCGCGATCAACAGAGGAGATACACCGTCGCTGGCGAGGACTTGCTGGAGTTCTTCTCTTTGGGGATCCGTTTTGGCCGACGGTGTTAAACACCCATGAATTCCCATCAGCGGACAGACGCAAAGGTTCCTCAGCTGGCATCGAGTAGCAGATCAGACTTGGGATTGCCGTTAGTGGCGAAGGCTCGGCTACACTACCAGAAGGGGGAGCTGTCGAAGAAGCCATACGGCTTGATACTCGCACTCACCAACCAAAATGAAACCTTCGGAGGAGAAGCGGGTGAGGAAACGAGGGGAGAGAGAGTGGAAAAGGGAAGTGACGATAAAGCCCTAGAAAAACCCTTAAATATCTTTTCTCTCTCAGGCGACGCGGGAATCGAAGGAAGCAGCCGTCACATCAAGGTTGGAAGGCTTTACGTGATACATCAAGATGGGATAAATTTTATGATAAGGCCCACGGTGGTGAGTTCCATACGAAGGAAATCCCAAAAAAGAGTAAAGCTTTATGTGGCTCGCATTTACCCATTTTTTTAGGAGGGCAATTGTTGGACCCCAAGTCCAAAATGATTTAAAGCTGAAGGTAGCGACTTCCATCAGACTGCGGAGCTTCCATGGAGCAAGAAGATATAACTTCCACAGACCTTTGGATGACAAGCTCCATCAACCCTGAATTGGCAACTTCATAATATCAATGGAAGACCACGGTACCTATATGTCCTATATGGAAGGTTCTATAGGTCAAAATGAACGGAAGAGGAATGAGGATTCCATGTAACTCGAGGCTGTTGGGGACATATCCCCGTAGACCGGCTAGGAGTATGATGGAAACAAATCAGGGTAAGTTGCAGGTCTGATCCGAAGGCAATGGAAGAAGTCCAGAGCGAATGGAACTTGGTCCAGGAACGACGGAAGATGCTCAAAACGAATGGAACTCGGTCCAGAGGCAATGGAATCGGCTGGGAACTGATGGAAGGAAGTTATCTGGCGGTTAAGAGAGGTAGAAAAAGGTGGACGAATAATTGTAACCGCCCCTATTAGTGGGAAAGGTGGTTATTCTAGCTTAGGATTACAATTAGGAAAAAGAAACACAACACACACACGCACAACAGATCAAATCGTCTATTTTTCTACTTTTTTTTCTTGTTTTATTTTTTTTATGCAATTTAATTCCAGTTACATGCTTTCTGCAATTTATTTACTTGCTTTCCGTAGATTATCATAGTTTAGTTCTTTAATCGCGTGAAATCTGCATAACCCGACGACGGATTGGCTCTCTGGAGTACTTCCGGAAACCACACCGACGAAATCAACGAGCTATTTTGAAACTCCGAATCGCAGGATCCAAGAAACGTATAAAGGATAAAAATATCAAAATTATCTTACTCACTTCTATTAATCAATAAAATATTATTCTTTCTTAATCTACTATAAAAATCCAAATGAATGATGTAAACAAACTCATAGATATCTCAATATTGCCTTTAAAATCAAGGTGGTAAAAAAAAAAAAAAGGTTATGTTTGCTAAAAGAGACTGGATCAATGAAGATTATTAAAATATTTTATGAAGTTAGGATCCACGTGATAATAACTCTAAAAAAGGTTAAGGTCAAAGAAAATGGGATAAAAAGCTATTAAATGAGTTATAGCTGTGTTCTTTTGTAGATTTTAGTACAGATTTTTACTATTCATATTCTTTTTTCTTTGTAGAGACCAACTTGAGTTTGTCCAAGAGTAATCGGAAGTGGCTGGGAAGAAGAAACTTGGTGAAGATTTCTATTGTTTGATCTGCAACAGAGACCGAAACGAGATTGATAGCTCCACCGACGATACGCTGTCGAATGAAGTGACAATCAAACTCAATATGCCTGGTGCGCTCGTGAAATGTATCATTGTGGGCCATCTTCATAGCACTTTACCTTTCGCAGTCAAGACCGTAGAAGATGACTAAAGAACACCAAGATCTTTGAGTAATCGTCGAAGTCATAAAAGTTCTGACATAGAGTCAACAAGAGGACGATACTTGGACTCGGTACTTTATTTAGAAACTAAAGCCTGTTTCTTACTGCACCAAGAGATGAGAGAATCACCCAAAAAGAAGTAGAAACCAATGGTCAAATGACAATCAGTAGGATCACCAGCTCAATCAACATCAGAGTAACCGATAGAGTCAAAGATGAGTGAGATGAAAAGTGTAAACCATGTAGGAGAGTATCTTTCACATAACAAAAAATATGTAAGACAAAAGAGTTTGAGAGGTCCTCGGAGTGGCCATGAACTGACTCACAATATGAACTACACGAGCGATATCTGGTCGTGTAACAGTCAAATAGATCAAACTCCCAAAAAATTGAAGATATAGGGTCGGATCATCAAGAAGAGAGTTATCGTGAATGGTAAGTCGAATATCATAGGCAAGAGGTGTGGAGACTATCTGACAGTCTGTGAGACAGCTCGAGCAATAAGATCTGAGGCATATTTAGCCTGAGACAAAAAGAAACCATCAGGAGAATCAAAGACTTCATATCCCAAAAAATAATGAAGGGAACCCAAGCTCTTCATCTCAAACTGCTGACTAAGATATGTCTGTAGATCAGAAATACCATACACATCATCCCCTGTGATGATCATATCATCAACATAAAGTAAGAGGATGACTATCTCTGAGGAAGAACGACAAAGAAATAAACTGGAATCGTAAGGGCATGTGGTAAAACCAAACTCCAAGAGCGCATAACTAAATGTAGCATACTAGGCCTGAGGGGACTACTTCAACCCATATAAAGCGTGGGGTAAGCGACAAACCTTTCAAGAATGCGGGAAACCTGGAGGAGGAGTCATATAAACTTTTTCATAAATAGTGCCATGTAAGAATGTATTCTTGATATCTAATTGAAGAAAGGACTAGCGACGAACAACAATAACGGTAAGAAGACAACCAACAATAGTGAGAACAAAAACAAAGGCAAAGGTCTCCTCATAGTCAACTCTGTATTCATGAGAATAACCCTTAGCCACCAAAATAGCCTTGTAGCATTCAACAGAACCATCAGAGTTAGTCTTTATTTTGAAAACCCACTTGCACCAAGTAGGTGTCTTGCCAGAAGGTAAATCCATTAAATTCTAAGTGTGAGTCTTTTCTAGAGCCTACAATTCTTCAATCATAGCTTGTTGCTACAATAGATTAGCACTCGCTTCACGAAATGACCTAAGTTCATGATAAGATAATATGACATAGTAACAATTATAATAACGCAAATGAGCGGGAGGGTGACTTACTCGATGTGATCGACGAGGTATGACAGGTCCAGGGACAACAGACGGATCAACATCTGGAGACAAGGTCAGAGGTGGATTAGAAGCCTTAACTAGATATGGATCAGAAGCCTCAACTTGAGGTGGAACTGGATTCGGAGGCAGAGATGGAGTCATAGGATCAGGATCAGGAAACAAGGGAGGACATGTCGAGAAGAAGGAAAGTGGACCAGAAATAGATGAGACATGAAATTTAGATAGAGTGGAAAACATAACACTCTCCCAAAAGGTAACATGATGAGATATTTGCAACCGTTTAAAGATCGGATCCCAAAGCCTATAACATTTATACTTTACCCCATAACAATTAAGACAACATAAGTGCGCAGGAGGTTCTAATTTGGAACGTTCATGTGGAGGAATAAGGACAAAACCGACAAAAGCGAAGGGACGAAGTGTACTATAATCAGGTGGCTAAGCCATATAGACGCTCGAAAAGGGTGCTATTATGGAGGACAAAAGATGGAATACGATTTATGGTATAGACAGTAGTGAGGGTAGTTTCCTCCAAAAACCTATCAGGACAAGAGGCAAGAAAAAGGAACATACGAACAATATCTAGAATGTGACGATATTTGCGCGCAGCGCGGACATTTTATTGGGAGGTGTATAGACAAGAACGCTAAATCAATGTACCTTGAGCAGAGAGAAAACTTAATAAGGTAGAATCTCTATACTCAAGATCATTATCAGTACGGAGGGTCTGTATGGAACAAAAAATTTGAGTTCTATTTATTTGAGCAAATTGAATGTATATTTGCGGTAATTCTGAGCACTATTTCGAAAAATATATCCATATAAAATAGGAGTAATCACTTATGAAAATGACATAATAACGAAACCCACTCATAGAAGGAATAAGGGAAAGACCCCAAATATCATAATGAACCAAGGAAAACGGTTTACTTCTGAAAAAGATAAGGCTAGTTGTTTTCCCAAACGATAGTGTAAGAAATCAAATGACTCAAAACAAGTAGAACCCAAATGACCCTGACTAACGAGGGACTGAATTTTAGAGGAAGACACATGACTAAGAAAAAGGTGCCATTGAAGACTAGGAGAATGAAGAGTAGTCAGAGGTGTATGAGTAGTAGTAGCAGAGAAATTACGAAGATGAATTTTCAAAGAGTATACCTCAAATAGTTTACCCACTTTTCAACCTATCCAAAGAATTTGACCCGTACATGGATCCTGAACCTGCACACCAAAAGAAGAAAAAGTAACAGTAAGTCTCTGCTCAACTAGTTGGCCAACTGATACAAGATTTAAAGTTAATTGAGTAATGCAATAAGTATTAGGAATGGAGATAAATGTAGAGATACAAATCTGAATAAGTGATATCAATCCGACTCTCATTAGCACTCTATATAGGCACTGAAGAGGACACATGATGTGCATATGTCAAGAGACCAAGTGTAGGTGTCATATAATGGCAGCAACCGGAATCAAAATACCACGAATTGTCCATGACATAAAATAAACTGGAAGCATGATCTCGATGCGAGAGACTTACGATATTCTGGACTGACAAAGCCATATCAGTAACAGACACAAAATAAAATTAAATTTTATGACAAAACCGACCACACCACAACGTAGGAAATTCAAACAGGAAGTGGCAGCCGGCAGCGGCGGGACACGCCCTCACTCACGGTTGGAGAACGGTGGAAAAAAAATGGTTTCCGCCGTAATTTACGTCGGCGGCGCGTGAGCGGCACACTCGCGGCGTTTGGCAGCGAGGTTTTGGTGGTCGGCTGGCGACGACGTGCCGGAGGTGATGGTGGCGGCGGTGTTCATCGTAGCGCAGCGGTGGACGAAAAACAGCGGTGGTGACAGCTAGGGTTTTCGATTTGAAAAAAATTGGGCTCTAATACCATATTATAATTTTAAAAAAAGTTGTAAAATTTTATTATTATGAAAATAAGAGTAAAATATATATATATATACTAGTGGATTCGGGGCTAAACTAAAATAAATAATACAAAATAGATATCTAAATCTAATGTTAACATTAGCAAAGAAACCCTGATAAGGGGAGGTTGGGACCAACATAGCCAAACAACACCAAAACCAACAAGAGTTCATTCACGAAATATTTTTAGATGAAATTAATTTTGGTGTGTAGTACGAGGAATTATATCAAAAAAATATTACTTTAGGTTAAATATTTGATTTTTTTTTTTACTTTTTATAATAAATTTTTCACTCTTTAGAATGAGTATTTAAAGTTTTTTAACTTTTGTATAAATTATTTTATATTTTTTATTATTATTTTTGAAGAATCGCAATTAAACAATAATGTTGAAAGAACAGAGCAAAATTTTCAACATAGTCGATGTTATTAATTTATTTAGAATATGAGTTCATAGGCCTATTTAGAGAATATGATACAATTATCTTCCCATTATAAGTCTTATTACATTTTTTATTTTTATTATAAGGTAACCTTTGTTAGGAAATACAGGTAACAATCATATATTATCTCATTTAAAATGAGATTAATGAAATAATATAGGATAAATAATATATCAAATATATGTATATATCCTAATATTTCTATTTTAATGTTTCTCATACAATTTTTTATTTTTTTGATATCAATTAACTAATTGTTTTAAATAAAAATTGTTTTTCTAAAAATACGAAAATACAGTTGTTCGCTTTTATAGTTTTAGATGAATTTGTTTTTTTTTTTTAATGTTAGATATAAAAAAATTGTGTTAGTAATATAAAAAATAATATTTTATGTTAAATTATTGACTTTTTATGAATAGATAAAGTATACATATCATATATCGTGTTAATATGTGTGTATTATATTTTTAAATAATATTTATATGAAATCACGTCACTGAAACACACTAAGTGAACAAACCCAATATAACAAATCACTTTCAAATGATGTTCTGTTTTTACAGTAGATTATTGTTGAACAAAAATATACTTCGTTCGTCCCGAATAACATGTCATATTTTTTTTAATGGTCCGCTAAATTTATGCATAATATATTTATAATAAACAACTTTATCCATTCATAATTTCTTTAGTTACTTTAACAACTAATAGCAAATTTGACATTATTTTTTTCATTTACTTCACTATTTTAATATATTAATTATTTAATAAATTTTTTATAATACCCCAACTTTATTTTTTATCTACTACATATTTTTATTAAATATTGTTATTTTTTAGTCTCCGTATCAGAATATTATGGCATAATTAGTCGGGACGAAGGAATCACTAAATGTACAAGTGTACAAAAAAACTTTAAAATAAGGCATTGCAAAGTTGATGACCGAGTTCATTAGTATTTTCATTATAACATCTTTATGGTAAAATCATCGTTAAATATAATATTTTCGATTTGGTATATACTGTGCTAAATTCTTTTAAATAATACCAAATAATTAGTGTTTTAAAAGTATTGATTAAGAGTCTTGATAACATATTTGTTGATGCATATTTTTTCAACAATAAAAAGTAAAATTCAAAAAAGGAATTGCTTTCGAATTTGATTAAATAAATGTCTGAGATTGAGAATCCCTAGACACCATATGATACATAAAAAAATTGAAAAGAAATACTAAAAACTGTAAAAGTAAAATGATGATCGCCAAAGAAATTCACTGAATTTGATGTCGATTGAAGATGCCTTTTTTGGGTCGTGAAAAAGCCTATTTAAAACCCATGTCAACCGCCCCAATGTTGTTATCAGGTTGTGCCTCCATATCCGCTCACCGGTTGTAACTTCTTCCAACCGCTTCAAAACTGCTATTCAACCGACCTGAACACCCACCGCCTCGTCCTCCTTCGCCCGACTTCCATTTGTCCGACCTCCATATCGACTGGCCTAAACACCACCGCTTTATCTTCTTTCGCCAGATTTCCTTTTGTCCGACCTCCACACCAACCGACCTAAACGCCTACTGGTTTCTTTCCCTTTGTCCGACCTCTGTGTCAACCGATCACCTAGTCGAAAGTCCTCTCGAAGAAGCCTATTCTTAATAACGCCTTGATCGTTGGGCCTACACCAAACCCATTATTGACAGGCTCATCGATTCGTACACCAAGCCATGGTCCAATTTACAAGCCCATTCTCGAAAATTCTACACATTGGTTTTCCTCGCTCAACAACTTGCCTCCTCCCGCCCAACTCCTAAGCGTCACTTCTCGGATTGCGTGAGACGTGCGTTTAGGGGTTTGTAGCATATTACAGTGCTATCATTACACTGTTTTATGTCACATCGTGGGGTTTATGTAAAACCCTTCTCCCACCCTTCCATATTCACGCACTCAGAATCCTAAAATCCTTTCTCCATTTTCTCTACCAAAAATCCTCCAAGCTTCTTCTCTTTTCGTTTCTGCGTATCACAATGGCCAATCAATACGTACCTGCGCGTTACCCTTTGACGGAACTGACCCGTCAGTGCCTTTCGTGGCTTCGAGGGTTCTAACCCCCACCATTCGCCCCTATTGCACCACCAACGAAGATGCCGATCGCATGAAATCCGTCATTTCTTAAGTTTCTCCAATGACCATAAATGATGCTGCCTTCAAGCCGGAACGACTTCTTGACAGCATCAGGACTCACCTCACCGATCCTAAAGATGCCTACCGTAAGTGGCATGCAAGACTGCGCCCCCACTATCAAGAACAATGGAGGAGGCAGGGCATCGACAAGGCCATCCTTCTGTCAACCCAGCCTCTTCACCTCCATGACAAGGCCCTGTTGGCAATGGCAGCCTTCTGGCATGCACAAATGGGAGTTTCTTTCTCCCTTCTGGTCCTATTGGCCCGACCCTCATGGACGTGGCCCTCATCGCCCATTTACCCATAGTGGGCGACAATCCTGTTCTGGTTTCTTTCGAGGGTCGGGAGCCCTCGCCAAACTTGCCGAGAAGGAGAGAGGCTGGACAAGCTTCGTCACCAAGTTTTTGGGCAAGGAAGGCTCACTTGTCTCAGAGCTGGAACACACTGCTTTCCTCCTTTTTTGGCTATGCAGGTACCTTTTCTTTCTCTTATGCTTTTCCATATAAACTCAAAGTTATATATTTAGTTAAGTTTCTTCTTTCTTCATAGATATATAATTCTTTCTCCCTTCAAGCTCGTTCTTTCTTCTCAGGTCGATCTGGCCATTCATCTGGCCAGTGGCCAATTTTTTTCTTTAGGAACCTTATTCTTAGCTAACCTTTTTTAGGGTTTATCCCGAGTGAGCTCCCGCCTAACCGACACCAAAAGAGCGGACATAGCTGTTTCGGGACCATTTTGTTTCCTGGAGCTGTGGCTTCGCCTATACTTCCCGAACGTATTTTTGGTCGACTGCCTATTAACCCGAACCCTTAGAGGTCGATAGGTTTTGATTTAGCCTGATTAACTCCTAGCTCCTCTAATCTCCATCCATCTGATCCCGTCATCACCCAAATTTTGACCGAGGACCGAAGCAACTTCCGTTATTATGTTTATGAAACTCTTGCCCAATATGCCACCGACCTTTTTTGGCTTTATCCCGACACTCCGTATTCCCGCTCTTATCCCAATCCTTTTCCCTATCCGACCTATCCCTTCTCATGAGATTCTGCTTTGAAACCCCGATCTCTATTTTGAAGTAAGAGGTCGGACAAGAAAAACTATAGATCTTTTTATACTTTTAACTATCAACCCCAATTTCTGGCCCTATAGTTCAGTTGCTGTCAGGGCCTACCGGGACCGCTGGCCCGACCCCTCACCTTATACCTCAAAGCCCGGAAAGGCTGGTGATCCCCGAGCTCATACCACCTTACCTTTCCCAACTCACCGACTACATTACCTCCAATTCTTACATACCTTTCCGCCTTAAACCTTCGGCGGCTGAGGCTTTCCCGACTTGGTGGTCAGCCACTTGGTCTTTTATTCCTCCCCCAACCGACCAGTTGGTTGGAAAACTCATTCCGCCCCCAGCATTGGCGCTGGGTTCTCCCCGACTAGCCTCTGCTCTTAGAAGGAAGAGGCCGGCTCCTGCAGAAGGCGGGTTTGGAACACAAAACAAGAAAAAGAAGGCCGCCTCCGCCATCGACAGACAGGCCATCGAGGAGTACCTAGTGTCTCTGCCAGTGGACACAAGCGGATTGCCAAAATATTTGAGAGAGCAATTTGGTAAGTTCTTATCCCTTCAAGTTTGTTTTTCAATGTATGCTCTTTTTCACTTTAACATTTCTTTTTCAGAGACCCCTTCGCTGCCACCGACCATTGCTCCGACCATCTCTCAGCCGACCGCAACCCAGCCGACCGCAACCCAGCCGACCACTACTCCAGCTTCTCCTCAGCCAACCACAGCCCCGACTGCTATTCATCCGACTACTGCTCCAGCCGATATACCCATCGAACAACCGACTACTCAACCGGTCGGTCCGTCGGAAGACCGACCGACCGCCATACTACCGACCTCTCTGCCGGTTAAGGTAAATTAATTCCTAATACCTTTGAGAAAATACTTTTTCAACTTCACCACTAATTTCAATTTTCCTATCTATAGGTCAACCCAAGTCCTTCGTCAGTTGCTCCTCAACCGACCCCCATTGTTGCAGAGGGGGAACTGTCGATGATCCACCGGCCTGAGTAACCGGCGGGGAGGCAAACTTCTCCTCCAGTCTCGCCTTCGCCAGCTCCTCAACCGCCACAGGTAACTACAAAAGTATTTCCACATGATTCTTTCTCTCGCTCTATTGGCTCAAGCTCCTTCCACTTGGTGTCTCTTTCATCATCTCTTTGTGTATCTTGTGAATAACGCACAGAGATTATTGCAGTAGTTACTTTCGGGAAGGGCTTCTGCTCCCCATCGTCACATATTTAAACCGTCCAGCTTTGACAGCTCTATGAATTTCCTTCCGGAAGTGCGTACATTGGTTAGTGTAATGCGCAAAGGAGTTATGCCACTTGTAGTACGGCCTTCCCTTTATTTCTTCCTTATTCGCCAACCGCTGTCCCTTAGGAATGCGAATTTGTCCATCCGCTATCAGAATATTGAAGATCTCGTCTGCTTTTGATGCGTCAAATGTTGGTTGCTCCCGCTCTTCCGCCCCTGGGAGGGGTTTCAGTTTGGAACATACATAAGGCTTGCCATTAACAATCTCTGCTGCCATTTCTTCAGCACATTTCCCTTGTTCATCATCCGGTGTATACATCTCCGTAGCAACACTGGCCATCTGCTGGACCTTGTTCCGCCGGAAGTTGTGGTCCTTCTCTCTAAAGAGGGACTCTAGTCTCCCTGCTTTGGATGCTAAACTGGACAAATCTCCAACATCTTGGGTTGTCAAAGCCTCTCGCAGTCGCGTATGCATATTCCTGACCACCAAATTGGTCATTTCGCTCTCCTCAATGACTGTTGGGCAACGTCCTTTCATCAGTCGTATCCACTCTATGAACTGGTAGTCGGTTTCCTCTGGCATCTGCCTAATCTTCAGAAGGTCGGTAAGTGAGACTGTCGGAAGAGGATTAAAAAACCTTGCATGAAAAGCCGCTTCCAAACCCTCCGAAGTCTGCAACTGCCCTGGCGGGAGATTTGCAAACCAGGATATGGCTGTTCTTGTGAGAGACAACCCAAACAGTTGCAATTTGTGAAACGGATTATTACCTACTTCCTCTAGTTGAGCCTTGAAACGTCCCACATGCTCAATGGTCGATGCTCCATCTTCTCCCAAAAATGAGTGGAAATCAGGTGGCCTATAATTCCTCGGGAGGGGATGAGCATTGACGATTCTTTCTGGAAATGGCCTCTGATAAGCCAGTCTGTTCACCGTTTGAGGATTCATTCCGAAATGCATTCGCAGAACTTGAGCGATGTCTTCTGGATCCACTATAGGTGGAATAGGGTCGAAAACAGGAATGAGATTGTGAGCCTGTCCTCCTATTCTCTCTTCTCTGGGGAAAGTTGGCTCGGCTCTGCCACCCAGTGGAACATTGTTTGGGTATGTTAGAGGGGTCTTTCCTCGATCGACCCTAGCAGTGGCACTTGGAATGGTGATGTCTACATGTGAAGGCCCCACAAAATTTGCTTGTAATCTGGATAGTGACATCCCTGAGGGTGATAGGGTGGGTTGAATAGTAACCCTTGATAAAGCTTGATCTAGCATGTTCTGCATGAGGATTTTTTGCTCACGCAACATGTTCTGCATAACCAAAGTTTGTTGATTGTTCAAATGTTGAACATAGGACACCCACTCGGCAGATGCTTGGGGTACTTCCCCTGCATTTGACATGGTGGATGGTGAAATTATTTCTCCCGCCGGTGTTGAATAGACTTGGGGCTGTGAGCATGCCATATGGATCCTTCCGATGATTCAGCCGGATCTCAGTCGTATGAAATTTTCTCTTGACGTAGGATCAGCAATCTTGCCTTTCTCCCACTGTGGTCGCCAAATTGTTGATGCAGATTTTTTTGACAATAAAAAATAAAATCTGAAAAAGAAATTGCTTTCGAATTTGATTAAATAAATGTCTGAGATTAAGAATCCCTAGACACCGTACGATACATAAGAAAATTGAAAAGAAATATTAAAAACTGTAAAAGTAAAAGGATGATTCCAAAAAGAAATTCACTGAATTTGATGTCGATTGAAGATGCCTTTTTCGGGTCGTGAAAAGGTCTATTTAAAACCCACGTCAACCGCCCTAATTTTGTTATCAGGTCGTGCCTCCATATCCGCTCACCAGTTGTAACTTCTTCTAACCGCTCCAAAACTGCTATTCAACCAACCTGAACACCCACCGCCTCGTCCTCCTTCGCCCGACTTTCATTTGTCCGACATCCATATCGACTGGCCTAAACACCAACGCCTTATCTTCTTTCGCCCGATTTCCTTTTGTCTGACCTCCACAACAACCGACCTAACGTCTACTGTTTCCTTTCCCTTTGTCCGACCTCCCTTTGTCCGACCTCCGTGTCAACTGATCATCTAGTCGAAGGTCCTCTCGAAGAAGCCTATTCTTAATAGAGCCTTGATCGTTGGGCCTACACCAAACCCATTATTGACAGGCCCATCGAGTCATACACCAAGCCATTGTCCAATTTACAAGCCCATTCTCGAAAATCCTACACATTGGTTTCCTTGCTCAACAATATTATTTATATTAATACACTATAAATACAACATAATAACGGATAATGCATAATATATTTTTATAGCATATGACACTGACAATTTCTCTAAATAGCATTGATTCAATAGTCCAATAACTACCTATCAAGAGTTTAGAAAGCACATATTTTTAATATAATACATGCTTTTATTGTTAATTAACTGCTTCAAATTATTATATAATATTGTAATTAAATAAATAATATGTGCATATATGTTAGAAGTTGTATTAAGTTATATTTAAGAGTTGCAACTGTTGGTTTAAAAATTAAATTTTTAATATTTAATAATTATTGTATCAAAATTTATTGTATTATTATTAATAGCATAAATAAAATTCTCCTTTGTTCTTGTTCGTATTTCTTCCCTGCATATTTGTTCTTTTTGTTTTGTTAACAAATTTGGTATCAGAGCAAACAAATTCCAAGTTTTTTGTCCATATTCTCCACAGTAAAGAAAGTGAGGGCTTGTGTCGTATTTTTTTTCAGAAGTGAAGATTTTTTAAGTTTTTAAAATTTCAATTTTTGTTTTGTTCATCTGCACAATGTCAGACAAAATTTCTTCAATTCAACCATTAATTCCAATCTTCAAATGAGAGAAGTACCATCTTTGGAGTTTGAAAATAAAGACTATATTCAAGTCTCAAAAATTGTGGAATTTGGTTAAAATTGGATTTGATAACCCACCTGGCTCCTGCAACACTGGATCAACAATTGCGGAAAAATCGTAGAAAAGATGCAAAGGCATTGCTACTAATCCAATCGACATTAGAGGATGTTATTTTTCCCCGTATTGCAGCTGCAAGAACATCCAAGATGGCATGGGATATTCTGAAGCAAGAATATTTGAGTGACAAGAAAGTACTTACGATTAAATTGCAAACGCTTCAGCGTGATTTTGAAACTTTGAGTATGAAAGAACAAGAATCAATCCAAGAATATTTGTCAAGTGTTTCTGGTATCGTCAACCAGATAAAGTGTTATGGAGAATATGGATCGGTCAGTTATCAGATTGTCGTCAAAAAGTTTCTCAGAAGTTTGATTCCAAAATATGATCACGGTGTTGCTGCAATTGAGGAATGTAATTATGTGTTCTCTGATGGCGCATGAATCAAGATTGAACAGATCTTATGAAAAATTAGAAGAAAAAAACGTTTCAAATTAAGAGGGAGAGTTCAAATGGGAATTCTGAATTCTATGCAAATCGCCGGCATGCTAGAGGTAGCTTTTGAGGACGAGGTCGTGGTGGAGGTAGGGGCAAGTCTTCTGAACCATGCCAAATAAAAATTCTTTTAAATGCATATATCGCAACAAGTTAGGGCATAAACAGGCTTATTGTTGGGCAAAGCAGAAGGATGAACAGAAGCAAACAAATTTTACAAAGCAAACTGAAGAAACAAGCAAGTTATTTATGACATATTCATTGATTTGTGGTGATGAGAAGAAAGATATTTGATTTCTGGACAATGGTTGCTCAAATCACATGTTGGGAAATAAATATTTATTCAAAGATCTTAATGAGATACAAAAAGGAGAAGTTTGGCTTGGAGATGGAAAAAATGAAAATTGAAGGTGAATGTACAATTATTGTGAAAACAATTCAAGGTGATTTTCGTCTTCTCCATCATGTGTAATTTGTGCCTACATTAGCTCATAATTTTCTAAGTGTAGGACAATTAATTTCAAGTGGCTATTCGGTTATGTTTGATGGTCAATCATGCATTATTCGTGACAACAATTCTTGTCAGACACTAGTGATTATCCGTATGACAAGAATTTGAATGTTTCCATTAGATGTCACTCGATCAGTGGCCAAAGCTTTGGTTGTTAGGTGAAATAAAGAATCAATTATTTGGCATATCCATTATGGACATCTATATGTGAATGATTTGAATTTTTTGTGTAAAAAAGAAAGGTGGTTGGATTGCCAAAAATTTCAAAGATTGATTTTTTTAAAACATGTGTATATAGAAAACAATCCAGAGGTTCATTTCCTAGTGTACAATCTTGGATATCTTCAAATTTTCTTGGAGCTTGTACATGTTGATTTATGTGGGCCAATGCAAACAAAATCACTTAGTGTAAGTTGCTACTTTCTTCTGTTTATAAACGACTATAGTCGCATGACTTGGGTTTATTTCTTGAAATTCAAACCTGAAAGTTTTGATAACTTTAAAAAGTTTAAATTTATGGTAGAAAAGCAATGAGTAAAAAATATTAAGGTGTTGCGCACTGACAGAAGCGGTGAGTTCTTATCTAATGATTTTATCTCTTTCGGCGAAGATCATGGCATCCGAAGGGAACTTACAGTGCCTTATACACCGGAGCAAAATGGTGTCACTAAAAGAAAAAATTAAACAATGGTGAAAATGGCGATGAGTCTTTTAAAAGCTAAAAGGACTTCCAAATTCTTTTTAGGGAGAAGCAGTCGCAACAACTATGTATTTATTAAATATATCTCCAATGAAGGTTGTTTTGAATAGAACGCCATATGAAGTTTGAAATGGTAAAAAATCTCAGGTGGCCATTTAACACTTTTTGGTTGTCCAACATATGCTTTGATTAATCAACATTCAAAACTGGATGAAAAATCTGATAAGTGCATTTTCATTGATTATTGTCCTCAATCAAAAGAATATCGTCTATATAATCCTGTAAATGGCAAAGTGATAAGAAGTAGGAATGTGATATTCAATAAAGATGCCGCATTGAATTGTATTGTTGACAAGAGTGATGTACAAGGTGTTAGATATTTAGATCTTGCATTTTTTAGTGACAGCAACAGCGTCTCGAATACGCCTGCACAACTCAGTTCGACAAACAACAGTAGCGCAGAATCATCACCATCCTCTGTCCAAAACAATAGCATCACTGAATCGATGCCAAGAAAATTCAAATTTGTTACAGAAATATATGAATCGTGTGAGTTTTCTTTGTTAGCGACTGATCCTACGTCTTTTGAAGAAGTTGTAAAAAAATTATAATGGAAAGAAGCTATGGCAGAGGAGTTGAATGCTATTGAAAGAAATACAACTTCGGAGTTGGTCGATACCCCACACGGTATAAATTTTGTGGGCTTGAAGTTTTGTACCAATTACAATCTGGATGGATGGATTCAAAATCACAAAGCTTGACTCATCACAAAAGAATATTCACAACAACATGGTATAGACTTTGACAAAAAAATTCTCCGATTGCAAGCTTTGAAACTATGAAAATTATTTTGGCATTAGCTGCTCAATTAATTTTGCTAATTTATCAATTTGATGTGAAGTCTGTTTTTTTTTTAATGGTGCATTAGAAGATGACGTGTATGTTTCTCAACCTCCTAGATTTAATGTTGTTGGCAGTGAAGATAAGGTTTATAGGTTACGAAAAGCTTTTTATGGGTTGAAACAAGCTCTCCCGACTTGGTATAAAGAAATTGATTCATTTTTTCATGGAAAGGGATTCTCAAGAAGTGAGAATGAGCCTACTCTATATATAAAAAAGAAAGGTAATGGCGATTTGTTGTTGGTTTGTTTATATGTTGATGATATGGTATATCTCGCATCGTCAAAGGCCTTACTTGATGATTTTAAGCATACCATGATGAACAAATTCGAGATGACAGACCTTGGGTTGTTAAAATATTTTTTGGGACTCGAGGTTATTCGGAGTAAAGATGGAATTTTTGTGGATCAAAAGAAGTATTCTGCCGATCTTCTAAAGAGATTTAACGTGGTGAATTATGAAGTTGCAACCACACCAATGAATATTAATGAGATGTTACAGAACGAAGACGGGATTGAAAAAGCAAATGCAACATTATTTAGAAGTTTGGTTGGTGTCTTGAATTATTTAACACACAGTAGACCTGATATTTCTTTCTCAGTTAGTGTTGTGTTCAGATTTATACATCATCCTATGAAACAATATTTTGGGGCTGCTAAGAGGATTCTTCGTTATATTGTTGGGACATTGAATTTTGGCATTTGGTACAGTCAGACAAAAAATTTTAGTCTTGTTGGCTTCATTGATAGTGATTGGGCTGTGTGCATCGATGATCGAGAAAGTGTGTTTGGTAATATATTTAATCTTGGTTCTTGAGCAGTAACATGGAGCTCTAAGAAACAAGACACGGTAGCTTTATCATCATGTGAAGTAGAATATTCAACAGCAACTTCAGCAGCAAAGCAAGCTTTGTGGATTCAGAAACTTCTTACAAATTTGGATCATAAGCAGAAGAAGACGACAAAAAATTTATGTGACAACAAGGTAGCGATCGCAATTACGAAAAATCCAACTTTCCATGGAAGGACAAGATATATTGACGTGCAACATCACTTCATTCGACAACTTGTAGCAAATAGAACAATTGCAGTAACGTTTTGTGGAACCAACAAGCAAAGAAGATATCTCCATTAAATCACTTCCTCAAGCCAAACATGATTATTTTAGGATGCGTACGGGAGACACAAGCTTTGAAGCAAGGGGGAGTGCTAATTAGATGCTTCAAATTATTATCTAATATTGTAATTAAATAAATAATATGTGCATATATTTTTAAGAATTGTATTAATTTATAGGGTAAATTGTTTTTTTAGTCTCGTAACTGGACCCCTTTATCATTTTAGTCTCGTAAGTGGAGCTTGTCGCAAACTAGTCCCATAAGTGAAAAAAATTTCGCTATTTTAGTCCTCCGGCGCCGGAGACGCCCGCGTGGCTCGCCGGAGGTGACGTGTCCGCCAGGTGTCCCGCCAGGTCAGCGACACCTGCGGACATGTGGATTTATTTATTTTTTTCATTTTTTTTAAATTTGTTTTTAATTGGACCAAATAAAAAAAATAAAAATAAATACAAATAAAATTAAAAATAAATTAAAAATAAGTTTAAAAAAAATTAAAAATGAAAAAAAAAAAAAAAAAAAATCCACGTGTCCGCCAGGTCAGCGACACCTGGCGGACACGTCACCTCCGGCGAGCCACGCGGGCATCTCCGGCGCCGGAGGATTAAAACATGCGAAATTTTTTCACTTATGGGACTAGTTTGCGGCAGGCTCCATTTACGGGACTAACATGATAAGGGGTCCAGTTACGAGACAAAAAAAAAAAAAAAACAGTTTACCCTAATTTATATTTAGGATGTGCAATTGTTAGTTTAAATTTGAAATTTTAATATTTAATAATTAGTATCAGATTTATTATATTATAATTAACAACGGAAATAAAATTTTACTTTGTTTTTATTCGTATTTTTTCTCTACGTATTTTCTCTTCCTGTTGTGCTTTAACATTTATTTTACATAATATTTGCTATCTAGATTTTTGAAGATTTTTTATTGGTGCTTTCTGAAGTCTTAATAGATATTGTTCAAAAAACTAAACATTGTACTCATTCTCATAAATCAGCACAAGACCCTATTACTTATATAGAAATTTAGTGCTAGATATAAATTTTGAAGTAACTAAAAACAAATAAAAAAATGAAAACACCCCACAATTTCTGTAACTTATTTTATTGGAAATAAATTGAACCTGAGATAGAAGCATCAGCCTAACTCAAATTGAAGCCAAATTAAAATGCATGCATGCATGCAACATTACCCTAACTTAAACAAACTAAAATTACAATCATAAAACCAAATCAAAATAAAAAGCACTCTAAGGCATAATGCCGCCGACGCCACCCACGCCGCCAACTCCGCCGCCGACGCCGACACCGCCAACTTTACCAAGCCCGACACCACCAACGCCGCCAAGCCCACTGGCGCCACCAAGTCCTCCTATGCCGCCAAGCACCGGAATGACGCCGCCCCAGCCGCCGATGCCGCCCCAGCTGCCTACGCCGCCGTACGTGATGAAATTCTTCTGATCTCCGACCGGCGCCGCCGCCGCCGCCGCCGAAACAGCCGCCGTGGCTTGAGCCGCTGGGGACAATGCTGATGCATCATGATGATCATCTTTAGGGTTAGAATGGACGGCTGGGATTGTTCTTGCGGATGCATGAAGAATTGCAATTAGGGCAAGGACGATGAAGAGATGGATTTTTGCCATTTTTGGTAAATTACAAATACAGAAGTTTAGCAAACCCTAAAAATATGTGAAAGGGAATGTCTTCTTGTTTGTTTGAGGGTTTTTAAAAGCATATGGCTATTTATAGGCAAATGTGCAATTTTGAGGTTGCAAGAAAGTGGGGGTGGAGTAGGGTTGGGTTACCGGGGGTAGAGGTAGTAAATATGTGCATTTAATTTTTAGGGTTAGAAACCTCGAGAACTGTAATTTTATTTTTATTTTCTTTTATTTTTGGTGACTGCGGAAGAGGCAGAGTTAGGTGAGTGAAAAGGAGAGATCATTAATTAATTGCAATTATATGTGAAGATGGGAAGAAAAAAATGTCAACTCCTATTTAATTTATTATTATTATTATTATTATTGGAAAAAATTAATTTTTGAATTAATATAATCAAAATTTATCAATTTTGATCCAATATTAAAACTCATAAATTTTGGTCTATTATAAACATTTTCATTCAATTTTGATATCACCGTTAAAAAATTTAACGAAAATTGCTACGTGGACGTAACGGGGTTGACGTAGCACCTAACTTAGAAACAACACGATCATGTACAATTATACACGGTCATGTTGTCATACGGCCGTGTACTTTTATGTTTTGGTCTAAATTTTATTTTTTTATATTATTTTTTAAAAAAATATTTTGAATTTAGAGTAGTTGATATATTAAAATGAAAAAAAAAAAAATCAATAGTAATCATAATATAACTAAAATGTATCAATTTTAGTTTAAAATATATAACTTTATGGAGTATATGTTTTATTTTGCCTAAAATTCTACTATTCACCAAAATTTTTATAATTGTATTGAAATGTAAAAATTAATTTTTAATATAATATACAAAATAAAAAATAGTTGTATAATTTGATGTATGTGAGAGAAAAAAATTTGGTTAATAGTAGAATTTTAGGCAATATTATCCAAAATATCATACTCGGTAATTTTTATATTTGAACTAAAATTTATACATTTTAATTATATGATAATTACTATTAATTTTCTCCATTTTAATTATATCAAATATTCTAATTTTTTTTTTTTAAAAAAAAGATATAACAAAAAAAATAAAATTTTAGACCAAAACAAAAAGTACACGACCGTGTAGAATTAAACATGTCCGTGTGACAACATAGTCGTGTATAATTACACACTGAATCATACATAGTCGTGTTATTTCCATGTCAGCTGTCACATCAACTCTGTTACGTCCACGTCAATTATTTCCATTAATTTTTTAACGATGAGACCAAAATGATTGAAATTGTTTATAATTGGACCAAAATTGACTAGTTCTTTATATCGAGATCAAAATTGATAAATTTTCGTTATATTTGAACTAAAATTGATTTTTTTCCTATTATTATTATTATTATTATTATTATTATTATTATTATTATTGTTATTGCAATATTAAATTTATTTATTTACTATTTTTATTTTCTTTTACTAATTGCAATAGAACATTTTTTTTCCCTGGAAACTGTGTGGACCGATATGAATAATGTGCTCAACGAATTTTCTATATAATTTAATATATTTTAAATATTTGTTCAATATTATATTTTTGAAAATTGATGAATTGTGTTTGTCTTTACTTATTTGGATTCATTACAAGCATAAAATTTATTGTATAATTCATCTTGTCTTCTTAGTTAAAATGGTGTTTAATTAGTGTATTTATTTGTAATTTTTTTTATTGAAATATTAAGTTAATTAAATATAATAGTTTGTAAGATAAAATAATATTATATTTATATCTAGAATAATAGTTGATGTAGTAAAAAATTTGAAAACAAAAATATCTCCAAATAAATTGTGAAATATTTTGTGCTTAAAGTGATATATGCATTTACTACTACTATTACTACTACTATTATTATTATTATTATTATTATTATTATTATTGCTTTATGACCCTTGTCATGCCCAACCAAACTTCTCTGAGCAGGCATACGTTATAATACTACATAAGTAAATATAAAATAAATCATTTTACTACCATGAACAAATGAAAAAAAAAAAAAAACTATTACTCCTACTAATAATAAAAAATTTTTGGGTAAATTATATACACTTCTTTATATTTTAGTAAAAATGCAAACACACTGTGTTTTATTTATTATGTAAAATTTAATTATGTTAATATAAAGTTTACACTACTACTACTAATAAAAAAAAATCTTGGATAAATTATGTAACATCTCCTTATATTTTAGTAAAATACACAAAACACCTTGTATTTTTTTTATTGCGTTAAACCACTTTGTGTTAATGTAAAATTTATATGAAACACTATTCTTGTCCAAAACTGATGTTTGATTCTAAAGAAAGACCTAAATTACGCAAGTTTTAATTAGAACCAAATATCAGTTATGGACAAAAATGGTATTTTGTATAAACTTTACATTAACACAAGGAGTTTCACGCAATAAAACAAATATAGAATATTTTGTGCATTTTTATTAAAATACAACCGTATTATATAATTTACCAAAAAATCTTCCAAACACATCAAAATTTTGGTGAATTGAACAGTAAAAGATCTTGAAAAGATAGTAAAAAGAACACAACCTAAAACCTTTGTTCGCTTTGTATATATATTTTTACATTTTTAGAATTTAATTTGTCAAAATTTCTATAAAAACATCATATTCAACGTTAATTTTATATATATATATATATATATATATAAGAGATCACTTCCGACAATCATATACCTAAAAAGAACATAAAAAATAAAAATACAATACCTAAAAAATTATTAAAATAACATGCTTTTGGTTTTTAATTTTAATATTTTGTGGATATTACCAAAAATAAATATCTCTCCGTACCAAATCACTCTAATTATTTACCTTTTACAAATATGTTTTTTAATATTTGTATTATATATGTATATGTATATTATAAGAATTTTTTTATAATTACATAGTTTTACAGTTACTAGGAAAAATAAATAAACGAATATATATAGATAAAAGTGAAAAAAGTTAAGTACTCCCTCCATGGTCTCTATTTACATATATATTTTTTTAATATTAGTATTATTTTGTATATAATATAAATTAATATAAAAAAAAGACTAAAATACTTACATTAATATTGTGTAATATAAAATAACAATATTTGTAGATATTTTTTTAATTAGGTACTTAATATAATTACCAAATAAAAAAATAACGATCTTATTTAGAAAACGGTCAAATACAAAAAATAACAATCTTTTTATGAAACAAAAAAAAAAAAAAGATATTAATTTAGAAGTAAGAAAAATATGAAATATAATACGTTGTACGCGTCTAAATGTCACATTTATATTTTGAATAATTGTATTAATATTAAAAATATTTTTATATTTGTATAATTTTTTGTAATTATATTCTTTTATTAGTATTATAAAACACAAATATAATTATTTTTATATTTTTTTTAATTTTTATTATATTTTGATATAATAATTAATATTTAAAGATTAACACACAAAAAAACAAAAAAATCTTTAGTGCATGATGGATGTAGTATTAGAAAAACTGCAATAAAACTTTCTCTGTCCCACTTATAATATTACATTTCCATTTTCGTCCATATTACATATTATGTCATTTTTTAAAAATATATATATTAAATTATATTTTAAAAAATATATATATTAGAAAAATTAGTTATTTTAATCATAATATAATTAATTTTATTAATATATTTTTAATTATTTACTAATTATATTTCTCCAAATGTTCAAATCGACAATAACTCTGCTACAATATTTGAAAAAAAAGCAATATATAATATTATTATTTCCATTTTTCAAATATATGTTCATTTTTTTTTTAATTATTATAAAAAAATATTTTTTTAAGTAAAAGAATTATTGTACTTTTATATTTTTTTACTATAAAAAAAATTAATAATTTATTATCCATTTTTATAAAATTTGTATGCCATCAGGTGAACACACATTTACCTTACTGATGAGTAATAAATCCGAACTAGTACAGTTTTCAATTGAAGACAGCTAAAATTAAATAAAAATGAATTTGCAGTTAATTTTCATCAAGTTCGATGGCATGCAATCCATGCAAGCTGTTTGTTATACACTTGTCGGAATTGCAGAAACGGTAAGTGTTGTGTAATATAGAGGGATATATAATTAATTAAATGCATTTATTGTGACTCCCAGACCACCTGCTTAATGTTTTATTTTATTATTTTTTAATGTAATAGTAGTTTTTAATAAATTATGGTACAAATTTTATTATTATTATTATTATTATTATTATTATTATTATTTTGTCTATTTTCTTTATTTGGATTGGTTTGAAAATTTAAAATTATAATTTGAATAATATTTAATTTAATATTTTTTAAAAATATTATACTCCCTCCGTCCCGGTGCAAGGTTATCGTTTACTTTTTTTCACGTAGATTTTTTAATATTAGTATTATAATGGATTGTAGTAAAAAAGACAAAAATACCTCTATTAGTATTGTGTAATATAATATGTTAGGTAGGCAGTACAATTACTAAATTAGAAAATAATAACCTTGTTTTAGAAAGGACGAAAATTGAAAATAATAACCTTTCAATGAAACGGAGAGAATATATTTTTTTTCAAAAATATAAACAATAAAAAATTCGATAAACTATAAATAAAAAGAAACACACCATTTAATTTTTTTTAATATAAATTATAAATCCTATCATTTAAACTGAACCGAAGACACAAACACAAACTAAACACACCTGCAATCTCTTACTCATCTGTGCAATTCACACTCGTAATGAACTTTCTTTTTTTTTTTAGATTAGATTATATTTTTTTTAGAAAAAAAGATAAATAATAATTTGATACAGTATCATCTAATATTATATTATCCCACTCACTTATAAAATATACATATTTTTATTTTAAATTATCTGATTATAGAGTAGTCATTTGTTTTAGTAATCATAAATCCCATATTTTTCTACTAATACCTATATTTTATCATCATATTATTATTTTTATATCAAAATAATAAAATTTAAATTATCTTTATACTATTTTTAACTATACATTACAATTAAAATACTATTATTTTTTAAACTCTTTGTTAAAAATAAATATATACTTTCTAAATAGATAGAAGAATTACATTCTAAATTCATTAAATCTAAGAATAAATAGAAATAAAAAATAGAATAAATTGATAATTAAATAAGAATAAGTTATATGATTTTCTTTTGTGGGTTTTAGCATAAGTTTTTACTATTTAATTTTTTTTTAAAAAATATCAAATCAAATAATTATTTTTCATTTTTTATATTATAGATACTACAAATTTATTTTACATTCAAAATATCACATCAACCTCTATTTATATCACATCAAACAACTATTAAAATTCAACTTTTTACTATTTAAAAATCTAAACAAGAAAACTAAAACCCACAAACAACAAGTTTGTTTGTTTGAGGATTTAGATTTTGAGTTGGGTTTGAATAGTAAAAAATTTAATTTGAACAGTTATAGGATATGATATAAATTGGTATTGACGTGATATTTTAAATGTACAATTGATTTTTAGTATAATATTCCCCCCGCCCCTTAACAATATATCTATTTTTTCATTTTGGTCTGTCTCGTAGCAAAGTATTTATTCATTTCCTTTTTTATTAATTGTACTGTCAACCTAGCATTACAAATATCCTCTCAATTTACAATATATTACACAAATGACATTATCTTTATAACATACAATACTAATAAAATTAGTTTAGTCTTTTTACTTTTATTTCTATTATATCCCAATATAATACTAATATTTCTAAAACTCCGAGCAAATTTTTTTTTAATAGATAAATATGAGATGATGTGAGTAATATTTTGTAAGAGCAAATAAATATTTGATTTGATATATTTTTAAAAAATATTAATAATAAATAGTGTCAATTTTTAAAAATTTGTAATATGTTCTTTTCTGTACAAAATATTATGGTCAATTTTATTTTAAACTATATACTACTCCATATGTCCCACTCAAATGTACTTTATATTTTCATAGGAAATTAAAAATAATAATATTTTATTAATTAATTTTTTTATAATGGGGTTTGAAAATTTTTTGTTTGAATTTGATATTAAAATAATATATAATAGGATATTTTATGAGATAAAATATTATACTTTTTTTTTCGAAAAATGCAGTGTCCAAATAGTTAAAATTGAGATTTAGAGTGTAAAGAAACATACTCTTAGATAATTCTAATATTTTTGTCTTTTATACTTAATGAATAAAAAAAAGTTATATATAATGATATATTTATAATTTATTTAAAAATTTGAGGTATTTTGATATTATTATATAATTATTTTTACTCTAATTAAAAAATATATATTTTTTAATATGACAAACAAAATTAGTAAAAAAAGAAACACTTTCAGTTGAGACGGTGGAAAAAAGAATAAACACTATTAAGTGTGTTTGTTTTGTGAAGGGATATTTTAATTTTTTTTATATAAAATATAAAAAATTATGTAGATAATATAAAAATAATAAATTACGCAATATATTATTATTTGTTTTTGGAAAACTAGTTTTTATTTTTAGCTAAAAGAAGACAGTAAGGCTAAGGCCATTTCCATTAATTGATCTCTATATTTTTTAAAAAAAAATTACTTTTAAATATTCTTTGAAATTTTAAACTAAGTCGAATCCACCATATTTTCTACTCTAATTAAAAATTATATATTATTTGTTGAAATATTTTAAATAATTATATAAATTTATTAGATTTTTATTTATTTACATATTAACCCAAACTGAAATATTTGTATATTTTGTTGTAATTTTAAACTGAAATCAATACTATTACCAACCCAAAATTTTTAATAAAAATATATTATTTTCTCTTATAAAATATCATATTAAAATATTATTTAAACAAATAAATAATATGGAATTTGAGATTAATTTCAAATCTCAACCAAACAACCCATATTATTGTCTATTTGGAGTGTATTGGTTTAGTGTTTTATAAATAGAGTTTTGTTTGTTTAGTGTTTTGGTTTAAGGTATTTTGTTTTTTATTTGAGGTGCAGAAAAATGTGTTGATCATTAAAAATAATAATAATAATAATTTTATATTAAATGTTGACTTTTTGAAAAAAATAATAAAGGGTAAATTGTTTTTTTAGTCTCGTAAGTGGACCCCTTATCATTTTAGTCTCGTAAGTGGAGCTTGTCGCAAACTAGTCCCATAAGTGAAAATTTTTCGCTGTTTTAGTCCTCCGACGCCGGAAACGCCCACGTGACTCGACGGAGGTGACGTGTCCGCCAGGTCAGCGACGCCTGGCGGACACGTGGATTTATTTATTTTTTTTTCATTTATTTTTAATTTTTTTAATTTTTTTTTTTAAATTGTACCAAATAAAAAAATGCAAATAAAATTAAAAATAAATGAAAAATAAGTTTAAAAAAAATGAAAAAAAATAAAAAAATCAACGTGTCCACCAGGTATCGCTTACCTAGCGGATACGTCACCTCTGGCGAGTCACGCGGGCGTCTCCGGCACCGAAGGACTAAAACAGCGAAAATTTTTCACTTATGGGACTAGTTTGCGACAGGCTCCACTTACAGGACTAAAATAATAAGAGGGTCCAGTTACGGGACTAAAAAAACAGTTTACCCAATAATAAAATATACTCCATCCGTCCCATAAGTAAATATCTATTTATTTTTTGCAAATAATTTTAGAAATATTAGTATTATATTCAGATATAGTAAGAATAAAGTAAAAATGATCAAAATAACCTTATTAGTATGTGTGATATAAAGGTAATGACATTTGTGTAATATATTTTAAATTGTAAGGATATTTGTAATATTAGGAAGATAGTACAGTTACTAAAAAAAAATAGATACTTTGTTATAGGATGAACTAAAATGGAAAAATGGATATTTTGTTACGAGACGGAGGGAGTATATTATATTTCATCCGTACTATTTAATTTATCTCATATTTTTATTTTCGTCCATCCCATATAATTTGTCCTTTCTTTTCTTGGAAATATAATTATACAATTTAATCACATTTTTTAAAATTCATAATTTATAATTTTTTATTTTAATTAAACTATTTAGTCATCTTAATACTAATCTATAATTATTTTATTAAATAATAATTATTTTCACTAATACACTTTTTAATACTTACTAATCATACATTATTTGAAACTCTGTGCCTAAGCTAAATAGGACAATTTAACTGGAACGGAGAGAATATATATTTAGAATCGTATAGTGTAGAAAAACAATTCGACAAACAAACCCATATACTATTCCCAAAATATTATTTAAAAATACTATATATAATATTCCCTCCGTCCCAAATATTTTGTCAACTTTAGTATAGATGCAGAAATTTAAGTAAAATATAATTAATATGTAACTAAGAAGTGTATTGGTGAAAATAATTATGATATAATAAAAATAATTATAGATTAAGATTAAGATAACTAAATAATTATTTAATTAAGATCAAAATTATAAATAATGAAATTTAAATTTGATTAAAGTGTATAATTATATTTTTTTAAAAAAAATAACAAAATATGTGAGACGTACGAAAATGGAAAATATGAACATTTTATATGGGATGAAAGGAGTATAAAACTATCGTAGAATCTGTGCTATGCGCATAAATTTTATATAACATTATATTGTAATATTTTATCTGATACTCTCTACGTCTCATATTTATCTACCTATTAACTTTTTGCACGGAGTTTTAGAAATATTAGTATTATATTGAGATGTAGCAGAAATAAAAGTAAAAAAAAAACTAAAATACTCTTATTAGTATTGTATGATATAAAAGTAATGACATTTGTGTAATATATTGAAAATTGGAAGAGTATTTATAATGTTAAATAAATAGTACACTTAGTAAAAAAAAAATGAATACTTTGTTATGAAACAGACCAAAATAAAAGTTAAATAAATTATTAAGGAACAAAATGAGTATTATAATTTCGTAATTTACAAAATAAAAAAAATATAATATAATACTCGTAATCAAATAAATTGAAAATATATATACATAATAATAATGAAAAACTTCAATTAGTAAAAAAAAAAACATAATTAGATAATTAAAAAAATAAATAAACAATAATGAAAGTACTCAAATGAAATATTTTTCATATATTAAAATTTATTATAATTTTCTGTATACAATTTTTCAAATTAATATCCATTCAAATCAAAATACTCAAATTTTGGATATAATCTACAAAATTGAAAAATGTTATAATACATTACTCAGAACCAAATTGGTTGTGTAAACACACGGTTGTGTATATAAATGGACACGGTCGTGTTCATCTGAACAGGCAATTCCAGCGATTAAACACGACCGTGTTAACGGTACACACGACCGTGTTATGGTTTATGGCCATGGACTCAAGCTGTGTTATTCCACGGCCTTGTTTTGTTGTTACACAGCCGTGTTAGATCGTTTAATTATGTTATCTCCTTCGTATTTTACACTACCATGTGAATTTTCATCAAGGACGTGTATCTTTATGTCTGGAGATTAAATTTTAATATTTTTGATTTTTTGTTTTTGAAATTTGTATAATGATTTCAAAAAAAACTAATTAATTAAATATTAAATATTAACCAATTTTGAAGTTTGAATTAAAATTAGTAAAAATAACCTAAACAACAGTCTTTTGATTACTTTAAAAATTAATACATACTTAAAACAAAAAATCATTACATACTAAACACAAAATACAGAAAAAAAACACAAAGCTACTCGTCCTCGTTTATGCTTGGATGATCCGCAAAGAAAATATTTGTATCAATTGTGATATCGCCGTGTCCCAGTGTAGATGCATGAGGAGCACCATCATTTGGTGAAACGGGAATGGAGAGATGCTGAAAAATATGCGAAAATGAAGATTTCATCTCCAACCGCATACCATCTATCTGGCGATGCACCTCCATCTGCAACTCGTTCATATGGAGATGTATATCCATGCGTAAGTCATCAATGGCTGACCTGTCAATGGCATGGTATCTTGAACCATGCGGTGCGGCTGATCACCCTCTGCCGCGCCCTGATCACCTGAAAGCTAATCAACCTTATGTACTGGTCCATCAACCCTATCAACCAATACATATCTATCTACTCATCCCCTCGTCACCTTCCTAACCATACCCATCATTAGCAACGTCCGAAAACCACAACGCTGCATGACACAAATCGAATTCTCAATCTCTTCATCTAAAAGCCCAAGGCCTTTTTCCAGTCGAGAAACATACGGCCAAGAGAAGTTTTCCCCAAACGGCCGTCCTAGACCTGATGTATCATAAATTGAGCAAGCATAAAACCCAAATTTATAGGATGACGCTTTAGCATACTCCAAAGATAGCATAAATCAATATATGAAACTACCCCAGTGCTCTCATCCCGATCGGAAAGTGAGTGAGCTAGAATATAATGTATATACTATAGTGGGGGGTACCGAAGAGTCAATGCCTTAGAACGTGCAGAATTGTAAGCCGCTTCGGTGCTAATTTGGGACTAGTACATAGCATATTGAATAGGCATAAGAATAGGTAAGGCTTGGAAGTCATCCAATTCCACAAAGTCCCGTTCATATAAACCCATTATCACTGAAAAATTGGTCAATGATAGCGAAAACATCTTTTCCAGTAACCTAAATATCAAAGTCTTAGTTTTTTCATAATTAAAGTTCACCGATCCATAATCAAGAGTTGACATAAACTCCAAAGTTAAATTTCTATAACTCGGCTCTACAATCCCAAAAAAATGAACCAACGCCCCAACTAAAGCCTCTACCTCCTTTTTCATTTCCAAAATAGACAAAACATTCCAACCGATATGTTTAGTCTTTGAAAAGGATCTACTCCTAAATCTTTCATATCGTTCAGCGTGTTATAATTAACCAAAACCTAAGAAATTATCTTCTGTCTCCACCCTCGCAATAGTTGTTGAAGAACTTGCATCTGTTCGAACTCTCTTGGCCTTACCTTTTCCCCCAGGCATTATTATTCTAAATTAAAAATAAAATGCAAAATCAAAAATTTATTTTCCTCAAAATATCCATGCAAAAGCAACTAAAAAATCAAATAATATATAACTTCAATCAAAATTCATTCTAACAAAATATAAGCATAATCCGATACTTTAAATCGAACAAAAAATACAAATATAAAAATTTATCAACTAAACTTAACACAAACAATCAATAAATCATAAGGAAATTTATGAAAAAAAAAATAGATATATCCATGCATTACCTTAGACTTGAACAAAAAAACAAGCCCAACTTCAACTTCTCCTAAATAGATATTGTCCGCCCTCGTCCGCCCTCGTTGCCGGCGCCGAAAAAGGTAAAAACAGGAGAAGAAATAGAAATAGGTCTCTGTGCGTTTGACCGGAATAAAGGTTTAAATATTTCTAATGGAATCGACCACGGCCATGAAAACGTTCGCCACGCCCGTGAACCTATCAAGAAGAATTGGAAATCGCTTTACACGGCCGTGTACCAAAATGTACACGACTATCTTTGTAAACGGCCCACCAAAATGCCCATGTGAAACCCTAATATTTTCTCAAACTACGTGCCTAAAGACGACTATTTTCAACAACAACACGGCCGTGTATCTTACTGGACACCTCCGAATTAAACATGGTCGTGTGAGAACATAAACATGGCCATGTAACTCTCTATAAATTGGTGTTGAATTAAACACGGCCGTGTGCTTGTAAGACACGGCCGTGTAAGTCTCTGGATTAATCATTTCAATCTGTCAACATGAATACGGCCATGTTCATATTCTTACATGGCCGTGCAATTCTCTATAAACCTCGTTTATCAAATGTCAAAGTATACATGGTCGTGTACACTTCCATTTTTTTTTCTATTCTACACTTCCATTGCATGTCTTTAGAATCTAATATTTCAAATTTCATTAAATTTCCAAAAAATAAAATAAAATTCAATGAAAATAGTACCTAATATTTTCAATTTTTTAATTTCATTGCAACCAAAATATCATACATACTGAACAATCTCAAAACAAGTTCAAGCATTACAATCTATCAAAACATGGCAATCTATGATAAGAGATCTCCAAAATCAATGAGTTATTGTCGTATTCCACGTGACGTTCCAACGTGATTTGAGTTTGTGTATTTCCTCGGGTCAAAGTTCTTCTCCTCATCTATTGTATAGAAATTCATAGATTATTCATAAAAAGTTGTATATTCAAACATAATTAATGCAAAATCATACCGTTAATTTTATTGTGGGGGCTTGTACCCTTTGCGGCTCCTCATGTTCACTCGATGCAAGCTCTTGTGCAGGAATATCACTTGTTTGAGATAATAACCCTTCAGTAGTTTGCGTAATTCTCGTAGTGAAATTTGATTCATACGCAAAATTGGCATATCTCTTGCATCCAATATATTACTGTTGAAAGATTCACACAAGTTGTTCAAAATCATCACACTTCGAAAATGTGGCAAAATGTGACTTCCACCATTGTGAAGGTGGCTTGTCGGCCAGCCAATTTACACATCTTTCATCTAACTCTTGGATCTCCTTCATAGCATCCTCGAACTCAGTAACAGTGGGTGCATCTGCTGCCATCCAACTAAGTCGATTATATGCAAGTCCCTTGAATCCAACACTTTTCATATTACCGTAAAGATGTCGTATACAAAATTTTTTTTCTAATCCGGGGAAAATCTTTTCCATAACATACATAAGTCCTTTCTGTGTGTCTAATATGAAAGTATACGACTCATCACGTTCTATATTTAGATAATCTTTAAGCATCATGAAAAACCATTCTCATGCCTCACGTGTCTCACTCCCAACAAAAGCATAAACCAAAGGAAATAATTCATTATTGGGATCAATTGCAATCGCAGTTAATAGGATACCTTGATATGGACCCTTCAAATGACATCCATCGACCCCAATCACAGGTCGACAACCGAACTGAAATCCAAGAACGAGCGATTTCAAACACATATAATATTTTCTAAATCGTCGTCGTCCATTTATAAACTCACCTTCCAAATCTATCAAGACGCGTGATCCAAGATTCGATTGCCGCAATGCTTCATAATAATCTCATAACTTTCAATATTGCTCCTCTGCATCACTATCAATTGCTTTAAGTTCTCTCTTCTTTGTCCTATATGCTTGTTGATAGGATACATCGCATCTAATATTTTCGGAAAAATTCACTCTAAATCCTTTCACACGTCTTGAAAGGTCCGATCGAAACAATGGTTCGTATTTTTTAGCAAGCTAGGAAGACTTTAAATTCTTAACATTCAGATCACACATACAATCATGCGTCGATTGATACGTTCTGATTTGATATGTCAATTGATCGCTCACTTTCAAAACATTTATTCTCCAATTACAACTTTCAACTGAGCATCGAACATACATTCTTCTCTTGTCATTTTTGACAAAATATATAGTCCTCATCGTCACGATAGCATGATTTTGGATGACCTCTTTAAACTCTTTTTTTGAACTGAAAATCATCCCGAGTGCAAACGGTGGATTGTACTTGGTAGATGGATCGTACACTGTTTGAGAATTATTGAGTTCTGTATCGGACCCAACAATGCTTGTGAGATCATTTTCTTGTAAATCTCCCAAAGACATCTCATCGTCAAAATTTTGATGTACCACAATAGATTGATCTTTTTTCATCTCATCATCATCTACCATATCTTTGTATAACAAATGATCCATTAAATTATCTTCCATATCCTCCTCTTCCACCAAATAATCGGGATCTTCAAACTCTGATTCTTCTCATCTCATATTTTCATGATCTAACTATATACTTTTTCCCTTCTCAATCATTCTATTGTTTTCATCGGTCATTTTCACAGATAAAATATTTTCTTTGCCTACAAAAAACTAAAAAAAATGATATAACTAAGAAAGCAATGATAATACAATATTTAAAAATTATAAATATAAGATTCAAACAAAATATGCAAAAAAATAATCAACTTAAAAATATATACATTATATTTCACTAAACACACAACTTAAAAAACCCTAAAAAGAACACTGAAATTATAAAATATAATCAACATATACTTGATAGAAGATAAAATATATTGTGTACTTCACTTACCAGATGGAGTAAAAAACTTTTGAATATTTTTCATCGTGAGAAACAAAGAAATAATTCGAAAACATAGCTGGGAAGAAGAAGTGTTACAGACATAAACGTCGTATACACGACCATGTATATATACAAAGGCAGTTTATGGCCATAAACCATAACTCGGCCGCGTGTACCGTTAACACGGCCGTTTTTAATCACGGAAATTGTCCGTTCAGATGAACACGACCGTGTTCATTTATATACAAGGCCGTGTGTTTACACAGCTAGGGAACATGGCCGTAGGTCTTTTACACAGCCGTGTACAATATAACACGGCCGTGTATGGTAACTGAAGGATGCTGACTTGTAGGTTCATGGGCGTGTGGTATAGTACACGGCCGTGTTCATTCCAGGTTATCCGCCAGCTCGGCTCCGTTAAGTCTACGTCAGCATTTTTCGTCGGTTTGTTGACGGTGAGACCAGAAAATATGAGTTTTGGTTATATTGAGACAAAAAATGATGAGTTTTGGTTATATTGAGACCAAAATTGATGAATTTTTTTGGTTACATTGGGACCAAAAATAATTTTTTTTCCCTAAAATTTAATTGATTTATTTTCATGACAATATAATTCGATATATTTTTATTATTTATTAAATATATTTAATTTTATCCTCAAAATTATAAATTAAGTTTTAGTAACATATTTTATACTCCCTCCGTCCCGGATACCATGTCCGCTTTACTGTAGACACGGAAATTTAGGAGGGGTATAATTAGTAAATAATTAAGAATATATTAGTGAAAAATAATTATAATTATAGATTAAGATTAAGATAACTAATTAGACTAATTGAAATTAAAAATATTATAAATTAAAAAATTAAAATTTAAAATAAAATTAATCTATATAATTCTTTTTTTAAAAAAAAAATGACAAAATAAGTGGTACGGACGAAAATAGAAAAGTGAATATAATAAGTGGGACGGAGGTAGTAGCATTTTATTATTTTATATTATTGATTAAAATTTTTAAAAATATATATAATTTACATTTCAAATTAAATTAAAATATATATTAAACAAACAGATTGTTATTATATTTATATAAAATGTTTCTATAAGAGTGCATTTGGTACATAGAATAGAACTGCAGAAAAATAAGAGTATAGAATGAAATTGCAGAAAATAAATTAAGTAGAGAATGAAAATTAATTCTATTGTTTGGTAAAATAGATAATTCGATTGAGAAATGTAAAAAAAAAAATACACCTATCTGAATGTATCGAACAAGAATAAATGATTAGTCGGACAAAAGAGAGTTTTAACGAGTAAGAATTCATGAAAAAATATTTGTAATGACTTTTTAAAAAACTTATAAATTATATACAATGTTTTGTAAGATTATATGTTAGTACATTTTTTTTCAAAAATCATAAAAATTAAATTTTTAAATCATAGATTTAATGTGATTTTTATAAAATTGAAATAATATAATTTTTAAAAAATTATAAAAATTAAATATTAAAATAATAATAATAATAACAGTCCAACATTAATTTATCTCAATTTCTTTGGATATGGGAGATAAATGAAATTAGAGAAATGAAGATGATTTATTTGTCTAACTTCTATTTTTCTAACTCAAATAAATAAGAGAAATATAAATCCTTTCAATTCTCTTGTTTGGAAATTGCAGACAAAGAGAATTGAGCAAAAAATGAGAATAATTCTCTTGTTTGGAAAAATAGAGATTTAGTTAAGAAATGTAAAAAAAATAAAAATACAGTTATCTGAATGGATCAAATAAGAATAAATGAGAGTTAACTAATAAGAATTTATAAAAAAATATTTTTAGTGATTTTTTTAAAAAAATTATAAATTATATACGAGTTTTTGTAAGATCATATTTTAGTATATTTTTTTTTAAAAAAAATTCTTAATAATTAAATACTTAAATATTAAATTAAATATAACTTTTGTAAAATTTGAAGTAATATGAGTTTTAAATTATAAAAACTAAATAGTACAAAAAAATTTTAAAAAAATATTCAACATTCATTTTTCTCTATTTCTTTAAATATGAGAGAAGAATGAAACTAGATAAATATAAATAATTTATTTCCAAACAAACAAACAACATAAATAAAAACATTTCTATTTCTCTGTTGTTCATTTCTTAAATATAGAGATAATATACAAAATTGAAAAAAAAAATTAGAGTATAATAAGCATAACCAAATCAGAAAAAAAAAAATACATACAAAATAGTAATAAAAAATTTAAAAATTAATAGCTAATTTAAATATATATATATATATAATAAGAATAGAAGTACTAAAATAGAAGAAAAAATTATTTTATATGTTAGAACTTATTATAATTTTCTATTCATAAATATTTTTTAAAATAAAAAAATTCCAAATTTACGTATAGTTTACAAAATTTTAAAAGGTTTAATTTAAAAACAAACCAATTACAAAAAAAACACATATATAATAAGAATGATAAAAAAGGAAAAAATAATTAATGAAAATTGAAATAGCAATAATATAATAGATATTTTTTTTAAAAAAAAATACATGCACAATAAGCTAACAATGAAAGTACTAAAATAAAAACAATTTTTATATATTACATATCAACACTTACCATAATTTATGCATTAATTTCTCAAATATTTTTTCTATGCAAAAAACTCAAAATTTGGTTAAAAAAAATTTTAAATATAATACTTAAAATTAAATTAATTAAAAAAATAAACACACAATAAAAAAATAGTAAAAAATAATAAAAAAAAACATAGTAAATTATTGAAATATGCATATACAAATAAAAATAAAAATAGTAAAATAAAAGTAAACATTTATATATTAAATTTTATTATAATGTTCTGTATAAATTTTCTAAATATTTTTTAAATAAAAAATTAAAAATTTAGATATAATCTAAAAAATCTAAAAATATATTAGAATTTAATACTTGAAATCAAATTAGTTAAAAAAAATACATGTATAATAAAAATGAAAAAAAATTAATTAATAAAAATAGAAAGAATATAATAGATAATTTAAAAAATATATACAAGAATAAAAGTAGTAAACTAAAAATAATTTTTTAATATATTAAAATGTACAATGATTTTTTGCATGAACTTTTCAAATAATCCTTCAAATTAAAATACAAAAAATTTAAACATAATTTTTTTTTAAAAAAAATTATTATAATATAATATTGAAACCAAATCAATTAGAATAAAAACTTATAAAAAAAATGTTATAATATAATACTTAAAATTATATTAATTAAAAAGAAATTAAACACACACACTACTTTGTATGAAAAAGCACATTTATTGTATTATTTTTTTAATTTTTTTTCTTTTTGGATTGTTTTTCTTATTTTTATCTACATGGTATAAATAAGAAAATCAATTAATAAAAATTATAAAAAATACATAATAATAAGAATAAAAGAATTAATATAAAAAAGATATACTCCCTCCGTCCCATGTATTATGGGTCTATTACTGTAGATACGAGAATTCAGGTAAAGTGTGATTAGTAAATAATTAAGAAGTGTATTAGTAAAAGTAATTATCGTATAATAAAAACAATTGTGGATTAAGATTAAGATAACTAAATAGTTTAATTAAGATTAACAAAATTATAAAATTTAAAATTTAAAATTTAAAATGAGATTAAAGTGTATAATTATATTTCCAAAAAAGGAATGGACAAATTATGTGGGACGGACGAAAATAAAAAATAGGAACAAATTATGTGGGACGGAGAGAGTAATAGTTAATCTCGGATAATCAAATTTAAAATTTTAAAAACTAAATATAGAATTTTACTACGAGAATTTCACTATATATTTTGAAAAAAAAAAAAAACAACTCCCTCGCAAGAATAAGAAGAAAAATATCGAATTATATGTACAAGAAAAATATATAATAATTTTTAATGTTGAAAATAATTGAAAAAAAATCATGGATCGTCAAGACTTACGAAGAAAATCTACTATAGTCAAATCATATATATGAGTTCTTCAAAATTGTGTATAAATATGCCACAATAACTAGTCAATCACCCAGTGAAAATCACAAACTTAAGAACAATAAAAATTAAGAAAACAAAACTAAAAATTATGTCATTTTTTGTAAAATTCTGATTAAGCTACAGACAATTGATCGGAGACCCACCTTTTGATTGAAAGAACATCAAATCATAAACATTTCATAAAAGTTTTAATTTGATCCGACAATTAACAAAATGAAAATTTCTATTTTCCAAACCTACGTATTTGGGGTGAAAATCTTTCTTACTTTAATTATAAAAAGCTGGTGAAAATCTCTTTCTTACTTTAATTATAAAAAGCTCACTTTAATAAAAGTTTTCAAATTTTTTTTTCAAATATATATATATATATGATATGGTTTAATATAATATATATTTAGCCCTAAGTAGTTCGGCTCATTAATATTAACATACACAGGACTCACATAAGATTATAAAGGATAAAAATTGAAACAATAAAAATTCAAATTACATAAAATTAATATTGCGTAGGATGAGTTATACACCCTTCATATATATATATATATATATATATATATTAACATGATATACATACCAATAAAAATTAACAAAAGGAAATAAAATATTACTCTACAATGAATTTATAATTTTTCATATCTAATAAAGTAATAAAATTGTAAGAAATTTTGAAGGAAAATAATGTGATTGTCTCTTTGATCATCAAAATAAGAAACTTATATATAGACAATACAAAATAAACTCAAATCTAAGTAACCTAATCTATGGATACGATCAAATCTAGATATAAATCTATTAAATCTAAAATTGAACATCTAAAATATCTCAACATCCCCCTCTTAAACTCAAGATAGAGCAGTAGAGACCAACTTGAGTTTGTCCAAGAGTAATCGGAAACGGCCTGGAAGAAGAGATTTGGTGAATATATCTGTTGTCTGATCTTCAGAGGATACTGGAATTAGATGAACTACTCAATTGACAATATGTTATCGAATGAAGTGACAGTCAAGCTCAATATATTTGATGCGCTTGTGGAAGGTATCGTTATGGGCCATCTTCATAGCATTCTGACTATCACAGTGAAGAGCCGTAGAAAATGGCTGAGGGACACCAAGGTCAGTGAGTAGCCGTCGAAGCCATAAAAGTTCTGAAGTAGAGTCAGCAAGAGCACGATACTCGGCACTCGGCACTCGAGCGAGAAACTAAAGTTTGCTTTTTGCTGCGTCAAGAAATGAGATAATCACCCAGGAAGAAGCAGAAACCAGTGGTCGAGCGTCGATCGGTGGGATCACCAGCTCAATCAGCATCAGAGTAACCGCTGAGAGTCAAGGACGAGTTAGAGGAGAACTGTAAGCCATGCAGAAGAGTACCTTTCACATAACAAAGAATATGTAAGACGGCAGAGTGGTGAAGGGTCTTTGGAGCTGCCATGAACTGACTCACAATATGGACTGCATGAGCGATATCTGGTCGAGTGACAGTCAAATAGATCAAACTTCCAACAAGTTGATGGTAAAAAGTAGGATTATCAAGAAGAGAGCCATCATGAGGGGTAAGTCGAACGCCGTAGGCAAGTGGTGTAGATGTTACCTGACAGTCTGTGAGACCAGCTCGAGCAAGAAGATCGGAGGCATACTTAGCCTGGGATAGAAAGAAACCATCGGGAGAATCAGAGACTTCAAGCCCCAAAAAGTAACGAAGGGGATCCAAGCTCTTCATCTCAAACTGCTGGCTAAGATATGCTTGTAGATCAGAAATACCAGATGCATCATCTCCCGTGATGATCATATCGTCAACATAAAGCAAGACTATAACTATCCCTGATGAAGAATGAAGAAGAAATAAACCAAAGTCGTAAGCACATGTGGTAAAACCAAACTCCAATAGTACAGTGTTGAATGTGGCATACCAAGCCCGAGGGGCCTGCTTCAACCCATATAAAGCATGGCGTAAGCGACAAACTTTTCCAGAAGATAAGAAACCTGGAGGAGGGGTCATATAAACTTCTTCAGAAAGTGTGCCATGGAGGAATGCATTCTTGACATCTAATTGAAGAAGGGACCACTATAAGGGACCACTGACGAACAGCCGCAACGGCAAGAAGACAACGAACAATAGTGAGACGAGCAACAGGAGCAAAGGTCTCCTCATAGTCAATTATATACTCTTGGGAATAACCTTTGGCCACCAGACGAGCCTTGTAACGCTCAATGGAACCATCAGAGTGTGCCTTAATTTTAAAAATCCACTTGCACCCAATAGGGGTTTTTCCTGAGAGCAAATCCACTAAATCCCAAGTGTGAGTCTTTTCCAGAGCCTGCAATTCCTCAGTTATAGCTTGCTGCCATAATGGATCAACATTCGCCTCACAAAAGAACCTAGGTTCATGTTGAGATAAAATGACAGAGTAACAATGGTAATCATTAAGGTGAGAAGGAGGTTTACTTACACGAGTGGAGCGACGAAAAGTAGGGAAAGGTGTAGGAGTAGACGTCGGCTCAGGAGGCGCAGGCAGATTAACTCCAGGAGACGGTGAAAAGACAGATTGATCAATGAGCTGTGGTGAAGAAGAGGAAGAGGTCTGGAAAGAGATCGGAGAGAGAAGACGAAAAGAAGGGAGAAGATTAGTGAAACGGTGTGCTAAACTTTGATAAGGTGGAGAAATAGGTACGGTCCCAAAAGGTGACATGACGAGATATGCGCAACCGATTAGAAATAGAATCTCAACATCTATAACCCTTGTGTTTGTCGCCATAACAAAAAAAATAATATATAAACGAGCTCGAGGTTGAAGCTTTGTCCGCTCATAGGGAGGGAGGAGGACAAAGCACACACAACCAAATGGATTGAATAAATTATAATCAGGAGACTGACCAAATAGACAATCGAAGGGACTGACATCATGGAGGACTGACGAGGGTAACCGATTAATGCTGTAAACAACAGTTAAGGCTACTTCCCCCCAAAACGATCAAGACACTTAGCAGAAAAAAGAAAGGCACGAACAATATCGAGAATGTGACGATGTTTGCATTCTGCCCGCCCATTCTGTTGGGACGTATAAGGATAGGAACGTTGTACTAAGGTACCCTGACTAGATAAAAATTGCAAAAATGATGACGTATTGTACTCACAAGCATTATCAGTACGAAGGACTTTAATAGGAAGGGAGAATTGAGTGTGAATCATTTGAGCAAATTGAGCATATATAGAAGGTAATTCAGAACGATTTTTCAAAAAATAAATCCAAGAAAATCGTGAAAAATCATCAATAAATATAACATAATATTGAAAACCACTGACGGACGCAACATGAGAAGGACCCCAAATGTCAGAATGGACTAAAGAAAAAGGTTCAATAGCAATAAATGAACTTTCTAAAATACTAGGAGCAGGTTGTTTGCTAAGTTTACAATCGACACAATTAAAAGACTCAAAACGACTTGGACCTAAAAGACCTTTAGTATGGAGTGACTGGAGCTTACTGGAAGACGCATGACCTAGGCGAAGATGTCAATGAAGACTAAAGGAATCAAAGGTAAGAGCTACAGAGCGGGGATATGTGCAGGAGGTATGGAGAGACTCAAGCTCAAATAATCGACCCGTTTTACGTCCCGTCCCGAGAAGCTGACCCGTCTGAGAATCCTGAACCTGCACACCACCAGAAGAGAATGTAACGGTAAGACCTTGTTCAACTAATTGACCAATAGAGATAAGATTTAAGGCTAAGTCAGGGATATGTATCAGGAAGATATAGGGAAGGGGAGGATGCAAGACCGGTGTGGGTAATATGCATGGAAGTACCATTGGCAGTATGTATAGGTGGTAAATGGGAGACAAGGGATGGTTTCTATGTCGTGACAACAACCAGAATAAAAATACCAAGTAGATGTACCTGGAGTGGTAGACATAGCAGAATTGGTTTGCATAACCTGTTTGATGATGGCTTCTATGTCGTGAGGATTGTAAGGTGAATGCTGAGTCTCATTAGTAGTAGCAGCCGTAATCGTAGAAAAAGTAGTCGAAGAAGATCAACTAGGCTCCCGAGGTTTGGGAGCAGAGCTACCGGAATGTCTAGGAGCATAACTACTTAAACGTTGAGATCTTGTGGGACAGACCGGAGCAATATGGCCACACAGACGACATGAATGGCACTAAATCTTCGGACAGGTGGACCAAGTGTGATCAGAAGACTTGCAAACTCAACATCCAGTACGAGCAGATCGGGACTGGCGAGACACAGCTAAAGCAGAATCAGAATTCGGTGTCTTAGACAATTGGACACGGGTCTCCTCAAAAGTAATCTCCTGAATGGCAACATCAAGATCAGGCAATGGATGTCGATATAAGAGTGAAGCACGAACAACCTCATATTCAGGTCGAAGGGCCATCAAGATCTGAATAAGGTCAAGATGGTCCTAACTAATTTGTGACTGCCGGAGACGATAACGAATAGGCTGAACCTGAGCGCAAGAACTCATTAACAGACTGACCAGGTTGTTGTCAGGCGGAGCTCAGCGTGGTCCAAAGATGATAATAATGAGCAAGACCTATAGTCTGAAAACAAGCAGCGAGGAAATTCCATGCCTCCTTTCCAGTATCAAAATGAGTCATTTGTACCTGAATTGCAGGTACAAAAGTATTGCGCAACTAAGTAAGAATTTGATGATTCTTACTATCCCAATCTTAATTTGGCAACATAATCTTCATGCTCCCGAGATGTGGGATCAACATTCACAAAAGGAGATAGAGAGATAGGTGGCCGGATATCGCCAGTGACAATTCGCCATAACTTCCTACCAATCAAGAAACTTTTCGTAGACTGCATACAAAGATCATAATTATCGCCGGACAAGATAGTAGTAATAGGTAAATGAACGTCCATACGCTCCATAACAAAAAAAAAAAAAAGACGTATAAAATTATGTGAATCAAGAAATCAAAGCCCAAATCATGAAAGTAGATCGAACAATCCAATAGGTAACAGTCGCAAAACGAAATCAACTCCGATGACAAAGCCAACCACACCACGACGTAGGGAACCAAAGCAGGAGGCGGCGACCGAAAAAAAAACGACGACCGGAGAAGAGCGGACGATGGACGGTTAACAACGGCGGCGGCGACTAGGGTTTTGATTTTGGAAAATCGTGCTCTGATACCATGTTAGAAATTTTGGAGGAAAATAATGTGATTGTCTCTTTGATCATCAAAATAAGAAGTCTATATATAGGCAATACAAAATAAACTCAAATCTAAGTAATCTAATCTATGGATACGATCAAATCTAGATTTAAATCTAATAAATCTAAAATTGAATATCTAAAATATCTCAACAAAAATCAATACTCCCTCAATCCCATATATTTTTTCTATATTACTATAGATACGAGAATTTCGGTAAAATATAATTAGGAAGTAATTAAGAAATATATTACTAAAAATAATTATTGTATAATAAAAATAATTATAGATTAAGATTAAAAATACTAAATAGTTTAATTATGATTAAAAAAAATTATGAATTATAAAATTTTAAATATAAATAATTATATTTTCAAAAACAAAATGACAAAGTATGTGGAATACACGGAAATGAAAAAGGTGAACATTTTATGTGGAACGGAAATATATCACTTAAATAAACTCTTGAAATATGTTAAACTTTATATTCTCATATATAGTTTGTCTATAATTTTTATTTTTATCCGCTTCACATAAAAAATAATTATATTATTTAATTGCATTTTAATTTTTATAATTTATAATTCATAAATTTAGTTAAACTAATTAATTATCTTAATTTTAATATATAATTATTTATATTATATCTATTTAATTAAAAAAATTATTTTAATATTTTGACAACAAAATTTTGCACATGCCAATAGTGCGAGCAGATGTAAAGATGTGGCTTCCAACCTGATATTTTATTTTTTGCTTCCAACGTGATTTTTTCAATACAGGGGCTTGTTTACTTTCGATTTAGAGTTAATACTTTAGTTTAAATAAATTAATTTATAAAATCAATTTTTATAAAATTAAACTCGTAGATTTATTTAATAAAGAATATGTAACCCAGTAGTTTTCTTTTTTTACAATTCACAAATCAATAGTTTAAATTGTATCATAGATGACTTGTGCATTAAACTATATATATATATATATTTAAAATATTTTGAGATTTTAAGTTTTATAATGGTAAAAAAATTAAATAAAAAAATAATATTTGATAAGATATTAATTGCTACAAATCATGTTATGAATAATAAATAAGTTTTCAATATTATATTGTCAATAAAAAGTTTATATCTTAATGTAATTTTAGAAAATAGTTATATAAATAATAAGAAGGCAAAATTAACATAGGGTCATGTATTTCTCGTCTTTTCTCTTTACATTGTATCGAAGACACGTATCAAGATTCTACCTTTTTTTTGAAAAAAAAAACATAAAAATAAAAATAAATAAATAAAAAGATCTCTTTATAAAAAAAAAAAAAAAAAAAAAAAAAAGGATCAATGATGGTTTCTTAAAGAAAAAGGAATCAATGATTATTTATTGATTTATGTTGTTAAATAATAAATCTGTGACATATATATATTTTAGCTTCAATGCTAATGCTAATAAGTACTTCTTTTGGTTCATACAATATTTACGATAGTCATATTTAATTAGTTAATAATAGTGAATTATTTCTTTTAGTTCATACAATATTTAAGATAATCATATTTAATTAGTTAATAATAGTGAATTATGAAATTATTTTATTATTATTTATATAATTAATAATATTGATAGGTTTAAAATAAATTAAATATATATAATGAAAAAATTAAAAATATATATTTAAATATTTTAAAAATTATATTGTAATAAAAAATATATGCAACATGTATATCATTTTGTAAAGAATAAAATTCCTATAATACAAGTAAATAAAAAAAATATTTATAATTAATATAAATTAATTTTATAAAAGATGTAGAGTTTTAAATATAAATAAAAATATTTATTTTTTGAGAAAGAGAGAGAAAAAAATAAAAAATTTTTGAATGAGTCTTGTTATGTATGATGTTGATTTAGTAAATTTTATCCAAAATAAAAAAGTATAAATTATTATGAGGCAAAAAAATGAAAAAAAAAATATCAATCAAAATGAGACAAGAAAGTATTTTACGATAATAAAATTTAAATAAATTAATTTTAAAAAATAGAATATTGGTTTCTTAGAAGAAAAAAATTGTACTAAATTTCTGCCCAAGGAGATCCAAACACACATAAAATTCATTAATATTTATATAATAAATTTAATAGTATGCTATAACATTTTAAATTAAAATTAACGCTATAAATTTAACACAGTTAATAATAAAAATATATTATTTTTATTCTTAAAATATTATATCAAAACACTGTTCAAACAAAAATTCAAATTAATACCTCATTTCAAATCAATTTCAAATTAGAAATCAAACCAACCCAATATACTAGTTAGAATGCTGATATGGTTATTTAGAAAATATTCAATCTTCCTTTGTACAAAGAAAGTGCGACTAATTTTGGTGGACGGATGAAGTATGTAATGTTAAATTTAAATACCCGATCCTTAAAGCGGAAGCGTACCTGAAGATGAAGTCATATACGAATCTTGGGTGATGAAAGGTTTGGTCTTCCAAGATCAGAGTACCGGCTTCCTTTCTATCCTTGACGGATGAGGAGCAGAAACTGCAAGGAGAATCAGATCTGTTTTACGGCGCGCTGATCCCGTGGACCTAGCCCTAGCCTATTTAAAATAGAGCAAACATAATTGTAATTACAATTATGCTCTTAATTAAAATTATTAATTTGTCACGTCACCAAAATAATAATATTATACGGGTAGCTGCACTCTCATTTCATAATAATAAAGTCTATCAGTCAATAACTAATTATATCAATTAGACCACTTAAAATAATATGACTGAATAAAATAATGACTTTAACTATATATTCGATACACATATTTGATCCCAAATCCAACAATCTCCCACTGGATCTAGTATGTGTCTGAATGAACATATTGTTCCTTATGAGCTCAATTTTCAGTCATTATAAAACAAAGCTTGCAACAATATGGTCCATCAACCACAACAATATAAGACTAAAGAAGCATTCGCCGTACCAACAGCTAAACTCACAGTAATCACGGATATCAGTGTAATCAAATGACATAGATCAATCATGGAACGAGCAGAGAGAAAATTACATAAGTGTGATTTAAATATGTCAATTTTCTACTGGTCCAAACTAAATGAGATCGTAAATTACTTAATCATAATGTCCAAAACATCATAACTGAAATAATGATCAAAAGAGTATAAAACAAATATCAAGTGAACGACAAAAGAATATAAATGCATACTCCCACTACAGTGAAGCTTTCTCAAAATTTAACACACCCATATGAGCAATATGCTCATGGAAGACCTTAGGTGTTACACCTTTAGTTAGGGGGTCTGCTAACATGGATTTTGTCCCTAAGTGCTCGATCGAAATATGATGATATTTCACTCTCTCCTTCACAACTAGGAACTTAATGTCAATATGCTTTGACCTGGACGAGCTCCTATTGTTATTGGAGTATTCGACGGCTGAATTGTTGTCACAGAAAATTTTGATGGATTTTTCAACCATCGGAATGATTCGCAGCCCAATGACAAAGTTCTTTAGCCAAATCGCTTTCTGTGATGCCTCAAAACACGCCACGAACTTAGCTTCCATAGTGGAACTGGTAACGAGTGTCTGTTCAGCACTGTGCCAAGCGATGGCCCCACCAGCCAATATATAAACATAGCTAGATGTAGATTTCCTACTATCTTCGTATCCTGCAAAGTCGGAGTCAGAGTATCCAACGATCTCCAATTGGTCTGACCTCCTATATGTGAGAATGTGATTACTAGTTCTCTTCAGGTATCTCATCACCCTCTTGGCTACCTTCCAGTGATCCAATCCAGGATTACTGAGCTATCTGCCTAACAAACCGACTATGTATGCAATATCTGGATGCGTACATACTTGTGCATACATGAGGCTCCCAACTGCCGAGGCATACGGGATCTTTTTCATCTCCTCAATTTCCAGATTTATTTTAGGGCATTGGTTGAGACTTAATTTCTCTCATTTAGCTATAGGGGTATCTCCCAGCTTGCATTTCTGCATGCTGAATCGCTCGAGTATTTTATCAATATAGCTTTTTTGAGATAATCCTAGAATACACCGAGATCTATCACGATATATTTGGATCCCTAATACAAAAGATGTTTCACCAAAATCTTTCGTTTCAAAGTTACTCGAGAGAAATTTCTTAGTTTCGTGGAACATGCTCACATTATTTGTGCCAAGCAAAATGTCATCCACATACAAAACCAAGAAAATAAACTTGCTCCCACTGAATTTGTGATAAACAAAATCATCAACAACATTCATCTCAAAACCATATGAGAGAATTACTTGATGAAATTTGTGATACCACTATCGATACACTTGTTTGAGCCCATAGATGGATTTTCTTAATTTACAAACCATTTGCTTTGGGTCAGTGACCTCAAAAGTTTCTGGTTGTACCATATAGATCGTTTCATCAATGTCACCATTCAGAAACATTGTCTTAACATCCATTTGATGGAGCTCTAAATCAAAGTATGCCATAAGAGCCATGATTGTCCTAAAAGAGTCATTCGAAGAAACGGGAGAGAAAGTCTCTTTATAGTCAATCCCTTTTTTATGAGTATAACATTTAGCTACAAGACGTGTCTTATACCTCTTCACATTACCATTTGCATCCCGTTTGGTTTTAAAGATCCATTTGCAACCTACGGGTTTTGCACCTTCTGGCAATGGACAAGTTCCCAAACTTTATTGTCTTGCATTGACTTGCACTCACGCATCGCATCGATCCATTTATCTGAATAAGAACTGTAACACCCCCAATTGGCTCATACTGGAAATGCTACCGCCACACTGCATCATGAGGTCATCATCTCCTACTTCGGGCCCCACAATACAGTGTTAAGGCTAAAATTAACCATAAAAGCGCATTACTATATAACAAAATCTGATTTATGAATATTTACAAAACACACTCCTTAACAAGAGGTTTTTCCAGTTAAAAATTTACATATAATACAATAGATGTAAGTTCCCTCACTTAGCCCGTCTTTCTATATCCTGAGACGTCCCATGTCTCGAATGTACCATGCATACCTGAAACAAATATTTTTCTTAAAAGCAGTCTAGAATTAAATTCATTTTAAGAACTAACGTGAAATATATCATTTCATACCTTTTAAAATAAATTTTAATTCCCGTCAATCATAAAATACGTGTCATGTCATGCCAATAGTGAAATGATGCAACAAAGATATCAAATTCGACAACAATGCACATCCACACACATATATATATACATCTGCCGAAGTGAGCAGCCGGAATAACCTCGGCTTCATAATAATAGGCTCACTACATCTGTCTAAGTGAGCTGCCGGAATACTCTCAGCCCCGTAATAACAAGCTCACTAGACCATCATCAATAAATAGCCGGAAAATCCTCGGCTCAAGGAAGGACCTGATAAACCCATAATAATATAACGGTCATCTGGTCACTTCCATATACCCACCATACGACTCACACAATCAATACATGGATAGCCGAACGTTGTCGCCATTAACCACAAGACACCCCATAGTCTGTGATAGCAAAGATAGGGCCCCCCACTGACTAGCCTTATCCCGTGTAATGTAGTAGAATCCGTGCATTCTGGAATCACCCAAGGGAAACCCGGAAACTCTACTCCTCCTCGCGCGCCTTAACGGGATCACGTTTGGAGTTTGGCATATGATCCTAAACTACCGGTAGACCTCACTAGGTGCAAATCTAATTAGTGGAACAACACCGAACACGAATGATTAGGCCAAATACGTCTCAACTACAATGGGTGTAATCTCTGAATGACCGTGCGACTAAGTCACCCAGTTGTCCAACTACTATCGTCCACTATCGCCAAAGTGTTACGGTACATCTGGGGTCGAATATCCTAACCCCAGATGATGCCCTCTCCTAGCACTACCGCACACGGCGACTAAACGATAGATCCATAAAACATATCCGATAAACCGTGCAATATGTGTGCAACATGTCAAATAAGTGAATTTATTGAAAAGGGCTGGTGAGACAGCTCACCTATCCTCATTTTCATAAATTCACCCACGCGATCAAATACGTATATCAAATATCATAAATAGTGAAATCTCCCACATGCATACGCACACATATATATAAATATATACATGCACTGACAAAATGTTTCACATAATATCACATTAACATATTAATCAGAATCGCATGCAACATGCATACCTAATTTCTTAAAATTAGATTTAATTCCTTACTGTTTACCTCTTATCGACACTCCCCAACTTTTGCAATCTTACCCAAATCTTCTCCAACGTACACCTGTCCCATTATTTACTCAAATTAGCTGAGCTATATGCTTATTCATGGGAGCTACCTGCTTATTCAAAAGCTAATTTCTATAATTAGCTTGTTGAGTTTCAAACTTTTATATTTAGTAGACTACGATATTCTAGCTATAAAACTCTTATACCTCACAATATTTATATCGTCCGATTATTAAATAAAAATACTTAAAGATATGAATAAATAGGCAGATGCAGTACACTGCCGTTTTCAATTCAGCTCAAATCGATACGAAATTCTCATAATATAATGCTAAGACTACGAATAGGCTATTAGTTAAAGAAATTCGTCGATTAAATAGCCAAATAGCCAGTTATGAATTTGTGTAGAATTTTTAATTTAATATCTTCAATATCTAAATTCATATTAAAATCCATAATTAAATTCTACATATAACAAAGAATACAATACCCAAGTTAGAATCGAAATTGAACGGCTAAATCTTTATCTTTCTTCTTTTTTCTTCTCCTTTCTCCCTTCTTTCTCCGTCGCTTTCGGTTCTTCTGTTGCCTTCGTTGGTAAAATTTGAGTTTGTTTATATATATATATATATATATATATTATATTATATTTTATTATTAATATTATTATTATTATTATTATTATTATTATTATTATAATCGTTAACATCATCATCCATCATCATTATCATCACCTTATTATTATTATTATTATATTATTATTATTATTATTATTATTATATTTTATATTTATCCTTATCGATATTTATCCGTTATACCGTCTTTATACTTATAACCAATATACAAAATAAGAATAAAATTTATTCTAAAATATTAATTTCTTGATCCCAAACTATTATAAAAATATTTATTTGCTATAATAATATTATTTTATACACTCCGAAATCAGGGCATTACAAGGACCCTTCATGGCATGATAAATATTAATTGGATCATACATAGTCATGCCATCATTGTCCTCATTTTCTTGAAGAAATGTCACATAATCATCCGGAATGACATTTCTTCATTCTAGTGGATCTACGCAATTACGTTGGCTCTTGAACGGTATGTTCTTGGGTTTGTTGAGTTTGTTCCATAGGCATAGGTTCCTGTTCTATACGAATGGGTTCCTTAGTCGCACTTTGAAACTCTATGGGAGCTGGAATGACTGCTAACTCATGAGGTGTTTGATCAATCACATCAGTGATTTCTTGATCCTCAAAAGTAAAGTCTAAAATTGTATTTCTCCCCCTAAACTCAACATCCTCAAAGAACTTGGCAGTAGCCATCTCAAAAATAATTCTTGATGTGGGATCATAAAATGTATACCCCCATGACCGTTCTGAATAGCCAATAAAATAACTGCTCACTGTACGAGGTGCTAGCTTTGGTTCATTTGGCCTATAGGCCTTCGCTTCAGCTGGACAACCCACACCCTAAGATGATTTAAGCTAGGCTTGCGCCCAATCCAGAGTTCATAGGGTGTTTTGGCAGTTGCCTTAGTTGGCACTCAATTAAGGATGTAGACTGTTGTCTTTAATGCTTCTCCCTATAATGATGGTGGCAAAGTAGATTGACTAATCATACTTCAAACCATATCCTTCAATGTGCGGTTTCGTCTCTCAACAACACCGTTCATGCTAGGTGAACCGGGCATGGTGTATTGAGGGACGATTGCACACTCCTTAAGGAAGTCAGCAAAAGGACCTGGACGCTATTCACCCGAACTATCATTTCTGCCGTAATATTCTCCTCTACGGTCAGATTTGACAGTCTTAATGCGCTTGCTTAGTTGATTTTCAACTTCAGCCTTAAATGTTTTGAACATGTCCAGTGCCTCAGATTTTTCCTTAATAAGGTACAGATGACCATATCGAGAATAATCGTCTATGAATGATACAAAATATTGTTGATCATTCCACGAAGGAGTGGGAAAAGGCCAACAAATATCTGTATATATCAATTCTAAGACATCCGTATCTCGATAAGCGTCTATCCTTTTAACCTTGGTTTGTTTACCCTTAATGCAATCGACACAAATGTCAAAGTCTGAAAATTTTATGGAATCAAAGATTCCATCCGTAATGAGTCTTTCGACTCTGTTTCTTGAAATATGACCTAAACGTTTGTGCTACAATAAACTAGAGTGATGCAATTTTCGCTTAGTACCTTTTGATTCCGTATTAAGTGCCTCATTATAGCAAACCAAAATATCGAGCATATATAAATTGTCATTCACCATAAAAGTACCAAAACCAACCAAACATGAATTAAAAAACAACTCAACTTTATTGTTTCCAAAAGAACAATGATAATCGAATTTGTCCAAATAAGAAATAGAAACCAAATTCCGTCTAAATGACGGTATAATAAAAGTGTCTTGCAATTCAAGAAAATGTCAAGTACTTAATAACAACTTGAAAAAGCCCACGGCTTCCACCTCTACTGAATCCCCATTTCCAAATTAAATGCGTCTTTCAGCATCAGTTGGGTTTCGGTAGCTCAGGCAACCCTGCATTGAAACACTGATGTTAGTAGTTAATCCAGAGTCTAACCACCAAGTGTTTCGAGGTACTGAAGCTAAATTAACCTCAGAACAAACCAAAGTAAGAAACGTACCCTTCTTCACGCGCCAATTGTGAAACTTAGTACAATTCTTCTTCTCATGTCCAGGTTTCTTGTAGAAGAAGCAAGTCTTTTTAGGACGAGCCCGAGGAGCTGGAGTTGGAACTTGAGCCTTAGCAATCTCAACCTTAACGGCCTTATATTTTCTCTTCTTTCCGTCTGCATCCTTTGAGGTATCAACCACATGTACCTCTTCAGTCTTATTACGTTTTATCCTTTCTTCTTCCTCAACACAGTGAGAGATGAGCTCATTAAGAGTCCACTTCTCCTTTTAACAGTTATAACAGACTTTAAACTAATCGTATTAAGTAGGAAGTGAGAGCAAAACCAATAGGACTAACATGTCCTCTGAAAGGTTTAACTTAAGTGCTCTCAACTTAGAAGCAGTATTAGACATGTTCAGGATGTATTCCCTTATGTTTCCTTTTCCGTTATACCTCATGGTAATGAGACTCTTGAGAAGAGTACTCATTTCCGCCTTATTGCTTTTGGTAAAGCGTTTCTCAATTTCGACAAGAAAATCATGGGCAGTAATGATATCATCAGATATCGTGCCCCTAAAGATTTCGGGAATGCTTTTCTTTATGATCATTAGACTAAGACGATTAGACCTATCCCACTTCTCACACAACTGTTTTTCATATGTTGTGCTTTCTTCCGTAGGAGAAGGGGGTTGGTCTATCCTTAATGCCAAGTCTAGATCCATACAGCCCAAATGAATCAATATTGATTCTTTCCAGTGCTGATAGTTGTCCCCAGACAGTATTGAGACTGAATAGTTAGAAGATACCATAAGATTCGATTTTGAAGATAACAAGGAATAAATATACACATAAGTACTCAAGTAGCATAATGAAACTCAAAATAAAATAATGGAATCCCATCTCAAGACATTAAACGCAACATTAATGTTTAATATTTGGATCAATGCCACTAACTGCAAGCAGTCATCTTGTTGCAATAATCATATACGGACAATAAGTAATGTCAAACAATGAATCACTCTTTGGACTGACTCACTATTCATATAAGTTAAATTCATATGATTGTCTCATACATATTATCGCAGATATATATTTTATTCTATCAATTACCGACTGCCTTTGGGCCGAAGAATAATTATATGAATTAAAATACACATATAAAAACTTACGTTATCAAAAAAAAATTCATATAAGAGAGATTACTTTGACAACTTCAAATACTAGATTTTCACTAAAGACAACATTATTAATGAATTTTCAAGTTATTAAAATTATTTACAATATAAACAAATAATTAATTTCTGAATATACATGTATCAATTCCATAAATGGTTCAAAACAATCATGATAAATAAATAAATACACATTCTGTTTCTAGAAAATTTTGCATATCATTGGCATTAATATATATATGCATATATTTTCCCAAAATAAATAAATAAAATGAAAAATAAACAAACGCAGTGGCAGGGATCGTGGCATGTCAGTAAAATTTGCATATACATATATATATATAAATGAATGTATCACGTGTGTATGTATCTATGTATATATATATATATTCAATTGCTGAAGAATGTAATAGCAAATAAACACTGAAGATGATTTCCCAGTAAAATAAATAAATAAAAATAAAATACAAGCATCGGCGCGAAGATCGAGGTATGCTATTATATAATTCAACGCATATATATTTGTATACGTTCAAATTCACACATATCCAATCAAAATTCTATATAATATATATGGCTGCTTTAATTAATTACGATTCAGTGGAAGAATGCAAGGCTGTCACATCGCAATCCATATATTTTTTTCTTTTACGGAATATAAGAAAATTAATTGGATACAAAATAAAACTAAGAAAATCAAGAATTCAACCAGCTAGGTTTGGTCTTCCGAGATCAGAGTACTGACTTCCTTTCTGTCCTCCTTTCTGTCCTTGACGGGTGAGAAGCAGAAACTGCAGGGAGAATCAGATCTCTTTTACGGCGCACTGATCTCGGGGACCTAACCCTAACATATTTATAATAGGGCAAATATAATTGTAATTATAATTATGCCCTTAATTAATATTATTAATTTGTCACATCACTAAAATAATAATATTAGGGGGCGTTTGGTACAGATAATGGAATTGCAAAGAGAAATGATAGCAGAGAATAGAATCGGAGAGAAATGGAATTGAGTAGAGAATGAGAATTAATTATCTTGTTTGATAAAACAGAGAATTGATTTGAGAAATCTAAAAAAACAAAATGCATATATATGAATGAGCAAACAAAAATAAATGATTAACACGATAAAAAGAGAGTTTTAACGAATGAGAATTCATGAAAAATATTTTTGGTAAATTTTTTTTTAAAAAAATTATAAATTATATACGATGTTTTTTAAGATTATATTTTAGTACAATTTCTTAAAATGTCGTAAAAATTAAATACTTTAAAAATAAATTAAGTTTGTTTTTTGTAAAATTAAAATAATATAATTTTTAAAAAGTTATAAAAATTAAATAGTACAAAAAATTTTAAAAATTAAAAAATATATATACTGCAACATCATTTCTCTACATTTCTCTGCATATGGGAGAAAAATGAAAACAGAGAAATGGAAATGATTTATTTCTCAAGTTCCATTTCTCTTTACTCAAACAAACAAGAGAAATAATACCATTTCCATTTCTCTTGCCCCTCATTTCTCTGTACCAAACACAACCTTAGGGTAACTGCACTCTCATTCCATAATAATAAAGCCTATCAGTCAATAACTAATTATATCAATTAGACCACTTAAAATAATATGACTAAATAAAATAATAACTTTAACAATATATTCTATATATATATTTGATCTCAAATCCAACATGTAATAGAGAGACCAATTTGACTATAACGGTGACGTGACATCTTTCTCGCTTATAAATTGGGTTCCGGTGACGTGACATCTTTCTCGCTTATAAATTGGGTTCAAATTCAGACAATTTCAAAAATTTGAGTGTAAGTTAAAAATACATAATTGAAAGATAACATATTGATTTAGTTAACACAAAAATAGAGAGGCAACACATTATTTTAATTAATACAACACATTTTGTGTTAATCTGAAGCAATGTGCTCTAAATTCACTTTATGAATATGATATTTTATATATCTTATATGTCGAGATATTGTATGAATTATTTTTGCATATTGTTGTTAATGTAATTTTTAACAATAAAAAGTAAAATTCGAAAATAGGAATTTATCTTCGAACTTGATTAATTAGTGCCTGAGATTAGAAACCTCTAAACACTGCAGGATACATAAATAAAAACTGGAAAATAAAAACTACAGATTGGAAAAATAAAGTGGTGATCCCCAAAAGCAATTCTCTTAAATTTGATGTCGATTGAAGATGATCTGCCAGTTGATGACCCCAATCCTTAAATATTCCTCAGAAGAGACGTTTCGGAACCGTCGCCAGCAACCGCCGTCAACCGCCCACAGCGAAACGTTTTCAAACGTCGTCTGGTCGGTTATGGCAACCGTCTTGCCAACTGCATAACCGAACCGACCAATCCAGAGACTAATTGATCGCTAGACCAAACGATTCCTTGGTCGCCCCATCAAGCGACCACCCTCTGATCTTTCCAGACGATTCAATGGTCGCCCAAGCGACTGAACTATTGTTCACTTAATTAGGCGACTAATTAACAGACCTTCGTTTGGTCCAAACTCCGTATTGGCCGACTCAACCGGTGGCGGATCAACCGACTGCGAACTAACCGACCCGACTGCAGACCATCCGACCTGCCTGTCTGACCGCGGACCTTCTGACTTGTTGGTCTAGCCGCAAACCTCCCGACTTGCAGACCGTCCGACTTGCAGACCATCCGACATGCAGACCGTCCGACTTGCGGACTTTCCAACCTGCGGACCATCCGACCTACGGACCATCCGACGCGTGGCCTTTCCGACCTGCGGACCTTCCGACCTGCGGACCAACCGCCGAACCAACCGACCGAGGACCAACCGACCTGAATGCAAATTTTTTTCCTTTTCCACCCGACTTCGTGTCTAACTTCCTTTAAGATCCTGCTATCCTTATTTTTATTATTATTATTATTATTTTTTGTGTATAACAACTTGCCTCCTCCGCAAGACTCCTAACCGTCATTTCTTATGATGTTTAGGAGTTAGCAGGCCGTCATCCGAGGCCACGTCAGCCTCAAACCCGACCTCCATCTTTCGAGGCTACAATGTATCCGACCTCCATTTATCGCGGACTGGTGTTGGCCTGCACATTGGTCGATCTTGCACTATCATTTCTTCAGCACCTCCCCCCTGACAGAAGTCGTGATTGTTTTCTCTGAAAAAGGATTCTAACCTCCTTGCCTTGGATGCTAAACTGGCCAGATCTTGAACGTCGTGGGTCGTTAAAGCCTCCCGCAGTTGTGTATGCATATTTCGGACCACCAAATTGGTCACCTCGCTCTACTCAATAATTGTCGGGCAACGTCCCTTTATTAATCGCATCCGCTCTATGAATTGGTAGGCTGTCTCCTCCGGCATTTGCCTGATCTCCAGAAGGTCTGTGAGTGAGACTGTTGGAAGAGGATTAAAGAACCTTGCATGAAAGACCGCTTCCAAACCTTCCCAGGTTTGTATTTGTCCAGGTGGTAGATCGACAAACCACGAAAAAGCCGTTATGGTAAGAGACAAACCAAATAGTTGCATTTTATAAAAAGGGTTATTACCGACCTCTCTTAACTGTGCTGTGAACCGACCAACATGCTCTATGGTGGAGGATCCGTCTTCTCCTGAGAAAACATGAAAATCTGGCGGTCGATAATTCCTCGGGAGAGGATACTCATTGATGATTCTTTCTGGAAATGGCCTTTGATACGCCGGTCGGTTCACCGTTTGCGGGTTTATTCCGAAATGCACTCGCAAAACTTGAGCGATATCCTCCGGATCTACCCTGGGTGGAACAGAATCTTCCCTAGAGACGGCTGGCTTGGCTGGGATGGGATTTTGAATCTGATCTCCCAATCTTTCTTCTCTGGGGACAGTTGGCTCGACTGGGATGAGATTTTGAATATGATCTCCCAATCTTTATTCTCTGGGGACGGTTGGCTCGACTGGGATGGGATTATGAGTCTATCCCCCCAACCTCTCATTCGGCTTGGTATTATCAACCCTCGGTCCCAAAGGAACATTATCTGGGAAAGTTAGAGGGGTCTTCCCCATATCTATTCGGTTGAAAGTTGTGATGCTTGGAAATGTACTATCAACGTATGCTGGCCCTGCAAACGTTGATCCCGGAAAAGTTGCCTGAAAGCGAGAAGGTGACAAAGATGTAGGCATGTTTGAATGTAGTGTGAATTTAGAGAACGTCTGATCCAACATGTTCTGCATTAAGTTTTGTTGCTCACGCAACATGATGTTATGTTGCTTGCGCAACATATTCTGCATAGCCAAAGTTTGCTGATTGTTCAATTGTTGAACATAAGACAACCAATCGGTAGGTGGTTGGGGAATCTCCCCTGGATTTGGCATGACAGGTGGTGAAATATTTTCTCCCACCGGTGCTGATGATGATTGAGGTTGTGAGCCTGCCATACTGATTTTTCTGATGATTCGGCCGGACCTCAGTCGTATGTAATTCTCTGTTGATGTAGGATTAGCAATCTTGTCTTTCTCCCACTGTGGTCGCCAATTTTTTGATGTATTTTTTCAACAATAAAAAGTAAAATCCGAAAATAGGAATTTATCTTCGAACTTGATTAATTAGTGCCTGAGATTAGGAATCTCTAAACACTGCAGGATACATAAATAAAAACTGGAAAAATAAAAACTACAGATTGGAAAAATAAAATGGTGATCCCCCAAAGCAATTCTCTTGAATTTGATGTCGATTGAAGATGATCTGCCAGTTGCTGACCCCAATCCTTAAATATTCCTCAGAAGAGACGTTTCGGAACCGTCGCCAGCAACAGCCGTCAACCGCCCACAACGAAATGTTTTCAAATGTCGTCTGGTCGGTTACGGCAACTATCTTGCCAACCGCATAACCCAACCGACCAATCCAGAGACTAACTAATCGCTAGACCAAACGATTCCTTGGTCGCCCCATCAAGCGACCCTCTGGTCTTTCCAGACGATTCAATGGTCGCCCCAACCAAGCGACTGAACTATTGTTCACTTAATTAGGTGACTAATTAACAGACCTTCGCTTGGTCCAGACTCCGTATTGGCCGACTCAACCAATGGCGGACCAACCGACTGCGAACCAATCGACCCGATTGCAGACCATCCGACCTGCCTGTCTGACCGCGGACCTTTCGACTTGTTGGTCCAGCCGTAAACCTCTCGACTTGCGGACCATCCGACTTGCAGACCGTCCGACTTGCAGACCATACGACCTGCAGACTGTCCGATTTGCAGACCATACGACTTGCAGACCGTCCGACTTGCGGACTTTCCAACCTGCGGACCATCCGACCCGCAGTCTTTCCGACCTGTGGACCTTCCAACTTGCGGACCAACCGACCGAACCAACCGACCGAGAACCAACCGACCTGAACGCAAATTTTTCTTCTTTTCCATCCGACTTCGTGTCTAACTTCCTTTAAGATCCTGCTATCCTTATTATTATTATTATTATTATTATTATTATTATTATTATTATTATTATTATTTGTGTATAACAATTGTCTATTTATATATTTATAGTTATATACATAACTTCTGTTGTCTATTAATATTTCATGTACTATTGGATGTGTCCTACGTGTACTAAGGGTGTGTTTGTTTGGGAGATTGGATTGGATTTACATTATTTATCCAATTTTTTTCCTCCAAAAACATCAAATCAAACATCTATTTTTTATTTTTTATATTATACTAAAAATCAATTTTACATTCAAAACATCACATCAAACACCTATTTATATCACATTATACAACTATTCAAATCTCAATTCCAAATCCAAACCCACAAACAAACACACCCTAAGAATGTTTTTATTTAATATTAAGATCAAAATTTAAAATCTAAAAATAAAATATAAAAATTTGAATTAAAATAATACTTGATGTTATATTTTGAATAAAAATTAAAAAATATTTGTTTGATTGTATTTTGACATATTGTGAAGATAATAAAACAAAGAGTTCTTCTTTCATTTTTTAACCATCAAAAGAGTCCCGACAAATATATTATAAATAAATAAAGAATCTTGTACAAAAAGACCGGACGAAGAGCTGCAAACGCAACCAAGCCTAACTTTTGGGTAATAAATAAAATAAAAAAATAATAATATATACAAACAAAAACCTTTTTATTTTGTTTTAGTTGATACGTATAATTATCTATGTATACATCTTCTTTATATGTATATATAGAGGTGGATTTAAAAATATTCTTAACTGTTGTTATAATATATAAATTTAAAAATAAAATAAATTAAAAAATATAATTTTATTAAGAAACATACAAATAATTTATTTTTTACAATTATTTTCTATGTTCTTTCATGACTTGAAGGTCCTTAATCACGACTTTTAATTCAAACCAACGGTTTTGTATTTTTCTTTTTAAATTTATGTCTAATTTGTACGTGGGACATATATACTATATATGATATTTATATAAATACTGGACCGAACCCAATACTATACATGAGTGTTAGATAATAATTAATAATTTTTTTCGTTCATTTAATAAGTTTATATTTATATTTTGCGTTTTCGTATTTAACATTAAAAATATTTATATATATTTATAATTTTTTTGTATAAGTGTTATTCTATTAATATTATAAGACACTAATAAAAGTATTTTTACTTTTTTTTTTTTTTTTGATTTGTAACGTTTTGATATAATAATAAATATTTAAGTTCAACATAAAAAAAACAAATATAAATTTTACAAGTGGACGACTGGAGTATTTTATTTTTAGATTAGAATAGTTGTTTTTAATATCCACTAAATTATGCATAATCCAATTATAATAATAAAAAAATCAAACAAATTGTACCAGTGTTTGTATTTTGCACATGTAAATATAAAATAAAAATCTACTTTAAATTGTTTGGTTTGTATTTATGTTTGAATTTTTTATTTAAATTTTAATCTTAATAATATTTTAATACAATATTTTATAGAAAAAAAGGAATAGTATTTTTAAATTAGGAATATCCCCCAAATTATATAGTAAAAAATTTGATTTAGGAAACTGACTTATGTATTTTCCTTTTCTAAAAATGCCATAATATATTGTTACTATATACTCCACACATTATATAATATTAGGAAAAACATACAAAAAGGAGACATAAATATAGAATACAATAATAATCTTACCTATTACATAAAATAATATAAAAAAACCCTTAAAAGTTTCCAATTAAAAACGTTTGTTTTGATTCTTACATATAAATATGCATATATATATATATATATTTCATTGCTAAGAATTCATACACACGACACGACACGACACAACAAAAGATGGGAAAAACAAACAGCAATCTTGTTGCCAAGAAGCTTGCAATGGCCATCGTTGTTGCACTGCTGGTCGTCTCTCTTGGTAATAATATATATATATATATTTATATTAATTTCAAAGTTTAATTTTGTTAATTTGTTTCGACATATACATATATATAGATATATTTATTTAATTTTGAATAAAAATAATGATTGAATTAATGCAGAGTTTGCAGTAGAAGTTGCAGAAGGTGAAGTGGTTTGCGAAGATAAGTGTTCGGTGATTCCAAACTGTGATGAGTTTTGCAAGAAACAGGATTTCTCCTCCGGACAGTGTTTGCCTAATCAGTACTGTTGCTGCACTACCTAATTAGTCTTCATAAATAATATATATACATGTTTTGAGTAATCTCACTCCTCCCCTCTGTCTCTCTCACTCTATACATATATACAGTTACGAATATGATATTTTGTTTTTTTGAGATATTCACATACAAAAATTGGTTATATGGTTGTTTTTCTTCTTGTCCTTAATTTGCAATTTTTTATTTTTATTTTTTTGACATATAGTTTTAACATTAGAAATTTTTGGAAAAAATAATAAAATTTTGATAATACAAAATAGACTTGATAAACTCAAATTTCTAATATATGGATAAGATCGAATTTAAATATAAATCTACTAAATTTAAAATTAAATATTTAAAATATTTCAACAATATATATCTATATAAATTCAAAATACAAAAAATTTCAAATTGAGAATACTTTTTAAATTATTATACTTTTAATTTTATTTTTACATTTCAACATATAAAGCACCATAAACTAAAAATAAATAGTGTCAAGTGAATATATACACAAATTTTGTATTCATATTTTTTAGTAATATATTTTTACTTGCTGAACTGTGTCTATTTTGCATTTCAAATTCAAAACCACATTATTCAATTTGTACTATTCCCAATAAATAAATTATTTTTTTTTATAAAATATTATACTTTTTTTGTTCGATAAAGAAATATCCATTTATTTTTTGCACGTAATTTTAGAAATATTAGTATTATATTGAGATATAGTAGGAATAAAATAAAAATGACTAAAATAGCTTTATTAGTACGTGTGATATAAAGGTAATGACATTTGTATAATATATTGTAAGTTGTAAGGATATTTGTAATGTTAGGTAGATAGTACAGTTACTAAAAAAATAAAGTAGATACTTTGTTATGAGACGGATTAAAATGAAAAAATAAATACTTTGTTATGGGACGGAGTGAATATTAAAATACAAATGAAAAATCCTATTAACTCAAATCCAAACTAATGAAACGGATTTTTGATTTCACTTAATAAACATTTTTGTTTCAGTAAAAAAAAATTACAAACCAAACACACCATATTCAACAATTATGTTTGTCTAATATATATTGAATTTAACACTATTTTGTACTATTTAATTTATAATATATTTCTAGTTAATATACATAATACTCCATCCGGCCACTATAATTATGTTTTTTTTTTCCTTTTCTTTTAAGTCGGTTATTTATTTATAATAAAAGGTCTTAATCTCCTACAAATTTATTATCTTTATTTTAGCAAAGAATAATTATTTTTCCACTATTTTTTACTAATCATATCATATTTTTATCAATTTTTAATAATTTTTTTTATAATATATTAACTTTATTTTTATCTCCTTTATTTTATATTAAAATATTATTACTTTTTATTTATGTACACAAAGAAAAATAGCATAATTAGCTGGACGAAAAAAAAAGTACATATCTAACACATTTTTCATTAAAAAAGTGAATGAAATATTCAATATTGCACCAAAAATATTAAAAATAAAGAACAATAAAAAACAGAAGTAGCTAGACAAGCACAAACATATTATAAATGTAAGTATTTAATCAATTTTCTTGTTTCTCTTGAGCTTTCTTTTCACAACCCTTTATCTTTTACTATAATAAAAAAAATTATTTTTTTAAATATATATATTTATATTGCATGAAACCGTGTAATTTTAAATTTTTTTCCTACACGTACGAAAGTTAAGGTAGGCCATTAATATTTATTTGAAATTTGTTATCTTATTTTGGTTTGAAAAAAAGTGTGTAGCTTGGCATTTGTACCATTTATAATTTTCTTTTTCCTTTTAAAATTATCAAAACTAAACAGCTGAGCATGTTCACTTAATATTTTACTTTTGTAAGATTTTTAAAAAATATTATTTAAAAATACAATATATATACACATAACAATAACAATAGAAGCTAACAAATAGACAATTTTTAAAAAAATATACAAAACATCATTATTTTTACGATTTCTTATATCTCATAACAACAATATCTAAAATTTTAAATATTGAACACATTCTATAATTCCTTATAAAATTATACTTTTTTCGTCTCACATATCATACAATATTTTCATTTTGGTGACAACATACCCTATAATATTTTAAAAATAAAAAATAATTAATTATATTTTATCGTATCACATCATTAAAAAAATATTTCACTAAAAAAATATTTCAATTGAACGAATAAAATATTATTTTTCTCATGCCCTTATATATATTTTTATATAAAAATCTTTAGTATATAATATATATATTTGTATTATAGTATCACGCAGTCTTCACACTTTTTAAGAAGAATAAAATATAATAATTTTTTTTTCTTACCAAAAATCACATCGAATTATTATGCGAACACAAAAAATATATGAACGCATACATAAACAAATTCCAAATGTTAGATTTATATAGGCCTTTATTGTCTGGTGGGATTTGAGTTTTGAATAAAAAAAATTAAGATATCTTAGAGTCACATATTCTTGTTTTGAGACAAATTAGTGGCACAATCATAATTTGAGACATTACTGTGATGAAAATTTGTCTCGATCATAATTTACAAAATTATTTTGTGATAATATATTATTGCATATTTGTCTCAAAATACCACCAAAAGTAAAAATTATCTCAAAATAAATTACAAAAATTATTCTGAGAGTTTGAATTATCTTGAAATAAAACACATAAAATATTCCAAAAGTATGAATTGTTACAAAACAAGTCACGAAAATAATCCGTGAATATATGTTGTCTCAAAATGAGTCACAATATGTTCCGAGAGCAAAAAATAACCTGAAATAAATCACACAAGATATTTTGATATTTGAATTGTCTCGAAATAAGTAGCAAAAAAATCTTGAGAGTATGAATTGTCTCGAAACAAGTCATGTAAGTAATCCAAGATCATAATGTGACACCCCGGCCCGCAAGCTCCGCAAAGCCAGACGTGTCGGGATTGTAGACTGGCCTCACAAGTTAACATGAGTCATTTCAGAACGCTTATGTCCTCACTCATACGCACCCTGAGAGACTTCCCACAGAGTCACCCATCCTCAAAGAATTCTAGAGTTCTTTCAGTAGGGCTTCCTAAAAGAATGTACAAATTGTTGACATGAGTAGTTTATTTAATTCATTTAACCTCTTATTCAACCCCAGGGATATTTCATCAACTCCGACTCATATCACTATTCAACTCTGGGGGTATTACATCATCCTCGACTTAAAAATGCAACGTCCACGTTGCATCCTAATGATCCATCAACTGCTAGGCCCGTCGGATTATAAACTAGCCCCACAAGTCAACATGAGTCCTTTCAGGACGCGTATGTCCTCACTCACGTGCATCCTAAGAGACTTCCCAGGTGGTCACCGATCCTCAAATTACTCTAGACTTTTTTTAATAGGGCTTCCGGAAAGGAATGAGCATATTGTTGACATGAGTAGTTTATTCAATCAATTTAACCTTTTATTCAACCTCGGGTGTAATTTATCATCCCCGACTCATATCACTATTCAACTCCGGGGGTATTACACATAATTATCTTGAAATGAATTGTAAAATATATTCCGAGAGTATAAATTATCTCAAAAGAAATCACACAAAATATTTTGAGATTTGACTTGTCTCAAAATGAGTGCAAAAAATATCTTAAGAGCATGAATTGTCTTGAAACGAGTCACGAAAATAATTTGAGAGTATATGTTGTCTTGAAACAAGTTGCAAAATATATTATGAGAGTATAAATTATCTCGTAATAAATTACCAAAAATATTTTGAGAGTAAAAATTGTCTCTAAATAAGTTATAGAAATTATTTCAGGAGTGCATCAAAATAAATCTCAAAAAATATCTTGAGAGTATAAAGTATCTTGAAGTAACTAGTAAAAAAATACTCTGAGAATATATATTATCCCGATATCCATCACAATTATTTTTGAGATATGAATTATCTCAAAATGCGCAAAAAGAAGTAATTTGAGAGTATATATATTTTGTTTCGAAATATGTCGAAAAATTAAATAATTCAAAAGTATATCAATTACAGTCACAAAATAATATTAAAATAAGTAAAAAGAAATTATATATTACTTTCTCCGTCCGCCAAATTTAAAGATGTTTTCATTATAAATTACAAAGGAAACGTTCTTAAATTTGGTGGACGGAGGGAGTATATGATAATATAATTAAAATTAAAATAAGGGAAAAAAATTAATTTTGGTCTCAATATAACAATAATTTATCAATTTTGGTCACAATATAAAAATTTAACGATTTTACTCCAATTATAAACAATTTCAATTAATTTTGGTCCAATTATAAACAATTTCAATCAATTTTGATCCCACCGTTAAATAACTAACGAAAATTGCTGACGTGGACGTAACGGAATTGATGTGGCAGTTGACTTGGAAAGTACACGGCCATGTAAAATTATACACGACCATGTATATTTTTGTGTACAATTATACACGGTCATGTTATTACACGGTTATGTTTAATTCTATACATCCTTGTACTTTTATGTTTTACTCTAAAATTTTATGTTTCTTGTTATATTATTTTTTTAATAAAAAATATTTTGAATTTAGAATAGTTGATAAAGTTAAAATGAAAAAAATCAATAGTAATCTTAATATAATTAAAATGTATCAATTTTAATTCAAATATAAAAATTTATAAGATATGTTCTTTTGAAAGATTTTGTCTAAAATTATACTATTAATCGAATTTTTTCATCTTATAAACATCAAATTACACAACTATTTTTATTTTTTATATTATATTAAATTTTTATTTACATTTCAATACAATTTCAAACAATTTCAACGTAGACATATATAATTGTATTTATATAGAATTAATTTTTAATACTATAATATATAAAAATAAAAAATAGTAATGTAATTGAATATTTTTAAGAGAATATTTTTTGGTAAATAGTAGAATTTTAGACAAAATTTTTCAAACTAACATACTCGAAAAGTTTTTATATGTGAACTAAACTGGATACATTTTAATTATATTAGAAATACTTTTGATTTTTTTTTCAATTTTAACTATATCAATTATTCTAAATTTAAAATATTTTTTTTCGAAAAAATATAACAAAAAATATAAAATTTTAGACCAAAACAAAAAGGTACACGGCCGTATAGAACTATACATGGTTGTGTATAATTGTACATTATATACATGGCCGTGTGATAATATGACAGTGTATAATTGTACATGATCGTGTACTTTCCAGGTCAGCTGCCACGTCAATAATTTCCGTTAGTTTTTTTTAACTGTGGGACCAAAATTAATAAAAATTGTTTATCATGAGACTAAGATTGGTGAGCTTTTTATATTTAGACCAAAATTGATAAATTTTGGTTATATTTGAATCAAATTTGATTTTTTCCCTTAAAATAATTATATAAAAAGTTATCACATCCTAAAAAATATAGTTTCATAAATTTTTAAAAAATATAAATATACACAAATAATCGATCTTGTTCAATTAAAATTTGAGCCCTTAATTATTATTATTATTATTATTTTCAGTTTACTTGTGGAGCCGATTTTAGCATCTCAACTATTTTTTTAGGTGCCGAACGCTATGAATTAAAATCACAACTAATTCCATGCCATTTGATTATAATAGGTGCCGCGTTGGTGTGATTTTTCCGCATCAATTTCTTTTATTTGTGTAGTGTTAATTTTAATTTGTATACATGTACTATAAATTTAATTATAAATATTGTTATATATTATTTTTTTAAATATATAAATAAATTATATATATAATATTTCGAATACACTAACTTTATTAAAATATATTATGTTCATAAATAAATAATTTTTAAAAAAAGTAAATAAATTATTTGATTAGTCAACACAATAAAATTTCAAATTTAATTAAAAATTAGGAAAAAAATAAAAAATGTTCCAATAAAAACAAAAATAATAAATTTTGGTTGTATAATAAAAAAGAAAAAAAATCAATTTTGATCTTATTATAAAAAATTTTAATAAAAAAATTTGACAATAATTTTGATGTAGCATCTGGACGGAATATAAATATGTTTTATTACTGTTTAATAATTATAACGAATTGATCAAACAATATGATACATTAGTTACCTCCTCCTCCTTTTTTTTTTTTTTTTTGTTTTCACTGCCATTGAGACTATAGATGCGGATCCCAAAGAATTGGAGAAATTGAAGGGTGACCCGTATAATCATCTTCAATGCATAACTTTATTTTTGCAGGGGTCTACTGTAGTAATTCATTTTCAACTATACCCTCTATTTTTGTAAGGTTTAAGAATATTTACTCTATATTTTATTTTATAGGATAAATTGTTTTTTTTAGTATCGTATCTGACCTTATTTATCATTTTAATTTAAAATAGTCTCGTAAGTAAATTTATTTTGCTAAAATGGTCCTCAAGTGCCGGGCTCACCACGTTGGTCGTTGCTGACGTGGCGCTGACGCGGCTGACATGTCATCGCCACGTAGATGTCACGTCAGATGATCATTTTAGCAAAAAATTTTACTTGCAGGACTATTTTCAAACCGAATTCATTTAAAGTCCTAAAAATGATAAAAGAAAGTCATATACAAAACTAGAAAAATAGATTACCAAGACATTTGTAAAAAATAAAAAAAAAAATTCCATGTGTCGCTGATGTGGCATTTACGTGGCGATGACATGTTAGCCGAGTTAGCAACGGCGGGCCAGCATGGCGAGTCCGGCACTTCATGACCATTTTAACGAAAATAATTTACTTAATATATTATAGCGTGGCGAGTCCGGCGCTTGAGGACTATTTTCAGATCAGGTTCACTTAAAATTCTAAAATAATAAAGAGTCATATACGAGACTAAAAGACAGTTTATCCTATTTTATATAATTTTTTTTAATTTATAAATAGCATCACATATTTTATTATTTTTACAGATTTAGCTTATATTAATATCTTTTTATTAACATTCTATATTATACCGGTAAACTATATTTATTATTTTTATTATTTAATCAAAGAAAATAATATAAATTTAAGTTAACAAATTAAACATTTAATATTATTTTATTATAATTAATTAACTATAAATTTCAATAAAAATTAAATAAATAAATATAAAATGTACTATAATTATCAATTACAAAATTATATATAACTAAATTATTTGATAAACAACAAAATAATAATAATAATAAAAAAAAACAAAACAAAAAAAAAAATGTGATTTCAAAACTAATTTAAACTAAAATATTTAAAAAAAATAGATAAACATAATTTTTAAATTTATTTAAAATTTTAAAAAAAAGTTAAACAAAAAAAAATTATAAATAAATGACAGGGTGAAAGAGTAAAATTTTTACATTTTCAGGGTGGGTTGTAATAGTTTTTTCTCTAATATCATGAAAAATAAAAACAAAAATAATGTTTAGACCTGCATTGAAGATAGTCTAAAATCCAAATGTGGTCAAATTAGTCACACCATAGGAGGAAATGGAGGTGGAAGCGGAGGTGTCGATGGCGGCCGAAAATCTCATGGTAGCTCTAGATTAAGCAACTCAAATGGCGACGGGAGGAGACAAGCCAATGCAAATGGGCGATAATGATGAGGAGGAGCAGAATTTGCAGGCATCGACGGCTCCGATGTCAATAACTATTGTTGAGAAGGTTGAGGAGAGGACGGGGGATACTTGATTCAAAGCAAAACACTGAAGCTACGGTTTTTTCCAGCGGCGGAGCTGTGCCATGGGTATGGCGACAAAGGTTTCAAGGATGGCGCCATGGCGGAAGAGTTTGATCCTATCAAAACTAAACTAAGATTACTTAAGCTAGTTTATCAATTAATTCCATGCTTAAAAGTTATGCTCAGTATTGTACATGGCTGTGTTTGGTCAAAATTCATACCTATCTATATATTTATACAAGATTGTGTTTTCTTTTTTATTTTATTTTAAAAAAAAAATAATCGTGTTCAGTCTAGATACAATGCCACATCAAATCGTTATATCTACATCAGCGTTTTGTTTTATTTTGTTTTATTTTTTTTATATCTGCATCAGCGTTGCCATTAGCTTTTCTAGCAGTAGAACAAGAAATTATTAAATTTTAAATTCTCATTTGGACTATTCTTTTTTATTTATTTCCTAAAATATATAGAACTTGAATATATATAATTTATATTTCACTCAAAGTCAAATTAACGAGTAATCATTTTTATTGATGAAACATCTTTGGGAAGAATAAAGATTATTTATTTTTAATTTAATCTATTTATCCATAAATAAAATTTAAATTAAAATAGACAAATATTTCATTGAAAATATCAAAATTCAATATCTTTTGGCGAGAATTTTCAAATTAATTAATTTTCACATTCTCATTTTTTTTTTTTAATCTACATTCATATTTATTAATCTCACTTATTTTACACCTTAGTTTGTTTTTCAATCTCATTAAACTACTACTTTGTTTTTGCTAAACAATTTCGTCAGACCACCATGCTTCCATTGCCGTTGGACCACCATGACAACATCGAATTTTCTGGTATTTAATATATTTGGTTTTTCATACTTATTAAAACTGTTGCACTGCTCATGCCACACAATTTTTCTGCCACTGCCGGACCTCCCTGCTGCTGCCGCCAGATCCACCACCGTGCCATTGAAATTTCTAGTATTGATTTTTTTTAAGATAGTTTTTCCCTCTGTTTTTTTTTTTTTTTTTTTTTTTTTTTTTTTTTTTTACTTTATTAAGATGCTCTCCTTCCATTTATTTTTTTTCGTATTGTATATAGTATCATGTAAAGTCCCCTGTTGCTAATTTCGAAATATACCAAAATACATGTAAAAAGGAATATGATAACTGTAGACACTAAAAATATATGTCTAAAATTAATTAGATATCATATATTTTGGAAGAAAATAAAATTCAAATAAAATATATATATGGTATTTAATTATGCACATATATTAATTTTTGTACAGTAAATATCAACTATTAATGCAAAATATGCTTAAAATGGAAGATATCGTACAAATATTACGTGCATAAATAAAGCCATAATAAATTTAGAGCAAAATAAATTAATCTTGTCAATAAAGGAAGTATATAAATTAATATCTTCCAAACAAGGCAATGATATAAAGATCTTGTCAATAAAGGAAGTATATAAATTAATATCTTCCAAAAAAGACAATGATATAAAGATTTTAGCGAGAAAGGAAGGTGCACAATCAAATCCGTCAAGAATGGAAAACATCCGATGGAAAATGAAAGATTATAAAATCTTTCCATACGCGTGGCACCATCCGAAAAGGAAGCCAAGACCACTCATCCCCTATAAATAGGAGCCATGGTCAGTTCATTTGACACACCGAAGTTGCATCGATGATTTAAGCAAAGGGTAAGTCTCTAGACTCTCTTTGTATTGTTCTTCATTTTCTTCGTGTCCTGCGAAGCGTTCTTCGTCAAAAGTCACTAATTTGGACAAATGATCCAATATTGGTTGACGAATCGATGAAGTTAACGTTCTTCGTCGTATGTCCAAGCCGGAGGAAGGATCAAAGCTCTCAAAGCCATCGAGGAATCCATCAAAGCCAAGGAAGAGCCTCCAAAGTTTCTCTCAAAGCTTCGAGGTGTTCATCGCGTTCTTCATAAAAGGCGCAAACCAGGCCCTCTTTGATCCAAAAGTCAAAGGGACACGCCGCCAAAAGCGTTATGGAGCACTAAATCCACATTTTCAAGGATCAAAGCTCTCAAAGCCGTTGAGGAATTCGTCAAAGCCAAGGGAAGGTCTCCAAAGTTCATCCCAAAGCTTCGAGGTGTTCATCGCATTCTTCACCAAAGCAACAACTCGGCCCTCTCCGATCCAAAAGTCAAAGGGACACGCCGCCAAAAGCGTTATGGAGCACTAAATCCATCTCTTCAAGGATCAAAGCTCTCAAAACCGTTAAGGAATTCGTCAAAGCCAAGGGAAGGTCTCCAAAGTTCACCCCAAAGCTTCGAGGTGTTCATCGCATTCTTCACCAAAGCAACAACTCGGCCCTCTCCGATCCAAAAGTCAAAGGGACACGCCACCAAAAGCGTTATGGAGCACCAAATCCACCTTCTCAACAATCAAAACTGCGGATCGTTTAAAGAGGACATCAAATCCAAAGCTTAGGATCAAATCACCCGCACGGAGACCAAAGCCCTCCAAAAGCGGCAAAGGGAAATCAAATATCAAAGCTGCGGATCGTCCAAAGAAGACATCAAATCCCAAGCTGAGGATCAAATCACCAACACGGAGACCGAAGCTCTCCAAAAGGCGGAAAAGGCAAACCAAAGATCAAAGTCGTGGATCGTCTAAAGAAGACAACAAATCCAAAGACGATGATCAAATCGCCAACACGGAGACCAAAGTCCTCCAAAAGCGACAAAGCCAAAACAAATGCCAAAGTCGCGGATCGTCCAAAGAAGACAACAAATCCAAAGACGATGATCAAATCACCAACACGGAGACCAAAGTCCTCCAAAAGTGACAAAGCCAAAACAAATGCCAAAGTCGCGGATCGTCCAAAGAAGACAATAAATCCAAAGACGATGATCAAATCGCCAACACGGAGACCGAAGCTCTCTAAAAGGCGGCAAAGCCAAATCAAAGATCAAAGCCTCGGATCGTCTACAAAAAGACATCAAATCCAAAGCTGCGATCAAATCGCCTGCACGGAGACCAAAACCCTCCAAAAGCCGGCAAAGTCAAACTGAAGACCAAACCTCTTCGGATCAAAGAAGCCTTCGAAAACCAAGTTGGAAAATAAATCGACCCGGAAGGAGAATCAAAGGACCCATTTAGAGAATATGACCCGCTTTAAATTCAAATCAAATATAATTTGTACAAATATTGTGTTTATTAAAAATAGCACAATTTTTTGTCCACAGATTTTTGGCACGCCCAGTGGGACCTCTCTACCTTTCATCTCTCTTTCCTATGAACTTTCAACAACCAATGGCTTCCTACATGATCAAGACTTCCAACATTGCGTCAATAGTTGCTGGTTAAGCCGCCGTCGCCGCCAAAAGAAGTTGGCGCACCCATCGCGTCCAAAACCTCAAGCGCTTCGACAAATACTGGAATGACAACACGAAGCATGACCAAAAGAGCATTGTCATTATCTGAAGACACTTCTCCAAAAATCACAGAGCAAAGTCCACTCTATGAAGAAGACGACAACTTTAAGAGTACTGCCGCACTGTTCATCCCTCAACAAACTGCAAGTCATTCAACCACATCAAGCTCTGCTTCGGTGATGACTACCAATGCTTCAAATATTGAGGACCCAAAGATTGTGGATCAAAGTCTTTTCTGCGAGGAATATAAAAGCTTCAAAGGTACTTTCATGCCACCTAGTCATCAGCTAATTTCGAGTCATTCAACCGCATCAAGCTTTGCTCCAGTGATGACCATCAACGCTTCAAATATAGAAGATCAACTTGTAGCATTGGCCAAAATCATTGAAGGGATGTCTCAACACATGCAACAACAAGACGCCCTCATTGAAAAACTTCTCACAAAGCTGGACAAGCCTGAAGAAGCCGGCCATGCAACTGAAAAGCAACAATCTTCCCCAGCGGTCCAAAATAAAGCAGCAACATTTGTGGAGCAACGTCATGGCAAAGAAAAGGTGGCGGAATTAAATCCATTTCAAGGATCATCCAACTCCTTCATCCATATATCCCAACTTGACAAATACATCAAGGGGGCAATCAAAAGAGAATTCGAAGGGAGTTCAAGGCCGACGCACACTTACACCAAGCCTTACACTGCAAGAATTGACGCCCTCAAAATGCCAACGGGCTATCAACCACCAAAGTTTCAACAATTTGACGACAAAGGCAACCCAAAGCAACATATAGCGCACTTTGTCGAGACATGCAACGATGCTGGAACATATGGAGACCTCCTAGTCAAACAATTTGTGCGGTCACTAAACGGCAACGCCTTCGACTGGTACATCGACTTAGAGGCTGGTTCCATCGACAATTGGGAACAACTAAAGTACGAGTTCTTAAATCGGTTCTACAGCACAAAGAGAACCGTCAGGATGACTGAACTCACCAACAGCCGCCAATGGAAAGATGAACCAGTAATTGACTACATCAACCGCTGGAGAAGTCTAAGCCTCAACTGCAAAGACCATCTGTCCGAGGCTTCCGGCATAGAAATGTGCATTCAAGGGATGCAAAGGGGCTTGAAATACATTCTACAAGGGATCCGACCCCATACTTTTGAAGAACTCGCCACTCGCGCTCATGATATGGAATTGAGCATATGTCTAGTGGAATGTATGGACCGCCTACTGAAGATTTCTCAGATGACGAGAAATACAACACTTCAAACAGTGGGGGCAATCATACCTACAACACTCCTGGAAACGAGAATAAACTTTCTTCAATCTCCTGGAAACAAGGATAAACTTTCTTCAATCTCCTGGAAACGAGGATAAACTTTCTTCGATCTCCTGGAAACGAGGATAAACTTTCTTCGATCTCCTGGAAACGAGGATAAACTTTCTTCAATCTCCTAGAAACGAGGATAAACTTTCTATAATCTCCTGAAAACGAGGATAACCTTTCTCTAATCTCCTGGAAACGAGGATAAACTTTCTACAGCACTCCTGGAAACAAGGATAAACTTTCTTCAATCTCCTGGAAACGAGGATAAACTTTCTTCAATCACTCCTGGAAATGAGGATAAACTTTCTGCAATCTCCTGGAAATGAAGATAAACTTTCTAACAAAACTGTTTAACAAAAACAAACAAATTCAATTTGTTTTGAACTACGTTATGACTTGATTCCTTAACCGGATACGTAGGCAACTTGGAATATAACTCTGAGTTCAGTCAATTATGCCAAAAAAAAAGAAAAGAAAAGCCCTAAAAAATAAATTGGGCAAAAAAAAAAGTCCAAAAAAAATCGGGCTTAAAAAAAATCAATTGGACCAAAAAAATCTCGTCCAAAAAAAAAAGCCCTTTGAAAAAATATAGGCTAAAAAAAAATAGAAAAAGATAGCCATAAAAAAAAATCAGTCAAAAAGAAAAATTGACTTATGTTTAGAGACTCATTCAAGTCTTAAACGCTTTGCGTCGGCTTAAAAGAGTCTCGAGGGGGCATTTTGTAGACACTAAAAATATATGTATAAAATCAATTAGATATCATATAATTTGGAAGAAAATAAAATTCCAATAAAATAAATATATGGTATTTAATTATGCACATATATTAATTTTTGTACAATAAATATCAACTATTTAATGAAAAATATGCTTAAAATGGAAGATATCGTACAAATATTACGTGCATAAATAGAGCCATAATAAATTTGGCAGCAAAATAAATTAATCTTGTCAATAAAGGAAGTATATAAATTAATATCTTCCAAACAAGACAATGATATAAAGATCTTGTCAATAAAGGAAGTATATAAATTAATATCTTCCAAAAAAGGCAATGATATAAAGATTTTGGCGAGAAAGGAAGGTGCACAATCAAATCCGTCAAGAATGGAAAACATCATCTGATGGAAAAGGGAAGATTATAAAATCTTTCCATACACGTGGCACCATCCGAAAAGGAAGTCAAGACCACCCATCCCCTATAAATAGGAGCCATGGTCAGTTCATTTGACACACCGAAGTTGCATCGAGGATTCAAGCAAAGGGTAAGTCTCTAGACTCTCTTTGTATTTTTCTTCGTGTACTTCAAAGTGTTCTTCGTCGAAAGTAACTAATTTGGACAAATGATCCAATATTGGTTGACGAATCGATGAAGTTAACGTTCTTCGTCGTATGTCCAAGCCGGAGGAAGGATCAAAGCTCTCAAAGCCATCGAGGAATCCATCAAAGCCAAGGAAGAGCCTCCAAAGTTTCTCTCAAAGTTTCGAGGTGTTCATCGCATTCTTCATAAAAGGCGCAAACCAGGCCTTCTTCGATCCAAAAGTCAAAGGGACACGCCGCCAAAAGCGTTATGGAGCACTAAATCCACCTTTTCAAGGATCAAAGCTCTCAAAGCCATTGAGGAATTCGTCAAAGCCAATGGAAGGTCTCCAAAGTTCATCCCAAAGCTTCGAGGTGTTCATCGCATTCTTCACCAAAGCAACAACTCGGCCCTCTTCGATCCAAAATTCAAAGGGACACGCCACCAAAAGCGTTATCGAGCACCAAATCCACCTTCTCAACGATCAAAACTGCGGATCGTTTAAAGAGGACATAAAATCCAAAGCTTAGGATCAAATCACCCGCACGGAGACCAAAGCCCTCCAAAAGCGGCAAAGGGAAATCAAATATCAAAGCTGCGGATCGTCCAAAGAAGATATCAAATCCCAAGCTGAGGATCAAATCGCCAACACGGAGACCGAAGCTCTCCAAAAGGCGGAAAAGGCAAACCAAATATCAAAGTCGTGGATCGTCTAAAGAAGACAACAAATCCAAAGACGATGATCAAATCGCCAATGCGGAGACCAAAGTCCTCCAAAAGCGACAAAGCCAAAACAAATGCCAAAGTCGCGGATCGTCCAAAGAAGACAACAAATCCAAAGACGATGATCAAATCACCAATGCGGAGACCAAAGTCCTCCAAAAGCGACAAAGCCAAAACAAATGCCAAAGTCGCGGATCGTCCAAAGAAGACAACAAATCCAAAGACGATGATCAAATCGCCAACACGGAGACCGAAGCTCTCTAAAAGGCGGCAAAGCCAAATCAAAGATCAAAGCCTCGGATCGTCTACAAAAAGACATCAAATCCAAAGCTGCGATCAAATCGCCTGCACGGAGACCAAAACCCTCCAAAAGCCGGCAAAGTCAAACTGAAGACCAAACCTTCTCGGATCAAAGGAGCCTTCGAAAACCAAGTTGGAAAATAAATCGACCCGGAAGGAGAATCAAAGGACCCATTTAGAGAATAGGATCCGCTTTAAATTCAAATCAAATATAATTTGTACAAATATTGTGTTTATTAAAAATAGCACAATTTTTTGTCCACAATTATATAGATATCGTAACCATGAAATTGGGTAGATTGTTGTTTATTTGGGGTAGTGTGCGAAACACCTTACATTGCCAGATTATGCGCTTGCTAATTCTATAAATATAACATTCTTAATTAGTTAACCAAATAAGGAAGGCGGATCTCATACCAATGGAATCAAATTAACATGATATCGATGTTTACCCAATCAACAAAGAATCCGCATCTGTAAATGTGATATACACTACTTTATATTATGATGTTGGAATTACTTATTAGTGATCAATATGTTCCAGGATTTATATATGATTTTACTTTTTAATTATACTGTGAAGATTTCATTTTTTTTTATATGTTGCAAAATTTTTATTTGTCTTATATGCATTTTTTTTCTATGAGCAACAAGATTTATATATATTGCATTATATATATATTATTGTAATATTGAAATGTTTATACTTGGATGGTATATATTGTTAAAAAGGGATATCATATTCAACTTCGAACCAAGTTGGAACTTCACAACTCTTTTTAACATGATATCAGAGTCATTGTGTTTGTATTATGTATTGATCATAGTTAAAATTTCAAGATTATTATTTCGAGAAAAAAGTGTTGAATATTGTTCACATAAAAATTACAGAAACTTCTTATTATTTATAAAGGTGAAGGACTACTTCACTTAATACTAATTGGTTTTAAGATGGAACCTCGGAAATTTTTTTAATGTATATTGCATGATTCTATTCATTTTATTTTTTTTTAAAAAAAGAAAAAGAAAAAAAAATCTTAGACGCGGAAGCCAAAGCTGTTGCGCAGGAGGCTGCTACTAGGCGCGCTAAGCTCTCGGCTGTTGGGATATGTTTCCTAGTCGACCCGACCTAACTTGGCTTGTGAATCGACCTGGTTGGTTTGATTTTTGGATCCAATTTCACCAAATTCGATTCGAACCCATTCTTCTTCTTCTACTACTCAATGAAGTTTTCTATTCAAACTTAACTTCCATATCAATACATATATGAATCCCTGGGTGAAGGGTGGACAATGAGAGAGAGTGAGATGGCATATGTGTGATTTGTGTGAGTAGAACCTGGTCCTATGTTGTCTACTACATCGTTCCTTTTATCAAGCTTTATGCTATTGGATTTGTTTCTGTCCTGTCCTTGTTTGGTGCTTTGTGCCAACAATCGATCTTTTGTGTGGTATTGATAAGCATTGGACGATTTGAAGTTGACGAAAGGATGGCTTTGATCTGAGCCAACCAATATTTCGCTTAATTATACCACTGTTTTATTTCTTTCAATTATTATTATTTTGATTTCACTAACTTACTAATATTTTTCATGACGATTATTTAGTTGCATGCACAACTTGTAATGCCTCAATTTCGGAGTGTATAAAATAATATTATTATAGCAAATAAATATTTTTATAATATTTTAGGATCAAAAAATTAATATTTCGAAATAAATTTTATTCCTATTTTGTATATTGGTTATAATTATAGAGACGGTTAAACAGATAAATATCGATAAAGATAAACATAAAATACAATATATATAATAATGTTAAAGGTGACGATGATGAGGATAATGTTTATAATAATAATACTAATAATAATAACAACAACGTTAATAATAGTGTAATATAATAATAATAAGCCAAAATAACATAAAATCCCCCCGTGGTTTCACAAAGTTGCTGAAACCCCCCTCTGGTTTTAAAACTCCAAAAAACCTACTTGTGGTTTGTAAAACGTTGCAGAAAAACCCTCCTCCGTTAGAACTTAATGGAGAGTGTATGTTACGCGCCTTAAATGCGAATTTTGGTCCAGAAAATGATAATTTTGTACGTGAAGTTACTAAAATGATCCTATGACTTTATTATATGCATTTTTCTCTCACCTAAAATTCAATACAGCTTAGTTCTTCTCCAATGTATTTTTTTCACCCGATTGTGCAGGTTCAAAATTTAGAATATATTCAATTCAAAGACTAAAATAATTGAAACGAATAGATCACGTTCTCAACCGATATTCACAAAAAATGAAGGCACACAAAACTTAGTAAAATCAATAGAGAATTGTGATTTTTCATCGTCTCCCATATTTATCTAATGTACATAGAGAAACAGTGTTTATTTATGTTTCTTTCTTCATTCCTGCAGATATTTTTTAGGTTAAATTTTAGGAGCAAATAATTCATAATTGGAGAAGAACTTGGTGCGGCTGCCTGAAGAAGAATTAGGGAAGAAGAAGTAGAAGAAGGAAAAAATATAATGGGAGGAAGAAGAAGAAAGAAAAAAATTGGGGAAAAAAATACCTGGTGCATGCGGCTGCGGGTGAAGAAGAATTGAGAAAAAAAATTCGGAAAAAGAAATAAGAGAAAGAATCTGGTGTGACTATCGGAGTGTGAAGAAAAATTGGGAAAGGAGAAGAAGGAACTCAAACAATTAAAACCCAGAAGAAAGAAAATTGTTTTCCACAAATTGACTGACTGGCAAACAACTCCAACCCGTTCCGGCGACCGGTAGAGGTGGCGATTCTCAGCAGCTTCCTTCCTCGACGAACAGACAACGGGTTAATACTTCCACCGACGATTTTTTTACAGATCTTCTGAAAGAAAATTACAGAAAAATAAGAAGAGAAAAGGAAGAAGAAAAAGATGGGAGTGGGCGTGTAGGAGAAAAGGGAAGAAAAAAAGTAGGAGAGAGAAAATGGTATAACGGTCAATTATGATAGAATTTAACATCTGTTAGTAGAATTTAGAGGGGAGGGGCGAGTGTGCAACGTTTTACAAACCACAAGTAGGTTTTTTGGAGTTTTAAAACAAGGGGGTTTTTAGCAACTTTGTGAAACAACGGGGGGATTTTATGCTATTTTGATAATAATAATAATTATATATATAAGAAACAAGCAAACAAACACATTTTCCAGGAAAGACAGAAGCAGACGTCCATGGAGGAAAGAAAAGAAAAGAGGAAGAAAAAAAAGAAAAAAAGATTTAGTCGTCCAATTTTAATTCCGATTTCGGTATTGTATTCTTTGTTACACGTAGAGTTTAATTATGAATTTTAATATAAATTTAAATATTGGAGATATTAATTTAGAAATTCTTCAAAAATTCATAACTGGCTATTTGACTATTTAATTGATTAATTTCTTTAGCTAATAGTCTATTTGTAGTTCTAGCGTTATCTTCTGAGAATTTTGTATCGATCCGAGCCGAATTGAAAATGACAGTATATTGCATCTGCCTATTTATTCATATCTTTAAATATTTTTATTTAAGAATCGGGCGATATAAATATTATGAGATATAAGGGTTTCACAGCTAAAATATTGTAGTCTACTAAATATAAAAGTTTGAAGTCCAACGAGCTAATTATAAAAATTAGCATTTGAATAAGCAGGTAGCTCTTATGAATAAGTATATAGCTTATCTGATTTGTGTAAATAATTGGGCAACTGTACGTTGGAGGTAAGTTGGGTGAGATTGCAAAAGATAGAGAGTGTCGATAAGAGGTAAGCAATAGGGAATTAAATCGAATTTTCAGAAATTAGGTATGCATGTTGCACGCGATTATAATTAATATATGTTAATGTGATATTATGTGGATAATTCTGTCAGTTCATGTATATATTTATATATATATGTGTGTGTATACATATGTGAGACTTCTCATTTTATGATATTTGATATACGTATTTGATCGCGCTGGTGACTTTATGGAAAAGAGGATAGGTGAGCTGTCTCACCAACCATTTTTGATAAATTCATTTATTTGACATACTGCACACATATTGCGCAGTTTATCGGTTATGTTTTATGGATCTATCGTTTAGTCTCTGTGTGCGGTAGTGCTAGGCGAGGGCATCATCTGGGGTTAGGATACTCGACCTCGATGTACCGTAACACTTTAGCGATAGTGGACGATAGTAGTCGGACAACTGGTGACTTAGTCGCACGGTCATTCAGGATTAGACCCATTGTAGTTGAGACGTATTTGGTCTAATCATTCGTGTTCGGTGTTGTTCCACTCATTGGAGTAGCTACTAGTGAGGTCTACCGGTAGTTTAGGATCATATGTCAAACTCCAAATGTGATCCCATTAGGGTGCGTGAGGAGGAGTAGAGTTTTCAGGTTTCCCTTGGGTGATTCTAGGTTCCACGGATTCTACTATATTACATGGGATAGGGCTAGTCAGTGGAGGGTCCTATCTTTGCTATCGCAGACTATGGAGCTTTTTGTGGTTAATGACAACAACGTTCGGCTATCCATGTATTAATTGTAGAAGTCGTATGGTGGGTATATGGAAGTGACCGGATAACCGTTAGATTATTATGGGTTTATTAGGTCTTTCCTTCAGTCGAAAATTTTCTGGCTATTTAGATGGTCTAGTGAGCTTGTTATTATGGGGCTGAGGTTATTCCAGCTGCTCACTTAGACAGTTGCAGTGAGCCTATTATTATAGAGCCGAGGTTATTTCAGCTGCTCACTTCGATGGGTGTATATATATATGTGCATGTATATTTTTGTCGAGTTTGATATCTTTGTTGCATCATTTCACTATTGGAATGACATGACACGTATTTTATGATTGATGGAGATTAGACTTTATTTTAAAAGGTATGACATAACATATTTCATGTTAGTTCTTAAAATGGATTTAATTCTAGACTGCTTTTAAGAAAAAGATTTGGTTCAGGTATGCATGGCACCTCCGGGACAGGGGACATCTCGGGATATAGAAAGACGGGCTGAGTGAGTGAACTTACATCTATTGTATTATATGTAAATTTCTAACCGGAAAAAAACCTCTTTTTTAGGAGTGTGTTTTGTAAATATTCATAAATTAGATTTTGTTATATAATAATGCGCTTTTATGGCTAATTTTAGTTTTAACACTGTATTGTGGGGCCCGAAGTAGGAGGTGATGACCTCGTGATGCAATGTGGTGGTAGCATTTCCAGTATGAGCCAACTGGGGGTGTTACAAGTTGATATCAAAGCATAAGTTTGGTAGATTTTGGCTCTTTGGATTAAAAATGTTTTGAAAATAAGAACGATATTGAATTGGTTTGGTGAGGTTTGGGTTTTGTGGGTGCATTCATGTTAATGTGGTTTATGCTTTAATAATATACCTTGTTTAGTTGTGTTGCTTAGTTCATATTGAATCAGGGAAGTCGGGGGCAGTATGTCGAATTTTTGAGGTGATGGTTTACGTAGGGATATTCGAAGCCCAGAGCTAGATCCTTCATCAGATGAGTGACACTATGATGTGCTAGAGCATGTACCAATAGACACCTAGTCAGGAGTTCTTCCGGCAGTTTATGGTTGTGATGATGCCTTAACAGATGAGTTTTATTGATCCTGTGATGCGGCATGACCTACCAACATATTCTGGTTCCGTAGAGCCTAAGTTCTTGAGCTTTGGGTTGAGAAGATGAAAAAGATATTTCGTGTTGTGCAGGTTCCACCAGATCAACGAACTAATATTAGGGCCTATTTCTTGGAAGGTCGAGCAAATTAATGGTGGTTAGGTAAGGAAGCGGCGGGAGTGGACCAAGTGGATATGACTTGGGATAAGTTCAAAGAAAAATTAAAAGCTAGGTTTATACCGTCGCATGTTCGGAAAGCAAAGAAACAAGAGCTGCTGGACTTGAAACAGGGTTCGATGTCAATTGAGGACTATTTTATAAAGTTCCTAACTACTTTTTCCTGTGAGCGAGATAGAATTGATCATTTTGTAGATGGGTTGCAAAAAAGGATTCAAGAAGTTTTAGTTGTGTTGGATATCATTTCATTGTATAAGGTTTACGAGCGTGCTGCTCGATTCTATCAGAAACAGGAAGTCAAGACAAAAGAACAATGAGAAGGAAATGGGATATCAATATCAGTTTCAAGATAAAGGAAAAGCTAAGGTGGAGGATGAACCAAAGGGTAGTGGCAAATATTCAGGTCTGGGCCATCGTATAAGGGGATTTCGATTAATGAAGCAAGTCAAGAGAGGTCTCAACAATCGGGGGCTGTTTGTCGACGTTGTGGAACAAGTCATTCAGGTACCTGTTGTGATAAAGTTCCATTGACATGTTTTAGGTGTTGTGGTAGTGGTCATGTTGCTAGGTTATGCCCAAGTATGGTAAATGCAAGGGAGTTTCCAAAACCGAGATTTAGGCCATGGCAACAGTTATCTTCATAGTCACATGGGAGAGGATTAGGACCATCATGGCGAGGTGGTCGAAGTCAGTCACGTTCATCATCTAGGCAGCCAGGCAGAGGACCTGACCAGCGTGACAAAATAAATGTTACCCAAACAGAGGCTGATTATCATCCATGTAAGGTCCTAATGGGTAGATTTCTTGTTTGCGGTTTGTTGGCTCTTGTGTTATTTGATTCGGGTACAACATTCTCGTTTATATCTAAGCGTTTGGTTAAATGATTGGGTCTGAATTCATCGGTAAAAATGGTAGTGGAAGTTTTACTTCCATCAGGAGAAGTACTGGAGTGCGGAGAACTTTATATACAAATTCTGGTTAGTATTGGGGGAGTTGATTTTCTACTAACTTTTTGAGTATCAAGTTATCTGAGTTCGATGTGATATTGGAGATGGATTTGTTAATGGCATATCAAGCTCTGATTGTCGAAAAAAATAAATTTTGTTGGTTGGAGCGAGGGGTGAATGGGTGAATTATGCAGGATCTAAGACAACCTTCAATGAAGGTAATTTCATCCATATCATTTCAATTATTTATTCATAAGGGGTATCAAGTGTATCTGTGTGAGGTAAGAGATTTGAAGCAAAGGGAGCAGCAATTGCAAAATATTCCTGTGGTTTCAGATTTTCTAATGTATTTCCCGATGATATTCCTGGTATGCCACCATCTCGTGAGGTGAATTTTACTATTGATATTATGTCAGATGCCAAGCCAGTATCAAAGGCTCCATACTGCATGGCACCGTTAGAATCCGCTGAACTTAAATTGCAACTACATGAATTAATGGATAAAGGTTACATTCGTCCTAGTACGTCGCCTTGGGGAGCTCTAGTTTTATTTGTGAAAAAGAAAGATGGAAGTTTGAGGTTGTGTATTGACTACCGTTGGCTGAATAAAATCACGGTAAAGAATATATCCTCTTTCGATGATTGATGATCTATTTCATCAACTGAGAGGTGCATGTATATTCTCAAAGATTAACTTGAGGTCTGGATATCATCAACTAAGGATTGCAGAGCATGATATTCCTAAGACAGCTTTTTGTACTAGATACAGTCATTATGAATTTATGGTTATGTCCTTTGGGTTGACCATTATACTTAGTGAATTTGTGTGACTCCTAGGGGCAAATTATGTGAATTTTGTGTGAAATTTGACATTATGACAACTATGTTAATTGCACCTTTTCACCATAAAAAAAAATAAAATTGAATTTTTAATTTGGCAACAAAAGATAAAAAAGTATTCTAGTAACACAAAAGGTTACCAAAACTGTTGATGATGATTTTAACATATTGACCGAAGATAGAAAAGTTGAGTTAGATAACATACATATTCATAGATAATATTTACTTATCTTACTCTGTGATTAGAAAAGTAGAAAAACATAATTCTGCAAAAGAACTTTGGGAAAGATTAAAAGAAATTTCTATGGAAAAATCTTTTCCGAATAAATTGTTTCTACTTGAAAAGTTCTTCATATTTAAATTTGATTTGACTGAATCAATATATGAAAATCTTATGTTTTAACTAAATTTTTTTCAAAATATTAAACAAATAGGAGAGAACAATATTGGTGAATACATCCTTACCGTGGTTTTGAATATCATTCCTGAATCTTTTTCTAATGTCAAATTTCTATAAGTATGGTAGAGATAGCATAATTTTTGAAACAATCATAAATGAATTACATAATAAGGAATTAGATTTGCAGATTAATTGGAAAGAAAAACAAGAAGTCACATGATTTAGAAAATTTTAAAATTCAAAAGAATAGGGGCAAAGAGAAAAATAAGTATAAAAATAAAAATAACAATAAGAAGTACTATAATTGTGAGAACCCAAATTATTTTATTAATCAGTATTCATATCCTAAGAAAAATTTTAGAAACCAACAATGTGATGAAGGGATTGTGACTATAGACAATGAGGCAGTGGGTAATGTGTTTGTAGGGAGAGATAGTCTCACTACTAGTAATCTTGTGTGGGAAACTGACTTGTTAACTTGCATTACCCTTGAGAAATTCTTTTTCTACTTATAACTCTATGTCATATGTTTTTATTGATATTGGTTATGTTACATCTAAAGTTTGATAATTTGGTTGTGTTAACTTTGAAAATAAATGGATGTGCTACAATTTTGTGTTGTTTAATGTTTTTGCATATATGTTTATTTTTTTTGTATATGTTCTTTTTGTGCCATAACTATGTGGTAAATTGCATGTATAAGACGATGATGTCAACATATTCCCACTTCCGATTGCCTCTAATGTAACCATGATGGTCGACAAAAAATAAGGAAGAGATTGTTGGATTTTGTTTCCTAGTCGACCCGACCCATGAACCAACCCGTTTAGTTTGATTTTTGGATCCAATTTCACCCAATTCGACTTAGACACATTCTTCTTCTTCTTCTTCTTCTTCTACTTTGTGAAGATTGCAATAAATTCTTCTCCAATCAAATTCTGTTTCAAAATTTTTGAATCCGTACAAATCCACCGAGATAAGGTTAGGTTTTTTCCCCTATTTTGGTTCAAGCAAACTTCCACATCAATATATATATAGATATATATTTGAAACCCTGGGTGAAGGGTAGACAACGAGAGAGAGTGAGAAGGGAGAAAGGGGATGACATCTATGTGATTTGTGTGAGTAGAACCTGGTCCTGTGTTGTCTGCTACGTCGTTCCTCTAATTAAGCTTTGTGCTACTGAATTTGTTTATGTACCTTTCTCTTTAGTTTTGTCCCATCCGTTTTGTTTCTGTTGGGTGCTTTGTGCTAACAATTGACCTTTTGTGGTGTTGATAATTATTTGATGACTTGGAGTTGGCGAATGGGTGACTGTGATTTGAGCCGACCATTATTTCGCTTAATTCTAGCATTGTTTTTATTTCTTTCAATTATTATTATTCTAATCTCACTAGCCTACTAATATTCTTCGTGAGGATTATGTGGTTGCAGAGACAACTTGAGTCGGTTCTAGGGAAAAACATTCCTAACAACGGTTGCTGCTAAGATGAAAGAGAAGAGCCACTACAACCAGCAGCCGATCCGGTAACCCGATAAACTCTTTACTACTACATACTCTTATTGGACAACTTCGAGATAAATAAGTAAAAAATATGAGAAAATTTAGACAAAATTTTTCTGTGTTGGTGAGCATGTTTTTTGGGCCTAAAAAACTTCGTTCCAAACTATAATCCTTTGACTTATTAGATCACTATTACTTGTCTATTAAAAAAATGTTTTATGTTTAAAAGTAATCTATATTGCAAATGTATAATATATATTTACTAAGGTTGTGTTTGGTACAGAGAAATGAGGCCAGAGAAATGGAAATTGTATCATTTCTCTTGTTTGTTTGAGTCAAGAGAAATGGAACTTGAGAAATAAATCATTTCCATTTCTTTGTTTTCATTTATGTCCCATATGCAGAGAAATGGAGAGAAATGATGTTGCAGTATATATATATTTTAATTTTTAAAATTTTTTGTACTATTTAATTTTTATAATTTTTTAAAAGTTATATTATTTTAATTTTACAAAAAACAAACTTAATTTATTTTTAAAGTATTTAATTTTTACGACATTTTAAGAAATTGTACTAAAATATAATCTTAAAAAACATCGTATATAATTTATAATTTTTTTTAAAAAAAATTTACCAAAAATATTTTTCATGAATTCTCATTCGTTAAAACTCTTTTTTTATCGTGTTAATCATTTATTTTTGTTTGCTCATTCATATATCTGCATTTTTTTTTTTAATTTCTCAAATCAATTCTCTATTTTATCAAACAAGAGAATTAATTTCTATTCTCTACTCAATTCCATTTCTCTCCAATTCTATTCTCTGCTATCATTTCTCTGCAATTCCATTCTCTGTACCAAACGCCCCCTAAGTGTTGTTATGATAGTTGTCTGTGGAATTGATTTGAGTATATTATAATATGATTGCTAATTGTAATTACATATAATTGATGTAATTTATTCACTTAGTAATTTTATTATATTTTATATTTTTGAAAATTATTTCGTAATATTCTCTTATATATATAAGGAAATCTTATTAAGTCCACTCAAGATACCCAAAACAATTATGTTCAAACATCTCTAAATTTTGTTGTTGATGCATAATCGCATATGAGGAATTAATCGTACAAGTTAAGTGTCAGAGCCAGGTTTATGTGAAAAGATAACTAGAGTGGTGGTTCGTGGTTCTTGTGTGCTTGTGTAAAGTGCAATATGAACATTTAAGATAATGGTGTTATTTTATGATATTATATGCCCTCATTTTGGTGAAAATGTAACGAGGAATAGACTAAACAAATAATTTATTTTGGCATTAGATTGTACCTCATCTGTTCCGCCACATATGACCTTTTTTTTCTTTTTTATTCGTCTATTAATAGATACTTATTTCTATTTTTATTAAATTTGTTCATATTAAATATACTTAACAAATATAAATTAATTAAATTAAATTTCTAATCTCTTACTCAAAGGACCCGATTCAGTCAAAATTCTTTATTTTTATTTCTCTTCTCAATAAATAATATTTTTTTAATCTATATTTATAACTCTCTATTTTTTATAAAGTAATTTAAGTTGATTATAAATAAATAAAAAGTTTTTTTTTATTTATATTATATAAAATTTTATTATCTACGAAATGATATTCATATAGTATATATTTAATTGAGATATAATGCTAAAAATATTTTAATATATATTTTAAATTTATTTTAATTATATATATTAATTCATATTTTTAAAATAACAACAAAACTATTCACATAAAAAATACACCCTCTGTCGGAGCTAATTTGTCTTATTTAGTTTAGGCACGTAGTTTTAAGTATTGTTAATTAGTAAATAATTAAGAAGTGTATTAGAAATATAATTACAATTTAATAAAAATAATTATAAATTAAGATTAAGATGACTAAATAGTTTAATTAAAATAAAAAAATTATGAATTTTCAAATGTGATTAAAATGTATAATTATATTTCCATAAAAGGAAAGAACAAATTATATGGAACGAACAAAAATAGAAAGACTTAGAAAATTAATTAGGACGAAAAGAGTAATAAAATAATGGGTAAATTCCATATCAGGTAGCTGTGATATTTTATTTTGCACAGAATACCACATGTTTTTGCATATTTAACATTTATATAAAATTCCTATTCCGTCTACAATTAACGGAGAGTTAAAGCAACACGTTGTTTGTGAGTTTGTGAAAAAGAATAACCCTAAAGTATTTTATGAAAAGGCAAAAGTACCTTCTTAGTGTGGAGTATCGGTTTGAAATTGACCGATTTCATTCTGGCTTCTGTCTTAGCAACTTTGACAAGTGAAGACAATTAAAACTAGCGAGGAAGGCATTCTGAAATAGCACCAGCAATTCTTTGTCCAGGTAAGAATTTAGGCTTGCGAAGAATTTCGTTTAAGGTGTATTGATGCATTAGTCGGTGACTAGAAGAAAGTATGCGTTGGGTCTTGAATTTTAGGGATTTTGGTTTAGGATGCATTGGATTGATGTACAAAGTGTTTACATTCGATAATATATTTTATGAAGTGTGGACATATTTTTGGGGAGTTGATATAAGTGTTTGGGCAAAATATTCATGTTTTTATGATGGTAGAAGTTGGGATAGGTGTATCACGGTGTGGAAGTTGGTTGTTGTTCAAAATTCTTTCTAATTTTACACAATTTTTGTTGAATAGGCCCATTATTTATTTATTTTTTTGTATTATATACACTTTTGCATTGAATTGTGTGGTTGATCTTGTTTGTGTAAAATAGGTGACAATATTGTCTACAACATATTGGAATGGAAAAAAATGGGTTTAGAGTGGAAATGTTTGATTTGAGATAAAAAAAAAAAAAAATTAATATTTAAATGTGGAAAACATGTTGCTATTAGAGTTGTTGGTCCTACAAAAGATACCGAAGGTAAGTTGTTTTGCAATTGTAGAAGTTGACAATGCTTGACTTTTTTTTTTTTTTTTTGTTAAAGCCTTTGAATGCACAAGAAAAGAAACAATCAAGGTTTGAAGTAGTAAACTCTGATGAAGAAGACAAGACAATGTCGAAACCATAAACATGTTTCAATGCATCTACTGCTTCATAGAGAAGGCTCAAATCGACAATATTGCTAGAGCGATAGAGTTGAATATGAAGCCTTTGGAAAGAATTGTGAATATGATTACATATCTTTGTGTTGTTCTTATCATTGTTGTTGCAATGTGTAAGTAGGTATATTTCTGAATGTTGTGTTTAGGGACAACATTTCATGTATTTGGGCCTTGAATTATTGTATTCCTATGACATCATGTACTTCTATTTGGCGGTTGAATTATGTTGCTATGATATTCACGTTGAATCAATATATTATGTATTATGTTGTGAAAGGATTGAAAATGGCCCCAAACAAAAATCCTGCACCAACCATTTTCGCGCAATGATGTGCAAACAGAAATCTAGATGGAATGTGGAACATGTGAGTGTTGTAAGTATCGATGTGCATTATTTTCTTCATAGATATTTGTAGATGAAGTTGAATTTTAAGAAGCAATAAAACATTTTTTGTAAAACTAGATAAAGATATATATGTCTATACTCTCTTTCTTTTCTGTCTTCATAACCCATTTTTTATTTTGTTCCTGTTGTTATAACCAAAAGATATATCATAAGTGTCATGTACAAGTAAGTGGTCTCTCTCTCCCTCTCATTCTAAAGGTCTTGTTTGGTGGCTGGGGTAGGACAACATTCACACAAGCATCAGAATCACAAATAGGCACAGCAGTCACAATATAGAGATTATTTCTCAATCAGCCTTGAAAACTACTAAAGAACCCTTAGTTATTTTCATAAAATCCATTCCTCATTTTCCTTCTAGTCCTAAAGAAGACAAACCAGCACAAATGTGGGACTTATAAAGTGTGTAACAAATCTCCACCTTATTTTGGGCGTGGAAGATTGTTTTCTCGGGTGTCATCACGGTGCGAACTTTCATTGCTTCCTTATATTTTAGTCCAATTTAAAAATAGTTCATTTTAGCCAATTGTTGAATTATTCTCCTGCACAAAGAAAATTGAAATCAAGTTAGGTTTAAAACAATATGAAAACCTACTATGATACATAATAAAACCTACAGCTAGACACAAGTAGCACCGGCTAATCAAATGTATCAAAGCATACAATTTTCACACAAGATACAAACATATCAACTTTCCAAAGCATTGTATCTTCACCAATAGGATTATACTCAAATTCAACAATTAACAAAGCTACTAAATATTGTAATTGTGTCTTACAACAAGAACATGGATCACACAATATACAAACACGAAAAATAGCAAGCTTTCTAGAGCATATATCATTTACAATCAATAATAACAAATCACCATCAAAGCAATCATAAGTATTAGGAACTAAATTCAAATTTTCATTCTTAAACAATGAGTTCACATCTTCTTTTAAGGCTTCCAAACATTGACACTTATACCAAGAATTACTTGTCTCCCTAATAATCATAGGTTCATTCACATATAAGCCATCAAACATACAACAAACTAAAGAAGATAACTTCAAATTACCAAACATAGAGAACAATATAGGACTCTTCCTAAATCCATCTCTAACAAATAGGTAATTTTCAATCTCATCTTTCTCATTTAAATCAGTTCCAACATTGCTTTCAATTTCAGACGCTGAATTTTCAAAATTGTTCTTAACATGCTGCCCAACAACAACACCAATTTGAAAATCACCAACAAAACTTTCAGTTTCACTATTTTTATCAAATTCCACCACATTTTGAACACAATTGTCAAAATTAGCAATAACAACATTTTCGTTTAAAAAATCTAAGTGTTGCTCAGCAGCAAATTTCACAGTACAAAATAGAATCAGAAATCATATCAGCATTAACTAAAATGTCATAATGCACACAATCTGATTCACAACAAGTATTATCTACATGTATATCACAAAACTGCACATATTTGTAATCAGCAACAACTTTTGGACTTTCAAAAGACTTGCAACGAAAATCGGTGTTATTCTTTTCAGCCTCATAATCAAATTCAACATCAATTTGCACAGTATCAGCAGATTGAACACGAATTTCAGATTCAAGATCAATATTAAGAGGTTTATCATCACAAGAATCACTTTCAGCAACATATCGCACATTCTTCACATATTCAGAATCAATATCAACATTACTTAAATCATCAAAATGCACATTTTCTGATTCAAAATTAATATGAACTGAATTTACATCACAAGTCTGCATTTTTTCAAAATCAGAATTAAATTCATGAATGACAGCAGCCTTAGCACAAAATACAGAAACATTTTTGCCCTCAAAATTAACCTTTCTATTTTTAAAAACATTCTGAATTTCAGTAGCAGAACAAACACAAGCATCAATTTCAGAATCCATATCAACAATTTCAAAATGATCAAATTGTATACTTTCAGATTCAATACTAATAAGCTGCTTGACGGAACAAAAATCATAAATAAAGTGTCTATTTTCTCCCTCTTCTATCTCAACTTTATCATGCTCCACATTATTTTGAGTATTATAACAATCAGTGTTTGTTTCACTAAAATTAGAACCAGCTGATTCAGATTTTTCAACTTCCAAACATGGCATTTAACGTTCATTGAATGTCACATTATTACTAAAAATAGTTTTAAATCCGGGTCTAGAAAAAAGCCACAATCTATACCCCGTAACACCATAACCTAAGAAAATACAATTTTCAGTTTTCAAATCAAAACCATCATTGCAAACATGTATTAAAGCAGAACACCCAAATACACGAACATTGGAAATGTCAACTCTTCTTCCCAACCATTTACTTTCGGGACATACACCTTTAAGGGGGATAGAGGGTGATCTATTTATCAAATACGCTGCTGTAACTACAGCTTCACCCCAAAACATTTCGGGTAAGCCGGATGAAGTCAAAAGACTTCTAACCCTTTCCAAAAGGGTCCGGCTCATCCTCTCGGCCACCCCACTAAATTGGGGTGCCATGGGGACTATTTTAATCATTTTAATACTATTTTGCACACAAAAGCTATCAAACCAAGTGTTACAAAAATTGAAACCATTTTCAGTCTGAAGACATTTAATTTTTCTGCCCATTTCAGTTTCAATTTGAATTTTCCAATTTTTAAAAATCCCAAAAACTTCAGATTTATTTTTCATTAAGAAAACCCAAGTTTTTCTTGAAAAATCATCAACAATGGTTAAAAAATATCTAGAACCACAAAAAGTAGACTCACAAGAGGGCCCCCACAAATCACAATGTATATATTCTAAAATATCTTTAGAGCATTCACGTTTCTTAACATGGGGTAAGGGAAAATGGACTTTAGTTTGTTTATTATCAACACAATTTTCACAAAATTGCACAGCTGAAAACATATCATTGACAAAATATCCAGATTTTTGCAATATTTCTAAACCCCTATTGCTTAAATGACCTAACCTTTTATGCCACAAAAATATTTTATTTTCAGAAATAAAATTAAAAGAACAAACAGGCATAGGATCAGCTTGGGTCACATAGAAATTATTTTTCATTTCAACTATAAAAAAAAAAAAAAAAAAAAACTAAAGATCCTTTTATAACTTTCATAAAACCAACCCCCCCATTTACCCTCAAGTCCTAATTCGGCTAAGGATGCACAAGACAACATATTACTTGACAATTCCGGAACATGCCTCACATTATTCAATTTTAATACAAAACCAGAATTCAATTACAAATTTATGCTACCAATTCCAAGCAAATTGCACACACGATTATCAGCCATAACAACAGTGCAATTTTTTAACATTTTGTATTCACAGAAAATTGATCTTAATGGAGTCATGTGATAGGAACAAGCCGAATCAATCAACCATTCATTTTCTAACATAGGTAAACAATTAGACCTAAAAGCAAATATATCCCCTAACTTTCTCTCAAGAACTGTCATATTGACTAACACATTCACTTGCTAAACAGCTTCGAAATATAGTTTGTTTTTAAAGATTTTTGGAAAAACAGTTTGTTAAAAAACAAACACAATCAAACCAAAAAACAAACAAACACAGAGAACACCACACAACAGATAGGGGATTTAGAATTTACCCTCGAAGCACAGCAACAATTTTTCCTACAAGAAACAACAAGGAAGAATACAGAAAACCTATTTCTTTTTCGAGATGAGGGGTTAGCCAATGGAAAAAAACAGACCACTTAATATACCCACGGGATATAAGACAAAAAAAATGGAACAGAAACAGAGAGTCTACAGCAAATCAACTTAACTGATTTTAAGAAAAACAATTTTGATTTTAACAATTCTCAATCAAACCAACTGTGATTTTCTCAAATATAACCAAAACAGTGGCGGTTCCAAACAATTTCAAAACCAAGAACAATGGTTGTTTTACAATTCTTAAAAGATTTTAACAAACTTTCAAAGTAATTGAAAAATCCTTTGAATCTAAAACCAACCAAACACAATACAATCAAAATACGGTAAAGCAAGAAATTTGATATGAAATACTTAAGAGATGCAAAAGTAATTCTTGGTATGAATATACTTAGGAATAGACAAAGTAACATGTTGTTTTTAAATCAGTCTTCATACATTAAGAAAATTTTGATTAGATTCTGCATGACTGATGCTAAACCCTCTGCTGTCTCCCTTGCTTCTAATTTCATTTTATCTAAAGATCAATGCCCAAAATCTGAAAATGATGTGAAATACATGTTGAATGTTCCTTATACTAGTGTTGTAGGTTTTATTATGTACTTGATGGTGTGCACTAGGCTTGATTTAGCGTATTCTATTAGTTGTTTGAGTAGATACATAGCTAATCCGGATGTGGAACATTGGAATGCTTTAAAGTGTGTGTTTAAATACTTGGTTGATACTATTGATGTTCGTTTAGTATTTGGTAAACACATTAGTGAGTTAAAACTAAATGGCTATGCGGATTCCAATTATGCGAATGATAGAGATTCTAGGAAGTCAACTACGTCGTATATCTTTACTTTGTGTGGTTCTTGTGTTAGTTGGAAATCCCAACTACAGTATATAGTTGCTCTTTCTACGACAGAATCTGAATTTGTGGCCATAACTGAAGCATTAAAGAAAGGTATGTGGTTAAAAGGTTTGTTAAATGAAATAGGCTACTTGAAAAATGAAGTAACAGTTTTTTCAGATAGTCAATCCGGAATCCAGCTTTGTAAAAACCCAGTTTTTCATGATCGAACCAAACATATAGATGTTAGGTTTCATTTCATTCGTGATATAGTGTCTAAGAGTTTTTTAAAACTAGAAAAAATACCTTCTTAATATAATCCTGCGGACATGGGAGCTAAATTTTTGTCAATAACAAAATTCAATTTGTGTAAGAAAACAGTGTATATAGATACTTTTGATTAGGAGAATCTTTGAAACTTGAAGGCTTGTATCTTTTGAGTTTTAACATTCTGTTTTATTTAGTTTTGCAGCTAATTTGTTTTTTATGGTTGTTTTGTTAAAACTTGAGAACACTAACCGTAATAATAAGTCCGCAGGTTAAAAGACTGAAATCATTGGAGCTCGGACAGTGATGACACCCTTTAAAGCACTATCTCCGATGCCCAAAAAGGTGGAGATTTGTGATGTTTTGTGCATATTACACTTCGACCCAACCCAGCCTATCAAAACCCAGATCCTGTGCCCGCGGTTCGACCCGATTGAGTGATGAATTGGATGATAGTTTCGTTTGGCCTGAACCGCCCTGAACCGCCCTCAAACCGGTCCAAGGGGTCTTAATATATATTGGTTTCCCCGGTTCGCTAAACAGATTGATTTCCTCACTCCTTCATATCGCGATCTCACTCTCTGGAGCCCTAACTTCCCCAATGAACGCGATCGACCTGTTCTTGGCATTCCGGCGAGTTTGGCCATCGGAATTTGAAGTTCATCCATTGTTGTTGTATTACAGCTTGTCCTAAAGTTGTTCTTCGGTTTGACTTCTCGATTCTGCCTTTACGTACTGTTCGTGGTGTGAATTTATTTTTCGCGATGATTTAGGCTTAGAATCTTGAGATTTCTTTCGATTAGGTTGTTAATCGCGCTGATTGTGCGTTTTTGTGGATGTCGGTAGTGTTTGGGTTGAGGTTGTGTGTATATGTTGCTATTCGGTTGGAACTTTGGGTAAATTGAGTCCGAACTGTTGCTTCCGTAATAAATCGAAGTTTTCTTTAAGTTTTCTTCGATGTTGATTTGATTTCGAGAGAATATAGCCTATTGAATCTTGTATTAGTAATAACACATACAATTATTTAATATATGTAAAAGTTAAAAAAATTCTATTTTTTATAATAAATTTATAATTACAATTATTTAATAAATATTACTATTAGATAGAATATTAATTTTTAATATATATAATAATAATAAACTATTTTATAAAAAAATAATAATAATAAATAGGCCGACCTGTTAATTTAAAATACTTTTTTTAAGTCTAAGTCTGTTCTATTTAAATAAAAAGACTTTAAAAAGTTTTTGTGACCCAGCATTTTTAGTAAATAGATTAGGCCAGACTAAGTCTTATGTTGGTCAGGCCATAGGCCCCTAAAACACGGTTTGACCTATTCTCTTTGACCTATTCTCATCCCTATATAACGTCTCAAATAGTGTAACGGTTGTTCAATACAAGTTATAATTTTGGATATTACTACAATTATTTTGAGATAGAATATAGTATAGGGCCTTGTGTTTGAAGGCCAAAGAAGATTATAGTATATGACTTTTTTTTTTTTTTTTTTTTATAGTGTGGAAACCTGCGGCGCTATGAGAAAATCTCCGGCCGAACCTAATAACTTGTAGAATATAATATATGATCTTCATTATTGTATGGTTGTTCAAGATAATATATCGTCAATGGCGGACCTATTAAGGGGCAAGGGTGGGCTGCAGCCCACAGCACACCCTTGCCCCACCCCAACTCCACTTTTACCCTATTTTATTAAATCTTTTTATTTTTAATATATATATATAATCTATAGAAAATATTTAAAATAAATAAAAATAATAATAAAAACATCAAAGTGTTGATTTTTTTTTTTAATAAGAAAGTGCATTAGTTTTTTTTTTTCTAAAATATAATATATCAATATTTACTAATAAAAAAGATTATTTTTTTTTTATTTGGACTATATTTGATGTAATAATTAATATTTAATATTAGTATGCAAAAAGTAATTATAAAATTATTAAGTGGATGATAGTAGTATTATTTTACAAATAAAAAATTTATTTTGTAAATTTAAAAATTTTGTCCCCCCTCTGTTAATATTCTAGTTCTGCCACTGTATATCGTCTCGGATATTATTACGATAGTTTAAGACAACATATAGTCTCAATTTGGAGATAAGATATAATCTCAGATATTGTCATAAGTTTTTTAGACAGAGTATAGTCTCAAAAACGATCATGGCCATTTGAGTCAAAATATATTCTCGGAAATTATTACAACTGTTCGAGATAAAATATAGTCTAAAAATTTATCAAGACCGTTCGAGACAAAATATAGTCTTGAAAATTATCACAACAGTTAGATACAATATACAGCTTTGGAAATTGTCATGATTGTTCGAGACAAAATATAAAATTTTGTGAGCATTTTCGAGACAATCTATTATCATGAAATTCTCTCGGTCAATTAAACGAGATACTTTATCTTTCCATTCTGCAACTTCCCAACTTGTCATAATAAAATGACCACGACAAAGATTTCAAGACAATTGCTAAGCGTATTCAATTAATTGTCTTGTATCTATACAAATTTCGAGACAATTCTATACATTTTTTTGTAGTGATTTTGAATTGCAATATTTATTTAATGTATATTATAAATAAATATTAATATGATTTTTAAATGTAATAAAAATAAAATTTTGATTTAAAAATTTAAAAATAATAAAAATCTACCTAAGTAAAAACGTAACCCTATAAACATATACAAACCTTAATGTTCACATGGATTAGGTTCTAAGTGCTTTTGAAAAAAAAATATTAAATTCAACCAATAAAAATTTCTATTTATTATAATTAAAATTAAAAAATAGCATATTATTAATTCTCGATGCAAGCTATATCATCAATTTTATTTATTTATTTTAAAAAACCCATTATTGTCTATAGTCCAATTGACTCGATCAAATATACATATCAAGAGAAGCCACAAACAAATCGAAAACTTCTCTAGACATCATAAATGGCTTCCAAATGGAACTGCAATCTCCATTAATTCCCAAAAATTGCTGTTACAAAACTTGAATAAATAGAAGTAATATTTAGATTTGATCAAAAAAAATAGAAACCGATAATCCAACATGGCCATGTTTAGAAAAACATCGAAATGCATATCCAACATTGGAGAGACAATGGTTACTACAAGGTTTGTCTCCACCACAAAGCCATCTTTCGAAGTAAGTCTTTCAGAACATATTTGATGTGTTTCTTTTATATATATATATATATATATATCATTCAAATAAAATGATATGACATATATTTTTTTTTAAAAAAAAAAAAATAGTATTATAGTTAGGTAGAAAATTATGACATTTGTAATTGTATAGGAAAAAAAAATGCAAAGTGAACGTTTCATTATCTAAAATTATATATATATATATATATATACACACACGCGCGAGGTATCATATATAAAATTTATTTTAATTATAATTTAGTATGTATTAGTCTAGTGCTTAAAATCCTAACCAAATAAATAATTTGTTTATATAGTGATTTTTTGGGAGTTTTAATTGGTTTTAGTTTCTTGTTGAATATTAGCTGATGGCTGTGATATTATTTTTTTTTTAAAGAGTCTATTTATATAAATCATGAGAATTATATAATAAAGAATTAAAAAGAATCACAAAGTAAAATAGATTCTATTTACAAAATACTAAAAAAAATAAATAAATAAATAAATTAGAAAAAAAGAAAAAAATTGACTCATGAATTCTTGCTCTTCAATCTACTTCTTTTTTCAACCTGAGAAAATAAGTTCTAAAAACTATCGATGCATAGGAAAAGATCGATAAAGAGACGTGTGGAAAGGTACTCGAAGCGGCTAAAACAGTGAAGGATGGAACAGAAAATGTGGCGAACGAAGCCAAACGGGTGAGTGAAGTTATTTATATGAAAAGTTTACGATTTATATATCCCCTAATTTTCAGAAGCTTTTTGTTTTGTTTTATTTTCGGTCTGTTATACTTTAAGGATTTACATACATTTATTAATTTGAAGTGATTGGGCTAAATAACAGTATTCCCATTCGTTTAACTTACTTTGATTTATTACAATTTGAGATTGATGCAAGAACAACATAATTGATTATAATGATGGATTAGGTGCTGAAAATTTTTATTTCAGCACCATACTGAATATTAATTATGTAATAGCATGATATGATGGTATTAGGGATGGTTACGGTGCTGGTTTGAAAAAATCAGTATCATGCCGATTTTTCAAATCAATATGTCTTATATATACAAACAATATATATTATATGTTGTGTGTAATAAAAATATGTGATGCTTGTTCATAATTACAAGTATGTTGTTTAAATGTTGTGTATAATAAAAATATGTGATGTTTGTTCATAACTACAAGTATGTTGTATATAAAAAATGTCATTGGTGTATACTGTATGGATATATATAGCATGCGTTATTAGTTCATGTGTTATATTTGTATTATATTAACCTATACAATATGTTGTCTGTAGTAATATTCAGTACACATTTGTTATTCAGCCTGGTCCTAAATTTAAAAATCAGCATTCTAGCCGCGTCGGATGGTATGACATGATTAATTAATCATGCTATCGTTAAGCTATGTGCTGAAACTTTAAGCAAATGATCCATCTTGATTAATTAGATCACAAACAAGAATTACTAGTTCCTCCCAAAATATTTTTTTTAATATTCATTTTCCTTACGTGACCCAAAAAATTAATTAGAGGGAAATGCCCCGCGAAGCCGGCTTTTATATCTCAACATATTTTATATCTCAATATAATGGGTTCTCGAGATTCTCAATCGCTCTTTTGAGTGGGGAGGAATAGTGCGGGAAGGTATCTTTCTTTCCTATCCGGAAGACTCACTCAATCATATAAAGTGTGTTTTCTAAAATTTGATTTTATTTTAAAATTTCGATTTTTTTTTCTTTTCTTTTTTTTTTTAGAACAATGCATTACTTTTGACTTTCTATCCATTTTTTTAACTATCTGAATTTACGTATCATAGAAAAATATAGTTTTTTTTTACAAAATATTAAATCAAATATTAATAATAGAAAATCAAAACCTCCAAACTCAATTCAAACCGGGAAGAAACACTTATCAAATATAACAACAACAATAATATACTCCTAGTCTTATAAAATTATGCTAAAAATTTTAGGCAGAAAAATTAAGAGAAATAATATTTTAATATTCTTTATATATTTTATAGGGTTAGTAATCTAATTCTGGATTAGTAGAATACTTGTAAAAAATACATGAGGTGCATCAGTGACATATATATAGATAGATAGAAAAATAGTAGATATAAATTTTTAAAAAATTGTAGTTTTTGACTAAATATAATATGAACACATTTTTTATATACAAACTAAAATAATAATGTAAATGCATCTTTCCAATAATAATAAGAATAATAATACTGTGACTTGACAAACTATCTATTTTTTTAAGGAAAATTGCAAAAATATACCCTGTATCTAGTCTAATTCGAATATTTTTTTTACTTTCGTAATTTAGGACATTATGTGTACTCCGGCGCCGGAAAAACACACGTGACCGTCACGTGCGCCTTCATGGCATGGCCGGTGCATACGTGGACACGGCCGTTGCTGTGTTGTTGTCCGCGTGGTCATCGGACAAGTGACGTGGAATTTTATTTTTTTTTGTACTTTCGCAATTTAGGACATTATGTGTACTCCGAGTATTATTTTTGTCCTTCGGTGCCGAAAAAACAATTTGTTCTAATTTTTTATTTCAATTTGGTCCAAGTTATTTGCAATTTGGTCCAATTGGGCCAAATTAAATTTTTTTTTAAAAAAAATAATTCCATCTCATCTATCCGACGACCTTAGAACAAATTATTTTTTCAGAACCAGAGGGCAAAAAAATACTTAGATTACACATAATGTCCTAAATTGCAAAAGTAAAAAAAAAACATATAATTCTACGCCACCTGTACGACGACCACGCGGACTACAACACAGCAACGGCGGTGTCCATGTATGCACCGGCTATGCCATGTAGGCGCACGTGACGGTCATGTGCGTTTTTCCGGCCCCGGAGGGTGAAAATAATGCTCGGAGTACACATAATGTCTTAAATTGCGAAAGTGAAAAAAAAAAAGTGTTAAAAATGATAATTTGACCTAAATATAGGACATTTTTGCAATTTTTTTTTTTATTTTGGTCCGTCCTATAAAAATATTCATTTTCATTTTTAGTAACTATACAATTTACCTAACATTATAAATACTCTTTCAATTTACAATATATTACACAAATATTATTACTTTTATATCATACAATACTTAGCTTAGTCTTTTTACTTTTATTTCTATTATATTTTAATATAATATTAATATTTTTAAAACTTCGTGAAAAACTAAACGAATAGACAAATATGAGACGGAGTGAGTAATAATAATTGTACAATATAATTTTGTAAGCAGGTAGCAGTGAGTGTGGCTAAGAAGGGGTTTGAGAAAGCATCAGAGAATGTAAGTAACCAAAAGAACAAAGATGTTTTGGATACTGTCAAAGCAGCAACACAAGCATATAAAGAGAAAGTAACTGAGGGGGGTGATAAGTAAACCAAATTTCCAGGAGGGGTGGTCGAATTGGTGTGACAAATAAAAGTGTGTTTGTTCGGAAAATTTTTCCAAATTTTACTATTTATTCTGTTTTTTCACTCAAAAAAACATCAAATAAAACATTTATTTTTTATTTTTTATATTATACTAAAAATTAAATTTACATTCAAAATATCACATCAACACATATTTATATCACATCATACAGCTATTCAAATTCAAAATAGAATATATAAAAAATAAAGTAAAAATATTATAGGAAATATATTAAAGAATTAATAATAAAGTAATATAATAAATAGAAAAATAATGACAATTTGATTATTATTTGTCAAAATATGACTAATAAAATTATAAGTAGATAAAATTATTTAATATAAATAAATTGTATATAAATATAATGGACAATAAATAAAAAAAAATGACATAATTATTAGAAAGTGTATATTTTTTCTATTTCAAGTGAACTTTGTACAAAACTAAATATTTATGAAAATTAACATATGAATGTTGTGACACATCAAATATATCGGTGGCACTTTGCATGCATTTTAATACATACATTAGGCTATGTATTTTATATACCTGTCATTATTGTGTATTGCCAACAAATTAAAAGTAATAATTAAGCATATTGTATATTGCCTAAAAAAATAGGCTCATTTGTAATGAAGTAAAAGATCAATTGGGATTAGATGTTGATTATTTTAATTCAGTAGTTTGCTGAATATTTAAAATTTAATCATTCTATATTTATAATTGTAGGCATTAAAATTAAATGCGTAAATTAAATTAAATATTATGTATTTTGGAATAAAATAAAATTACAACAAAATAATTATATGGTATTTAATTATGCACATATGTTAATTTTTGTAAAATAAATAGGGTAAACTGTTTTTTTAGTCCCGTAACTAGACCCCCGTATCATTTTAGTCTCGTAAGTGGAGCTTGTCGCAAACTAGTCCCATAAGTGAAAATTTTTCGTTGTTTTAGTCCTCCGGCGCTGGAGATGCCCGCGTGGCTCGCCGGAAGCCGCGTATCCGCCAGGTCAGCGACACCTGGCGGACACGTGAATTTTATTTATTTATTTATTTATTTATTTTCAACTGGACCAAATGAAAAAATTTAAAAAGGCAAATAAAATTTAAAATAAATTAAAAATAAATTTTAAAAAGAATTAAAAAAATAAAATCCACGTGTTCGCCAGGTGTCGCTGCCGGAGGACTAAAACAGCAAAAATCTTTCACTTATGGGACTAGTTTGCGACAGACTCCACTTACGGGACTAAAATGATAAGGGGGTCCAGTTATGGGACTAAAAAAACAGTTTACCCAAATAAATATCAACCATTAATGCAAAAATCTGCTTAAAATAAAAAATATCGTACAAATATTACGTGCATAAATAGAGCCATAATAAATTTGGCAGCAAAATAAATTAATCTTGTCAATAAATGAAGTATATAAATTAATATCTTCCAAAAAAGCAATAATATAAAGATCTTGACGAGAAAGGAAAACGCGCAACCAAAGAATGGAAAACAATATATGATGGGAAAGGAAAGATAATAAAATCTTCATGTTGGCCAATCTAGACTCTCTTTGTATTGTTCTCCGTGTCCTTCGAGGCGTTCTTCGTCGAAAGTCACTAATTTAGACAAATGATCCAATATTGGTTGATAAATCGATGGATTTAACGTTCTTTTTTGTATGCCCAAGTCGGAGGAAGGATCAAAGCTCCAAAAGTCGTTGAACGATCCCGTCAAAGCCAAGGAAGAGCCTCCCAAGTTCATCCCAAAGCATCAAAGTGTTCGTCGCATTCTTCGTCAAAATCATCAACTAGGCCCTCTTCGATCCAAAAGTCAAAGGGACACGCCGCCAAAAGTGTTATGAAGTACCAAATCCACCTCCTCAAAGATCAAATCTGCGGATCGTCCAAAGAAGACATCAAATCCAAAGCTGATGATCAAATCGTCCACACGGAGACCGAAGCTCTCCAAAAGGCAGAAGAGGAAAACCAAAGATCAAAGCTGCGGATCATCCAAAGAAGACATCAAATCCAAACTCAACGATCAAATCGCCCACACGGAGACCAAAGCTCTAAAAAAGGCGGCAATGCCAAATCAAAGATAAAAGCCGTGGATCGTCTAAAGAAGACATCAAATCCAAAGCCGATGATCAAATTGCCCACACGGAGACCAAAGTCCTCCAAAAGAGGCAAAGCCAAAGCAAATATTAAAAGCTCGGATCGTCTAAAGAAGACATCAAATCCAAAGCCGACGATCGAATCTCCAGCACAGAGATCAAAGTCCTCCAAAAGCGACAAAGCCAAAGCAAAGATCAAAGGCTCGAATCGTCTAAAGAAGACATCAAATCCAAAGCCGACGATCGAATCGCCCACACGGAGATCAAAGTCCTCCAAAAGAGGCAAAGCCAAAGCAAATATCAAAGGCTCGGATCGTCTAAAGAAGACATCAAATCTAAAACCGACGATCGAATCGCCCACATGGAGACCAAAGTCCTCCAAAAGCGGCAAAGCCAAAGCAATGATCAAAGCCTCGGATTGTCTAAAGAAGACATCAAATCCAAAGTCGATGATCAAATTGCCTACACGGAGGCCAAACCTCTCCAAAAAGCGGCAAAGCCAAATCAAAGATCAAAGTCTCGGATCGTTAAAAGAGGATATGAAATCCAAAGCCGACGATCAAATCACTTGCACGGAGACCAAAGCCCTCCAAAGTCCGTCAAAGTCAAACCGAACATCAAATATCTTCGGATCAAAGAAGCCATCAAAAACCAAATTGAAAAATAAATCAATCCGAAAAGAGAATCAAAGGACCCATTTAGAGAATATGACCCGTTTTAAATCCAAATTAAATATAATTTATAAAAAATTTTGTGTTTATTAAAAATAACACAATTTTTTGTCTACAAATGTTTTGCACGGCCAGTGCGACCTTTCTACCTTTCATCTCTCTTTCCCTCGAACTTTAAAAAACCAATGGCTTCCTACGAGATCAAGACTTCTAACGTTGCGTCAAAAGCTGCCGCTCAAGCTGTCGTAATCAAAGGAGTCGTTGCATCCACCACATCAAAAACCTCAAGCGTTTTAACGAATGCTGGAATGACAACAAAAAGTATGGCCAAAAGAACATTGTTGTTCTCTGAAGACACTTCTCCACAAATCACAAAGCAAATTTCACTCTATTAAAAAGACGACAACTTCAAGAATACTGCCGCACTGTTCACCCCTCAAGAAAATGCAAGTCATTCAACCGCATCAAGCTCTTCTCCGGTGATGACTACCAACGCTTCAAATATTGAGGACCCAAAGATTGTGGATCAAAGTCTGCTTTGTGAGGAAGATCAAAGCTTCGAAGGCACTCTCATGCCACCTACTCATCAACCAACTTCAAGTCATTCAACTGCATCAACTTTCGCTCCAGTAATGACTATCAATGCATCAAATATGGAGGACCAGCTTGCGGCATTGATCAAAATCGTTGAAGGGATGTCTCAGCATATGCAATAACAAGACGCCCTCATCGAAAAACTTCTCACAAACCTAGACAAGCCTAATGAAACCGGTCAAGCCATCAAAAAACAACCATCTTTCCTAGCGGCCCAAAATAAAGCAGAAACATCTACGGATCAACATCATGGTAAAGAAAAGGTGACATAACCAAATCCATCTCAACGATTATCCAACTCCTTCATCCATATATCCCAACTTGAAAAATACATCAAGGGGCAATCAAAAGAGAATTCGAAGAGAGTTCAAGGCCGACATACACTTACGCCAATCTTTACACTGCAAGGATTGACGCCCTCAAAATACCAACGGGCTATCAACCACCAAAGTTTCAACAATTTGATGTCCAAGGCAACCCTAAGCAACATATAGCGTACTTTGTTGAGACATGCAACGATGCTGGAACATATGGAGACCTCATAGTCAAACAATTTGTGCGGTCACTAAAGGGCAACACTTTCAACTGGTACATCGACTTAGAGGATGGTTCCATCGACAATTGGGAGCAACTAGAGTACGAGCTCTTGAATTGGTTCTACAACACGAAGAGAACCGTCAGCATGACCGAACTCACCAATATCCACCAGTCGAAAGATGAGCCAGTAATTGACTATATCAACCGCTGGAGAAGTTTAAGCCTCAGCTGCAAAGACCTTATGTCCGAGGCTTCTCGCATAGAAATGTTCATTCAAGGAATGCAATGGGGCTTGAAATACATCCTACAAGGGATCTGACCCCATACTTTTGAAGAAATCGTCACTCGCGCTCATGATATGGAATTGAGTATAATATCTAGTGGAATGTATGGACCGCCTACTGAAGATTTCTCGGAATACGAGAAATACAACACTTCAAACAATGGGGGTAGTCATACCTTCACCACTCTTGGAAATGATGATAAACTTTCAGCAATCTCCTAGAAACGAGGATAAACTTTCTACAATCTCCTGAAAATGAGGATAAACTTTCTGCACACTCCTGGAAACGAGGATAAACTTTCTACAATCTTCTAGAAACGAGGATAAACTTTCTTCAATCTCCTGGAAACGAGGATAAACTTTCTACAGCTTCCTAGAAACGAGGATAAACTTTCTACAGCCTTCTAGAAACGAGGATAAACTTTCTCCCATCTCTTAGAAACGATGACAAAGTTTCTTTAATCTCCTGAAAACGAGGATAAACTTTCTACAATCTCCTGTAAACGAGGATAAACTTTTTACAATCTCCTGGAAACGAGGATAAACTTTCTGCAATCTCTTAGAAACAAGGATAAACTTTTTCCTCAATCTCCTAGAAACGAGGTTAAACTTTATACAAGACTCCTTAACACGAGAATAAAATGTTTTAAAAAAAACAAACATATTTAATTTGTTTTGAACTATGTTATGACTTAATTCTTTCATCGGATACGTAGGCAACTTGGAATATAACCCCGAGTTCAGTCAATTATGTCAAAAAAAGGCCCTAAAAAATAAATTGGGCAAAGAAAAAAATCCAAAAAAATTGGGCTTAAATAAGTTTCGATGGGGCACTTTGTAGGCATTAAAATTAAATTCTTAAATTAAACTAAATATTATGTATTTTGGAAGAAAATAAAATTTCAATAAAATAAATATATGGTATTTAATTATGCACATATGTTCATTTTTGTACAATAAATATCTACCATTAAGGCAAAAATCTGTTTAAAATAGAAGATATCGTACAAATATGGACGATCTAGCAAACTATGTACACTAAGGTTACATGCATAAATAGAACCATAATAAATTTGGCAATAAAATAAATTAATCTTGTCAACAAATAAAGTATATATTGATATCTTCCGAAAAAGACAATGACATAAAGATTTTGGCGAGAAAGGAAGACGGGCAATCAAATCCTTCAAGAATGAAAAACAATATCTAATAGGAAAGGAAAGATAATAAAATCTTCATGTTGGCCAATCAAGACGCGCCACGTGGCACCATTAAAAAAGGAAGTCAATGCCACCCCTCCCCTATAAATAAGAGTTATGGCCAATTCATTTGACACACCGAAGTTACATCGAGGATTCAAGAAAATGGGTAATTCTCCTGACTCTCTTTGTATTATTCTTTATGTTCTCCATGTCCTTCAAGGCGTTCTTCGTCGAAAGTCACTAAAAGCCGTTGAAGGATCCGTCAAAGCCAAGGAAGAGCCTCCCAAGTTCATCCCAAAGCTTCAAGGTGTTCGTTGCGTTCTTCGTCAAAATCATCAATTAGGCCCTCTTCGATCCAAAAGTCAAAGAGACACGCCGCCAAAAGTGTTATAAAGTACCAAATTCACCTCTTAAAAGATCAAAGCCGCAGATCGTCCAAAGAAGACATCAAATCCAAAGCCGATGATCAAATCGCCCGAACGGAGACCGAAACTCTCCAAAAGGCGGAAAAGGAAAACCAAAGATCAAAGCTACGGATCGTCCAAAGAAGACATCAAATCCAAAGCTGACGATCAAATCGCCCACACGGAGACCAAAAGCTCTCCAAAATGCGGCAAAGCCAAATCAAATATCAAAGCCGCAGATTGTCTAAAGAAGACATTAAATCCAAAGCCGATGATCAAATCGCCCACATGGAGACCAAAGTCCTCCAAAAATGACAAAGCCAAAGCAAATATCAAAAGCTCGGATCGTCAAAATAAGACATCAAATTCAAAGCCGACGATCGAATCGCCTACACAGAGATCAAAGTTTTCCAAAAGCGGCAAAGCCAAAGCAAAGATCAAGGCTCGGATCATCTAAAGAAGACATCAAATCCAAAGCCGACGATGGAATCGCCCACACAGAGACTAAAGTCCTCCAAAAGTGGCAAAGCCAAAGCAAATATCAAAAGCTCGGATTGTCTAAAGAAGATATCAAATCCAAAGTCGATGATCAAATCGTCCACACGGAGACCAAAGCTCTCTAAAATGGGGAAAAGCAAAACCAAATATCAAAGTCTTGGACGTCCAAAGAGGACATCATATCCAAAGCCGACAATCAAATCGCCCGCACGGAGACCAAAACCCTCCAAAATCCGGCAAAGTCAAACCGAAGACCAAATCTCTTCGGATCAAATAAGCCATCGAAAATCAAGTTGAAAAACAAATCGATCCAGAAAGAGAATCAAATGACCCATTTAGATAATAAGAACCGCTTTAAATCCAAATTAAATATAATTTGTATAATTTTTTGTGTTTATTAAAAATAACACTATTTTTTTGTCTACAATAATAATAAATTATATAATTAACATATACATATAAGATTAATTTCAATCATTTGACGTACTTTTGAATTAAAAAAAATAAGCATACGATTCAAACTGAGAAAAAAAAAACTATTTACTTCAAAAAAAATTGCATATTCTTTTATTTCTCTTTATAAATTATATCTACTCTCAATATTAATATATATATATACATATATTAGTTCCCGACACGCTATAATGTATAGATGTTTTGTAATATAAAGAATTTATATATATATGTATATATTGTTGAAAATACAATATAACTCATTACTAATATATATTTAATAATTTTTATAGTAGATATAATTATGTTAAGAGTTTCATTAATTAATATTTTTTATTAAAATTTATTCGTTTATGTGAGAATTGCTTGATAATTTGCATGAGAAATAACACAAAAAATAATTAGACATAACAATTGATAAATCCAAACTATACAAATTACCAAATTATTTATTTATCGGAACCCATTAATTATACTTTGTTTATATATATATATATATATATATAACTAACATGGAAATTCGCAATCACTATTCGCTGAATATATTTTGGATAAATTTTCGACTGAATTTAATAGTCTACAAACTAGGTTCGACAAAGCCCATTAACTTTATTTTGATCTATAGTAAAATAGTTAATAAGATTTATAAATCTGATCTTTTGAGAATTTTTACGATTATCAATGTTTACATGAAAATAATAAAATGAAGCAAAATGTGAAATATAACAATTAGATATTGGATTTGGTTAACATAATGTAAGAATTTAATTAAATGTATCTTCCTACCTACTACAATATGTATCTTCATATTCAATCTATATGTTACCTGCTATTTTGACTTATCATTGAGACTAAGGAGATTGAGGAATCCGGCCCAAGAAGGATTGATGACTAACCTAAAAGAAAGAATAATGGATTATGAATTGAAGGTCAATGTTTGTTGAAAAATCTGTTATAAAACTTGATCATCACCCTTTGCTGTTAAAATCGAATCATTTCAATATTTGAATTAAAAAAAAAGTAAAATAGCATAAAATTTCCATGTGACTTTTTAAATTTGGTGAAAATTTCCCTGGTCCTAAAGTTCTACATTACCTACTCGTGGTTCCAAAAATATTGCATAAAAAACCCTATATGTTAGTACTTGACGGTGATTTCAATTAACGCACAGAAATACAACTGTTCCTCGGATTGTACTTGCACATTGTAGCGCAGTAATCATAAAGTCTATTGTCCTATTCGGTCATGCTTACCTCAACATGAAGTACTAAAGGTTGTATTCTTCTTTATCAACAATCGCACTTTGGGTGCGTGATTTGTAATCGTTATTAAGTATTAACGAAGAGGGTTTTTTATGCAATATTTTGGGAACCACGAGTAGGTAATATGAAATTTTAGGACCAGAGAAAATTTTCAGCAAATTTCGAAAAGACACGAAACATTTTGTCCTAATAGCTTTTTTAAGTATCTTAGGGAATCCTTCATCCATTTTTTGAATGGTTTTCTCGTACTGTTTGAAAAATATCCAAATTCCCAGATACAACAAATTGACACACCCAGTGGGACCTTAATATTTCGTGTCTTATCGTTGAATGGAACTAGGTAGTTGTAAACTACCGATTATCATTCAGCCAAAGAACATAACCGCTAGTATCCTAGGAATGGTAATCAGGAAAATATTCCACATGATAGTGATCTCAACGCTGAAAATTCTTCATCTTACAACATAAATAGGAAAAAAAGAAAAATAATTAATAATATAGAGCAAAGAATTTATGGGCTAGTGATCCAACCGGAATGTTCAGAGTGTTGATTAGAATTAATTAACAATATTTTTGTTAGCCTTAATCAATGTATGAAATATAAATTATTCGTACATGAATATATGTTGTTAGTTCTTATTTTACATATATATTTATAATATATTTTTTGTGCTAAAATTAGTCGTAATACTATATATATATTGTGTGAATGATTGTAATTATATATTGGTAGTTCATATATTATATTTGTTTTTTATATTAATATACACACAGCCACATTGGTTTATGCCTCATATATCGATGATTGATATTTTATAAACTATCAGTAGAGTGATGATTAAAATTGTGTGATTAGTCAATAGTTTAAAGATAATATTTCAATAGTATATATATATATATATATATTTGTTTTAACTATTTGAATATTGTTGACTATTTTGGTTGTTATTGATGATGATCTTTTCTATCTTTTTTTTTTTTTTTTTTTTGGATAATGTGGGAATCCGCAGCCGCTACTCGACGAGTGCACTCTGGGTATACCCTCGGCCAAACCTAATACCCTGCAAACTAGGACCGACAAGACAAGTCACACTAGGCAAATTATGTGTGGCAGCTGGACGTGGTGGCGTCGAGATTTGAACCCATAATCTTTTCTCTTTATTTTATGGGGTTGTGAAAAATGTTATAAGAATAATATTATTGATTGTACCTTTTTAAATTAGTATATTGCTTTCTTGTGCATAGTAATATTATCTTCATAATAAATGAGCTTTTTCACGTAAAATTTGAAAATAATTTTATTTTTCCATTATATATATATTTATCGTGCTTATTAAGGAATGTATATATATTTTGGGTATAGAAAAATTATAGTATAAATATCTTTGTATTTTAAGTAGGAAAATTTTAGAGAGAGATTTTAGCCTTACCTTTTTGTGTATATAATCTTCTATATATTTTTGATGAATGAGAACAAAGACATCATCGTGCGATCCAAAATTAATTCTAGTCTTTAGAATTTTATTATGGTATTAGGCCCATATTCTTTAATCGTTTGTTCATCATGATTGACCAAGGAAAAGAGATGGCAAGTGATGTTCAATGGCGAAAAACTATATCGCCATTTGATCTCACATCAAGTGATAATCCTGGGCTGTTCCTTACCAATGTTGTCTTGAGAGAAAAGATAATTACGAAGAATGGTCTCGATCTCTTCGTAGGGCACTTTGGGCACGAAAAAAATTTGGATTTGTCGATAGAACAATTCCTCAACCTAGCGATGATTCTTCAGATCTTGAAGATTGATGGACTAACAATTCTCTCATTGTGGCATGGATGATGAACATAATCGAGGAGAAATTACGCTCGAGTATATCCGATATCGAGGTTGCAAGCGACCTTTGGAAAGATATTCGAGATAGGTTTTTTCAAATTAATGGACCTCGGATTCAACAATTGCGGTATGAACTTGCAAATACAAGGCAAAAAGGTTTGAGCATGGTGGCTTATTTCGGGAAATTGAAGAAATTGTGGGATGAGCTTCGTCAATTTAAGAAGATCCCGCAATGCAAGTCTGGGTTGTGCAATTTTCGACTGGAGTTGGAGTGGGAAAAAGAACGCGAGGAAGAGAAGGTACATCAATTTTTCATGGGTCTCGATCGGTCGCTCTACGGCACAACACGCTCTAATATACTTGCTCGGGAATCGCTTCCTTGGATCAATAGAGTTTATGAGATTATGACACAAGAGGAGCAAGTTCGAAGTATGTCTGAATCCAATGATGAAGTTGGAGTTGATTAAATGGCATTTTGTGTCCAAAAGAGAGGAAGAAGTTGATCCCGTGGCGATGACAAAATTAATGGAAAAATATGTACCTACTGTCACAAAAGTGGACACAATGCATCGTCCTGTTACGCGTTGGTTACACCAACAAATCTTACAACAATCAGGTTTATGCACATTGTAAGAATCCTGGCCATAATGAGCCTAGTTGTTTTGAGAAGATCGACTACCCAGATTAGTGGCAAGGAGGATCATCGATCATTGGATCTGGACATAAGATCAATCGTGCGGATAATTCGAGAATAGTTTGAGTTAACACTGCTCAAGTGCTGGCACCTACTGCATCAAATGAAGGTGATGCAACAACGATAGGTTTGAATGCCGAACAGTGGAGTAGATTACTTTTGTTGATAAATTCTACAAATGATGGATCAAACAACGTACTTTCTGGTAAATCAAATTGGATGTATGATTCTAGTGCAACGAAACACATGTCAGGATCTCTTGAGTTCTTTTGTGAAATTGGGCATTTCTGGATTGTCGGGTTCATCTTCCGAATGGTGAATCTACTACAGCGACTCGAACCGGTGTTGTTCGATTGAGTTCGAAAATGGTTTTACAAGATGTGCTTTACGTTCCTTAATTATCTTGTCATCTTATTTCTGCCTCTCAATTATTGCGTGATTGTGATTGTCATGCTATTTTCTCTGTTGCTGGTTGTGTCATACAGGACCGACTTACAAGGATGCCGATTGGAGCGAGTCAGCTTCATGAGGGACTATACTTCTTTCGGGATGTGGAATATACTGCTCCTCTAAACTATGCAGAATCTTTTGAATTGTGGCATCGTTGTTTGGGACATCCGTCTGATAAGGTGTTGAAGTTTCTCTCCCATCTTAATACAATGAAGGATTTTGGACACTCGAATAAACCTTGTGAGATTTGTTTTAGAGCAAAACAAAGTAGAGACAAATTTTCTCTTAGTAATAATAAAACTTCTGATATTTTTCAGCTTGTCCATGTCGATTTGTGGTGTCCATATTGAGTTCCATCTTTTCCGGTGCACGGTATATTTTTACTATTGTTGATGATTTTTCTCGTGCTCTTTGGATATACTTGCTAAATGATAAGAAAAATGTCTCTGCTACTTTAAAAAATTTCTTGGCCATGGTTATGCGTCAATTTGATAAATATGTTCGCATTGTTAGAAGTGACAATGGTACCAAATTCAATGGTTTAACCTCAATTTTCCAATTACATAGTATTATTTATGAAACCTCTTGTGCCGGAACTCCTAAAAAATCGACGGGTTGAACGCAAGCACCGACATATTCTTAATGTTGCTCGTGCTTTGCATTTTTAAGCCCAATTGCCTCTTGAGTTTTGGGGAGATTGTGATCTTTTTGCTTGTTATTTGATCAATCGCACTCCTTCGAAAATTTTGGATGGGAAATCTCCTTATGAAATATTATCTGGAAAGCCTTCTGTTCTTACTCATCTCCGTATTTTTGGTTGTTTATGCTTTTGCTTATAATCAAACTCATAAATGAGACAAATTTTCTAGTCGAATCCATAAATGCGTCTTTGTTGGATATCGTTTTGGAAAGAAATGGTGAAAGGTTTTTGATTTACAAAAACAAGCATTTTTTGTTTCGAGGAATGTTTTTTCGTAACATGAATTTCCTTTTCCAGCTCATACCGAGTCCTTGAATCAGCTCTATTCCTCTAATCCAGCCTCTATTGTGAATCCGGATGATGATGAGTTTGATGAATATGTTAATCATCCACCCGAGTCAACCTCGATCTTGTCTTCATCGGTTGACAGCCTTCCATCTTCTCTTACCGTGCCATTAGAGGTATCATTAGCTCCTATATATCAATCCCTGCAGAGTCCCAAGTTTTGGGTTGGTTCTCCCTCACCCGAGCCTACTAATCTTGGGCGTGGCCAGCACACTAAACTACCATCTACTCGGTTGTGGGATTTTGTTCTCAATTTCATCAACCATAGTTCCTCATCCTTCCCATCTTCATCGGTTTCCTCAGGTACTCTTTATCTTTTGGATGAATATTTAACTTCGAAAGGTTTTACGTTGGATCATCGCATTTTTTTGGCATTTTTTTGGCTGCGCTTACTGTTTCTCGTGAGCCTGTTAATTTTTCAGAAGCTATAACAAATGAATGCTGGTGGGCTGCAATGCGTTCTGAAATTGATGCACTTGAGAATAATCAAACTTGGACTATTGTATCATTACCACCCAATAAAATAGCTATTGGCTGCAAATGGGTGTTCAAAATTAAGCGTCGTGCTGATGGCTCAATTGAGCGTCATAAGACGCGTCTTGTGGATCTTGGCAATCGTCAGAGGGATTGGACTATTATGAGATTTTTGCACTGATAGCACAAATGGTAACAGTTCGTGTCTTTCTCGTTGTTGTTGATGCCCGGAATTGGGAACTTCATCAAATGGATGTCCACAATGTCTTTCTTCATGGTGATCTTGATGAAAAGGTGTACATGAAGCTTCCTCCGGGTTTTCACTATTCGCAAGCTAGATCTGTTTTTCATTTGCGTCGGTCTTTGTATGGGCTTCGTCAAGAACCACGGTGTTGGTTTCCAGCTTACAACAGCCTTGCTACGATATGGATTTCAGCAGTCTTCCTCTAACTATTCTCTATTTAGTTTTAATCGGGATGGTGTGCATCTTCATCTCTTGGTGTATGTTGATGACTTGATCATATTTGGAGATAATTCTTCTACTATTGCTCGCTTCAAGAATTATTTGCACGATTGCTTTCATATGAAAGACCTTGGTCACCTTAAGTATTTTTTGGGCATTGAAGTAGCTCGCAGTGCATCTGGTTTATTTCTTTCTTAGCGAAAATATACATTAGACATTATTACGGAAGTTGGCCTTCTTGGTGCTCATCCTGCTCCCTCTCCTATGGAGCAATATCATCAACTTGCTTTCAGTACAACTTCACCTCTTTCCAATCCATTCCCTTGTCGGTGATTGGTGGGCCGATTGATCTATCTTACCGTCACTCGTATGGAACTGTTATATTTTGTTCACACTTTTGCCCAATTTATGCAGCATCCTCTGCAAGCCCACTGGCAGGCTACATTGTGCGTTGTTCGTTTTTTGGAAGGTCACTCAGGACAAGGAATTCTTTTGTGATTTGATTTCAACTTGCATCTGTCTGCTTGGTGTGATTCTGATTGGGCATCATGTCCTTTGACTAGGCGTTCGTTGGCAGGATAGTTCATCACTTTGTGTGCTTCTACAGTGTCTTGGAAGACTAAGAAACAGCAAGTTGTTCCGCGATCGTCCGTTGAGGCGGAATATCGCTCTCTGACCTCTACTATTTGCGAAATCAATTGGTTGAAATCTTTGCTCTCTCTTTTGGGTGTATCTCACTCGCAACCTGCCTACTTATTTTGTAATAGCCAGGAAGCTTTACACATTGTTTTCAATCCGGTTTTCCATAAACGCACGAAACATATTGAAGTCGATTGCTATTTTATTTGAAATAAGATTCAACGTGGTTTAGTCAAAGCTTCTCATGTTTCCTCTCATTCTCAATTGGCGGATCTCTTTACAAAGGTTCTGGGCAATCGTCATTTCGATATGTTTCTTCGTAAGTTGCGCATTTGTGACCTCCATGCTCCAACTTGAGGGGGTATTAAGAAATGTATATATTTTTTGTGTATAGAGAAATTATAGCATAAATATCTTTGTATTTTAAGTAGGAGAAATTTTAGAGAGAGATTTTAGCCTTACCTTTTTGTGCGTATAATCTCATATATACTTGTGATGAATGAAAACAAAGACATCATCGTGAGATCCAAAATTATTTCTAGTCTTCTGAATTTTATTAGTGTTATAGAAAGAATTATCAAATATAACATTGAGTTTAATTATACGTTTATTTACATTCATTTAAAGTTTAATTATACGTTTATAAACTCAGATGGATAATTTCCTCAAACTCTATGAGATGTATGAAATTAGCAAAGCCTTTCAAATTGAAGCGTCCATATACCGAATTATTGGTGCGATAATCTGAGAAATTAACATGTTACCAAAATAATAACAATAATAATAATAATAATAAGTAAAAAGGTCTCGAAAAATACTTAACAAACTTGTTGTTTGAAGATCTTTTTTTTTTTTTGATGACGTGTGGGAATCTGCAGTCACTATCCGAAAGTGCGTAATAAATAAACCCCTGGCTGAACCTAATAATCTGCAAACTAGGTACGACAGGCAAATCTCACTAGCCACGAAAGGGAGGTAAATTTGAAGATATTTGATGACGAGTGTGATGGTTGTAGTGATCCTAAAGGACATAATAATTGGCATGAAAGTGAGGTGAATTTGATTTAATTTAATTTAATTTTTGTATTGAATGAGTGACAGCTACAAATTAAATTAAATGTCATCCTAGCAAGCTAGCAATATCCACGTAACATAACCTAACGTGTCATTGCATTGCATTGCATGTGGGTTTAGTTGCTCAAATTAATTTAAATTTGGCCCCCAATAAATTTTTTTATTTTATTTTAAATAATATAAAAAATAATAATCACGATATAAATAAATGTTTGGAGATATAAATGAAAATGTGTCACATGGAAAGGGTCCCAACGTCACATGCACATATATTAATTAAAAAAATTATTAGAAATTGGATATATATATATAGCTGAAATTATATATTTTCTTCGATTTTAATTAATTAATTAATTAATTGTGTGGTGGTGTTAGATTTTTGGTGGAGACATTATTTAGGTTCGTTCGTACATGTGATCTGTTCGCCACCAATATATGTATGTATCTCTATATCTAGACAGAAGTGATTGTGCTCAATAATTAAAATAGTGCCCATTAAACTTAATCATTAATGCATCATATTAACACAGATCATATATGTTTATACTTCATTTCAATATAATATTAATATTATTTTTTCCATTTTAACTCAAGCCATTTGAAAGTATTTGTTTTTTATTACAGTAAAAGTGACTAGAAATTTGAATAATAATTTATAATTTTTCTGTTTCATTTATCATATTCGCCTTTCTATTTCCGTCAGTCCATTTATTTTGTCATATTTTTTTTGAAAAAAATTTATACATTTTAATCTTATTTTAAATTTTTTTATTTTTAATTAGATTAATTAGTTATGTTTATATTAATTTACAATTATTTTTATCATAGGATAATTATTATCACTATTATATTCTTAATTATTTTTTAATTATACACGTCTTAAATTTTTGTATTTACAGTAAAATAGGCATAATAGCCGAGAGAAAAGGAATATGAAATAGATGAAAATAAAAAAAAAAAATAATATTTTATGTAAGACGAAAAAAATATTAAATATTGTATCAATAAAAATTGATTGGATAAACAACCTTATTGTGTTTTTTTTATATATATATATATAATATTAATTCAAAAGTGTGTCAAACAGTTTTTGTTGGAAAAACTCACAAAATAATATATTTTTTTAATTTAACTATTATTTATTGGAGAAATTATATAACATCGTCTTGTCTTTCAGTAAAAATGTATAGAATACTCTATATTAATGTAAAAATGCATAAAAGGATGTTTAATTTATTGCGTGAAATTCTATTGTATTAATGTAAAATTTGCACGAAACACCATTTTTCGTCCAAAATTGATATTAATTGCACATATGAATCCAATAATGCAAATTTTATATAAATAAAAGAGATAAAAAAATATTAAATAATCTTTTTGAATAAAATAAATAAATTAATAATTGATTAATCTTCCATTTTATAATTTTTTTGAGATAAATTGTTATTTGATTTTTACGAAAATTATAAAAATAAATAATTGATCAATTATTAATTTATTTTATTCTATTTAAAAAAACTATTTAAAATATTTTACCTTTTTTATTTATATAAAATTTTCGTAATTTAAATATTTAAGGAGAGTATTCACGCAATAAATAAAACATAAAATATTTTATACATTTTTACTAAAATAGAAGGAGGTGTTATATAATTTATCGTTATTTATTTGTTGTTATATATAATAATTTTATTTGTACTTTGTAGATGTATGATATCTTATTTTTATTAATAATAATAATAAAAAAAAATTTATGCTTAATATATTAATTTACTTTTATGTTTTTTAAATATTATATACATTTCCAATCGTTAATAAATAAATACTTCCTCCATTATAGTGGGTATAGAGGGAGTATTGTTATGTTAACTATAGTCATACATGAGGATGTGTGTTTGTTTGGGGGTTTGGATTTTGGATTGGGATTTGAATAGTAAAAATTTTGAATTTGAATAGTTGTATAATGTGATATAAATAGGGTTTGATGTGATGTTTTGAATGTAAAATTGATTTTTAGTATAATATAAAAAATAAAAAATAGGTGTTTGATGTGATGTTTTTGGGGGGAAAAAATTGGATGAATAGTAGAAATCCTCCAAAATCCTTCAAACAAACACACCCTAAGTATAAAACATCAACACGGATATCATGCTGAAATTGTAAAAATCAGCACGGCTGAAGTTAATCACGGCCGTTAATCTCATTTAGCATTATTCTTTTGGGAATTTCCAGTTTCACTGGATTTTCTCTTCTGATGATAAGTCAGACTTCACTCCTCCCTATTCTAGCCACTGCCTCAGCCTCTTCTCTCCACCGCCCGCGCCGAGTTCGACCGCCACGAGCATATTCTTGTTTTTCGCCCAGACCCAAAAATCAGTCCTCTCAGGCTGCCCATCTAGATCTGATTCTGGGTTGTTATGGGTCGGATTACGGGTCGGGTCAAGTACGATTTTTTCGAAATTGGGCTGGCAAGATCGCCCCTAAACGAAATTGGAAATATAAGACGAGATATTCTTTGGGTGATTTTCATTACTTCTATTTTGACTAAATTTATTTGATTTAATATTAAAAACTTATTGTTTCAATTCTATTTTTTTTATCCTCACATATTTATGATTCTTCATTCCCAAATTTTATTTTTGTGTGTGTTTTGAATTGAGGATTTATGATATATATTTTTTTGATTTAGATTACACCAAAATTTGATATTACAATGCAATTAGAATAATGAATATTTTTGCATAACGTATTTTATACACAGAGATAGAAAAATATATAGAGAGAGAATGAGGAGGGGGGAAGGAAGAAGAAGACTTACGTAAATAGAGAAAGAAGAAGAAGATACGGAGGGGAGGGAAGAAGATGACGAGGGAAAGAGGGAAGAGAGAAAAAAAAAATGGATAGAGAAGAAGAAGATGGTGCAGGGACGAACATGTCAAGAAGAAAAAAAGGTAATTTAGACAGGGGGTATAATAGTCAATGTGTATAAAAATTTAATATTGTTAGTGCAATTTAAAATGAATGGACTAATATGCAATATTTTAGAAACCACAAGTAGGTTTTACGAAATTTTTGGATCACATGAGGTTTTCAACAAATTGAGCTAACCACGGAGGGTTTTATGCTATTTTGCCAAAAAAAGATTTCAAATCAAAATATTAAACAAACAAACCCATAATATCTTTTTACCGATAGTTGTAATAAATGTATAAAATAAAATTGAAAACAAACTTAAAAAAAGAATAAAAAGTTTAGTAGATACTTGTACTTTTGATAATACGATTTTCATAAATACTATAAAAAAAATATAATATATACACATATTAATCCCATACACATAATATGTTGCATTTTTTTTTTTTGTCCTTCGGATCCACCCCAATACACTACACACCAACAATTATGCAGCTTGATCGAATCAGGCCTGGCTTGTGATACACAACCCACACCACAACCACACGCGTTGCTGACCCTTACATGTGATGCGCCCCTTGCCCGTGATCCGCCTAGGATCCGCGTCCTTTTGCAAGGCCTGATCTGGGCCGTTGATTACAGATCTTGATCTTGGCCGTCCATCTCCATTTGGCATGTATATATATATAGAGAGAGTCATTATACTACACTCTCTAATCTCACTCTCTCTCTCTACACTCACTACTCTCTGGCCTCTCCTCTCTCTCTCTCGACCCACTGCTCTCTCCTTTTTCCGGTGACTTTTACGGCGCTTCACGGCGGTTTCTCGGTGGTGCCTTCCTCCTGTAATTTGTGGAGTTCCTATGGCACTTTTGTTTTCCCCTTTTGTGTAGTCGTTCGTAGCCGAAAGGGGCTCGCTCGACGTTGTAGGCCTTCGGGTGCCTTGTTTGTGTTGTGTGGGGTTATATATAGTGTGTATCACGGTTGTGGCCGGTTCTTTTGTGTAGTCGCTAGTTTAGGTGTGTATAGTGTCGATTTTGTGATTTTCCGAGTTGGTTGGGGCTGAGCCTAACCAAACCTAGTTCAATATTTGTGTTGTTACTCGATTTCTTTAATAAAATCTTTAGATCCGTTTATATTTTTTATAACAAGTGGTATCAGAGCTTTCTAGTGGTTTACGGTTTCGAAATCGAGTATTGAGTTTGGTTTTGGAGGTTGTTTGGGTGTAAATCTTTAGATCTATGAAAGGATCTGGTTGAATCGAACGATTTTTGGCGTTTCGATTCTTTTCCTAGTAGATATGTTAGATACCGGCTAAGATCTCACTCGATCTGTGCTTTTTAGCCTCGGTCGTGTGTGATTTGAGTAGTTAGTGACTTAATCGCTACAGATCTGTGTAGTTTCGTTAAGTTTGAGTCAAGATCTGGTTAGTTTGTTACAAAATCATTTTATTTTTTATAAACGAATTTTTTTTCAAGCTTCCTTTTAATAATAACTGTAAATCGGGTAAAGTCGTCTCTATTTTTTGTAAAGTTTTGTTAAAGATCCTTGCGGATCTATTTTTGGTGAGTCAAAACCTAAAAGATTTTTTTGAATCTTAAAAGTTTTGGTAAATATCTTAGAAGATCTTTATATTTTCAAACCAAATCTCTTTTGAAATCTTTAAATCGTTAAGCCTTGTCATTTTGTGTTTGTTCATTGTGTCGACATTGTGAAATCACAATCTGTTTCGGGGATTCTAACATTTTGTTAGAAGAGAAACAAATTTATTCGAGTTAGATTTTCTGTTTTTTGTAAATTTTTAGCTAACCCCTATTTTCTATAAAAGAGAATAGGTTTGTTGTTTTGTTTACTGTGATTTTCCTACTGTCTTGTAGGAATAAAATTGGTTGTTGCTGTGCTACAAGGGTAATCCCTTAACTCATAACTTTTTTACTGTTTTTGGATGATTGGTTTAAATTTCTACATTTAATTTTTGCGCCCAAAAATAAATTTATAAAGACTATTATGAAACCAAGGTTACTAAACTCCGATCCTCATTTTGTGAGTGATTCTCGAGTACCTCGGTTGAATAGTCACGAGTGTATGTTGTAATAGATAGGTTATATTTTTTATTACTTAAATTGCTTGCTGTGATTGTCCTTTTTTTTGTGATAATCTGTGATTATCTGTTTTTTCGTGAAACTTGCAAAATAATCTGTTTTTGTGTGAAAATTAAATAAATAATTTTTTTTAATAAAAAAAAAGGAACTTGTCATTTTGTTAAATATAAAATCTGTTTTTTGCTAAAATAAAAATGGCTGGTAGTTCGAGTTTTACTATATTGCCATTTGATGGAAAAATGGATTTTGCAATTTGGAAACAAAAAATGAGAAGCATTTTAGTAACTCAAAGAATAATTAGAGCAATTGAGCCAGATCATGCAGCTCAAGTCCCTCTAGAGAGGTGAGCTGAGTTATATGAAATAGCTCACTCTATTATAATACTGAATTTAGTAGATCATGTAATTAGGAAAGTAGGTAAGCAAGAATCTGCTTTGGAATTATGGAAAAAATTGGATGAATTATATACTCAAACTTCACTTCCTAGTAGATTATATCTGTTAGAAAAAATTTTCAGTTTTAAACTTGATTTGTCAAAATCAATTGATGAAAATCTGGACAGTTTTTCAAAATTAATACAAGATATAAAACTTACTGGTGATAAAAATACTGATGATTATAGTGCTATAGTTTTGTTAAATGCAATTCCTAATTCTTACATGGATGTAAAATTTGCTATTAAATATGGGCGTAATTATGTAACATTAGATGTAGTTATAAATGGGTTAAAATCTAAAGAGTTAGATTTACAAATACATAAGTCCAATAAGGGTGAAGTCATGTATATTAGAGGTAGGTCTCCTTTTAGATCAAATAAAAAGGTTAATTCTGGGAATTATAATAATAGTAATAGAAACCAGAATAATAGAAATAAATATAGATCTAAAAGTAGAGGAAATAGTAGGTCTAGAACTCCAAATAAATGGGGTAAGAGATGTTATAATTGTGGTGATCCTAACTATTATATACGTGAATGCCCTAAATGAAAAATTAATAATGTTCCAAACAGTAATAATAATGGTAGCCAACAGCATGTTAATGAGTTAGCCAATATGACATTACTTGATCGTAATTGTGGTGATATATTTACTGTTATTGTCGACTGTTTGAATGTGAACAACGTATGTATGAATGAATGGCTTATTGATTCTGGATGCACTTACCATATGACTCCATTGAAATCGATTTTTTGTGAATACAAAACTTTAGAAAATTGCACTGTTTCCATGGCTGATAATAGTGTTTCTAATGTGCTTGGAATAGGTAGTGTAAATTTGCAATTTAGCACTGGTTTTGTGTTAAAATTAAAAAATGTGAGACATGTACCTGGTTTGTCAAATAATTTGCTTTCTTGTGCTGCATTATCAGATTTAGAATTAGAGGGAAAATGGGGAAATGATTGTATGAAAATTACGAAGGGATCGTTAGTTGTGTTTAAAGCTGTAAAACGGAATAATTTGTACGTTACTTGCGTTGAACCAATTAATATGCCTGTAAACACAATAAATTCTGTTAAAGAGAATAGTGATTTGTGGCATAAGATATTAGGACACTTAAGTAATAAGGGATTAGAAATTTTACATAAAAATGGATCCTTAGGTAATATAAAATTTAATCCTGTGTCCTTTTGTGATAATTGTGTATATGGTAAACACTATAGGGTTCAATTTCCCCATCCCCTAGTGAAACACGTGATTTATCTAAATCTGTATTGGATTATTTGCATGCTGATGTGTGGGGCCCAGCTAGTGAGCCCACACATGGTGAGTCTAGATATTTTTTATCCATTATTGATGATTTTTCAAGAAAAACCTGGGTATTTCTTATAAAAAATAAATTTGATGTGTTTGATGTTTTCAAAAACTGGAAAATTAAAATTGAAAATCAAACATCAAAGAAAATTAAATGTCTTAGAACTGATAATGGTTTAGAATTTTGTAACTCCTGGTTTGATGTTTTTTGTCAAGAAAATGGTATAAATAGACATAGGACTGTCCCCTATACACCCCAGCAGAATGGGGTGGCTGAAAGGATAAACTGGACTTTTTGGAGAGAGTTCGAAGCCTTTTGGCTTCATCTGGTTTATCTAAAAAATTTTGGGGGGAAGCTGTTATGACAGCAGCTTATATAGTCAATAGATTGTGGTTAAGGTCTAGACCTGGTTTTAAAGTTGTTATTAGTAGAGATGTTGTTTTTAATGAAAATGAGATGCCTTGTTTAAATGTTGAAAAATCTGTTTTGGATAAATTTGAAATTGATACTGAAAATATAGACTATAATAATACTCCAAATGAGGTGGAGTACAATACTGCTAATATAGGTGAGGTAGAAAATACAGAAAATAGTGATGAAATTCGTGTAGGATCAGCTGTGACAGAGGAAAATATTTCTGGAAATGATATTAGCATATCTGAAAATCAAAATGAATCTGATTTTGAGAATAATAATCAAAACGAGTCTATTTTTGAAAATTTAAGTAATAATGAATCTGATTTTGATAGTGGTAATCAAAATGAATTAGAAAATTACCAATTAACTAGAGATAGGGGTAGAAGAATCCCTAGGTTACCTACTAGGCTTGGTGATTTTGATTTGTCTTCTTTGGCTTTTAGTGTATTTGAGAATTTAGATGGTAATGAACCTAAGACTTTTAGGGAGGCCATAAATTCTGAAAATAAAAATCAGTGGGTAAAAGCAATGAAATAAGAAATTGATTCATTATATGATAATAAGACTTGGTGTTTGGTTCCTAAACCTCCTAATTGTTCTCTTGTTGATTGTAAATGGATTTATAAAGTTAAACAAGAAGATAGTAGAATTAGGTTTAAAGCTAGATTAGTAGCTAAGGGTTTTACCTAAAAAGAAGGAATAGATTATAATGAAATTTTTTCACCTGTTGTCAAATTTACCACTGTTACAGTCATGTTAGCTCTAGTTGCATTTTATGATTGGGAGCTAAAACAATTAGATGTTAAAATAGCTTTTTTACATGGTGAATTAAATGAGAAGATTTATATGAAACAATCTGAAGGTTTTATTGATAAAAATAAAATGGGTCATGTTTGTTTGTTAAATAAATCTTTATATGGTTTAAAACAGTCACCTAGACAATGGAATATCAAATTTGATAATTGTATGAAAAATCTTGATTTTATTAAAAGCAAATTTGATTATTGTTTGTATTATAAGACTGTTAAAAACCAACCTATTTTTCTTCTCATTTATGTTGATGATATGTTGATTATTAGTCCATGTTTAAAGCTTATTGATAATGTGACTAAGTGTTTGTGTGATAATTTTGACATGAAATTGTTGGGTGATGCCAAAGTGATTTTAGGCATGTGTATCACTAGGGATAGAAAAAATTCAAGACTGTTTTTAAACCGGTCTACTTATATTTCAAAAATTCTTAAGAAATTTTCTATGAGTGATGCTAAATCTGTTTCTGTTCCTATGGCTTCTAATTTTGTGCTAAGTAGGGATCAATGTCCCAAATCAGAGTCTGATTTTGAATATATGAAACGTGTGCCATATTCTAATGCTATAGGTTCCATAATGTACTTAATGGTTAGCACTATGCCAGATTTAGCTTATGCTATTAGTTGTTTAAGTAGGTATATGTCGAACCCGGGTTTAGAACAATCGCATGCATTAAAATGGGTATTTAGATACTTAGTTGGTACAATTAATGTTGGTCTTGTGTTTGGAAAACATACTGAAAATATTAAATTAGAGGGTTTTGTGGATTCAAATTATGCAAATGATAGGGATAGTAGAAAAAGTACTACTTCTTATGTTTTTACTTTGTGTGGGACTTGTATAAGTTGGAAGTCTCAATTACAACACATTGTTGCACTATCCACTACAGAATTTGAATATGTTACAATTACTGAAGCTTTAAAAGAAGCAGTGTGGTTAAAAAGATTAATCAGTGAATTAGGTTATTTACAACATAGTGTTACTGTTTTTTCGGATAGCTAGTCAGGAATTCAGTTATGCAAAAACCCTGTATTTCATTATAGGACCAAACATATTGACGTACGTTTTCATTTCATACGTGATATTGTATCTAAATGAATTTTAAAATTAGAGAAAATCTCATCTGAATATAACCCATCTGATATGGGTACTAAAGTTTTGCCTGCAAATAAATTTGTATTTTGTAAGACATACATACATTGTGATACTTTTGATTAGCCTCATATTACTTAGAGTAGTAGGTAGGCTAAGTTAATGTTTTGTTCTAACATTATTTTTGGTGCAGGTAAAGATTATATGGGCAATGATGAACCCCATTTACTCGGAGGAAAAATCAGGTGGAGGATTTGTTGGATTTTTTTTTTTTGTCCTTCGGATCCACCCCAATACACTACACACCAACAATTATGCAGCCCGATCGAATCAGGCCTGGCTTGTGATACACAACCCACACCACAACCACACCCGTTGCTGACCCTTACTTGTGATGCGCCCCTTGCCCGTGACCCGCTCCGTGACCCGCCTAGGATCCGCGTCCTTTTGCAAGGCCTGATTCTGGGCCGTTGATTACAGATCTTGATCTTGGCCGTCCATCTCCATTTGGCATGTATATATATAGAGAGAGAGAGTCATTATACTACACTCTCTAATCTCACACTCTCTCTCTACACTCACTACTTTCTGGCCTCTTCCCTCTCTCTCTCGACCCACTGCTCTCTCATTTTTCCGGTGACTTTCACGGAGGTTCACGGCGGTTTTTCGGTGGTGCCTTCCTCCTGTAATTTGTGGAGTTCCTATGGCACTTTTGTTTTCCCCTTTTGTGTAGTCGTTCGTAGCCGAAAGGGGCTCGCTCGACGTTGTAGGCCTTCGGGTGCCTTGTTTGTGTTGTGTGGGGTTATATATAGTGTGTATCACGGTTGTGGCCGGTTCCTTTGTGTAGTCGCTAGTTTAGGTGTGTATAGTGTCGATTTTGTGATTTTCCGAGTTGGTTGGGGCTGAGCCTAACCAAACCTAGTTTAATATTTGTGTTGTTACTCGATTTCTTTAATAAAATCTTTAGATTCGTTTATAATTTTTTATAACATAATATATACACTTTATTCATTACAACTAATAAATCATTCGGCATAAAATATTACTATCAATCTAATTTCTCATGCTTAACATAAAAACAAACTTTTTCAAAAATACAAAGTGAAATAATATCAACACAATTTTTCCATACACCACATCAATAAATATCTCAAACTAAAAATACTAAAATATATATATATATATATAATGTATTTTTATTGAAAATGATATGTATAAAATTTTTTGGAAAAAAAAAGAAAAAAAAAAACCTATGTGTAGTTTGTACGACAAATTGATTATCCTTTTGGTTGCAAGTCAATTTACATTTATATTATAATTTCAATATTTTCTATTTCAATTATTTTTCAAAAACTTTCAAAGTTGAGTAACCTATAATAATCTATTTCTATATCTCTTTATCAATAATCAAATATATTTTTATATATTCAAAAAAATTATTATTTTTTCTCTTTATATGATTCATCTTTATTGCTATTTTTTCTTCAATAAATAAAATGAGTTATATTAATTTTAAATAAATAATAAATTAATATTCTTTATATAAAATAATATCAATCTTATGTATTTTTTTTTATTGAGATATTTAAACATATATTCTAAATTTTTTTAATCATATACTACCTACATTCGGCTCTAGTATAAATTAAGAAAAAATTATATCAAAACGTAGTATAAATTAAGAAAAAATTACAAAAATACTTTCATTAGTATCTTATAATATTAATATAAAGATATTTGTAAAAAAAAATTATACAAATGTAAGAATATTTTTAATGTTAAGTACAGACAAATGTGACATTATAGACGGACGGAGGAAATATTTATATTAATTTTATTTTGAAAATACCAACTAACACCACTCATATATAAAAATAAAATAATATCATAATCTAATACCATTAACTTACAAATTTTATTTTCTTAAATATCAATGTCACTAACAAAACCTAATACATAATTTTATTTTTTTACAAAACAATATTAGTAGTAAATATACCATTTTTGTCCGTCCAAAAACAATAGTTTCATTTTCATAAATAATCATATCACTATAAAATTACCGTTACTTTTTTATTATTATTAATTACAAATTCAACCCCTACACCACCAGGTCATCTGGACAACGTGTAGTAATTTTATAACATGTACAATAACCATAAAGATAAAAATGTCCTTTTGAGATGAATTGTAGCCATCAGCTTTGTGACATGTGAAAGGTGAAAAACTAGTAACAATATTTATTTTCAAATTAAAATAACCGTATATAATAATTTATATGAAAAATAAATAATAAAAATTTTCAGTAGAAGTATACTTCATTTCCTATATAAAAACATAGGCCAACACAATTCTTGTGCTGGGCAGAGCAACAACGTAGAAGAAAATCAACTAGAAATGTGAACAACCCACCCGATTGTTTTACGTTTCCGGAACAACCTCGACTCGATTTTATTCGAATCGAGCCGGAGTGTATATAATGTACACTTTGGATGTAGAGAAAAACAATCGGGTTTGACACTATTCATCAACAATAATATATATAGTTTCTTCGTAGTAATGAATCGGGATATATATATATATATTGAAAAACCAAAGACGGAAAGGTAAGAAAGAGCTTTTGCGTTTACTTTGTCTAGGTAGATGCATTAGGTTAGCAGCTCCGGCCGACACGGCAGCCAAGGGCGCCGGCGCTAGAAGTAATGGAGGCAACCATGGACGAAGATTTGGCACCTAAGCTCGAAGCTCTAGCATAGCTGGATGAAGCCCCGGCGCCCGATGGGGTGAAGTATGCCCCGTTGAGCATAAGATCGCCTTCCGATCTCCAGTTCCACCCACTCCATCGATTTTCCGGGGTGTCCACTCTCTTCGTCACCTAACCAAACAACCCATCCTATCTCTAATTAGTAAATCAAAGTTTTTAAATTTTTTGATGCGACGCTAATGTTTGTTTGAAAAGGTTACTGTTGATAAATAGTATCATCTATGTAAAAAAAAGAGAGACTATCTATACCTCTTTTGCGAAAGGATTGACTGGCGCGAGATATCTATTCCCTTGGCTGTTGATTGTCGGCTCAGCACTGCCTCCGATCGCGTACATTTCCCAGTGTGTGTAGTCATTGTTCACGACGTGGAAATATCCGTGCCTGCACCTGCATATATAGAATCGATGCCTATGAAAATTTTCTTACGTTGCGCGACGCTGCCGTGCGTATGTAATTTAATGTTTGGACAATGGGCGGGCGAGGGAAGCTGAAGCCACGTACCTCGGCATTCTTTGAATCAAGCCTTCGCCGAAATGGTTGTACGCGATGGTCGCCTGCATTTGTTTGTCGCGAAGGTAAGAGTCGCTATGTCCCAACAGAATAACCTCGTTGTGGTGCGTGAAGTAGTTGTTCGAAATGGTGATCGCAGTCGACCCCATGACAGCGTCCACGAGCCCGTCGGCGCAGTTGGACAGCGAGTTATGATCCACCCAAATGTGGCTCGACCCGAAGATGGATATAGCATCCCCATCAGCCATCGTTCTCCAGCCATAATGTGTCGGCGAGCTCCTCACCATGGCATTCCCCGTCGGGCGGCAGTCGTGGATGTGAAGGCCGTGGATAATGACATTCGTCACGAACTGGATCGTTATGCATCCTCCGTTGGCGATGTGGACATTGACGCCCCGGCCGTCGATGGTCTTGAAGCTGTTCATGATCAGCTCCTGCTTCAGCCGAATAACCATGTCGCGGTTGAATACGATCCAGAGAGGCTCTTCTTGGATAACGGCGTGGCGAAGAGTACCCGGCCGGGGATTAACTGGATCGTCGTCGCCTGAATCGGTGACCACGTAGAAACGACCATCACGGCCACCGATGGCATTGCGCCCGAATCCAATCCCACAGTCGGCGAGGTGCTTCCTGTTCCGGTGCCAATTCGCGTCGCAACGCCAGCAATCATCGATAGGATTACCCGTCACGCATGAGAAGAAACCGAGTTTTCGCCTCGCCGCCTCCGTGCTGTTCCTCGTGGCCCTACACATTCATTTCTCTAGTAATGACAAACTAAAATGCTGACAACACATACTATAAAATTTACAACATACATACGATATAGAAATAGAAACAGACAACACATAATTTACTTAATACAGATAAAGTACCATATAATCTAGTCCCATGTAACACATGCTATCAATCATTTCAGTTCAATAAATAATGTATTATTATTCATATACTTTAGGAATAGTTCCACAAGTCGTACCGACAAAGTAGGAAAAAAAATTCGACTCTAGTATACCAACGGTATAATTCTTGTGTCGGTGGATCAAATCTATGAAATGATCAAATTTCTTCATCATCATTCATTCAATGCCTTTACCACCAATCAATTTGCACCATGCTATCCTATCTGTATAGTATTTGGTACTTTCCTGTCTGATCTAAGACCAGCTAAAATATCAGTTTTTATTAATTGTTTTTGGTGCATCAAGACAGGGATGATGGTGGACACACACATATTGTCTTGTTTGGGCATATAATGGCTGATACATACACTCACGTGAAGAAGATAGGATAGCCACTATCTTCACAATTTACCGATTTTCTTTTTAAGCACTTTTTCTTGATCACAACAAGAAGAACCAAAAAAGATATATTTATTTCATTAATAGGGTATCTTAGATAAAAACAATTTTAAAAAACAGAGATGAACAGATAGATCTATAGATTTTTAAAAAATGAACCAAGCTGGACAACAATGACACAGATTAACAATAATGGTGTGGCAAGAACAGAATATGCTGCGATGTCATCTGCAAATGAGCATAAATAAAAGAGACTCCATAGACATATTTCTCATCATAGCTTCAAGGAAACATGTGGGTGGGGACAGAGTGTGTAAATGAATATAGGCCTACTTTCAAAGCTTACGGACATTCAATTTTGACAACAACTGCTACTAGACAAAGCTGTCTCAGTTAATTCAAACCATGTTTCAATCCCACAAAATGCACAGATTGGGCAATTTTAGCAACTCAAAGAAGATATACAGATCACTTACATTTCTACCATTCTTGCTACCTCTTCAGGGTCATCCACTGCATGTTCATTCCGAGCCTCTTCGTCAATTTCTTCCACTCTGAACAGAGCATTAAACAAATTTTATACGCTTATTAACATCAATTTTTTAACTTCTTAATGAACTAATGTGATGAGTTTGGCCAGGAGAGGAACATTTTTAGGACAGACCTAACAACTTACCTAGCCTTGAGGAAGGTCCATTTGTGGTTTTAAAACTAAGAATGACTGTGGCTCCAATTAAATAAGTGAAAGGCAATGATATGCAGTAATTAATTTTGCATAAATGGAGTCAATTACTACCGACAATTTGCATATTTGCTTTCATAAATACAAAGCACTATCGAAACTCCATGGATGCGACACACAATGTGCTGTTTACTGCACAAGGTAGTGCTTTAATAATGCCAATACATATACACATATAGATGCATATATATATATATATGTCTATCTGTGTGTGGAAATCGCCCACTGTAAACTTTCAGATAATCCTTTTTCAATTTGTTTGAGAGAGGGAGCAGTGAGAAGAATGATGAAAATGTGATGGTTGAAATTTTAACAGGAGTTATGAGTTTACTCACTTTTCCGCCATTGTTGAGTTTGCTGTGCTCGGGAACTCATCTCTCTCCACAGAACTGTACACAAGATCAGACAGATTAGAAACATATTATACAACCGACTGACAATTTAACATCGAATTTGCTCCCTCTGTCAGTAGAAACTTCACGTGAAAACCGAATCTGGAACAGGAAAGTTACATAAGCAATTTTTGGCGGAAAATGTAAGTAAAGTTCGAAATCAATTGCAAAACAAAACGCGCGAAGTAGTGAAAGTCATAACCAAATTAAGGGAAAACAGATTTTAAAAAATTCATCAAAACTCAGGATCCTTAAGAAACCAAAAAATGCCAAAACTGCACTCGGAATTGCGAAATTCCATACTTGAAAGGTAGCTCCAAATTCGCGATAGAGAAAATAATTACAGTTAAAAAGCTTCGCAGTTCGCAGTGATTCAAATCCTCACACCTGAAAAACCAGCATTTTTCAATAAAGCAAAGAAAAAACCTCAAATTAGGGATTGCATCCTTCTGAACAGCAGCAGCAAGAGCGAACAGCACGAACGTCGCCAAAGTGAAAAGCAACAAAACTTTCTTGGACATCCACATTGCCAATCCGCTATACCTCTCTCTCTCTCTTCCTCTTTCTCTGTCTATATGTATATATGTGAGTGTATGTATCTGTATATAAATATTGGTACCTCTGTAAAAATGAAGCTGAAGGAAGAGAGAGAAATACTGTATGCTACTGTTGTAAAGGGAAACAAAAAATGGAGGGGGAAACATACAAAACCACTCTAACGGATCTCCGTCTTTTTACAACCTGCCATCTTAACGGAACATTAACGTCCGTTAACTAACTGCCAACGAACACTTCAGAAACAATAGAGATGTGTTCTTTAAAAAAAATATACACATTTTTTTTTTCAAAACTATTAATATATCATAGATTTATTACTTTTATATATTTTTTATTCAATTTATATTAGTTACATCAAAAAATACTAATTCAAATTATCTCACAAACCAAAAACTTCCTAAATTTGTATTTTTGGTTTAATTTTCTAAATTAACTAAGAAAAATATTATTTAAATATAAAATTTAAAACTAATTCAAATTATTTTACAAACCAAAAACTTCCTAAATTTGTATTTTTGGTTTAATTTTCTAAATTAACTAAGAAAAATATTATTTAAATATAAAATTTAAAACAAATCTTTTCGATTTAAACCAAATATATATATACACCCCGGGTGTAACATTGGCATTTGGCAGTATATGATATTTTTATCAAACTAAATTCATTTTTATTAATAATGATAAATTATATAATAAAGAATAATTAAATTGAGTTCATTTTTCTACTATTTATAAGATTTTATCTTATTAATAATACTATCTCCGTCCAGCCATAAAGTACACATTGGCTTTTTGTGTTGATCTTTAAATATTAATTATTATATCAAAACGTAATACAAAGAGAAAATGACAAAAATACATCTATTAGTCTCTTATAATACAAATACAATTATATTTTTGGAGTAAACTATACAAATTGTTAGAAATTTTGGGGGAAAATAATGAGATTGTCTTATTAATCATCAAATTAAGGAGCCTATATATAGCCAATACAAAATAAACTCGATAGACTTAAGTAATCTAATCTACGAATAAGATCAAATCTAAATATAAATCTATTAAATCTAAAACTGAATATCTAAAATATTTCAACATTCCTCTCAAACTCAAGTGGTATAACAAAAATCAACTTGAGTTTAATGAGAAATTTGAATATAAACACAAAAAGAAAACATAAATAAAATTAGCAGTTGACTCTCCACCCACCGGAGCAAAAAACGAGATGACTCTCCACCGGAGTTGAAAACGAGATGACTCTCCACCGGAGCAAAAAACCAGATGACTCCACCGGAGCCGAAAACGATATGACTCAACCGGAGCCGAAAACGACAGGACTCCACCGAAGCCGTCGAAAACGACATGACTCCAGTGAAACCGAACAGGAGATGAATCTCCACCGGAGCCGAAAACAAGCCGAAAAAAAGATGACTCCACCGGAGCCGAAAACGACATGACTCCACCGGAGCCTAAAACGACAGGACTCCACCGGAGCCTAAAACGACATGACTCCACCGGAGCCGTCGAAAACGAGATGACTCCACCGGAGCCGAAAACGAGATGACTTTACTTGAGTCGAAAATCACATGACTCCACCGGAGTCAAAAACCACATAACTCCACCGGAGGCGAAAACGAGATGACTCCACCGGAGCCGAAAATAAGATGACTCCACCGGAGCCGAAAATAAGATGACTCCACCGGAGCCGAAAAATAAGATGACTCCACCGGAGCCTAAAACGACATGACTCCACTGAAGCCGAAAACAATATGACTCCATCGGAGCCGAAAACGACAGATGACAGATCGCACGTATCAACAGACAGGCAACGACAGATGGCAGATCGCACGCAGCAACAGACAGACAATGGACATATGGCAGATCGTTTCAGATCGCTCGCAGGCAATAGATAAGCAGCAAAGATTTCAGATTGCACACAGACAACAGACAAGCAGCAGACAAATGACAGATCGGAGACGAAACGAGACAGATTTGCAAAAAGACAACTTGCAAAGGCATGATCTCAAAATTACAAGACCTTTGGGTACAATTCAGGTTGAATGTACCCGGAGAAACACGGGTTGATAGGCTATATTTACGGCATGAGAAAAATAGGCTCTGATACCATGTTAGAAATTTTGAGGGAAAATAATGAGATAGTCTTATTAATCATCAAAATAAAGAGCCTATATATAGGCAATACAAAATAGAATCGATAGACTCAAATCTAAGTAATCTAATCTATGAATAAGATCAAATCTAAATATAAATCTATTAAATCTAAAATTGAATATCTAAAATATCTCAACATAAATATAAGAATATTTTTAATGTTAAATACAATTGCGACAAAAATATATGATTACTTTGTGGCTGGACGGAGGTAGTATAATTTAAGGAAATAAACATAAATTAAGGTTTCCTTCAAACGGGAATCTCTCGGCACGTCATTAGATTTACATATTAATTATTTAAAATATAAATAGAAATATAAATATTAGTACCACTACTATTATTATTTTAAGGAATTTAGAGAATATAATAAAACTAAAAGCGGAGTTACTGATTATTTGCTAATCAGCATCATAATAAATTACTAATTAATATTAATTTATTGGATTTTAAATTAATCTAATTGTTATATTATCGATTAAAATAAAATTATCATGTTAAAGAGAAACAATCAAGGAAAGGGATTCGAAATTAATCTAATTGTTATAATATCGATTAAAATAAAATTATCATTTTAAAGAGACAATTAAGGAAAGGGTGTTTTGATTCAAAGTTAAACATTATTTTAAAAATTTAGTGTAGAAAAACTCATATATTTATAAAATGCAAGAGTTATTAAAACTCTTAAATATAAAAGTATAAGAATTTTGAAAACATTTATAATATTAAACATATCAGGGATGTCAAAGGGGGCAGATTAGCGCCGGATTTGCCCCGGATCCGATCTTAATATGGCGGGTTCGGATCTAAAAAATTTAGTTCGGGGCGGATTACGAGTTTTACTATAAATCTGCTCCAATATAGACTCGGATTCGAACCCGGATATTTTAATAATTATTATAATTTATTTATATTTTTATACAATATAAATTCTACTCCCTTCGTCCCCGTGCAAGGTTGCCATTTACTTTTTGCACGTAGATTTTTTAATATTAGTATTATAATGGGTTATAGTGAAAAAGACGAAAATACCTCTATTACAATTGTGTAATATAAAAGTAATGAGATTTGTATAATATTAGGGGTTTCAAAAGTAAACCCGACCCGAAAAACCGAACCCGTTCGACCTGAAATTTTTCAGGTTCGGGTTTGAGTATTTTGGGTTTGAAAAAAATCAGGACGACCCGAACCTGAAACGAAAAAAATTCGTGTCATGTTCGGGTCGTGTTTCGAGTTGACCTGATAACCTGAAATATCAAAATCAGGTTAGGTTTTGGGTTTCGTGTTTCGGGTTGACCTAAAATTTTTATTATTATTATTTTAATTTATAATATTTATATTATTTTAAATATAAAATAATATAAAAATTAAAATAAAAATGATATGTTTTAGGTCAATTTAATTTTTTTTAAATTTTCGGGTCTGTTTCGTGTCGGGTTTATATCGGGTCAACCTAAACCCGACCTGAAAGAATTCGTGTCGTGTTCGGGTCTAGGATTTCAGGTCAGATTTCGGGTTCCGGTCGGGTTCTGGTTGATAGTTTTTTTGTTGTCCTCATGGCTCAACCCGACACGAACACGACCCAAAAACACGAATTGACACCCCTATATAATATAGTGTAAGTTGGAAGAGTATTTATTATGTTAGGTAGGTAGTATAATTACTAAATTAGGAAATTGTACCATTGTTTTGGGACGGACGAAAATGGAAAATGACAACCTCTCAATGGGACGGAAGAGTATTATTTTTTTATTTAAAAAATTTTAAATATAAAATAGAACTTTAATTTTAAATCAAATTTATTTTCCCATTTATTTCTCATACAATTTTCTTTATAATTGCGACTACTGTTGATCGCCATCACTACTAATTATCGTCAATATTTGATTGTTCTTATTTTTAGAACTATAATTTTTTGTTACTTTAACACATATTTTTTTTAGTATTAAATTATTTTAAGAAAATTTTATTTTATTTTTTTTTTAAAAAAAATAACGGGTTTATCGGATTGGCCCTGCGGGACGGATCCTAGGGCCGGGTTGAAGTGGGGCGGGGCGGGTCCCGGGGCCTGCAAAACCCATCCTGAACTAGCCCCGTTGACATCCTTAAAAGATATTAGTTTTTAGAACTTTTACTTTTTTTTCAACTATATAAAAAATAAATAAAATTTTTTAAAGTTGTTCTAAAAACTTCTATTTAGGGTGTGTTTGTTTGAAGGATTGGATTTTGAGTTGGGATTTGAATAGTAAAAATTTTGAATTGTAATAGTTGTATGATATGATATAAATAGGTGTTGCTGTGATGTTTTGAATATAAAATTAATTTTTAATATAATATAAAAAATACAAAGTGAATGTTTGATTTGATATTTTGGAGGGGGGGAATGGATGAATAGTAGGATTTTGAATAAATCCTTTAAACGAACACACCTTCAAGTTTAAACATTCTTAAATAATGTTGTTTTATTTCAAATATTTGTACGTGACATGTCTTTTATTTCTTAAGCGAAATTTCTTTTCAAACAAGCCTACATCATAGTATTATTTTTTGGACTAAATTATTTTATAATTTTTATATAATATTTTGTTTGATATTGTTTGTAAGCTATTTTTATATATATATAATGTATATTTTCTGTTTGATTACAATATTGTTTTTATATGATATTTATTTTGGCATTAGTTTTAATAATATTATGTGCATTGTATTTTGTAACATTTTATTATTTATTTTGGTATTATTTCTAAGTTTATATAACATTTTATTGTTTATTTTGGTATCATTTCTAAGTTTATATATTATTTGTACGTATAATGCATTTATGTGGATTTTTTTATAATATTATTTTTATATATTGCTTATTTTGGTATTAATTCTTATTTTATATAAAATATAAAATAAAATATTGCCTACAAACAATATAAAATAAAATATCGTATAAAAACTATAAAATAATTTAGTCAAAAAATAATAATAATACTTGCAAGTTGGACATTTTGAAGAAAAATTTTGCTTTAGAACACAACATACACAAAATTTGGAATACGATCGTTTAAGAATTAAAATTAAAAAGCAAAAGTTATCACAATTCCTATAAAAATAAGGGCTACTTTACATGAAAAAGTTTTCAAAACTTCTAAATTACCAATTATAGGAATTTTGAGAAATCTTATAATTCTTCTTTATTGATGACATTCAATGTGACCATACTAGGTAGTTGGAAGAAAAAATAAGAATTTTAATTTTTTTTTTTTTGAAAACTTCTATAATTTATAAATACAGTACTTTTGAGAACTCCTTAGAAGACTAAATTTAAAATCATACTTTGACTTAAGCCATTTTTTTTTAAAAAAAAAAAAACTCAAGAAAACTACGACGAAACACAATGAATCATTGTAAAAAAACATGAAATAAAACAAAGATGGAGAGGAAAAGGAAGATGGAGATGAAAGAAGAAGGAAGATGTTATAGATAAAATGATAAATTATATAACATCTATTGTGTTTTAGTAAAAAATATATAAAATACTCGATATTTTATTTATTACGTGAAATTTTCTTATGTTAATATAAAGTTTGAACGAAAGACCTTTTTCGTCCAAAAATGATATTTGATTGTAAATATGAATTCAATAATACAAAGTTTATACAAATAAAAGAGATAAAATATTTTAAATAATTTTTTAATAAAATAAATAAATAAAAAATTGATGGATAGGAGACGGAAGATGGAAATTGCTAAAATATGAAACTGAACTTCTCTATTTCAATTAACAATACGTACATATTTATAGTGATATATAAATCATCTAAATAAGGCAAGAATCTTACGAATCACTTAAATAAGATAACTACCATAAATATAATATATTACTTCTAAATATATTTTAACACCCCTCTTCAAACTCAAGATATGATGGAACAAACTTGAGTTTGTCAGAAGTGACCGAAAAAGATATAGTCGAGATCTTCCACGAACAAATCTGAATTCTTCAAGATTGATTGTCGTCCACTGGATCAGAGTCAGAAACAGAACTCTTAACACCGTTAGAGTTGGAAACAGGACTCGCTCGCTCACAACGGAACTAGAGCCGAAAACAGGACTCGCTCACTCTATAGAGTTAGAGTCGGAAACAGGACTCGCTCGCTCACAACAGAGCTAAAATCGGAAACTGAACTCCCTCGCTCTCAATAGAGTTAGAGTCGAAAAGAGGACTCTCAATGGCGTTAGATCGAAACTAGACTCTGTCAGTGGAGTAGTAGACACGGAGACGATATGAAAATAACAGCATGATTGTCGATAGAAACAAATATATTAATAAAATATAAAAATATACACGGGTGTTGATGTATTTTTTCAACAAACAAAATTAAAATTCAAAGAAATGGAAAATATCTTTAAACTTGATTAATTAGCGTCTGAGATTAGGAATCTCTAAACACTATACGGTACATAAGAAAATTAACTGGAAATAAAATGCTGAAAATTTAAAGTGGTGATCCCTGAATCTGACTTTGCTTTGTTGAAGTTGATTGAAGATGCCTTCTCCAGAAAAATCCAAATCCTTAAATATTTCTGGAAGAAAACGCTTGGAACCGTCGCCTGGTCGGTTACAGCAACCACCGTCAACCGCCCAACAGAAACGTTTTGAAACGTCGCCTGGTCAGTTATAGCGACCGTCTTGCCAACTGCATAACCCAACCGACTAATCCAGCGACTAACTGGTCGCTGGACCAAAAGACTCCTTGGCCGCCCCCAACAAGCGACCAAACTATTGTTCACTTAAATGGGCAATCAATGACCAGACCTTACTTCGCCCAACCTCCGTAGCAGCCGACTTGCAGACTTTCCGACCTATGGACCATCCGACCCGCTAACCAACCGCCATGACTATCCGACCGCAAACCTTCTGACCTGCTTTTCCGACCGAAGACCTACCGACCTGCCTATCCGATCGAGGACCTACCGACCTGCCTATCCGACCGAGGACCTACCGACCTGCCTATCCGACCGCAGACCTTCCGACCTGTCTATCCGACCGAGGACCAACCGACCTACCTATCCGACCGCAGACCTTCCGACCTGTCTATCCGACCGAGGACCAACCGACCTACCTATCCGACCGCAAACCTTCTGACCTGCCGATCCGACCGAGGACCAACCGACCTAAGCGCAAATTTTTCTTCTTTTTCCACCTGACTTCGTGTCTAACTTCCTTTAAGATCCTGCTATTCTTATTTTTATTATTATTATTATTTTTTGTGCGTAACAACGGGATATAACGGTTCATAGAGGTACCCAGAGAGAATTTGGCTCTGATACCATGTTAGAATATGAAAGTAAACTTCTCTATTTCAATTAACAATACGTACATATTTTATAGTGATATATAAATCGTCTAAATAAGGCAAGAATCCATTGACAAAATTTCAGTTTTTATCAGAGCCAAATTCTCTCCGGGTACCTCCATGACCCGTTATATCCCGTATATATTTTTATATTTTATTAATGTATTTGCTTCTATCCACGATCATGCTGTTATTTTCATGTCATCTTCGTCTCTACTACTTCACTAACATACTTTACTTTTGACTCTAACGTCATTGAGAGTCCTATTTTTACTTTAATTCTATTGAGAGCGAGGGAGTCTTGTTTTTTACTCTAGCTCTGTTATGAGCGAGCAAGTCTGTTTCCGATTCTAGCTTTATAAAGTGAGCGAGTCCTGTTTTCGGCTCAAATTCCATTGTGAGCGAGCGAGTCCTGTTTTCGGCTAAAATTCCATTGTGAGCGAGCGGGTCCTGTTTCCAACTCTAACGGTGTTGAGAGTTCTTCTTCTGACTCTGATCCAGTGGACGGCTACACCACTTTCAGTCAATCTTAGCAAATTCAAATTCGTACATAAAAGATTTCGACTATATCTTTTTTGGTCACTTCTAACAAACTCAAGTTTGTTCCATCATATCTTGAGTTTGAAGAGGGGTGTTAAAATATATTTAGAAACAATATATTATATTTATGATAGTTATCTTATTTAAGAGATTCGTATGATTCTTGTCTTATTTAGACGATTTGTATATCACTATAAATATGTACCTATTCTTATGATTGAAATAGAAAAATTCAGTTTTATATTCTAATAGAGATGAAAGAAAGAAAGAAAAAAGATGATGAAGGATAAAAAAGAAGATGTATAAATATAAAATAAATATTTAAAGAACAGTTGAATAAAAAAATAATAAAATAAAAATTCAAAGAACCATGAGAAGAAGGCATTAAGAAAACAAAGAAGAAGAGGAAGATCTAAGAATCAAAATATTTAAAAATGAATAAAAAATATAAAGAACAGTCAAATATTAAGTCATATAAATAAAGCAAAATTGTCCATAACTCACTTGTGGTCCCTTCCCCCGATACAAAAAATATAGATAGAAAATTATTTTCTCATAACACAATTGAGGTTTTATGTCGGTGGTGAGGCTTCATGAAACGTTTTTTTAAACCACAAGAGAATTCCATGCAATTTTTAAAGTAAAAAGGAGATTTACTCTAAGTTTCAAAACCATATGGACAGTTTTTCCTATAAATAAAAATATCACATAGTTAACATTTATTAACATTGTTCCATAGCGTGGAAATAACTTAAATATATTAAGAAAATCTTGTATTTATATACAAAAATCATACTCCATCCGCCTCATAACTAGATATCCATTTACTTTTTGCACGTAGTTTTAGAAATATTAGTATTATATTGGGATATAGTAGGAATAAAGTAGAAATGACTAAAATAACCTTATTAGTATGTGTTATATAAAAGTAATGACATTTGTGTAATATATTGTAAGTTGTAAGAGTATTTGTAATGTTAGGTAGATAGTACAGTTACTAAAAAAGAAAATGGATACTTTGTTATGGGACGGACTAAAATGGAAAAATAGATACTTTGTTATGGGACAAAAGGAGTATAATTTATAATCAAATAGTAAGACATATAAATACAAACATTACATAGTTAATGTTCATTTAATACTATATGATGAAAATAATTTAGAATATATTTAAGCAGTGTTATACTTATATACAAATAATACATAATTTATATAGGAAGAGCAGGACATATTGTGACACCCTGACCTGCAAGTCATGCAAAGCTGGATGTGTCGGAATCGTAGACTGGTCTCACAAGTTAACACGAGTCATTTCAGCGCGTTTCTGTCGTCATTCATGTGCACCGTGAGAGTCTTCTCAGGAGTCACTCATCCTCAAATTACTCTAGGGCTTGTTAAAATGAATAGTCTATTCAGTCTATTTAATCTCTATTCACTCTTGAATTCCCTGGCAACAAAGACTCATTTAACAGACGGGGTTATTACGGAGACCATGTGGATGTGTACAAACCACAAGGGGAGAAATTGTATCATTATGATGTGAGTTCTCTCTACCCATATGTGATGAAAGAGAATCTGATGCGTATGTTGAATGCCCGCCTGATATGGATAAACTATTCTTGCCGCATAGAGATAAGCACGATAGTCTCATATTCCCAATAAGGGGTTGAGGCATGTCTAACTCCGGGGGTATTTCATTTTCCTCCACTTAAAAATGCAACGTCCATGTTGAATCATAAGGATCCAACCACTAGGCCTCTCAACGGTTGGGTCAACGACTATGGATTGTTGCAGGCCGGCTCTGATACCAATTGTGTCACCTCGTCCCGGAAGTCACGCAAAGACGGATGTGTCAGGATCATAGACTAGCCCCACAGGTCAACACAAGTCTTTTCAGTGCGCTTCTGTCCTCACGCACGCGCACCCTGAGAGCCTTCTCAGGGGGTCACTTATCCTCAAATTACACTAGGACAAATACGCTTAACTATATAGTTCTTTCAAAAAGGAATGTGCACATTGTTGAAATAAGTAGTCTATTCAATTTACTTAATCTCTATTCACTCTTGGATGGCCTGACACTGGCTCATCCACGGGAGTTGGCCTAGCACCGGCTCAACTCCGGGGGTATTACACACATATATATAAATATCACATAATTAACGTTCATTTAACACTATATGGTATAAATAACTTAAAGAATATGAAAAATTGTTTATCATTCTCATGTGGTTTCAAAATTAAGTGTAAATTCCCACGTACTTTGAAAATTATACATAAGAAATTTATGCTCAGTTTCGAACCACAAAAAAGTTATGGACAATTTTGCTTAAAATATATTCAAGCAATCTTATACTTATATACAAATAGCATGACATATAAATACAAACATCACATAATTAATATTCAAATAGCACTATATAATCAAAATATCTTAAAAATTATTTAGACAATATTATACTTATATACAAATAGCACATATATAAATAATACACAATTTATAATCAAATAACGCTATATAATCAAAATAACTTAAAAATTATTTAGAAAATATTATACTTACATACAAATAACACATATTCTATATTCAAATAGAATGATATATAGATACAAACACAATATATTTAACGTTCATTTAAAATGATAGAATGGTAAATATGCATAATATTACTAAATTACTCTTGTGAAATACTTCATATGTCGTTTATCTATCTATTCGTTTCCTTTTTGCACGGAGTTTTAGAAATATTATTATTATATTAAAGTATAGTATGAATAAAGTAAAAAAAATTAAAATAATTTTATTAGTATTGTGTGATATAAAACTAATGACATTTGTGTAATATATTCTAAGTTGTAAGGGTGTTTTTAATATTAATAAAAAATATAGTTACTAAAAAAGAAAATTGATACTTTGTTATACGACGGACCAAAATAGAAAAATAAATAAATTGTTAAAAGACGGATGGAGTATAAACTATTAAATATATATCATATAAATAATCAAGTGATCCATATTAAATCAATGGGTTCTTAGAGCAAGCACACCGGCTCTTACCTGGAAATCTTCTCATTAATTAAAGAAGTTTTTTTTTTTTTTTTTTTTTAATTTTTTTATTCATATTCTAAAAACGAATGTCGCCGTGGCCTTTTTTGTGAGGCTGAAAATTGAAGATCTGGTTGAAGATACTAGTGTAGAGAGGTTAGTCTCGAGGGGTTGTTTGGTATATGGACTTATTTTACGGGATTGAGATTTTACATTAAAATATATATTAGATGAGATTTATTATATTTAGAATTTGGAATTATATCCTATATTTGGTTGGTAAAATTATGTGAGATTTATATTTCTCACATTTTGTTTATTTTTTTATATGAGTTAAAAGATTTAGATTTTTTATATTATAAATTATATAATTGTCATCTCAATAATTTTATAGGAATGACAATATGTTCATGTAAACTCGAGAACCGGCCGGACTCGACCTATTTATTTGAAGTTGAATCTAATTATTTGAGTATTAGGTTTGAGTCCAATTAGGTCGGTGTAATATATTAATAATATATCAAGAAAAAATAATTTCTAACAATATAATTAAATTAAAAATATTTTTTGAATTTAACTTATTCATTATTTTATTATAATATTTTGTTAATATATGTTGGGTCCAGTACACCTGCAATTTTAAATTAAAATTTAAGAATTGTAAGAAAAATAGATTTTTCGGATCCATCCGGTTTTACCGGGTATAGTTTCGGTCGGGTCCAGTATAATTGAATCCAATTTGGGTTTCGGATCTAACAATATATATTTGGGATAAATCTCAATTCTGCTGAACCCGACTCGTTGTCATCTCTATAATTTTATAATTTAAATAAAATTTAAAACAAATAATAATTTTAAACAAATATTCTACAAAAATATTACTCTATCTATCCCAATTAATTTGTCTAACAGTTTTCATTTCGGTTCGTCCCACCAAATTTTTTTTTTCAAAAAAAAATATAATTATACCATTTAAATCAAATTTTAAAATTCACAATTTATAATTTTTTTATTTAAATTAAACTATTTAGTCATTTTAATTGTAATCTATAATTATTTTATCAAATCATAATTATTTTCACTGATATTTTTTTAAATTAATTACTAATTGCACAATATCTAAAATTCCGTGCACAATATCTAAAACTTTATGACTAAGTAAATGAGATAAACGAAAAAGAGTATTTTTTTTTCATATAAATACATCACAACATTTCACCTAAAAAAACCCTAAATCACCGAACAAACCAATATAAGACCAGAGCCTTCATAATTGTGTCTTAGTGCATAATTCTGCTGAAACTTTAGGACTATGTATTTTTAGCATTTTTTTTTTTTTTTTTAATGTAGTTCCTATTTTTGACACACACACATATATATATATATATATTCTTTTTAACAGATATCAAATTCTAGAAATATAAAATACAAAAATAAAAGCAAGCCAAACACATAAAAATATATATATATATATATATATACCCCCGAAGTCATTTCAATTATGGTTGTTTTTATTCAATGTTGTCAATCATATAGAAATCAATTATTGGATTCATTCATGCAAGTGAGAGACTTTCAATTCACGTCCATTTCTTCAGATTTTGGATATTCTATTGACTTCAATGTATTAGATGGATTGATTTTCTATATGTGGGGGAAATAATTGTATTAAAAATATGAAAATAAATTATTTTAAATTAAATATTTGATATTTTTAATGCATATATATATGAGTTTTTTTTTTTTTTTTTTTTTTTTTTACTTTTCCATAAAGTATTTTATATTAATTATTAGTATTATTTTTTATAATTATAATTGAATAATAATGTTAGGAGATCAGAGCTTATATATATCATTTATTTATTTGGTTTCTCAAATGTGTTGGTGTAGCAGTAGCAATATCTAATTTTTATGCAGTAATTTGAGAAACCACGGGGCATCGTTCAATAGTCCATACTAACAAGTAATTTCGAAATAGTTTTGAAATTTCTATAATTATCTTAAACAATTTTAAAAATTTTGAAGTTAGATAAATGGCAACAAATTTTTATTTGCAGATATAATTTCGAAGCAAAACAAAAAAATAATAATAAATTTGCCAATAAACTTGTTTAAATTACAAATTAATTTTTCGAGGTAAATTGACAAATTTCCGATAATGCATTCAATATTTATTTTATATTTAATTTCTCACTATTTTTAAACCAATAAAAACAATATGATAAAAATTAATTAATACATTTTATTAACAAATATACATTATATTATTAATATTTGTATATATATATGCATGTATATTTATTACTCTTTATGTTTTGGTCCAAAATGTTCATTTAGATTTTTATAATATATTAATAAATAATAATATTTTATTTGTTAATGGTAGTGTAAGATGATGTTGACATTTTTTTTTTTTTTTTTTGTATTATATGTATAAATTAATTATATATAAATAGTATATTTGTAATTTATTTACAAATTAAAAATATTTTAACGTAAATATATGATTATTTTTATTATAGTAGAAAAAAATATTATGATGAAGGCAGACGAAGAGAACGTTGCTTTTTGCATGATTATGTCAGTCACATAACTAATTTTATTTTATTTTTCATTTTATAGAAGTTATTTTAGTGAATTCTGCATTTTAAGACTATATATATACACACGGTTACTTTTATATTAAATTATCTATTAATTTAATATTTTTATGAATAATATTTATAGCTTTCTATATATATATATAAATTGTTCGAATCAAATCAATTTGAAAATTAACATACACAATAAAAATTAAAAAATATACACTCTATGCCCCATTTAATTTGTTCATTCTTTCTTTATCCGTCCGTCAACATAATTTGTCTTTTTTTTTTGGAAATATAATTATATACTTTAATCATATTTTAAAATTTCTAATTTATAATTTTTTTATTTTAATTAAACTATTTAGTCATCTTAATCTTAATCTATAATTATTTTTATTAAATCATAATTATTTTTACAAATACACTTCATAATTACTTACAAGTTACACAATACCTAAAACTTTGTGCCTAAGCAATTGGACAATTTAAGTGGGACCGAGGGAGTATAATTTATAGAAAATAAAAATAAAAAAATAATTAATTAAAATATACATATACAATAAGAATGCAATAAAAATAAAATCCTTATACGTTAAAATTTATCGTAATTTTCTATATGAATTTTTCAAATAAAAAAAATTAAAAAATTTGAACATGGTCTACAAAATTCAAAATTCTATTTGTTACGTACGAAATTTAGAATTAGGTTAAAAGCCCAAGGTAAAAAGAAGAATGGGCCTGGCAATAGAGTTGGTTGAACTGGCTGAAGGACACCGTGTGGAAATCAAAGAAAAATAAGTTTATTTCTAAGGAAAAATATAAGTCTTCAGGTCGGAAGGTCCTCAAGACGGAAAGACCTCAGGTCGGAAAGTCTTCAGGTCGGAAGGTCCTCAAGACGGAAAGACCTCAGGTCGGAAGGTCTTCAGGTCGGTAGGTCCTCAAGACGGAAGGACCTCAGGTCGGAAGGTCCTCAGGTCGGGAGGTCCTCAAGACGGAAAGTCCTCAGGACGGAAGGACCTTAGGTCGGTAGGTCCTCAAGACGGAAAGACCTCAGGTCGGAAGGTCTTCAGGTCGGGAGGTCCTCAAGACGGAAAGTCATCAGGACGGAAGGACCTCAGGTCGGGAGGTCCTCAAGACGGAAGGCCCTCAGGTCGGGAAGTCCTCAGGACGGAAAGACAAAAGGGGGGAAGGTCTTCAGATCGGTGGGTCCTCAAGACGGAAAGTCATCAGGACGGGAAGTCCGCAGGTCGGGAGGCTTTCAGGTCGGGAAAAGGAAGAAAGTTAAGATCTCAAGAATTGATCCAAATCCAGACCGAAGTCGGGCAGACGCAGAGGTCTGTCAAGAGGAAGGTCGGGCAAGGAAGAGGTTCAGGCAGACGCGGAGGTTTTCGGTCAAAGACGGAGGGCAGCTGATGCGGAGGTCGGCCCAAGTGAGGTCGGGCGAAGAAGCAGGTCGGGCGAAGGATGAAGTCGGGCCAAAAGGGCGGAAGGTCTGTGGTCGGCTCAAAGAGTGAAATATTGGGATAATTTTGGTCTGCTGGGGACGCGTGTCAGCAGGAGAAGCGTTGGAAGACGGTTGGGAAGGAGACGTTGTAACCGTTCGGGTGACGGTTTTCGGTACGGTTTCCCAGAGAATATTTAAAGGCTTGGATAATCATTTGGCAAGGTATCTTCAATCAACTTCAACAAAGCAAAGTCAGATTTGGGGATCACCACTTTAAATTTCAGTCTTTTATTTTCCAGTTTATTTTCTGTACCATACAGTGTTTAGAGATTCCTAATCTCAGGCACTAATTAATCAAGTTTAAGGATATTTTCTATATCTTTGAATTTTACTTTATTTTTGTTGAAAAATTTACATCAACAAATATGGCGACCACAGTGGGAGCAAGACAAAATTGCTCATTCCAATTCCGGCGATAATTTCATACGTCTTAGATCCGGCCGAATCATCGGAAGGGTTATGGCAGGTTCACAACCGCAATCATCTTCGGCACCGGTGGGAGAATCCATTCCACCACCCATTGTGCCAAATGCCGGGGAAATCCCACAACCACCAACTGATTGGTGGTCTTATGTTCAACAAATGAACAACCAGCATACTTTGGTTATGCAGAATATGTTGCGTGAGCAACAAACGAACATGTTGCGTGAGCAACAGAGTCTGATGCAGAACATGATAGATCAAGCACTGTCAAGGGTTAGTCTTCAACCCACTCAAACGCCACCAGGAGTGTCACCGTCCAGACCACAGGCAAATTTCGCAGGGCCATCATTCGTGGATAGTACATTCCCAAGTGCCACAAATCCCAACCGAATGGATAGGGGAAAATCTCCTTTGACTTTTCCCAACAATGTTCCACTGGGACCAAGGGTTACCAATCCGCAGCCGAATAATACAAGGGAGGACAGGCCTGAAGGATATATACATGATCCTATTCATATTCCTGTGCAGGATCCGTTCCATGTTCCTGATCATCAACGCGTCCATGTAGATCCTGATGAGATTGCACATATATTAAGGGATCAGTATGGATTAACTCCTCAGATGGCTAACCGCCCTGCATATCAGAGACCTTTCCCAGAAAGGATCATTAATGAACACCCTCTCCCAAGGAATTTTCGACCACCCGACTTTCATGCATTCTCAGGGGAGGACGGATCTTCCACCATAGAACATGTTGGTCGGTTCACAGCACAATTAGGAGAAGTTGGCAATAACCCTTTTTATAAGTTACAGCTGTTTGGTTTACCTCTTACTAGAACGGCGTTTTCGTGGTTTGTAAGTCTGCCTCCTGGACAAATTCAGACATGGGAAGGACTGGAGATGGCATTTCACGCTAGATTCTTCAATCCTTTACCAGTTGTTTCTTTAACTGATTTACTTGAATTGAGACAGTATCCAGAAGAAACTGCTTCACAGTTTATAGAAAAGGTGCGATTGATGAAGGGACGATGTCCTACGGTAATCAGTGAGAAAGAGATGACCAATTTAGTGGTCCGGAATATGCATACTCGTTTAAGAAAGGCACTCACTGCCCTGGATGTTGAGGATTTGGCAAGTCTTGCATCCAAGGCAGGACGTCTTGAGTCTTTGTTCAGAGAGGAAGATCAGCATAACAGGCGTAATAGAGGCCAACATATGGCGAGTATGGGAACAGAAACATGTGACTTTGATTTTAATCAATCAGAAGAGATGGCAGCCGAAATCCTTTCTGGAAAACCTTATGTATGCCCTAAATTGAAGCCAGTACCAGGATCTGAAGGAAAGGAGCAACCGACGTTTGATAGTTCAAAAGCTGATGAAATCTTTGATATCTTACTGACTGATGGGCAGATCCGTATTCCAAAGGGGCAAAGACTGGCTACTAAAGAAGAAATCAAAGGGAGACCATATTGCAAGTGGCATAATTCTTTCACACATAATACAAGTCAGTGTACTCATTTCAGGAAGGAAATTCAAAAAGCCATCAAGACAGGTCGGCTCAAATACATCACTCTAGGTGTAGACCAGCAACCGTTTCCGAAAGTAACAACGGCAATGGTTGACATCCAACCAAGTTCGGAAACAGGGAAAAGTTCGGCCAATGATGGACAAACAGGGGAACGAACTCAAGTAAGCCCCGGAACAAAGAAAGGAAATCAGCCAAACAGCAGCCGACCGGAAGAACGACTCAAAGTTGTTGAAAGGCCAGTCGCTGAAAAATGGGACCGTCCGGACGGTTCTTTTAATGTGGAGGTGAAGGAAAAGGTTTTAGTGCGCGACCACCCGACCAGAAAAACAGGTTCAGTCGGGCACAATTGGGCTCGAAATAAAAAGCCTTTACCCGTTGATATAGATCCTCGTTTCCCAGGTATGAATCGTACACAGATTCGCAATGCCAAACGCAGGTATGCTGCAAAGTATGGGAAACGAGTTCCTTCAGCAAAACAACAAACCGACGAACAAAAAGCAGCCGACCACTTGGCAGGAGATCAGTCCATTAGAGTCTTTACAGAACAAACGACCAACGAGCAGGTAGCAGCCATTCAGTCTCCAGTAAGTCGGTCCAGTCGGGACTGGTCAGGAAAGCAACCGAACGACGGATTAGGCGCTTCCGACTATACCAAAAGAAGTTCGTCGGGACAGAGGAAAGATAAAGGAATGGCAGATGAAATAATTAGAGGTTTTCGATGCCAACATTGTGAACGGATCAACATCAATCCATCTCCTGAGGAATTCCGCATAGAATCTTTGACGGTTCAATCTCGGGATAAGACAAAGGAAGAACTTGTAACTACAAAGGAAAGTTCAAGATCTGTTAAATCTCGTCTGGGACCACGAATCCCTTGTCGAATGACAGAGATTAATCAGATGAGAGATGAACCGATGTGGGCGAGTCTGGTAGATGATACTATGGACGAACCTTTATGGGCATTCTTGGCAGATCACGAATTAGAGGAAACAGAGTGGGCAAAGACTTCAGATTCTGAGCCTCAGCCGGAGGCACCTTCGATTGTGTTTCCTCCTATTCCAGAGGGTGCGAACTCCCATTTGAAACCTCTGTATGTTAATGCTCACATTTGTGGGAAACCAATCACCAAGGTTTTCGTGGATAATGGAGCAGTCTTTAATGTTATGCCATTGAAGACCCTCAAGAAGCTAGGGAAAGGAATGCATGATCTGTCTCCGGTGGAATTCGAAATGACAAGTTTTACAGGGCAGCCGACCAAGCCGGAAGGCATGATGGTTGCCACAATTGAAGTCGGACCAAAAAAGATCTCCACTGTTTTCTTTATTGTGGACGCAGATACTACATACTCACTCTTGCTGGGAAGAGACTGGATTCATGCCTCTCAATGTGTGCCATCAACCTTGCACCAACAATTAATGTTCTGGGAAGGAAATCAGGTCTTCAAAATGGAAGCGAATGACAACCCATTTGATGTATCAGAACAAGTTGAAGAGTCAGTGTTTTATTCCAGTCATTTGGCTCCGATGTCTCAGTTGTATATGGCCAGGGAATACCCAAACAAGGGTTATAAAGTCACTGGCCAGAACTCGATGTTCTATTAAAGAACACCTTTATTGTATGGCTCATGATAAAGCCACACCCATTCCCATATAATTTGTTTGTTATGAATGATACAAGCTTAGAAGTATGTAGTTCTCTTATTAATAAGTTCTATTTAAAGCAGTTATTACATAAAGCAGAAAATAGTAAAGAGATTCTGGATGTTCACCTCCAAGAAGATGAACAATTTCGTTGGCCCGATTTATTAGAAAAAAAAGAACCAACAGCTTCATCACAAGACCCATTATTGGAGTTTAATTTAGGAACCGAATTGGTTCCAAAAGTGATCAGGTTAAGTGGTTATTTGTCTAAAGAGCAACAAACAATGATGCTCGAAGTTATTAGAAACAACATTGATTGTTTAGCATGGGATTATTCAGAGATGCCTGGTTTGACAAGAAGTCTAATAGAGCATCGATTGCCTATCAAAGAAGGATGTAAACCTTACAAACAACCTCCAAGGCGAATGAGCCCGGATCTAATGCCTCAAATCAAGGAAGAAATCCAAAAACTTCTCAAAGTGGGTTTTATTCAGCCTTGCCGTTATGCCGAGTGGCTGGCTAACATTGTGCCAGTGGTCAAGAAAAATGGTAAGATAAGGATATGCATCGATTTCAGGGATTTGAATTTAGCTACCCCTAAGGATGAATATGTGATGCCTATGGCCGACATGTTGATAGATGCAGCAGCAGGGCATAAAATCCTTAGTCTGATGGATGGTTATGCAGGTTATAACCAAATATTTCTGGCAGAAGAAGACATTCCTAAGACAGCATTCAGATGCCCAGGGGCTTTAGGTATTTATGAATGGACAGTCATGCCATTCGGGTTAAAGAATGCAGGGGCAACTTACTAAAGAGCCATGAATTCAATCTTTCATGATTTAATTGGCAGATCTATGGAAGTTTATATTGATGATGTTATTGTTAAATCTGCCAGTTTTGACGAACATTTGAGAAATCTTGAAGAGGCATTCGAAAGAATGAAGAAGTACAAGTTGAAGATGAATCCAACCAAATGTGCTTTTGGAATATCAGCCGGGAGCTTTTTAGGATTTTTAGTTCATGAGAGAGGAATTGAAATTGATGCCAATAAGGCTAAAGCCATTCTTGATAGTCGGCCACCCAAGACGGTTAAAGAAATCCAAAGTTTTTTGGGTAAGGTGAACTATTTGAGGCGTTTCATTTCTAATGCTGTTGGCAAGGTCAGACTCATTACTAAATTGTTGAAAGCTGGAAGACATGCTTTTGAATGGGGTCCCGATCAACAGAAGGCTTTAGATGCTATCAAGCAGGCATTGGTTCACCCTCCAGTCTTGATGCCTCCTAAACAAGGTCGGCCACTCAAACTTTATTTGGCAAATACATATGAAGTGGTTAGCTGTTTATTGGCACAGGATGGTGATGACGGGAAGGAAAGGGCAATCTACTATCTCAGTAAAACCCTTACAGGACCAGAACTGAATTACACTATGCCAGAAAAAATGTGTTATTCATTGGTCTTCGCTTGTACTAAACTTGAGCATTATTTGCTGCCCAGAAGAATTGAGGTCATATCAAAGGTGGATCTCATCAAATTGATTTTGCAGAGACCTACTATGAAGGGCAGACTCATGAAGTGGGCCATCAAATTGGCTCCTTTTGATCTTCAACATTCCCCTTTGAGGGCAATCAAGGGACAAGCAGTAGCCGACTTCTTAGCAGAATTCTCACAAGTCGGGTATTCTCTTTGTGATAATGTCCGACCATCTAGTTGTTCATCATATCTGGATAATCTACAGGTCGGATGTGTGCCTTATATAAGTACCAGAACGTGGTTGATGTTCTTTGATGGTTCTACCTCTGGAAACAAATCAGGGGCAGGGGTCTTTTTGCAAGGACCTGATGGTCAAAAGATCAATTTGCAACTACGATTGGAAGCCATGACCCATAATTCGGCAGAATATGAAGCTTTAATTTTGGGTTTGGAGGCTTTAATAGCCAGGAAGGTCCAGTCTGTAATCATAAGGGGGGATTCTCAATTAGTAGTCAACCAGGTAAACAATCAATATGTTTGCAACTACCCTCATCTTCGCAGATACAGGGACATTGTGGGTCGGTTACTGACAAAAATCTCAGAAGTAATAATTGAGTTCATTCCGAGGAAAGAAAACCAACGTGCTGATGAGTTGGCTCAAAGGGCCCGTAAAGGAATTCTGGAGGATATTTGGTCGGAGGTCAAGTCGGGCATAGAAGAAAAGACAGACCCAATGTGTGACCGAATGGTCGGGCAGGAGACTGTCGGACAGGAACCCGACTGCGAAGTCACGGTCGGGCAGGAGACTGTCGGACAGGAACCCGACTGCGAAGTTGTCGGGCAGGGGACTATCGGACAGGAGCCCGACTGCGAAGTTGTCGGGCAGGAGATTGTCGGACAGGAGCCCGACTGCGAAGTTATTGTCGGACAGGAGCCCGACTGCGTAATTACTATCGGGCAGGAGTCCGACGGCGAAACAGTGCCCGATTGGAGAACAGAGCTTATCATGTATTTACAGAATCCAGGTGCGAGTGTTTCGATTGCGACACGATTGAAAGCTTTACGTTTTCAATTGATAAATGGAATTTTGTATAAGAGATCATTTGAAGGTTTACTTTTGAAATGTTTGGGGTCTAAAGAAGCTCTAGAGGTAATGACAGAAGTACATGGTGGGATATGTGGAGCTCATCGGGCAGGTCTGAATATGAGATGGGCCATTCATCGTTTGGGTTTTTTCTGGCCAAAGATTTTTCAAGATTGCATACAATTTGCCAAAGGCTGCCAGGAATGTCAGAGACATGGAAATTCTTGGCAAAACCATGGCCTTTTAAATCATGGGCTATGGATATTATTGGTAAAATACATCCTGCTTCATCGAAACATCATTGTTTCATATTGGTCGCGACTGACTACTTTACCAAATGGGTAGAAGCAGTTGCTTTGAAAAATGTGGATCAGAAAGAAGTGATAGACTTCGTTTTGAACCAAATTATTTACAGATATGGTATTCCTCAGTCTATAACAACCGACCAAGGCCTGGTTTTCACAGGGGAAAAGTTCTCTAGTTTCTTGGCAGAATTCGGTGTTCGATTACATCATTCTTCACCTTATTATCCCCAAGCCAATGGACAAGCGGAAGCAGCAAATAAGATTATTATTGGGATTATAAAGAAGATGGTTGAAGGGAACCCAAGAAAGTGGCATTTGTTATTGTCTCAGGCTTTATGGGCACATAGGAATACCAGAAATACGGCCACAGGGTTCTCACCTTACCAACTCACGTTTGGTCAAGATGCTGTTTTACCAGCCGAAATCCGAGTATCATCTGGCCGAACAGAATTTACTGATGGCGATCTTACAAAAGAATACCAACAACTTATGTTGCAACAGTTGGAGGATTTGGATGTTAACCGTCTCCATGCAATAGGTCGAAGTGTGAAACAGAGTGAAATCAGAGCAAGGAGTTATGGAAAGAAAGTTCTTCACAGGACATTCCAAAAAGGAGACCTAGTCTGGAAGACCATTCTTCCTACATATAAGAAAACTGACCAATTGGGAAAGTGGTCACCGAATTGGGAAGGACCATACATTGTTCAAAAAGATATGGGGAATGGCGCTTTCATTATTGTAAATCATGAAGGGAGAAGAGTACATGATTGTATTAATGCTAAATATCTGAAGAGGTATTATCCTGCCTTTTCAGATAACAAAACTGCCTGAAACAAAATATTATTCAGAACCCATTTGTGGGGTTCGAACCTATTTAAAGGTTCATTTCTGTTAGTCATCATGTATTTGTGGGAAATTTTCTGTCTCTGAATCAGACTTTTCATCCCAGTGAGTGGATATTAATTCTGGTTCTTCTTCAATAAGATCTTCCAAATCTGGTCGGTACCTCTCCCATTGGCTTTGCATTTCGTCTAAATCTTGATGGGTACGTGCTTGCATGTCTGTTAGGGCTTGATGTTCACGGTCAACAATGGTGCGCAATCTTGAAAAGACTTTTCGTTGATTGGAAAATATATTATCCCAACCAAGATCTGGAAGTATGGTTGCTGCGTGATTTTCGATCATTTCCATGTGATGATGGAGGTCAGGAATGCGACCAAGGATGTCACGAAGAGGTTCAGACCCTTCAATGATTTTTTCCATCAGGCGGATGACGCGATGAATGGTTCTTCTTCCTCGTTGGGAGAATCGGAATTTGAAGTCTAGTTGCTTGAGTATATGTAACAAGTCTTCTGCATGGCCTCCAATAGGGTGATTACCTACAAAGAAGGGTTGAAGAACACCTTCCCAGTTGCTAGATGGAACATGAGGTCGGTCATTCGCCATGTTTGTTAAAACTTCAAGTGTTTTGATTTTCAAAATATGCCTTGGAATGTGTTTCTTAAAACATGAGAAACAATGTTCTTTTAAAGAAGGAGTTTGTTTCGATTCCTACTAAGTTGGAAATTGAAAGGTGATCCTTGTTTTGAGAGAAGAAAGAAAAAATGGATTACTAAGTCATATGTTGTTACAAAGGGGGAAGTATTACAACAGTGCCCCTAGGGCAGTTTTTATATGTGTCCATTTGCTTTCATCCCTGGATAGCCTTCTGGTATTGGCAGCCGTCTGATATCTTCTGATGAATTGGGATCGAGCTTGGGTTTTCAGCTCTTGATCCAATTCAGCCTCATTCTTGGTATACTTCTCAAGCAGACGCTGCTCATTGGTAATTTGCTTATCCAGGGTAGACTGTTCTTTCCTTAGCTCCCGCAATTCTGCCTCCTTTTTCTGAATAGCATCATCAACTTGAGCCTTCGTGCTAAGGAGACCGCCCAGCCTTCCAGTAGTCTGCTGAAGGGATTCTCGGGTCTTAGCCAAAGAATTCTCCAGCGTTGTTTGATCGAAGTCGGGCTGGGGGGTTTCGGCTGACAGGAGTCCAATAACTAGCACTTCAGTCTTGAGCTCCGTAAGTCTTTCCATCAGCCGATGCAGAATGGGGACGGCTGGTGAGTCCTTCGAACAGATTGGCTAAAAACAGGGTGCCAAGGGAAAAGAACCGACCTGACGCGATATGAATGGCCAGGTCGAGATGAGAAGGAAGAACACATTTGGAAGGGGAAACAATGACGTACCTACAAAGCCAAAAAAGGATAAAGGCAGTATGCTCCCGGTCGGTCACGGGGGTCCCTGGAGCCCCTTGCTGGTCGGTTGCGAACTTTGTCCAACCCCATTCCTTCACACCTTGTAAAGACCACCCTGGATGGTCTTCTGATGGCTCCTGCCCATCTAGGGCTCCCATCACAGGGTCTTCACCCACGACTGGGAGATGCGCGATCATTGCCACATCCATAAGAGTTGGACCAAAGGGGCCAGATGGTAAGAGAAACGTCCCATTTTCCGCATTCCAGAAGGCAGACATGGCCAAGAGCACCTTCTCATGCAGGTTGATAGGCAGGGTGGACAATAGTATTGCCTGGTCGATTTTTTGAGATCGCCATTGGGTCTGGAAGTGTTCTGCTACCCGTCGATACCAAGCGCGGTAAGGATCTTTTGGGTCCGTGAGATGGGTTTTGATGCTGTCTCGAATGCGAATTGCCTGGTAGTTAGGGTTGTTGATAGCCAAGGAATTTCGAGATTCCAAAACTTCCCTCATCCGATTTGAATCTTCAGGAGTAGTGCAATATGGGCGGATCGTCGGAGTTAGTACTTTCGAGGCTGAAAATGGGCCCTCTGGAAGGGTTCCGTCGAAAGGAAGGGCAGGAATGTATTGATTCGCCATGGTTAGAGTGTTTTGGGATTGTGATTCACAAAAGCTCGTATTGCGGGGAAGGAAGTTAATCAGGAGTGTTGCAGTAACTGGTGCAGTTGCTAAGAGAATTTTTCAAGAGGGTAGTGATGTATGAACTTCCAAACATTGATTGTTAAATGGCGTTTGAAAGTCCCTTGGCGGCGGGCAAGTTGTTACGTACGAAATTTAGAATTAGGTTAAAAGCCCAAGGTAAAAAGAAGAATGGGCCTGGCAATAGAGTTGGTTGAACTGGCTGAAGGACACCGTGTGGAAATCAAAGAAAAATAGGTTTATTTCTAAGGAAAAATATAAGTCTTCAGGTCGGAAGGTCCTCAAGACGGAAAGACCTCAGGTCGGAAAGTCTTCAGGTCGGAAGGTCCTCAAGACGGAAAGACCTCAGGTCGGAAGGTCTTCAGGTCGGTAGGTCCTCAAGACGGAAGGACCTCAGGTCGGAAGGTCCTCAGGTCGGGAGGTCCTCAAGACGGAAAGTCCTCAGGACGGAAGGACCTTAGGTCGGTAGGTCCTCAAGACGGAAAGACCTCAGGTCGGAAGGTCTTCAGGTCGGGAGGTCCTCAAGACGGAAAGTCATCAGGACGGAAGGACCTCAGGTCGGGAGGTCCTCAAGACGGAAGGCCCTCAGGTCGGGAAGTCCTCAGGACGGAAAGACAAAAGGGGGGAAGGTCTTCAGATCGGTGGGTCCTCAAGACGGAAAGTCATCAGGACGGGAAGTCCGCAGGTCGGGAGGCTTTCAGGTCGGGAAAAGGAAGAAAGTTAAGATCTCAAGAATTGATCCAAATCCAGACCGAAGTCGGGCAGACGCAGAGGTCTGTCAAGAGGAAGGTCGGGCAAGGAAGAGGTTCAGGCAGACGCGGAGGTTTTCGGTCAAAGACGGAGGGCAGCTGATGCGGAGGTCGGCCCAAGTGAGGTCGGGCGAAGAAGCAGGTCGGGCGAAGGATGAAGTCGGGCCAAAAGGGCGGAAGGTCTGTGGTCGGCTCAAAGAGTGAAATATTGGGATAATTTTGGTCTGCTGGGGACGCGTGTCAGCAGGAGAAGCGTTGGAAGACGGTTGGGAAGGAGACGTTGTAACCGTTCGGGTGACGGTTTTCGGTACGGTTTCCCAGAGAATATTTAAAGGCTTGGATAATCATTTGGCAAGGTATCTTCAATCAACTTCAACAAAGCAAAGTCAGATTTGGGGATCACCACTTTAAATTTCAGTCTTTTATTTTCCAGTTTATTTTCTGTACCATACAGTGTTTAGAGATTCCTAATCTCAGGCACTAATTAATCAAGTTTAAGGATATTTTCTATATCTTTGAATTTTACTTTATTTTTGTTGAAAAATTTACATCAACACTATTATAATATTATATAAAAACACTTGAAAAATCCATATACAATAAGAATGAAAAAGATTATTAGTAAAAAAAAATACAATAAATAATTTTAAAAAATACATATATTCTTTCTTTGGTTCTTGTCTTTCTTTTCTTAATTTTTTCCTCATGACACCTATGAATATTTTAATAGATTAGTAGACTAAAAAGAATATATAACAATAAGAATAATAGAACCAAGTTTAAAATTTTTAAAATTAAACAAAAAAATTGTTGTAAGAATTTCACAATATATATTAATAGAAAACACAATCCCCTTGAAAAATATGAGAAACAATAACGAATTCTATTGCAACTAAAATATAAAAAATACGAAAAATTTTAACATGAAAAACCTTTTTAAGATAAAATAAAAATAATGTGTCAACCAAATCAAAGAAGATATTACGATCAAAATATATATAAAAGTCCTTTCAAGAATATCGTGTAAACACGCTTCAATCACTACTGTATCAATCGACGAAAATCATAAACTTAAGAAAAATTAAGATCAAAATTATGAACAAAAAAATCGGTCACAATATGTAAAATTCTGGCCGAACTACAAATATCCGACAAATCTTACTTTTTGATTAAAAAGATCAACGAATGACGGACACTCCCTATAAATTTCAGGTTTGATCAGACAGTTAACAAAACATCGATATTTTTTTGTATCAAATATTCATAGAAAATATATTGATATAAGAAAAGAATATGATTTTTAAAAATAAAACCAAAAATATTAAAATCAAACAACTTATAGAATTAAACTTAAATATATATATAGATGTATGAAACCCTAATTTTATCCATATTTTTGCTATTTATTGTCTCAATAAATATGAATTTTTTTAAATTATTTGTTGTTATAACAAATTTTAATTAATTATTCAAACTTATTATTAAAAAATAAAATAAAACTTCAAAATTATGTGAGTTCACGAATTAAAACGTTTGTCAAATATGTATATATAACTAGCCTATTACCCGTGCATAGCACGGGTAATTATAGAAACTGTGATATTAATTTAATTTTATATTTTAAATAATAAATTTTATTTTATAATAAAATTTTGTATTAAGATAGCCAAAATTAATTTATATAAAAAATACAGTAAGTAAACCAAATAAAGAATATTAAGTAAGCGAATCAGAATTTCATAAATATATATTCCAATTTAAACTCAAACATAATTGAGATAAAAAATAATTATTCAAAATAAATTTGAAAGAAGTTAGTCGTCATTTTATAGTTGGTAGTCTTCAGTTGTAGACAATGTTCAAACAAAATACTAAATAATATATATAATAACGAAAAGAAAAAAATAAATAAATAATATTAAGTAAATAAATCATAAATAAAATAAAACTTATATATCATTTTAAATTCAAATCCTAAGTTAGATTTAAAATATTTATTTACAATCTTATTAAATGAAACATTACAACAAATTTTGAAATAAACTCATATCTATCGATAAAAAAAAAAATCTTGATTTTCTTATCGCATTTTCTCTTTTTATCATCCATTTGAAAAGAAACTTTAAACAATATATCAACAAAAAAAAGAAACAAATACACTAACAAAATTAAAACAAATATTGTATTAAGTAATAAAAATCATAAATTAAAAAATTCATATTTCAAGTGAAATCAAATATAAGTTGGATTAAACATATTTATTAACAATTCATAGTAGATAAAAACAAAAGACTCGAAATTTGAATATAATTTCAATTTTTCAACAAAAAATAAAAAATGTTTTAGAATAGTAATATTTTAAACCAAATTAATTACAAAAAATACTTATAGAATACGAATAAATAATAATTTATTAGTAAAAAATAAAAATAACAAAAAACAAATAACAGAATGCATAGAAAATAAAAATAAAAGTAATAAAATTAATATATAGTAATTGTTATAAATTACTAAAATTTATCTTAATTTTCTGTATCAATTTCTTTAATATTCTTTTAAATAAAATACTCTAGATTTAAATATAATCTACAAAATTAGAGAAAAAAATTATGTTAATATAATATTCAAAATCAAATCAATTAAAAACACATATTAAACAAGAATGATTAAAAAATTAATTAATAGAAAATAAAAATAACACAATGTATAATTAAAAAATACATATATATTAAAAATAAAAGTAATAAAATAAATATATATATTATAATTTTACCATAATTTTCTTTATGGTTTATTTAAATATTGTTTCAAATCAAAAGATTACATATTTAAACATAATCTAAAATATTGAAAAATAAACTATAATATAATAATCAAAATCAAATCAATTAGAAAAGAAATACTCGACAAGAATGAAAAATATTTTATTAGTAAAAAATAAAAATAATACAATATATAATTTTAAATACTACATATACAATAATAATGGAGTATAAGAATACTCAAAACTAAATAAATTAGTAAATGCGTAAATAATAAGAATAAAAAAATTTTATTAGTAGAAAATAAGGATAACACGGTAGATAATTTTAAAAAATATATATCATATCATATATCATATATTTATATATATAGCACAAGATATTTCAATTGGTGCACTCTAATAATTTTGGAATTTTTTTAATTTTTAAATAACTTCTTTTTTTTTTTTGATAAATTTGAAATTTTATTTTATTTTCAAACTAATTTTTGTTTTTATTTTGAATTATTTGTAAATTATTTTTCTAAAATTAACAAAATAACTAAACATATAGATATAATTAAAAATTTCACATATATTATAGGGATAATAACAAATTCATCAAATAATATCTTATAAATCTTTTTAAATCGTAACTAATCAAATCAATTTCCCAATCACATTCTATATAATTATTTAATTCTATAAATATATATATATATATGATGTGTATATCTATATCTATGTATATATAATTATCCTAACATATTTTCCGTATATTTTTGTTATTAAAATTCAATCATTATATATATATATATTTACATATACATATATTTTATTAATATTCGGTATAATTTTCAATTCCGCGTCTCATTACATTGTCTTCAACCTCGAGTAACTTAGAAGGGGAAGTTCGAGGAAAGATTCAATATCATTAATCTGTGAGACTATAAAAGTTAAAAGAGTAAGAAGGTATGTGAATACAAAATAATTATATAAAATTTATGAAACATCATAGAAATTATGATTTTTTATTTTTTATTTTTGAATTCATGTACTTTTGAAACTAGATAAATATGTTTTTCTTATGTATTTATTTTGTGTGTAGATGAATATTGTGCAAGCGGAACAAAAAATTGCTCGATTAAGACGGAGAAAATAACTTCGTTTGAAGGGTAGACCAAATCAGAACTTAGATTTGATAATTAATGATATCGATGCGGAGTGTCAAAAACTTTGGCATGTTTATGGACTTTCGAGTCAAGCTCCTATTTATCCAACTGTTATAAAAAAATATATATATATGAAAGGTTCTAAACTTTTATTAACGAAATCGAGTAAAAAATATTACACTAGTTTTGGTTTTTGAAGGCTTAGCCCCAAACCAATTTGGAAACACAAATCTACACAAAAACACACCAAAAAATGCGACGAACACAAACACACCGGCCTTTTACCTACGACACAAATAAAGATAACCCCCACAAACAAAGAAACAAGGTAAACATAAGCCTTCACGTTGAGAGAGCCTCTTTGCGGCTCAAATCAACAACACAGGGGTAAATCACCATGCCAATGAACTCTACAGAGCAAGAGGAAGGCAACCGTCGAAGAATCGCCGGAAAACGTCACCGAAAAATGGTGCGAGAGAGAGATGAGAGGAAAGGCTAGAGAGAAGGAGTTCTAGAGAGAAGATATGAGAGTGAGATATGAGAACGGAGGCCTCCCTCCCGTCCCTTATAAAGGTAGGTTAAAAAGGACGCGGGTCAAAACATGGGTCGCGGGTCAGGGCATGGGTAGGGCAGTGGGTTGCGGGCCATGGCAGGTCACAGACCAAGTAAGTGGATTATGGGTTGTGTCATAGGTTTGGCCCAGGTGTATTTGGGCTGCGAGAATGAATGTATTTGTGTATAAAATGGGGTGGATCCATGTGGACAAAAAATCCAACAAATTCTCCACCTGATTTTTCGTCCGAGTGGTTGGGGTACATCATCACCCATATATTTACCTGCATAAAAGAAAAGACATAATGTTAGTAAAAAAATATTAACTTAGCCTATCTACTACTCTAAGTAGTAGAAGGCTAATCAAAGGTATCACAATGTATGTATTTTATACATGATACACTGCCGACTCAAAAACGAACACAAACAAACACGGCTTAAAGATTTTGAAGATTTTAAACGAGATTTAGTTTGAAAATATAAAGATCTTCAAAAATATTTATCAAACTTTTAAGATTTAAAAAATCTTTTAGATTTTGACTCCCCAATTATAGATCCGCAAGGATCTTTAACAAAACTTTACAAAAATAGAGGCAATTTAACCCAATTTACTCTAATTATTTAAAGAAAGTTTGAAAACAAAATTTGTTTATAAAAAATAAAATGATTTTTCAACAAAATAATCAAATATAGACTCAAACTTAACCAAACTACACAAATTTATAGCGATTAAGTCACGATTAACATAAATCGCACTCGACCGAGGCTAGAGAGCACGGATCGAGTGAGATTTCGGTCGGTTTTAAGCAGATCTACAAGGAAAAGAATCTAAACACTTTAAAACAGTTCGATTCAACCAGATCCTTGATAGATCTAATGATTTACAACCAATATTAGATAGATCTACAAGGAAAAGAATTAAAAATACTTAAAATAGTTCGATTCAACCAGATCCTTTCGTAGATCTAAATATTTACAACCGAAAAACCGAAAAACAAAAAGAAAACTCGATTTCGAAAGCAAAAATACACTAAAATGCTCTGATACCACTTGTTATAAAAAAAAATATATGAAAGGATATAAACTTTTATCAACGAAATCGAGTAAAAAATATTGCACTAGTTTTGGTTTTTGAAGGCTCAGCCCCAAACCAACTCGGAAACACAAATCTACACAAAAACACACCAAAAAACGCGACGAACATAAACACGCCGGCCTCTTACCTATGACACAAATAAAGATAACCCTCACAAACAAAGAAACAAGACAAACAAAAGCCTTCACGTTGAGAGAGCCCCTTACGGCTCAAATCAACAACACAGAGGGGAAATCACTATGCTAAGGAATTCCACAGAGCAAGAGGAAAGCAACCGTCGAAGAACCGCCGGAAAATGTCGCCGGAAAGTGGTGTGAGAGAGAGATGAGAGGAGAGACTAAAGAGTAAGAGTTTTAGAGAGAAGATATCAAAGTGAGATATGAAAACGGCGGCCTCCCTCCTGTCCCTTATAAAGGTAAGTTAAAAAGGACGTGGGTCAAAACACGGGTCACGGGTCAGGGCATGGGTAGGGCAGCGGGTCGCGGGCCATGGCGGGTCACAGGTCAAGTAAGTGGATTGTGAGTTGTGTCATAGGTTTGGCCCAGGTGTATTTGGGCTATGAGAATGAGTGTATTTGTGTATAAAATGAGGTGGATCGATGTGGACAAAAAATACAACACCAACTACATACATGAGAAGAAGATATATTTGAAGAAATAGCAGTAGACAAATAAATTGTACGTATGTTTCAAACAATATATAAATATTTTATTATATATGTTAAATAAATTTATTTTTATTGATTAGGGAATGAAAATTCGTCCATAAATATTGTTTTGCCAAATTCATCACCACCAATTAAAGGTAATTAATTTTATTATTATTATTATTATTATTATTATTATTATTATTGTTGTTGTTGTTGTTGTTGTTGTTGATGTTGTAACAGCAATCCTAATCACCGTCTTCCCCATTTTATTCCCTCCACCCTCCACTTTTTTCCCACAAAATCCACAACCATCGTCCCTCATTTCTTAATCTTTTCTTCTTTCTTTTTATTTAGTTTTTATTTTATTTTATTTGTGTATATAATTATTTCAATTATAATTTATATGTTTTTCAATAGCACGGCCGTCTTTCTTCCAAAGAAGAAGTCCTCCACCACATCTAATTGGAGGTTTCATTTTACTTATTTTTTTCTCTATTATTATTTTAATTATAACATATTTATCAAATTATAATTAAATATATATTAATTTATATTCAGAGAATAATAAAATTTTTTTAAGAATTGTTCATAATTCGTTGCGTTTTCAAATGGTGGGATTATTGATTGGACATATGTACTTTGACCCAAAATTTACAGAATGTGACAAAGTTGTTAGGTTTGTTTTCTTGATCTTTAATATGGTTTCCGTTGGTTGATTTAATAATGATTGAGTATATTTATATGTATTCTTAAAAACTTTTATTTTTTATTTTTTATTTCTTATTTACGCATATAATTTGTTATCGTTTAAAGGCAGTGAAAGATTTGGCAAAACTGCCTATATCCCCCCTGTGGTTTGGAAACTCGGTGTCTTTTCCCCCTGTACTTTAAAAACTGCGTGGTTCTGCCCTGTGTTTTCAGAAACGTTGCACGTAACCCCCCAAATGTTAAAAGATAACGGAGGTTGGTATGCACGCGCAGATTAAGCGAGTATGACTAGGATTGCTTCTCCTAAAGTACCTAAATTACCTAATTTACCCTTATGACTCCCATTAAGTTTTAACACTCCCTTTCCACCTCTCCATCGATCTCCCACCAGCGAAGCAAACCCAAGTCCCCAATCTCCTCTTCGGTTCGCTTAGCCACAAATTTCAAATCTCCACGTACGAGTTTCTATTGAAAACTTGTTTTTGTTTTCCTCTCTTTTCTTGAATTCATTTTTCTCTTCAATTTGGTTTCTCTGTGGTTTGCGACTTATCTAGGTATGATTCTTCCTTAGGTAAGTTTTGTGAATGTGGGTATCTTCATTGTAGTAAACAAAATTGGTAGGTATTCTCTGAATCGAGGCTGAATGTTCGTCACTTTTCGCGATTTTGTAAATTGGTGTGAAATTTTGGGAATTTCCCAGTCTCTCTACCACTTTCGAGCTTCTGTAAAATTGAATTTCTTATTTTCCTTCAAGACATAGTGTCGAGCTTCTCTGATATTGTGTGAATCTGACGATTTGCAGATGTCTACGAGTAGTAATAATTCCCACTAAAAAAAAAGAACGAGTTTTGAGTTGCGGTACAAATGCCCAAAGTGCAAATATGGTGTTCTAGCTGCCACACGTGTGGTTGGTCCATCAAAAGAGACCGAAGGTAGATTATTTTGCAACTGTCGGATGGGGATTTGTGATTTTCTCCATTGGCTAGAACCTCTCAACAGAAGCCACGAGGACCGTGATATGCACGCGGAGACTGAGGTTGACTCCTACGTGTGTTTAGTTGATGAAGTAAATGAGATTAAGATGGTGAATGATCAGATCGTTTCCGAGTTGAAGGTGGTGCGACGCACTTTGAAAAAAATTATGACTGTTTTGGTTGTTTTCATTGTAATTGTGTTGTTAAAAATAGCACTTTAGATGGTCGAGTGTTGCTCATCGGGGTGTATTTTTCAGAGGACTAGTGTCGCTTATGTGGTCCTTGTAGTTTAGAAGGCGTAGTATCGGTCGTTCGTATTACGGTGCTTTTATGTAGTTTGTGCCTGCGATGATTGATGTAGTTTGATTGAGTCATGGTTGAATGACAAATTTTCGGGTTGATGTAGATGAGTCGTGTTTCTTTTGTAGTAGTAACCAGTTCATCTGTCTTATTGTCAATCAATTTGTTGCAGTAAACCACCCATCAGATACTAATAACGTTTACAACTAATATGAAACGGCGAAATTACATAATCGCTAAAAAAGTGTAAAATTACAAATTTCATAAACGCAATATGAAGCCATAATACTTGTAAAATTCCCTGCTATTAGTAGCACTAGCTAGCGGACAGGAGCAGCGTATACAAATAAAATCCAGCCCCCCGCAATGCAGAATTTCCTTTAAGTTTGGTTTCAAACGCTTCTTAATACAATATTAATACCTCACTACCGTCATGTCGTAGCGAACCAACAAACAAAAACACATCAACCAATTCGCTAACACAAAAGCGACATATGCAGTGGAATCCTAATAGATGTAATACCAATATTAAAGCTGAAAAATTTCAAGTCCAATACACAATTATGAACCACCACCACGACGAATGCGCGGTGTTTTCGAGAATCGAACAGATTTCAAGAGAGATGCGATGGACGCCCGCATGGATGATGTTGCTGGTCGTTTGCCTTTGTTGCCGGCATTTGTTCCTCCCTATTTGCAAATATGCAAACAAATAAATTATTAGGCGTGGCTGAGGTGTGACGAGAAAAATTGTAGTGGCACGAGTTTGTACATGATGTGGCTGTGAAGTAGTCCTTGCAGTGTCTTGGTCATTCGTTGAATCTCTATTCAACGTCGCATTCTCCTATATTGAATTATCAACAAGTAGTTAATATCAGTATGTATGCTAAAGTCAACGATATTTGTATGTCGTGAGTTAATATAGTACCTAACAGCGGTTTGGATCATCCTGAGTGTCACGGCAATCCGGCCCAGCTGCACTTGACTTATGTGTAGTCACCTGCAATATATAACATGAATTATGACCCCATATTTATACGACTACTCCAAAGCTAATATGATCTAGGGACTACTACCTTCGGAGGAAATGGAACATTTTTGCATCGTCTTTTGTTATGTTCTTGTTGCAAACACTTTGAGCATGTGGTCGTCAACCCTTTCCCAAAGGCTTTCTCTGGGTTCTTCTCGTCATTTCCATCACGCCTCCTCGCTTTCTTTGGTCTTCCCGTACGAATCTTTATTTTTGGGGAATCAACCGGCCCAAGGTGGCTTTCCTCATATTCATGCATGCTGAGGATGGGATTGATATGGTGACTGTATACCCATTCATACGTCTCCCTCCGGAAGCAGATGTCCACAAAATTGTCGATGTTAAGACGGTGGTGATCGATGGCTGCAATGGCGTGGCAGCATGGGTACCCACAAACTTGAAACATCCCACACGTGCAAGTCCTATGTCGTAGCTGAACCACATGATTTCATTGATAATGAAGTACCTCGATGTTTTCTCTACCTCCCCACGATGCAAAACAGTTCCTGGACTCTACCGCTGTTTGTCGATCTTCTTCACAAGGTTGGGGCAGATGGCTCTAGTGAATTTTTCAATCCCCACACGTTTCGTCTGTATTCGAACCATAAGGTTGCGTCTTATCCACTCCCAGATATCAACAATTGGGAGATCTCTCGCATCCATTATATACCGGTTGAAGGACTCGCAAATGTTATTTACAAGCACATCGCTTTTGGTCCTCGGCGAGAAGTAGGCGCGGTACCAATGGTGGGGGGGAAACTTCGCTCAACCACGCGTATGCCTCTTCTCCAATCCTGTGCACCACATCGTACTTTTGGATCTCTCATAATTTTCTCGTGCTCCTTTACACAATACATCGAAGCGGCAGACCATAAATACTTTTTCAGTGCAAGCCCTTTGAATCGAGCTTTGAAATTGTTGTACATGTGTTGGACGCAGAACCTGTGCTCTGCACGCGGCGCCCAAACAGATATGACCTCAACCAGCCCCTTCTGCCTTTCTGTTATAAATTCCCACTCCCCGTTCCTGCATTCGCCCAAATCGCACAACAGACGCTCTAGAAACCAGTCCCATGTCTTGAATTTCTCAATCTCGACAAACGGAAACGCTAGAGGATATATATTCTCGTTTGGGTCACGGCCAACTGCCGTGAGCAGGCCCCTTGTAAATTTCCTTTAGGAAGCAGCCATCCTACGACAACCATCCAAGAAACCATTCCTCAACCCCGACAGACAGTAATACATTCTGCGCAAAACAGGTGGATTACTGTCGCGATTTATATCCAATATAAGACTGGTGCCCTCGTTGTACTTACAGACAGTCGTACAGTAGTCATACAACCGGCGATATTGCTCTTTCGTGTCCCCTCGAATCATCTGCATTGCGTACTTTTTTGCTCGATAGACTTTATGCATACTAGCATCAACACGAACTTCCAGGCGAATCCTTTTCTTGAGGGCGGAGAGCATAATATCAGGGTTATCGCTTACGATACTCTTGATTCGTCTTCCTAGGTATTTGTAATCCGCTTGCGTATTTCGTGTTTGATGCGCACAAGTGTGAGTCCCTACATAATGTACATGCAAACACAAAAAACGTAATGTACAACTGCACCAATAAATATTGCCCGAACAAAAATGCACAAACAAGTGTTAGTACCTTTTAACGTCTTGATCTGAAATGTAGGCCCATTCATTACACATGATGCGTGGATCCTCCAAGCGTATCCCGTTTTGCAAACCGCGGTCACTTTTGTCCTTTTATTCTTTACGAAAAATATGTCCCATCCTTTGCGCACCGACCAATCCCTCAATGCATTCTTGTACTTCTCGCGGCTTTCAAACTTTAATCCTGCTTTTAAATCAAAAAAAACCTAAATCACGATCCTCGTCCCACTCATGATACATAGGGGCCGAGGTATGATCTATCCGAGGCGGCGTTCTTAGACATCCCTCATTGTCGCTGTCTGCATCGCTGAACCAGCCCTTGGACGCTCAAGGTGCTGCCATGAACCCACCCTCCTGCTCCTCCTCGTCCTCATCATCCTCTCTGTGAAGACCTTCAATTCCCTCGAAATCATGATCATTTTCGGGCAGTTCATCATCCTCCCCATCCAATCGGTGTATCTCTTCTTCAAGTCCCTCAAACCCAAATCCATCTCCATCATCGTCATCATCTTCTTCGCCGGATGTGATGCCATCCCAACATTCGCTATCGTCTCTAGCTGGTGCAGTGAACTCTCCCTCCAAGTCATCATCTCTGTCCGTTTGATCCTCAATGGCCGTGTCACAACTGTCCTCACGGTTGAACCTCCCATCGTGCTCACTATCTCCTCCGTCGAATCCCCCATCATATGAATCGTCCATAGCAGCCCGTTCATTGAAATGATAACCCGCACTATGTTGTTCCCATTCATCTCTACTTGGTGTAAAGCCGAAAGTATATTTCGCACAGTGCTGTTTGGCCTTTCCCGCACCCGCAAAATCTTTGTTGTAATCTGTCCACATCAGTTCATCCACACCAAGATGCCCTAGACCGTCCCCCCCCCCCCCGTACGAATCTTCATCATTGTCGTCGTAATTCCATGTTAGTGGTCCACTACCGCGAACATCATCACCCTCCTTATCCATTCCTTCACCCCCCCTCATCATCGGACTCTTCTCCTTCAGACTCCTCTCCTTCGACATTCTCATCACTCTCTTCATCCATTTCATCCATCCCTATCGTCAAACCCACCATAATATCGCCCTTCCCCACCGTCCATTTCCGAGGACTCAGAGTCCGAGTCCGAATCTAACTCCTCCACAGTTTCAGCTACTCGTTACCCTTCGCATTGTATAATTCGTCGTTCGGATCAAACCCCCCGGTCATATTTCTGCCAGTCCATGCAGCAGAGCACTTTCCACCCACGCAACCACCCTGGTTCTCATCCACAGACTCGTCAGCCTCTGAAGATGGAAGCTCAATAACCACACTACCCGTGGGAATCGGAAAATAACTTGAACTGTTATCTCCATGCCAACCAATGAGGGGCACTTTTTTTTCCAATCCTACTTCGCGCCACTCTCTATCGCATGTCGCAATGGGCAATCCAACGTCTTCTACATAAACATGTATATGCTTCTCCACATAATGCTCGCGAAACATTTCCAAGACATCCTCGTCGGTCTTCATTAGGAAAATAAATTTGGTGCTGAATCCGCAGGGGACCCCTTCAGAAGTGTGATACATGCAAACTGCAAGACTCTTTCCACCAGCAGGTCCGTACATATTCAGCAGGGTCCCATAATAAATCCTATCCTTGTCGATCTTTTTAAACAATACTTTTATACCGCCTACGTAAGGATGACCTGGGCTTTCCACTTGAAAATATCCACCAACCCATATGTAAATATCAATGTAGGAGTCTTCATCAATTGCTTGGAAACAACAAAATCCTGCAAGTGGGACAACCAAAATCGCGATTCAATCCCCGTCCGACTGACAGACATAAATAAACTATACAAAACAAAGAAAAGATGGTCCACCCCAGACAAAAAAAACAAAGTTTGATTAAAAAAATCAATAAATTCAGAACTTTACGCAGACAGGTAATGGGTTTTTGGGGATCACCATCGAACATGAATAAAAATGTACAATTTGAAACCCAAAATCCACTTCTATGAAAAATAGAAGAACTTCTCAACCCGAAGTTGCCATAGTCCGTGAAAGCAAAGGAAAAATGAAGAAATGCCCAACCCATGAAAAAAAAAAACCAACAAGAACGAGGTAGAAGATAACCTGTGAAATGCCATAAATTGCGATAACAAGTTGAATACCACCCGTGATATTGCTGAAGATGAAGGAATGGCAGAACGATTCCTGGCCGAAATTGCGACCGCGACCGTTGGGAGAGACAGCCGCCGCGGAATGGTGGTCGGAACCTGGAGTTTCGTCTCTGTAAATGGAGGTGCGGCGATTTCCGGGGGGATGGTGGGGATAAATGTCGGTGGGGAGGGGTAGGAGAGAAGTGAGAGAGAAGAGTTAGGTGGGATATTTAATTGAGAGGTATAACGGTCTATTACATATAAAATTTAACACCGTTAGGTTAAATTGATCAATGGGGAGAGTGTGCAACGTTTCTGAAAACACAGGGGAGAACCACGCAGTTTTTAAAGTACAGAGGGAAATAAGGCCGAGTTTCCAAACCACAGGGGGAACATAGGCAGTTTTGCTGAAAGATTTTCCATATGAAAAAATATTTTATCTCTTTTATATACAATTATTTATGCATATAATTTATTATCCTTCCTTATATAGTGAAAATTTTATAGTAAATTTGTTCTCTTCGACTCATAAATTTTAAACTTTATTATATAAAAAATTTTCTAATTAATTTTTTTTATCCATACTATGATACAAGAAAAGTCTAAAAAAAAAGAGAAAAAAAAAAGAATGAGAAAAAAAATAGAAGAGAAAGAAGGAAAGTAGAAAGATTATTTATTTTATCTTATTATATATAATAATATTATTAAATTAATTTATTTTATACATTGTGTTATTTTTATTTGTTACCAATCAATTTTTTATTCATTATTATTTAATTAATTTTGTTTTGAATATTATATTAAAATATTTTTCTCTAATTTTGTAGATTATATTTAAATTTCGAGAATATTAGAGAAATTCATACAATAAATTTTAATAATTTTAGAACTTTCATTTTTATTTTATATGCATTCTTTTATTAATATTATTTTTTTGTTATTTTTATTTTTTACTAATAAATTCTTATGTATTCATATTTTATATGTATTTTTTCTAATTAATTTGGTTTAGAATATTATTATTTTAATATTTTTTTTTTTTGTTGAAAATTGAAATTATATTCAAAGTTCGAGTCTTTTGTTTTTATTTCATGCGATTCGTTAATAAATATTTTTAGTCCAACTTATATTTGACTTCACTTTTAAGTATGAATTTTGTAATTTATAATTTCCATTACTTAATACTCTGCAATATTTATTTTTACTTTTGTTAGTGTATTTATTTTTTGTTTTTGTGTTTTTTTTTTATCGATAGATATGAATTTATTTCACAATTTATTGTAATGTTTCATTCAATAAGATTGTAAATAAATATTTTAAATCTAACTTAGGTTTAAATTTGAAATTGTATATAAGTTTTATTTGATCTATGATTTACTTAATATTATTTGTTTGCTTTTCTTTTCGTTACTATATATATTATTTAGTATGTTGTTTGAACATTGTTTTTAACTGAAAGCTCACGAAAAACTTCTTTAAAATTTGTTTCTATTTTTAATTTAAGAGTGATTATGAATAATTATTTTTTTTCTCTATTATGTTTGAGTTTAAATTGAAGTATATATTTATGAAATTTTCTTTCGTTCTCTTCTTTCTTTTTGATTTTGAGGGTCAGGCCTTTCTCGCTGATTCGTTTACTTAATATTTTTTATTTGGTTTAGTTACCGTATTTTTATTTATAGTTTATTTTTTATATAAATTAATTTGTGTTATCTTCATACAAAATTTTATTATCAAAATAAAATTCATTATTTAAAATATGAAATTAAATTAAAATATACTAGCCTATTACCCGTGCTATGCACGAGTAATTATAAAAATTGTGATATTAATTTACCATTTTATATTCAAACTTAAGTTAGATTTAAAATATTTATTTACAATCTTATTAAATGAAACATTTCAATAAATTTTGAAATAAATTCATATCGATCGATTAAAAAAAACAAAAATAAAAACAAAAACAATTAAACTAACAAAAGTGAATATAAATATTGCAGAGTATTAAGTAATAAAAACTATAAATTACAAAATTCATACTTAAAAGTGAAGCCAAATATAAGTTGGATTAAAACTAGGATAAACTATTTTTTTAGTCCCGTAACTGGAATCCCTTATCATTTTAGTCCCGTAAGTGGAGTATGTCACAAACTAGTCCCATAAGTGAAAATTTTTTGTTGTTTTAGTCCTCCGATGCCGGAGACACCCGCGTGGTTTGCCGAAGGCGAGGTGTCCGCCAGGTCAGCGACACCTGGCGGACAAGTTGATTTTATTTTTTATTTTTATTTTTTTAATTTTTTTAAAGTTAAACCAAATAAAAAAATTTTAAATAAATTTTTAATAAAAAAATTAAAGTCCACGTGTCCGCCAGGGACGGCGAGCCACGCCGGCGTTTCCAGAGCCGGAGGACTAAAACAAGGAAAATTCCTTACCTATAAGACTAGTTTACGACAGGCTCCACCTACGAGACTAAAATGATAAGGGGGTCCAGTTACAGGACTAAAAAAACAGTTTACCCTTAAAACTATTTATTAACAAATCATATTAAATAAAAATAAAAGACTCGAAATTTGAATATAATTTCAATTTTCAACAAAAAAATCGTATTAGAATAGTAATATTCTAAACCAAATTAATTAGAAAAAATACATATAAAATATGAATACATAAGAATTTATTAGTAAAAAATAAAAATAACCAAAAACAAATAAAAGAATGCATACAAAATAAAAATCAAAGTACTAAAATTAAAATATAGTAATTTTTATAAACTACTAAAATTTATCTTAATATTATGTATGAATTTCTCTAATATTCTCGAAATTTAAATATAATCTACAAAATTAGAGAAAAAAATATTTTAATATAATATTCAAAACCAAATCAATTAAATAATAATGAATAAAAAAATTGATTAGTAACAAATAAAAATAACACAATGTATAATTAAAAAATACATAGATAATAAGAATAAAAGTAATAACTAAAAATATTTATATATATATATATTTAAATTTACCATAATTTTCTTTATGATTTCTATAAATATTCTTTCAAATAAAAAAATTACAAATTTAAACATAACCTAAATATTGAAAAATATACTATAATATAATAATTGAAATCAAATCAATTAGAAAAAACAAATACTCAATAAGAATGAAAAATATTTTATTAGTAGAAAATAAGGATAACACAACAGATAATTTTAAAAAATCCATATACAACAATAATGGAATATTAGAACATTATACTTAGAAACTAAATAAAATAATAAATACATAAATAATAAGAATGAAAAATATTTTATATTAGTAGAAAACAAGAATAATACAATATAAAATTTTAAAAATACATATACAATAACAATGAATTATTTAGAACATTATACTCGAAACTAAATAAATATAATAAGAATAAAAAAAATTGATTAGTAGAAAATTAAAATAAATTTAATAATATTATTACATATAATAAAATATAATAAATAATCTTTCTACTTCTCTAGTTTCTCTTATATTTTTTTTTTCTCATTCTTTTTTTTTTCTTTCTACTTTTTTTCAACTTTTTTTGCATCATAGTATGAATAAAAAAATGAATTAGTAAATTATATGCATAAATAATAGTATATAAAAGAGATAATGATATTTTTTCATATGAAAAATCTTTCACTACCTTTAAATGATAACAAATTATATGTGTAAATAAACATGCTCAATCATCATTAAATCAACCAACGAAAACTACATCTTTTGGAAAAATAAAAGATCAAGAAAACAAACCTAAACTTTTTGTCACATTCTGTAAATTTCGGGTCGAACTACATATATCCAATATATCCAATCAATAATCCCACCATTTGAAAACGCAACGAATTACAAACACTTCTTGAAAATTTTGGATTATTTTCTGAATATAAATTAATATATTTTAATTATAATTTGATGAATATATTATAATTAAAATAATAATAGAGAAAGATAAATAAAATAAAAATTCACCAGGTATTTCAGCTAGATGTGGTGGAGGACTTCTTCTTTGGAAGAGAGACGGCCGTGCTATTGAAAAAAATATATATTATAATTGAAATAATAATAGACACAAATAAAATAAAATAAAATAAAAACTAAATAAAGAGAAAAAAATAAAAAAATAAGGGAATGAGAGACGGCGGTGTGGATTTTGTGAGAGAAGAAAGTGGAGGGTGGAGGGTTGAGGGAATAAAAAATGGGGGAGGACGGTGATTAAGATTTTTGTTACAACAACAACAATAATAAAATTAATTAAATTACTTACCTTCAATTGGTGGTGATGAATTTGGCAAAAGAATATTTATGGACGAATTTTCATTCTCTAATCAATAAAAATAAATTTATTTAAAATATATATAATCAAATATTTATATATTTTTGAAACATACGTACAGTCTATTTGTCTATTTCTATTTCATCGAGTATATCTTCTTATCGTTGTGTAGTTGGATAAATAGGAGGTTGACTCGAAAGTCCATTAAGTTTTTGATACTCTGCATCAATATCATTAATTATCAAATCCAAGTTCTGATTTGATCTATCATTCAAACGAAGTTGTTTTCTCCGTCTTAATCGAGCAATTTTTTGTTCCGCTTGCACATTATTCATCTACATACAAAATAAATAAATAAGAAACATATTTATCTAGTTTCAAAAGTACATGAATTCAAAAATAAAAAATAAAAAATAAAAAATCATAATTTCTACGATTTTCCATAAATTTGACATAATTATTTTGTATTCACATATCTTCTTACTCTTTTAACCTTTTGTAGTCTCACAAATTTATGATGTTGAATCTCTCCTCGAATTTCCCCTTCTAAGTTAGCTAACGCTTGAGGTTGAAGACAATGCAATGAGACGCGAAATTGAAAATTATAATGAATATTAATAAAATATATGTATATGTAATTATATATATAATGATTGAATCTTAATAATAAAAATATACGGAAAAGAGGTTAGGATAATTATATATATAAATACAGATATGGACATCATATATATATTTATAAAATTAAATAATTATATAAAATGTGATTGGTAAATTGATTTGATTAGTTATGATTTAAAAAGATTTATAAGATATTATTTGATGATTTTGCTATTATTCATTGGAACATATGTGAAATCTTTAATTATATTCATGTGCTTAGTAATTTTTTAAATTTTAGAAAAATAATTTACAAATAATTCCAAAGAAAAACTAAAATTATTTAAAAATTAAAAAAAAAATTGCAAAATTATGAGAGTGCACCAATTGAAGTGTCTTGTGCTATATATATATATATATAAATATATGATGATATGATATGATTTGACAAGACACTTTAATTCGTGCACTCTCATAGTTTTGGAGTTTTTTTATTTTTTAGATAATAAGTTTGGATAATTAATTAAAATTTATTAGAATAACAAATAATCTAACAAAATCCAAATTTATTGAGATACTAAATAACAAAAAAATATAGATAAAATTAGGGTTTCATATATCTATATGTACTCGTGAGAGATTAAGCCAAAATCGTCACAACAAAAATTATTATAAAATTTTTAGCCAGTAGAATAAAACGGCGATCCCTGCTTCGTTAACCGTTGGATCAATATGAAATTTTCAAGAAGTATTTGTAATTCGTTGCGTTTTTAATCAAACGGTGAGATTTTTTTATTGGATGTTAGATTTTTAGTTTTTTTTTTATCTTGATTTTTTTTTAAATTTTTAGTTTTTGTTGGTTGATTAAATAATGATTGAACGTATTTATATGCATTTTTGAAAAACTCTTATATTTGATTTGATTATAGTGAATTTTCTATTTTGTTAGGGATAATGCATGATTATTTTTTTTTTAAAGCTTGAAAGATTTTCTAGGTGAAACATTGTCTTATTTTTTTCATATTTTATTTATGCATATAATTTGTTATTATTTAAAAGGAATGAAAATTTTTCATATGAAAAAATATCATTATTTCTTTTATATATTATTTAAGCATATAATTTCATAACCTTTCTTATATAGTGAAATTCTTATAGTAATTTTTTTATTTTGACTTATAAATTTTAAATTTGATTATACGAAAATTTTTATTAATTAATTTTTTTTATTCATATTATGATGCACAAAGAAATATAAAAAAAAAGTAAGAAAAAAAAGAATGAGAAAGAAAAAAAATAGAAGAGAAAGAAGAGAAGTAGAAATAAAAAAAAAAAAAAAGCAATCGGATATAGTATTTTGTTTATTTTATTCTACTAATCGATTCTTTTTCATTCTTATTATGTATGTATTTTAATAATTCATTTACTTTTGAGTATAATTGTTGATGTCGATTTTCAACAATAAAAAGTAAAACCCAAAAATAAAAATTATCTTTGAATTTGATAAAATAAAATGCCTGAGATTTAAGAATCCCTAGACACCGTACGAAAAACTAGGAAAATAAATACTACAGACTGAAAAAGTAAATGTTGATCCCCAAAAGCAATTCACTGAATTTGATGTCGATTGAAGATAGTTTCTTTAGGTCATGAACAGACCTATTTAAAACCTATGTCAACCGCCACAACCAGGTCGTGCCTTCGTATCCGCTCGCCGGTTGTAACTTCTCTCAACCGTCTTAGAACTGTTTTTCGTCCGACCGGCACACCTGCTGCTACGTCTCCTCTTACCCGCCTTCCACTTGTCCGATCTGCTCACCTGTTGTAACTTCACTTAACCGTCTTATAACTGCTTTTTGTCCGACTGGCACACCTGCTGCTACGTCTCCTCTTGTCCGCCTTCCACTTGTCCGACCTCTGTGTCTGCCAATCTCATCTCTCTTCGCCCGATCTCCTTTTGACCGACCTCCGTATCGGCCGTCTCATATTTCTCCCCCCGACTTTCTTTTGTCCGACCTCCGTGTCTGTCATCGTATCTTTCTTCCCCCGACTTCTTTTTGTTCGACCTCCGTATCGGTCATCTCATTTTTCTTCGTCCGCTTCCTTTTGCCCGACTTCCGTATCGGCCCTCATCTTTCTTCGCCCGTCTTCCTTTTGTCCGACCTCTGTATTCACTGATATCCTAATCACAGGTTTCTCCCGAAAAAACCCATTTCTTAATAACACTTGGGCCGTTTGGCTTATATTCAGACCCATTTAGGATCTTACTGCCATTAATAGGCCCATTGAACTATACACTAGTCCACAGCCCTAGGCCCATTCTCGAAAACCCTGCACATTGGTTTTTTCTTACTCAACAACTTGTCTCCTCCCGCCTGACTCCTAAGCGTCACTTCTCGTGACGTTTAGGAGTTTGCAGTACAGTGTTATCATTACACTGTTTCATGTCACATCGTGGGGTTTATGTAAAACTCTTCTCTCACCCTTCCATATTTACACACTCAAAATCTTGAAATTCTCCTTTTTATAGGACTATTCCGGGTCTCCATCGGCTGTCCCTCAACCGACCTCCATCATCTGAGGCCAGGTTAGCCTCAGATTCGACCTCCATCATCTGAGGCCAGGTTAGCCTCAGATTCGACCTCCATAATCCGAGGCCACGTCAGTCTCTGATCCGACCTCCATTTATGGCGGACTGGTGGTGGCCTGTGCGTTGGTCGATCTTGCACTACCATTTTGTCCTTTAACTCCACTTTGAAGGAGCCATCTTTTCTGTCTCACTTCTCAGGCACCCTATTTTCGTAGATTGTGAACTTATCATCCTGGTCAAGCTCTTGTTCCTTTGGCTTGCACTCCTTCCGTTTGTTGTCTCATTCATCATCCTTTTGTGGGCTCTGTGAAGAACGCACAGAGACCACTGCTGCAGTAGTTACTTTTGGGAAAGGCTGCTGCTCCACTCTCATCGTCACATATTTGAATCTTCCAGCTTTGATTGCCCTCTGGATTTCCTTTCAGAAGTGCGTACACTGGTTTGTGTAATGCGTAAAAGAGTTATGCCACTTGCAGTATGGCCTTCCCTTTATCTCATCCTTTGTTGCCAACCGTTGCCCCTTCGGTATACGAATTGGCCCATCCGCTAGTAGAATATCGAAGATTTCATCTGCTTTGGATGCATCAAACGTCGGTTGTTCCTGCTCTTCTGCCCCTGGAAGGGGCTTCAATTTGAAACATACGTAGGGCTTGCTGTTTACAATTTCAACCACCATTTCTTCAGCACATTCCCCTTGTTCGTCGTCCGGTGTATACATCTTTGTATCGACACTGGCCATTTGGCGGAAGTTGTGATCCTTTTCTCTAAAAAGGGATTCTAACCTCCCCGCCTTGGATGCTAAACTGGTCAGATCTTGAACATCGTGGGCCGTTAAAGCCTCCCGCAGTCGTGTATGCATATTCCTAACCACCAAATTGGTCATCTCACTCTCCTCAATGATTATCGGGCAACGTCTCTTTATTAGTCGTATTCGCTCTATGAATCCTCCGGCATTTGCCTGATTTCCAGGAGGTCTGTGAGTGAGACTATCGGAAGAGGATTAAAAAATCTTGCATGAAAGGCCGCTTCTAAGCCCTCCCAAGTTTGCAATTGTCCTGGTGGAAGATTAGCAAACCAGGAAAAAGCTGTTCTGGTGAGCGACCATCCGAACAACTGCAATTTGTGAAACTGATTATTGCCCACTTCTCCTAGTTGAGCTGTGAAACGTCCCACATGCTCAATGGTCGATGATCCATCCTCTCCCGAGAAGGAGTAGAAATCAGGTGGCCTGTAATTCCTCGGGAGAGGATACTCACTGATGATTCTTTTTGGAAATGGCCTCTGATATGCCAACCTGTTCACCGTTTGAGGATTCATTCCAAAATGTACCCGCAGAACTTGAGTGATGTCTTCCGGATACACTATGGGTGGAATAGGATCGAAAACAGGAATGTGATTATGAGTCTGTCCCCCCAACCTCTCTTCCCTAGAGAAGGCTGGCTCGGTTGGGATGGATTATGAGCCTGTCCCCCCCAACCTCTCTTCCCTAGAGAAGGCTGGCTAGGCTGGGATGGGATTATGAGCCTGTCCCCCCAACTTCTTTTCCCTAGAGAAGGCTGGTTCGGCTCTAACAGTCAATGGAACATTATTTGGGTATGTTAGAGGAGTTTTTCCTCTATCAACCCTAGTAGTAGCACTTGGAAGGGAACTGTCTACATATGAAGGCCCTGCGAAATTTGCTTGTAACCTGAATAGTGACATCCCTGAGGGTGACTGGGTGGGTTGAAGAGTAACCCTTGATAGAGCTTGATCTAACATGTTCTGCATGAGATTTTGTTGCTCACGCAACATATTCTGCATAGCCAAAGTTTGCTGATTGTTCAAATGTTGAACATACGACACCCAATCGGCAGGTGCTTGGGAGACTTCCCTTACATTTGGCATGACAGGTGGTGAAATAGTTTCTCCCGCCGGTGTTGAAGAGACTTGGGGTTGTGAACCCGCCATATGGATCCTTCCGATGATTCGGCCGGATCTCAATCGTATGAATTCTCTCTTGACGTAGGATCAGCAATTTTGTCTTTCTCCCACTGTGGTCACCAATAATATTTGGGTAAACTGTTTTTTTAGTCCCGTAACTGGACCCCCTTATCATTTTAGTCCCGTAAGTGGAGCCTGTCGCAAACTAATCCCATAAGTGAAAAATTTTCGCTTTTTTAGTCCTCCGGCGCCGGAGACGCCCGCGTGGCTCGCCGGAGGTGACGTGTCCGCCAGGTGTCGCTGACCTGGCGGACACGTGGATTTTTTTTATTTTTTTCATTTTTTAAAAACTTATTTTTAATTTATTTTTAATTTTATTTGTATTTTTTTATTTGGTCCAATTAAAAAAAATGAAAAAAATAAAATAAATATGGTGTCGTTGACCTGGCGGGACACTTGGCGGACACGTCACCTCCGGCGAGCCACGCGGGCGTCTCTGGCGCCGGAGGACTAATACAACGAAAACTTTTCACTTATGGGACTAGTTTGCGACAGGCTCCACTTACGGGACTGAAATAATAAAAGGGTCCAATTACGGGACTAAAAAAATATTTTACCCATAATATTTTAATATTTTTTATTATTATTGTATATGTGTTTTTTAAATTATCTATTGTATTATTCTTATTATCAACTAATCAAATATTTTTCATTGAGCATTTGCTTTTTTTTCTAATTGATTTAATTTTAATTATTATATTAGTATTATATTATAGTTTTCAATATTGTAGATTATATTTAAATATTTAACCTTTAGATTTGAAAGATTATTTGGAGAAAACATAGAGAAAAATTATGGTAAATTTTAATATATATATAATTTATGTTTATTTTATTATTTTCATTCTTATTATATATGTATTTTTAAATTATATATTGTGTTATTTTTATTTTTTACTAATCAATTTTTTTTATTTATTTTTATTTAATATGTATTTTTTTAATTAATTTGATTTTGAATATGATATTAAAATATTTATCCCCCTAATTTTGTATATTATATTTAAATTTCAAGTATTTTTATTTAAAAGAATATTAGAGAAGCTCTTACAAAAAATTAGGGTAAAGATTAGTAATTTATAAAAAATCTATTTTTATTTTATTACTTTCATTCTTATTTTGTATGCAATTTTTATTTATTTTTTATTTTTTACTAATTAATTATTCTTTATTCTTATTTTAAATGTATTTTTTCTAATTAATTTGGTTTCAAATATTATTGCTCTAATACATTTTCTTTTTCAAAAATTGAAATCATATTTGGAATCTTTTATTTTTAGTCTAATATAAATTGTTAATAAATATTTTTAATCGAACATATGTTTGAATTTCACTTTAAATATAATTTTCATTATTTAATATTATGCAAATTTGCTTTTTATTTTTTTTAGTGTATTATTATTATTATTATTATTATTATTATTATTATTATTATGTTATTTTTTTTTTGGTCTATCTTTTAAACTTTCTTTTCAAATTGGCCAATAAAAAAATAGATTTTTTTTTCTTCAATTGATATGAGTTTACTTCAAAATTTATTGTAATTTTTTATTTAATAAGATTGTAAATAAATATTATAAATCTAACTTAGGTTTAAATTTAAAATAATATATAAGTTTTATTTGATTTATGATTCACTTACTTAATATTATTTGTTTGTTTTTCTTTTCGTTACTATATATATTATTTAGTAGGCAAAATTGTTCATAACTACTTTGTGATTTTGAAACTCAACGTAAATCCCCTTTACTTTAAAAATTGGGTAACGTCCTTTTATATTTTAAAAAATATTGCTTAAAACTCATTCATGGTTTCAAAAACTTAGCATAAATCTCCGCATTTACTTTAAAAATTGCATGAAGCTCCATTATACTTTAAAAATTGTTGCATATATAGTAGGAAATCATTTCCTCATAACACAAAGGAAGTTTTATGGTGGTGGGGTTTTATGCAACATTGTTTGAAGTATAAGTGAGTGTTATGCAATTTTTAAAGTATAGAGAGTTTTTATACTGAATTTTGAAACAAATGGGGAGTTACGAGCAATTTCATCTATTTAGTATATTGTTTTAACGTTGTTTTCAAATGCAGGCTAACAACAATATATAAAATGACAACAAATATTTATAACTTCTCTTATTTCTCGTTGATTAGTACAAACTTTTTTTAAATTAAGTTTGATTTTTAGTTTAAGAGTGATTATGAATAATTATTTTTCATCTCTATTATGTTTAAATTAAATTTGAAATATATATTTAAGAAACTTTGATTCGCTTACTTTATATTTTTAATTTGGTTTAGTTACCGTATTTTTTTATTAATAATTTATTTTTATATAAATTAATTTAGACTATCTTCATACAAAGTTTTATTGTCAAAATAAAATTTATTATTAAATATAAATTAAAATTAAATATCACAATTTCTATAATTACTCGTGCTAGGCTAGTATATACATACTAATCTATTACCCGTGCTATGCACGAGTAATTATAGAATTTATTATATTAATTTAATTTTTATATTTAAAATAATAAAATTTATTTTGATAATAAAATTTTGTATGAAAATAGCCAAAAATTAATTTATATAAAAAATAAACTATAGATGAAAAATACGGTAATTAAATCAAATAAAAAAATTAAGTAAGCGAATTAAAATTTTATAAATATACTATTACAATTTAAACTCAAACATAATAGAGATAAAAAAAATAATTAGTAGAAAATAAGATAGCACAACAGATAATTTTAAAAAATACATATACAATAATAATAAAGTATTAGAATATTATACTCGAAACTAAATAAATTAGTAAATAAATATATAATAAGAATAAAAAAAATCTATCAGTAGAATATTAAAATTAATTAATAAAATTATTATACATAATAAAATAAAATAAAAAAATAAAAAGACAAAATACTATACCTGATTTTTTTTTTCCTTTCTACTTCTCTTCTTTCTCTTCTATTTTTTTTCTTCTCATTCTTTTTTTCTCTCTTTTTTTTTTAAAGATTTTTTTTTCATCATAGATAAAAAAAATTGTTTAGTAAAAAGTTTCATATAATTTAAAATTTATAAGTCAAAGAAAAAAAATTTATTATAAAATTTAGGAATGATAAAAAATTATATGCATAAATAATATATAAAAGAGATAATGATATTTTTTTCATGTGAAAAATCATTCACTTTCTTTGAACGATAAAAAATTATATGCGTAAATAAAATATGAAAAAATAATCACGTGAAAACCTTTAAAAAAGGTAAAAGAAATAAAAAAATAAAAAATCACGCGTTGTCCAAACCAAAAGTAGAAAATTCACAATAATGAAATAAAATATAAGAGTTTTTAAAAATACATATAAACATGCTTGATCATCATTAAATCAAGCAACAAAAACCACATATTTTAAAAAAACAAAGATAAAAAAATAAACCTAAAAACTTTGTCATTTTGGTCGAACTACATGTATCTAACCAATAATCCCAACGTTTGAAAAAGCAACTGTAGACAAAAAATTGTATTATTTTTAATATACACAAAATTGTACAAATTATATTTGATTTGAATTTAAAGTGGGTCCTATTCTCTAAATGGGTCATTTGATTCCCCTTCCGGGTCGATTTGTTTTCCAACTTAGTTTTCTATGGCTTATTTGATCCGAAGAGATTTGGTCTTCGGTTTGATTTTTCTGAACTTTGGAGAGCTTTGGTCTCCGTGCAGGCGATTTGATCATCGGCTTTGGATTTGATGTCCTCTTTGGATTATCCGAGGCTTTGATCTTTTATTTAGCTTTGCTGCCTTCTGGAGAGCTTTGGTCTCCGTATAAGCGATTTGATCATCAGCTTTGGATTTGGTGTCTTCTTTGGACGAACCGAGGCTTTGACCTTTGATTTGGTTTTGCCGCCTTTTGGAGAGCTTTGGTCTCCGTGTGGGCGATTCGATCGTCAGCTTTGGATTTGGTATCTCCTTTGGACGATCCGAGGCTTTGATCTTTAATTTGACTTTGCCGCCTTTTGAAGGGCTTTGGTCTCCATGTTGGCAAATTGATCATCAGCTTTGGATTTCGTGTCTTCTTTGGACGATCCGAGGCTTTGATCTTTTATTTGGCTATGCCGCCTTTTAGAGGACTTTGGTCTCTGTGTGGGCGATCTGATCGTTTGCTTTGGATTTGATGTCTTTTTTAGATGATCTGAGACCTTGATCTTTGAAGAGGTGGATTTGGTGCTCCATAACAATTTTGACGGCATGTCCCTTTGACTTTTTGATCGAAGAGGGCCGAGTTGATACTTTGGTGAAGAATGCGATGAACACCTTGAAGCTTTGGGATGAACTTTAGATGTTCTTCCTTGGCTTTGATGGATTCTTCAACGGTTTTTTAAGCTTTGATCATTGAAGAGATTGATTTGGTGCTCCATAACACTTTTGGTGGTGTGTCCCTTTGACTTTTGAATCGAAGAGGGCCGAATTGATGCTTTGGTGAAGAACGCGATGAACATCTTAAAGCCCTGAGAGGAACTTTGGAGACATTCCCTTGACTTTAATGAATTCCTCAACGTCTTTGGAAGCTTTGATCCTTCCTCCGGTTTGACATATGACAAAGAACATTAACTTCATCGATTCGTCAACCAATATTTGATCATTTGTCCAAATTAGTGACTTTCGATGAAAGACGCTTCAAAGGACCCAAAAAACATGAAGAACAATACAGAGAGAGTCTAGAGACTTACCCCTTTACTTGAATCCTCGATGTAACTTCGGTGTCTCAAATGAACTGACCATGGCTCCTATTTATAGGGATGGGTGACTTTGTCTTCCTTTTTTAATGATGCCACGTGACGCGTTTTGATTTGCCAATAGGAAGATTTTATAATCTTTCCTTTTCCATCAGATGCTCTTTTCCATTCTTGACGGATTTGATTGTGCACTTTCCTTTATCGCCAAGATCTTTATATCATTGCCTTTTTTCGGAAAATATTAATTTATATACTTCCTTTATTGACAAGATTAATTTATTTTGCTTCCAAATTTATTATGACTCTATTTATGCACGTAATATTCGTACGATATCTTCTATTTTAAGCAGATTTTTGCATTAATGGTTGATATTTATTGTACAAAAATTAACATATGTGCATAATTAAATACCATATATTTATTTTATTGAAATTTTATTTTCTTTTAAAATATATGATATTTAATTGATTTTAGACATATATTTTTAGTGTCTACAGCAACTAATTACGAATACTTCTTGATAATCAAGCAACAAAAACCACATACTTAAGAAAAATAAAGATAAAAAGATAAACCTAAAAACTTTGTCATTCTGGTCGAACTATATGTATCTAACCAATAATCCCAACATTTGAAAAAGTAACAAATTACAAACACTTCTAAAAATTTTTTGATTGATCGGGATCGCGTTTTTCCGAACATACGCAATATTGGACGAAAATCTGATAATAATTTTTGTTAGTGTGATTTTGGCTTAATATATATAGATATACAAAACCCTAATTATATATATATATTTTATTATTTATTATCTCGATAAATCTGGATTTTGTTAAATTAGTTGTTATCTTAACAAATTTTAACTAATTATCCAAACTTATTAAAAAGGTATATGGTATAAACTAGAGAAAAAGAAATAACAATAAAAAATAAACAAAGAAAAAACGAAATAAGAGAAACGAAGAACATATAAAATTAAAATTACAAATTTTTTTTCCAACATCTCATTGGTTCTCTTCCGACACTCACTCCTAAATTTTATTTTTTAATATCGCATTTTTTTTTTCATATTTTATTTATAAATATAATTTTGTTATTGTTCCTCGTATTTTTACTAAGGGATTATGTTTTTCTATTTATATATATATAGTAAATTCTAACAATGAAATTTTTTTGATTAATTTTTAAAATTTCAAGCTTGATTATACATAAATTAACTATCTTATTTATTGATTCTATTATTTTATTGTTACGTATTATTTTTAGTTTCTACTAATCCATTCTAATATTTTTATTGTGATACAAAAAACATAATTAAAAAAAAAATAGTTGAGAAGCAAATAAAGAATACAATATATGTATTTTTAATTATTTATTGTATTTTTTTTACTAATTAATTTTTTATTTTAATTGTATATGTTATTTTTTAAAATTGATTTGGTTTTTAGTATAATATTTTAATGAATCTTTCAATTTTATAGATTATGTTTAAATTTTGAGTTTTTTTATATGAAAGAATATTTGGAAAATCCATATAGTAAAATTAAAATTATGATAAATTTAAAAAAAAATTATTTTTATTATAGTAATTCTATTTTTATTGTATATATATTTTTTTAATTATCTAGTTCGTTATTTTTTTTATAAATTATTTTTTTTTAAAATTTTTATTGTGTATAATATTTTTTAAATTGATTTGATTCGAATAATATATTCTCTCTATCTCAGCTAGATTGTTCTATTTAACTTAGACACATAGTTTTAGTATTATGTAATTAGTAAATAATTAGAAAGTGTATTAGTGAAAATAATTATGATTTACTAAAAATAATTATAGATTAACATAATGATGACTAAATAGTTTAATTAAAAAAAAATTATAAATCATGAATTTTAAAATACGAAATGTATAATTATATTTTCAAAGAAGAAAATGTCAAATTATGTGGTACGGACGAAAATGGAAATATAAGACAAATTAAGTGAGACATATGAATATTATATATATAACTATAAATATTACTCCCTCCGTCCCAGCTAATTTGTCTACTTTAACTGGGTATTGAGTTTTAGGCATTATATAATTAGTAAGTGATCAAAAGTTTATTAGTAAAATAATTAAATTAAAATATAATTTAATATGAAAATAACCCGTGCATAACACCGGTTATAAGCTAGTTATATTATATTTTTAATATTGTAGATTATTTGGAGAAAGCATAGAGAAAATTATGGTAAATTTTAATATATACATAATTTATTTTTATTGTATTATTTTCATTCTTATTATGTATATATTTTTGAATTATATATTGTGTTATTTTTATTTTCTACTAATCAATTTTTTTATTCATTCTTATTTAATATGTATTTTTTGATTGATTTGATTTTGCATATTATATTAAAATATTTATCCCCTAATTTTGTAGATTACATTTAAATTTCGAGTATTTTATTTATAAAATATTAGAGAAATTCATATCGAAAATTAGAATAAATTGTAGTAATTTATAAAAATTCTATTTTTATTTTAGTATTTTCAATTCTTATTTTGTATGCATTTTTTATTTGGTTTTTGTTATTTTTATAATTTACTAATCAATTCTTATTTATTCTTATTTTATATTTATTTTTTCTAATTAATATTGTTTCGAATATTACTATTCTAATACGTTTTTTGTTTTCCAAAAATTGAAATTATATTTAAATTTCGAGTATTTTATTTTTTTGTTTTCCAAAAATTTACTTAATATTATTTGTTTTTTGTTTTTCTTTCGTTACTATATATATTATTTAGTATATTTTTTTTAACATTATTTTCAAATGCAGACTAACAACCATATATAAATGACGACAAATATTAATAATTTCTCTTATTTCTCATTGATAGGTACAAACTTCTTTTAAATTAATTTTGATTTTTAATTAATAGTGATTTTGAATAATTATTTTTTATATCTATTATGTTTGAGTTTAAATTGAAATATATATATTTATGAAATTTTGATTCGCTTACTTAATATTATTTATTTCGTTTAGTTACCTTATTTTTTATTCATAGTTTATTTTTTATATAAATTAATTAGAAATTTTGATATTTAAGTTTGTTTTATATTTTAAATTATAAATTTTATTTTGATAATAAAACTTTGTAGGAAGATAGCATAATTACCCGTGCATATCACGCGTAATAAGCCAGTACGTATATTTGAGAATGGTATAGACTTCACCATTCTCAATTTCTACCCCGAATAATTTTTAAATTTTTTTTTAATTAAAAATATATATTACTAGTGTGTAACCCGTAGAATGCATGAATTATTTTTATATTAAATTAGTATATTGATTTAAAAGTTTTTATAAATAATATTTATAAAAATATATATATAAATGTATGTAACTCTTTTTTTATCCGTATTTTTAAAAACAAAATAAATTTCTAAAATCGAACAATTTATAGAATTAAAAGTATGTATATATATAGATGTACGAAACTCTAATTTTATCCTTATTTTTGTTATTTATTATCTTTATAAATTCTAATTTTATTAGATTATTTTTTATTCTAATAAATTTTAATTAATTATCTAAACTCAATATTTAAAATATTAAAATAAAATTCCAAAATTACGTGAGTGCAGAAATTGTATTGTCTTGTCAAATATATATATATATGATATATGATATGATGATATACATTTCATATATTTTAAGTGAGTTTATTATTATTATTATTATTATTATTATTATTATTATTATTGAATGGTGGGTTGTATGGGATATTTTTTGAAAATAAACAATATCATATTTTTTCATAGAATTGAGAAGATAGTATAATCATTATAATAATAAATTGAAAAAAAAAATTCAAAATAAATTAAAGACTGCTCTTTCTATTCTTTTAGAGTTTGTTGATTTAATTAGTTATAATAATAATAATAATAATAATAATAATATTATGTCACCCTGCACTTTTCTATAATATATATATACACTACAAGAAAATAGCATTTTAGAGACGGAAAAACTCCGTTTCAAAATCTATTTTTTCCGTTACTAATGACATTAGAGATGGAATTAGAAACAAAATAAATTCCCTCTGCAAAGTTCTCGTAGCTAACACTATTTGTTCCTAATTCCGTCCCTAAATTAGATATGGAATTAGGAACGAAATTAAAGACGAAATTAAGGACGGAATTTTCCATGCCTAACCTAAACCAAAATGTGGTCATAAAGTCAATGACGGAAATTTCCATCGCGAATTCCGTCCCTAATTTAAGGACAGAATTAAAGATAAAATTAAGAATGAAATTAGGGACGAAAATTTCCATTACTACACAAACTACAAATTTCGTGCCCAAAATAGTGACGAAAACATTTCGTCACTATTTCTGTCCCTAATTTCGGGATGGAAATTTAGGACGGACAAAATTCGTCACAAATTCCGTCCCTAATTTTACACAATTTTTCATTGCACGATTTACCGATGTCTTTTCCAACCAGTACACGAATATGAAATCAAATTTCAAATCACAATCGAATAACCGTACTACAACCTGTATATAAGTACGAAACGAAATTTCAAACCACAATCAAACAACCAAACTGAATCAACTAAAAATCCATAATGAACGTCCAAAATATCTAAAAAATGTTTCAGTTATAGAAATTTGAAATATTCCAACATCATGTATGGTCCAAAACATATAATCCAGTCATAATATCATCAATACTAAATATTAATCATGCGGAAAACATAAATGTCAACAAACCGGAGGCGCACTAGAGTCCCCATCGTCGTTGCGCTTGTCCAAGCGAGCCTTGATCATCTTGAGCTGCTCAATGATGGTCATGTGATTTTTCTCGAGATTCTCCAAACGTTGGGCGTAACTCGGACCACTCGGGATATGCCCGTCGCTGGAATCGAAAACCTCCTCTATTGGCACCGTCGCTGCAAGTGATCCAAGCCCATAAATTCTTTTCTTGTTATCCCGGTGGACTAAGGAAAGAAGTGCCTCATCGCGGCTATATTCTGTATCACCGAGCTGAGACATTCCTTCCTCGATCGCAGTCATACCTTCCTGAAAGCAATGAATATAAAAAATAAATTTAGTAAAAATTGATAGTCATAAAACATTAATACTATATATAACATAAGGCATACCTTTATACGATTTGCCTTGGTGCTGCAATACTCACTACCATTATGGTGCTTTGTATGCGTCCACTCGTAGGTCCCCCATGGACCAAGACCCTACAATCATTTCTTATAATTGTATATAAGAACATATGTTTGTAGTCTTTCAAATTAATTGCTATATTTTAATAAATCTTACCATTTTCTGCGAGGTCTCCATGAACGATCGGGATCCACCGGTGTGTGTGGACTCTGCATCAGCATTAGAATTTCCACCCCGTCGGTTTGCTTTTGCTATTTTTGACTTCTTTACGGCATCCTTGGATTTCCAATGCTCCCTCCAATGCTCCAAGACATTTGCGGGAATGGCCGAGGTAACCTTCTCGTCATTGCTGTTCCGGACCTCATGCACCCATTTGTTGTAAAGCTCACAGGCCTTCTTGTTGTAGATGCGACGGACTTTAACCTCGTTTCTCGGCTTCCACTTAATGTGTTTCTGCAAGCCAAAGCATCATCGGTTACTTATAAACTCTCTTAGTAAAATTGTTGTACACTTATAACTATTGTATGTGATATTTGATTTTATAAACTTACCTTCATCTCAACTTCGTACCACTGTTTTGTTATCAAAGGGACACGTTTCCAAATGATACCCTCTAGGGTGGATTCTGACTTGAATATAGGCCGGAAGTGTCCCGATGCAGAACTAGGCCAAAACACGCTGTATGTAATCGTGGGTTAGGTGCAAAATATTTAACATTACGACAATAAATCTATATTCGAGTAAATCGAAGACATACCTGCCATCCGGGCGAACCGTTATCTCAATACGGCCATCGGCCACGTCCTCATCATCGTTTGCCCCTACCCTGGAATTTGAAGTCCCAGGTGCTGCCCTAGATCCACCTAGTCTCATTCTCAAATTTCTTAGTTCATCGACACTAATAAATTAGAAATCGAAAAATAAACAGGTTCATGCTAACCTAAAGTTTCACTTTGCGTAGTCCTAGATGACGAACCAATAGTGGTACCTACAGTAAACATAAATTATTCAGTAATATATAAAATTCTAATACAATTAAGTAACACTAAATTTAGATTGAATATACATACCTCTTGTTGTCCTTACCTCGTCAACCGCACCCTGGCCTATCGGATCCAATGTCTGCTGATCATCCTCTCCCGTTTGTGGCAACAAACGAAATGAACGGGCAAGCTGACGAATACGCTGCTGTCGTAACCTCTCATTCTCGGATTGAGACATTTCTGCATTGAGATATACATTAAGTTATATTATAATACAACATAAGTGAGTTTATATATTAACGCTCGATCACCTATTCATTGGATACGTCATCATCGGAACTAGATGATGGATGTTGATTTTGTTCTGAATCAGATGAGCTCAAAAAGAAAATTTCTTCCTCAATTGCGTCGGATTCGTCTGAATCATCAATCGGAATACCATTCCCGTCATCTGTTGAGGCCAAATACAATTGTTCCCCCTCGGTGGGTTGTTCAATACTGCAAGTATCGACCATTACATCTTGGTAGATGGCTAGTTTTGAGCTATTTTCAGCAATTTCACCACCCACATCGATCCAACCTCGCGGTTTAATACGAAAAACTGCCAACCAATCAACTATATCCCTCCTCATACTTGAAAATGGAAGATAAAACACTTGTGTTGCTTGCATCGCAAGTATGAATGGTTCGTATGTTTGAAGTCTTTTCTTTTTATTGACTTCGACCATATTGTATTTCTCATGTTTTTTAGTTCCAACCCCTGGTGTTGGATCATACCAATCACAATTGAAAAAGACACAACGCTTGATCGGTAGTGCTGGAAACTCAACCTCTAAAATCTCGTTGATATGTCCGTAGTACTCTAGACCATCGCAATCCAAACACACTCCACTATTATAGGAGACCTTCTTAGTACCATATTTTTCAGTGTGAAAACGGTAGCCATTGATGAAGCACTTATTATGTCTAGTCACCTCCACTAACGGACTATGCGCAATGTCCTTATATACTTTCGGTATGTTATCTTGTTCCATGACCTACGATGTTAGTGAAAATAATTATCACGAATATTTGAAAATATCTTAATTTTCTCAAAACTTTTGTAAACACGCACATATTTGGCGAACCAGGAGGTGAAACGTGTTTGAAGTTGTGAAGCAACTTCGAAGTCAGAAATTGAGGGATGTTCTCGCCTTAACACTTCCTCAAACAACCTACATAAATAGATCGATAAAATTGGCTAAGCCACCCATTCTTTTAGTCAAGTGGCAAATCAAACCTACATAGAAAAACTTACGAAATAAATGCATCACATTCAGGAACGTTAAGTAGAAAGTAAGTTTGCATCGCCTGTTTCTCAACTGGGAGCAGGTACCGCCTTTTCGGCTTTCCTCCTAATCGATAAGGTTGTGAAAACACATTTATTCCAACATTTGGGCCAGACCTTACTCCTGCATCGTCTTGTCTCGGCACATTCCTCCCACGTGTGAAAACGTGTTGTTCGAAATAATGTGAACAGAAAAAACTTGCCTCCCTAACAAGAAAAGCATTGACGATTGACCCCTCCACTTGTGCTTTATTTGCAATCATTTTCTTTAAACGACGCAAAAACCTAAAATGAAATTAACATATTTCTATGCCTTAATAATCACACAATACGGAAGGCTACTTTTGAAATTAGGAATAAGTACTAAATAGTTACCTCTCAAAAGGGTACATCCAGCGAAATTGAACTGGTCCAGCTATTTTTGCCTCAAAAGGCAAGTGAACTGGTAGATGTTCCATACTGTTAAAAAAGCCAGGTACGAATATTGTCTCAAGCTTACAAAGAATCACTGGAATCTCAGCTTCTAATCGCTCCATGTCACTAGAGGATATAACCTTTGATGTCAAACGCCTGAAGAAATTGCTCAACTCTGTTATCGGTTCCTAAATCTTCTTTGGCAACAGATCTCGAAGCCCAATCGGAAGCAAGAGTTGCATGAAAACATGGCAATCATGACTTTTCATCCCAAACATCTGGTATTTAGCCATGTTGACACATCGTCCCACATTGGGATTCGCCCCACCAGGCACAACCAACGACAAAAATAGATATTCCTCTTTGAGACACATATTTGGCGGGAGATTATACGGTGTAACAACAACAGGCCAACAAGAGTATTGTCGTCCTGATTGACCGAACGGTTGAAATCCGTCGGTGCAGAGGCCCAACCGAATATTCCTTGGCTCGCATCCAAAGGAAGGGTACTTAGCATCCAACTCCTTCCACGTTGTTGAGTCACAAGGGTGACAAATGTCATCGGTATTCGCATGTCGATGGTCTGCATGCCACCGCATATGTGATGCGGTCTGAGATGAAACGTAAAGCCGTTTAAGCCTCGGAGTGATTGGGAGATAGAACATATATCGAATGGCCACCGCTTTTCCATTTGTTTCTTTATACCGTGGTTTTCCACAAATCTTACAGTGGTTAAGTTCAGCATCTTGCTTCCAATATAGCATGCAACCAAACTGACAACAGTCAATTTTCTCACATGGTAAACCTAAACCTTCGATCAACTTTTTTGTTTCGTAGAAGTTTTTTACAAAGTGGTTGCCCTCCGGCATCACATCATGCATAAGCTGGCACTGGACGTCATACCACCGCTCAGGCAAGTTAAAATCAGCCTTAATGTTCAACATTCTTGACACAGCAGATAGTAGAGTTGCTTTCCTACAGCCAGGCCACAACTCCTCATCAGCAGCTTGAAGGAGATCATACAACTTTCTATCTTCAGGGTTAGGCTCTTCATCGTGCACTACACGTGACTCAAATACGGGCCCTCCGGCGTCCATCACCATTTGAGTATAGTCTCCTATCCTTAGATCGATAGTATGTTCAAAAGTGGATGGCTCAAAATGTTGTGAGCTACCACTTCCATCATGTTTTTCACCGTGACATGTCCACCTATCATACTTGGGTACAAATCCTTTACGGTACAAATGATACTTCACATCATCCACTGATAAGAACGTCGTATTTTTACAGCGTTTGCATGGACACCGTATATTATTGTTGATCTTATAGACCTCTGGATTATTGATACAGTAATTCAGAAAGTCCTCGACACCACTAATAAATTCTTTATTTAAAATACCATTTCGCATCCTATTATACATCCATTCCCTCCCTGGGATTGTCATGTCTAATAAATTCGTCACTGAAAGGGATACATCAACAACAATAAAATTTATGTTAGTTCTACAATTTTCAACTGATGAACACAATTCAATATAACTTTGAGATTATAGGTACAATAGGGCCAATTTAGTTATCAACATGTAAAATGTGCATATTCCTAATGAATGAGTTAATAAATTAATTGATATTCAATGATCCACCTTCAAATATGTAGTCATGAGATAATTTGAATAATAATCTACTTAACTAAAGAAGGTAGCTTCAATCAATTATTTAATTTGCTATTGAAGCTGCAGAAGAATTGATTGGCAGAAAAAGTACTGATCCTATTTTACATCTTAAGAATTATTTTCGACAAATGGTACACCCAACTTTTGTTTTCCATTCCTCATTTCACAAATAAATAGCAATTGAAGTGAAAGTACACAAATTTCACAATATATATATATAAATATATATCTAAATATGTGTATATAAAATTAATCAAAACATGGCTTAATATAAAGTTGGATAACAAAACAACTTTATACAAATCGAAGTAGAATGTAAAAATTATATAATTTCATGAAGAAGAAGAAGATGATATTTGATATTCTTGGATCAGATTTAATCATAGGAACTTTACTACATTAAAACATGGATCGATCTGCCACTCAAATACAAAAATACAAACTTAGTTCGAAGAATTAAGAAAATCATAAAAACCCCAATTCCAAGCCAATAATAATAACATCAAGACCATCAACAATCTGAATATCAAAGGCTTAGGCATTCTGGAGCTTTGCTGAAAAGAGGCTAAAAATAAAGTATTCTCTTAAGATTTATAATGTCATTATCAAGAGATTAGTAACAGTTACTTCAAGAGGTGGTTAGTAATATATATATATATATATATAGATAAATATATATAGCTTCTAGCTAATTAATTAGTGTGGCACATGCATGAGCTTCACTGGCAAAACCCAAAAGTACAGGGGTTAAGATGCAAATCTCAATAATAATATATATTTTTTTTGAAAAAGAAAAGTAAAATGCAGGAGGTACATAAGATGGATGATGAGTTCTGTATTTGTCATATGGCATCATCTAATTACTGGTTTGGTTTGTTCTTATTGGATCACTGAATTGGAATCAAATTCATTAAATGCAATTGCAGTGAGAGGGAAGGTTGATTCCAGCTTTACTTTAATACAGGCAAACCAAAACTCAAACCATGAACATATGTATATACATGTAAACCAGAGTAAGGGCAACCGAGTCTAACATGCTGCAAAGACATGGTGGTATATTATTCAATTAATAAACGGTAGCATCTTTTAGCCCAAGAACAGTCGAGATGAGCCCGTAGGTAAGTATGAGTTTTCATTCAGTTAGTTATCTTTGTTGCAATGTGTGTTTATTTCTATGCCAACTTTGTATCGATCGAGTAGAAAACCGAAGGATAGATCATAGATGCATGTATGTACATTGTGCATTTTGTGTTAAATGAGTTCGGTAGCTTTCTTCTAAATACATCTATCTATATATATATATATTCCTAAATTGAATTATAAATGTCATGCATCAAGTACGTATTTAAATATTGTGTATTTGTTTGTTAGTATTTGACATTACAAATATATATTTATGTAGTGTGTTTCAATTATAACTAATTGCGGTGTAATATAATGTGCATAAAATGTATTATACTGAATAAAGTTCTTGCAATGACCATAAGCTTAATTAAAAGCTAAATTAGTTTTCTTCTGTGAAAAAAACTCTTAAGCTTTGTACATTAATTAGTCAATATTTCATAAAATGTGCACTTAGTGTAACAACCCAACCAAATCTTGTTGAAAAAGTAGCACGTTTCAATTTATTATTATTTCTTTTCAGAAGAAAATCTATATACATAATTTCATATAATAATTTTACTTGGATGTCCACGAGCAATCGATTTATCAAATTTTAGGATTTTTTTTAAACTTAAAATTTCAATTTTCTGTAAAAACATATCATATTTAATACATATTATATATATAAAACATTACAAGTGTTTCATCTAACAAAACACAGGATTAGAAAACGTATTTTGTTTATTTACATTTACTCTACATATATATAAATGCTTCTATGCTTACAGTGTTGTATAAACTATTACTATGTGCTACATTTATACTATCTATTGTAATTACGAAACTTAAGAAAAAAAGCAGCCTGATTTACATATAAGAAATGTGCACCTTATATATATATATATTTCAATCACTATGCATATACTGGTATGGTTCAACTTTATATACTGCAGCATAGGGTTGCAGCCAGATGAGGTGCTTAAAACAGATTATATATATTTGTATTGCCTTAATCTAGATTACTTGTCATCTTGAAACTAGTTCTAAGTTTGTATATTACTTATATGTATAATGTGTCTTTTTATGAAATTTTTACAGTTTGTATGAGAATGTGCTTAAATAATTTTCATATGCATTAAGAAAAATGAACATGCTACTTAACAAAGTAAGTTCCATTTTTAGCAAATTCCACATAAAATGCAATAATTGAACATAGTAATTCTAACATAAGACATGAATAGAGTGAGTAGTGGTGACAAACCTTCAACTTGCTGCCGGTGGAGCAATATAGGGACTGTCCTAGTGTAGGGTGACTGTCTTCTGGTAGATGATGCTAGGGAACTGCATAGCACAGGGCAGAGCATTTGTGGCAACATTGATAGTTCACTGTAAATGAAACTTAAAAACTAATGGCAACAAGATAACATCTTAACATAGAGATTGAAGGCCCGATAATGCATATAGAGATCATGATAGATGTCTTTGTGATCACATAAAGAAAATGTAGTAGCAATGAATTAGCATGTTCTTGATTTTCCAGAAGTGAAGACACAAGAAGTTTCCATTCCATTCATTTCTAGTAACTCATAAATGCAAAATTGGGATGTAATTCAATGAATCCACAAATATCCATCCATTAATTCAATTTAATAAAAAGGACAGAACATAACATAATAGAATAGAACCATAAGAATGAATGTGAGTACCAACTCCATCTCCATGCCATTGTTGTAAACAAAACTAATCACGAATGATAGAATGCTCGTTTAGCCTTAGGCTTAAGTGCATCTGCATTTCATTTCATGTTTCTTCTATGACATTCAATCTCAATGGCGGAATAAGCAGTGTTAGACACTGATTCCATTTATCTCACATTTCCCTCCTTGAGTGCTTGAAATCACAATGATTATACCATTAAATGTACCTTGTAACCTTCATTTCTTTCTACATACTGCAAGAAAAAAACTTGAGTTCAACACTGGGTAGGCAGAATCATACCCCCAACCAACTGAACAAGACTTACTAGATCATTCTAAAAAATTCAGTTGAAATGGACGAAGGAGGACGCGAAAGCCGGAGACATAGGTTGGAATACTACAAAGTACACCCGGTAATGATCCCATGAGAGCATCTCATCCGTCGTTGATAAATAGAATTTATCAAGATCAAAGTCAGTGCATGAATATAGATCCTAGTGTAACTCAGATGAACAATTTCAACTTCTGATCAGCTCTCTGTTCGTTTCCTTAACTAATATTGTGGTGAGATGTAAATTGTCCTAATGTACCAAGTTAAAGAGCAGAATGCTTTCCATATGAATGTAAGAATAGGCATTCTCTGCGACGAAGAGGATGCTGCTATAAAGGAGCGGGACAGAGCCCTGGCCGAAAAAAGAGCAGCACTGGAAGAACGAGACATCGCCACTAAGCAGAGAGATGCAGCGATTGTGGAGCGCAACAATGCCCTAAGGGAGCGCGATAACGCCATTGCTGCGCTCCAGTTTCAGGAGAGCACAATGAATGCTCTGTTGGGTGGTGGCAGCAGCGCACGTGGGTTGAAGCGAATGAGCTTCCAGTCGACCCATATGCTGATGGAACAGTGCATAAATGATGCACTCCTAATGTCCGCCGTTCCATGTGAAGCTGCAGAATAACTCAAGGCAGCAGCAAGGATTGCTACAAACAAGGATCTCAAATCGAAGAGAGCTAAGCCACCTAGGAAAGGGAAGAAAATAAACGAGGATTTGAACACAACCGACGGGTCTAAGGCTAAATGGGATGTTCAGGAAAATCCAACAACAAATTGAAAATATGATAGAATGCTACAGGCAAATCAGAAAACTAATATAATATACATCATTTTTTCTAATAAATACATTTAACAATCCATTCACATCGCATTTCAAAGTTATACAACATTAACAGCTAATATTTCAAACCTTGTTGAGGAAACAAACAGTTCGCTTATTAGTCTTCTCTGAGAGAGTGCAACCAACGCAGTATCAACATCTTCCTAAGAAACACAATGTAAAATCAAATCAAATTAAATAGATACACAACACAACATCTCTCTAAGAAATACAACTCAAAGCAAAATCTATACCCAAATCAACACTATACCAGTAAAAAAAATGAGAGAAAGAGAGAAAGAAACACATACACGACGGTGATTTTCTAGGTCGATGGTGAGAGGCGGCAAGCGGCTGGTGTGGCTAGCGACGATTTCAGAGGTATTATGCGAGGTAGAGCTGTTGCTTAATCGATTTCGAACCGACGGGCGTCCAACGGAAACCAAAACCAGATTATCTAATCTGCTGGTTTATGGTTCGAACTTGGATTTTTATTTTTTATTTTTTATTTTTTAAAAAATTATATAGGGTAAAGAAGATGGAAAATGAAAGAAATGGAGAAGGAAGAAAGAGACCGGTGTTTAAGTGATCAGGGTAATATGCCAAAAATATTATTATATATTATTAATTTTTTTTATGAAATTAAATAATAGTTATATTAATAAAAAAAATATTTATTAATAATTCATATTTAGATTTTATAAAATTTTATTATATCATTATATTTAATTTAAATTATATTATTATCTAATACACTAATATTTTTATCTTTGATAATTAATTTTAATTTTAATTTAATTATTTATGAAATTTATTACTATTTTAATTATTTTTATACACTTTGGGAAAATCTAGTTGATAGTAAAAAAATTAGGGTAAAAAAAAATAATTTTAATTATTTTATTTAATAAATAAATTATTTATTAATTTTTATATAAGGATGAAAATAATTTTTGTCCCTAATTCCGTTCTTAATTTGGGATGGAATTAAATTTGTTATTTATTTTGTTGCTAATTACTAATGAAATAACATTGTCTTTAATTTATATTTCTATCTGTGATAGAATTATTTTCATACCTAATTTCCGTCTCTAATGGGGAAGATTTTTTTGGTCCCTTCCTAATTTCCGTCTATAATTAGGATAGATTTTTTTATGTCCCTATTTTTCATCTCTATTAAGGACGAATTTTATTCCATTCCTAAATTCCGTTGCCAATCGGTAAAACATGATCATTTCTCTAATTCAGTCCTTAATTCCGTTACTAATAAGGACAAAATAAATTCGGTTCCTAATTTCCATTACAAAAAGGTTAGTTTTTTGTAGTGATATATTCTGAATACCACATTAAAACCCCTATTAAAACTAAAATTTGAAGATCAAATTTAGCTATATATATTCCTTCGAACATCCACGTCACAATTTAGAGATATAGATATATATATATACACATATACATTCTAAGACAAAACAAAAATAAAGTTGAATAAAGTATTATATACAAGTTGGTCTAAATGGCAAAAGAGATACAAAATTTGGATAAAAGATGGAGACATTTGAGCACATAAAGATGAAGTGGACGATGTTGACAAAGGGCACAATGGTCAATTGTCTTTTCTAATTAAGTACTAATTCAATATACATACAAAAAAATTATAAAGCCAATAATAGAATAAAAAATTAAATAAAATTGGATAATTATATATATATATATTAAATGACAAAATCAATAATGTTATAGCCGTAGTTAAGAAAACCTGACAATTACAATTTGTATTAATTCTCTTTTATTTTGTTTTGACAGGATTGGTAAAATTTTGGTTTGAGTATGATATTAAAATAATATTTGATGAAATATTTTGTGAGAGAAAAAAATGTATTTTTTTCGAAAAATATAGAGTTCAAATAGTAAAATTTGAGAAATTTGGGATAAAGAAACATACCCGATCATGTCAAATATTAATTACCCCTAATTAATTAGTAGATGATAATGACAACAACAATAACAATGACTATGACTCTATTCTCTTCGTGTTTTTTATTTTTTCTTTATTATAATTACGGAGGATTCAAGTAGAAGACAACGGTAGTACTTATCATCAATGATTTTATCATATTAAATAAATATATATATATTTATAATTTGATAATTGTGTCATTACTAAAAAAGTTTAAACATCCCCATTTAAAATTGAAATGTCATTGTTATTAAAAAATATTTTAACAGACCATTTAAAATATAAAATGTCATCAGTATACAAATAATTACAATTCAATCTAATAAAAATAGTCAATTTATATTTTAAATATATAGAATAATATTATAATACTATAATTTTTTTATATCATTAATAGTAATTTATTTTTTTAATATTAATATTATTATTATTATTTTAATATATATTTTTTAATATATTTATTGTGCCTCCACTAGACAAATTTCCTAGATCGGCCTCTTATTATGATACTTTTATAAGTCCTTTAAAATAACATAGAGCGCCCAAATTGCTGTTTTGTAAAACTTAAACTGAAATATTGTACATACAGTCATTCGAATGTTGAGTCGTCCGTACAATTTATTGTGATGCGTGCTAACAGATAAAATTTTGATTTAGATATCTATATATACTTGATATGTTCTTTTTTTAATCAATACTTAAAAACACTGAAAATACCTAGTTTGAGAGCCCCTAAATATAAATCATTTTGGTCGAACTAAATTAACAAATTTTTGTGTTCTTGTACGCTTTTTTAATTTATTTGATTTCCAATTTTGTAACACAAACTTATGATATCCATTTTTCTTTTTAGTGAGAATGAAAAGTACTATTTTCTACAAATACTTTCAATTTTATACTTATTTATATTAGTATTATTATATTAATTTATATATTAAGGACAATATATTCTTTATATATATAAAATATTACAAATTATTATTAAAATATAATATTTATTAAATTTCACGTAGAAAAATATATATGAGACTGCTAAGGTAATACTATTTAAAATTTTATATTACATCAGAATCACTATTAACTAAAAATAAAAATCAAATACGAAATCAAACACACTATAATTGAGTGGGCTGTATGATATCCTATTTTAGAAATTTTATGATGAATGACTTAACAAGAATTTTTCCAAAATGTACATGAATGAGAACAAGACGCTGTGGAAAAACTTAGAATTAATTTATGGGTTTGTAAATTCATTATGTGATTATGTTAATAGCCCAGATTGTCTCGAAACCTTTTCATGTCAATTCAGAGTCGCATAGTTTGCTCGACTCAAACAAATATTATCACAATAAATTGTCCAGAAAATACTTACAAATTCTGTTATGAATTTATTATATTTTGTTACGTATGAAATTTAGAATTATGTTAAAAAGCCCAAGGTAAAAAGAAAAAATGGGCCTAGCAATCGAGTTGATCGAACTGGCCGAGGGGCACCGTGGGAAACTCAGATAAAATAGATATATTTCTAAGGAAATAGCGGGTCGGAAGGTCCGCAGGTCGGAAGGTCCTCAAGTCGGGAGGTCCGCAGGACGGAAAGTCCACAGGACGGAAAGTCCGCAAGTCGGATGGTCTGTAGGTCGGGAGGTCAGCGGCTGGACCAATAAGTCGGATGGTCTGTAGGTCGGGAGGTCTGCGGCTGGACCAATAAGTCGGATGGTCTGTAGGTCGGGAGGTCTGCGGCTGGACCAATAAGTCGGATGGTCTTTAACTCGGATGGTCTGTAGGTCGGGAGGTCTGCGGCTGGACCAATAAGTCGGATGGTCTTTAAGTCGGGAGGTCTGCGGCTGGACTAACAAGTCGGGTGGTCTGCAAGTCGGGAGGTTTGCGGTCGGGCCAAAGAGGCGGAAGGTCTGCGGTCGGTCCAGGGAGTCAGATATTGTTGAGAGTAAGCGAGAGTGATACTGTGGTCTGTTGAGGACACGTGTCAGCAGAAGAAGGGTTAGCAGACGGTTGAAAAAGAGACGTTGTAACCGTTCCGGCGACGGTTTCCAGTACTGTTTCTCAAGGGATATTTAAGGATTTGGATTTTTCTGGAGAGGGCATCTTCAATCAACTTCAACAAAGCAAAGTCAGATTCGGGGATCACCACTTTAAATTTCCAGCATTTTAATTTCCAAGTTAATTTCTTTATGTACCGTACAGTGTTTAGAGATTCCTAATCTCAGACGCTAATTAATCAAATTTAAAGATATTTTCCATATCTTTGAATTTTACGTTTTGTTTGTTGAGAAAATAGATCAACAAATTGGCGACCACAGTGGGAGAAAGGCAAGATTGCTGATCCTACATCAACAGAGAATTTCATACGACTGAGGTCCGGCCAAATTATCAGAAAAATCAATATGGCAGGCACACAATCTCAATCATCATTAGCACCGGTGGGAGAAAATGTTTCACCACCAGTCATGCCAAATCCAGGGGAGATCCCCCAACCACCTACCAATTGGTTGTCTTATGTTCAGCAAATGAACAATTAGCAAACTGTGTTTATGCAGAACATGTTGCGCGAGCAACAAAATCTTATGCAAAACATGTTAGATCAAGCATTATCAAGGGTTACTCTTCAACCCACCCAGACGCCGCCAGGGGTGTCACCATCAAGAATGCAAGCAAATTTCGCAGGGCCATCATATGTGGATAGCACATTTCCGAGCGCCACAACATTCAACCGAACAGATAGGGGAAAGACTCCTCTGACTTTCCCAAATAATATTCCTTTGGGACCAAGGGTTGAAAATGTGCAACCGAACATTACAAGAGAGGAAAGGCCAGGGGGACATGTGCAGGATCCCATTCTTATTTCTGTGCAAAATCCCATAATGTTCCTGATCATCAACATTTTCGTTTGGGTGATGAAATTGCTCACGTTTTGAGGGTCCAGTTTGGTCTAAGTCCTCAGATGGCCAACCGACCTGCTTATCAGAGACCATTTCCAGAAATGATTATTAATGAATATCCTCTCCCAAGGAATTACAGGCCACCAGATTTTCATGCTTTTTCTGGAGAGGATGGGTCCTCCACTATAGAGCATGTGGGGCGTTTTATAGCACAGTTAGGGGAAATTGGTAACAATCCTTTTTACAAGTTACAACTGTTTGGATTGTCCCTAACTAGGACTGTTTTTTCATGGTTTGTAAGTCTGCCACCTGGGCAGATACAAACTTGGGAAGGTTCAGAGATGGCATTTCATGCCAGATTTCTCAATCCTTTGCCAACGGTTTCTTTGACTGATTTATTGGAAATGAAGCAATATCCAGAAGAGTCAGCTTCACAATTTATTGAAAGGGTGCAATTGATGAAAGGACGGTGTCCTACAATAATCAACGAAAAAGAGATGACCAACTTAGTGGTCAGAAATATGCATGGCCGCCTAAGGGATGCGCTCACTGCACATGATGTCGAGGATCTGGCAAGTCTCTCATCCAAGGCTGGACGTTTAGAATCTCTTTTCAGGGAAAGGTATCAGAATTTTAGGCGTAATAAGGGCCAACATATGACTAGTATGGAAACAGAGGCATACGACTTTGATTATGATCAAATAGAAGAGATGGCGGCAGAAATAATTTCAGGGAAGCCTTATGTATGCTCTAAGTTAAAGCCAACACCAGGAACAGAAGCTAAAGGGCAACCGACCTTCGACAATTCAAAGGCCGATGAGATATTTGATATTCTGCTAACTGATGGTCAGATCCGAATTCCGAAGGGGCAGAGGTTGGCTACTAGGGAAGAAATCAAAGGGAGGCCATACTGTAAGTGGCATAACTCCTTCACACATAATACAAGTCAATGCACTTATTTTTGAAAGGAGATCCAAAAGGCTATTAAGGCAGGTCGGCTCAAATATATTACTTTGGGAGTGGAGCAGAAGCCATTTCCGAAAGTAACAACAGCAATGGTTAATATACAAGCAACTTCCAGAAAAAAAAAAAGGGAGTTCATCAAACAGTGGCCGACCGGAGGAGAAACTCAAGGTCTGTGAATAAACAGTGGCTGAAAAATGGGATAACCAAGATGGTTCTTTTAATGTGGAATTAAAGGAGCAAGCTTTGGTCCAGGACCACCCGACCAGGAGGACGGGTGCGGTCGGAAGCAAATGGACTCGAAATAAAAAAACCTTTACCAATTGACGTGGATCCTAGCTTCCCAGGCATGAATCGCACTCAGATTTGGAATGCCAAGCGCAGATACGCTGCGAGATACAGAGACAAGGTCGCCTTATCAAAGCAGCCAACCTGCGTACAAGGCGTTGTTAAGTATTCAGAGGGAGGTCGGTCCATCAGGGTCGTTTCGTTCGAGCAGCCGAATGAGGCAGAGGAAGGTCGGCTCATCGGGGGTGCCTCATCAAAGCAGCCGACCAGCATACGGGACATTGCTAATTACAATGAGGGAGGTCGGTCAATGCAAAAGAAGGGTAAAGGCTTGTCTGATAAAAGAGTTAAGGGTTTCAGATGTCAGTATTGTGAGAAGGTTAACATTAACCCATCACTGGAGGGTTTCGTTTGGAATCTTTGACTGTTCAACCCGAAATTGAAGTTTGAGACGAAATTTCAGAGAAGGATTCAAGGTCTGTCAAGTCTCGACTAGGGCCATGTATCCCCTGCCAAATGACAGAGATTAATTGGGTTGAGGAAGAGCCTTTGTGGGCAAGTCTGGTGGATGAGTCTATAGAAGAACCAGAATGGGCGAAAATTGCGGATCCTGATTTTCAATCAGAGGTCCCTCCAATAGTCTTCCCTCCCATTCCAGAAGGCATGGCGTCTCATTTGAAGCCTCTGTATGTTAGTGCTCATATTTTTAGGAAACCAATCACAAAGGTTTTCATAGATAATGGGGCCGTCTTCAATGTAATGCCATTAAAGACTCTCAAGAAGTTAGGAAGGGGAATTCATGATCTATCTCCTGTGGATTTTGAGATGACTAGCTTTACAGGGCAGCCGACCAAACAAGAAGGCATGCTGGTCGCCTCCATTGAAGTCGGTCCAAAGAAGATTTCTTATGTCTTCTTCGTGGTGGATGCAGATACCACATATTCAATCCTGTTTGGACAAGATTGGATTCATGCATCTAAATGTGTACCATCAACACTGCATCAACAATTGATGTTTTGGGAAGGCAACCAGGTCTTCAAAATGGAGGCAAATGACAATCCTTTTGGAGCATTAGAACAAGTTGAAGAATCGGTTTTCTATTCTGGTCATGTACCCCCAATGTATCAATTTTTTATGGCTAATGACTACCCAAAGAAGGGTTTTAAATTCATTGGCCAGAAGTCAATGTTCTTTTAAAAGAACAGTTTTACTATATGGCTCTTGAGTAAGCCAGACCTACTTTATATAATACAGTTCTTATAGAGGGTGCAGAATTACAAGATTGTAGTTTAATTATTAATCAATATTATTTATACCAGCTTTTGGAAAAAGTAGAAAAAATAAAAAAAGTTACATGATGTTCATTTCCAAGAAGATGAACAATTTCGTTGGCCTGATCTATTAGAGAAAACAGAGCCAACTTTCTCAGCACAAGATCCTTTGTTGGAATTTGACTTAGGAACCGACCTGGTTCAAAAAATAATCAGAGTGAGTGGTTATTTATCTGAAGAGCAACAAACATTGATGCTCAAGGTTATAAGAAACAATATTGATTGTTTAACTTGGGACTATTCAGAACTGCCTGGTTTGGAGCGAAGTCTGATAGAACATTGATTGCCCATTAAGAAAGATTTCAAGCCTTGTAAGCAATCTCCAAGACGCATGAGTCTTGACTTGATGCCTCAGATCAAAGAAGAGATTCAGAAGCTTCTCAAAGTGGGTTTCATCCGACCTTGCCGTTATACAGACTGGTTGGCCAATATTGTACCAGTAGTTAAGAAAAATGGTAAGATCAGGATATGCATTGATTTTAGAGATCTTAATATGGCAACTCCTAAAGATGAGTATGTGATGCATATGGCCGACATGCTAATTGACTCAGCAGCAGGGTACAAAATTCTCAGTTTGATGGATGGTTATGCAGGATATAACCAAATTTTTTGGCAGATGAGGACATTCACAAAACAGCATTTAGATGTGCAGGAGCATTAGGCATTTATGAGTGGACAGTTATGCCTTTTGGCTTGAAGAATGCTGGGGCGACTTATCAGAGAGCCATGAACTCGATTTTTCATGATCTCATTGGTAAGTCTATGGAAGTCTATATTGATGATGTTATTGTCAAGTCTTCTAGTTTTGAGGAACATTTGAGGGATCTTAAGGATGCTTTCAGTCGGATGAAGAAATACAAATTGAAAATGAACCCGACTAAGTGTGCTTTCGGTATATCAGCTGGGAGTTTCTTGGGGTTCCTGGTTCATGAGTGGGGCATTGAGATCGATGCTAACAAAGCCAAGGCAATTCTTACCAGCCGACCACCTCAGACGGTTAAAGAGATTCAAAGTCTGTTGGGAAAAATAAATTATCTCAGGCGTTTCATTTCCAATGCTACTGGCAAGGTCAGACCAATCACTAAATTATTGAAGGCAGGAGGAAGTGCCTTTGAGTGGGAACCAGACCAACAGACAGCCTTAGAGGCTATAAAGCAAGCATTGGCTCAGCCACCTGTGTTGATGCCTCCCGAGGAAGGTCGGCCCCTCAAGCTGTATTTGGCAAACACCTATGAAGTGGTCAGTTGCTTATTAGCTCAAGATGGAGATGATGGAAAGGAAAGAGCAATCTATTATTTGAGCAAGACTCTCACAGGACCAGAATTAAATTATACAATGCCAGAGAAGATGTGTTATTCACTGGTGTTTGCATGCACCAAACTTGAGCATTATATGTTGCCCAGAAAAGTTGAAGTTATTTCAAAGATTGATCTCATCAAGTTAATTTTGCAAAGACCTACGATGGAGGGTAGACTTATGAAGTGGGCAATTAAATTAGCCCTTTTTGATTTGTATCATTCTCCCTTGAGGGCGGTTAAAGGCTAGGCAATAGCGGACTTTTTGGCAGACTTCACAGGTCGTGAGGAGCAACCGACTTGGTGTATATCTTATGTAAGCACCCGAAATTGGTTAATGTTTTTTGATGGTTCTACCTCAAGAAACAGATCGGGTGTAGGTGTCTTGTTGGAAGGACCAGACGGCCAAAGAGTCAATTTGCAGCTTCAATTGGAAGCCATGACCCATAATTCAGCATAGTATGAGGCTTTGATCTTGGGATTGGAGGCTTTGATAGCTAGAAAGGTCCAGTTGGTTATTATAAAAGGGGATTCTCAATTGGTGATTAACCAAGTAAACAAACAATATGTTTGCAATTATCCTCACTTACGGAGGTACAGGGATTTGGTTGGTAGGTTGCTATCGAAAATCTCTGAAGTGATAATTGAGTTCGTCCCTAGAAAGGAGAATCAAGTTGAAGATGATTTAGCTCATAAAGCTTGCAAGAGAATCCAAAAAGATATATATGCAGAGGTCGGCCCTGAGACAGAAACAGGAACCGACTGGAAGACAGAAACAAGAACCGACTGGAGGGCAGAACTCATCATGTATTTGCAAGATTCATGAGCAAATGTACCAATTGGAATTCGATTGAAAGCTTTGCGATTCCAATTGGTAGACGGAGTATTATATAAAAGAACATTTGAAGGATTGCTTTTGAAATGTTTGGGGCCCAAGCAAGCTTTGGAGGTGATGACAGAAGTACACAGTGGAATTTGTGGAGCTCATCGAGCTGGTCTGAACATGAGATGGGCTATCCATCGTTTAGGTTTCTTTTGGCCAAAGATTTTTGAGGACTGCATACAATTTGCCAAGGGCTGCCAAGAATGTCAAAGGCACGGGCAGTTAATTCATTTACCAGTAGCATAATTACAAGCAATGGTGAAACCATGGCCTTTCAAATCTTGGGCTATGGATAACATAATTACGGGCAGTTGCTTTGAAAAATGTGGATCAGAAGGAGGTTATTGATTTTGTGCTGAATCAGATCATATATAGATATGGTATACCTCATTCAGTAACAACCGACCAAGGTCTGGTCTTTACTAGGGAGAAGTTTTTAAGTTTCATGGCAGAGTTTGGCATTCGTCTGAATCATTCTTCGCCTTATTATCCCCAAGCTAATGGGCAGACAGAAGCAGCTAACAAGATTATCATTGGGATCATCAAGAAACTGATTGAAGGGAACCCAAGGAAATGACATTTGTTGTTATCTCGAGCCCTATGGGTACATAGGAATAACAGAAGTTCTGCCACAGGGTTTTCACCATATCAACTCACTTTTGGACAAGATGTTGTGTTGTCAGCCGAAGTGCAAGTCTCATCTGGACGCACAAGTTTTTCCAATGATGAATTTACTGAGGAATATCAACAAATGATGTTGCAGCAATTGGAAAGTTTGGATGTCAACCGACTTCATGCAATTGATCAGATTGTGAAGCAAAATGAGATCAGGGCCAAGACTTGTGGAAAGAAAATCTTTTACAGAACATTCAAAGAAGGAGACCTGGTCTGGAAGACTATTCTTCCAACTTATAAGAAGGTTGATCAATTACGAAAGTGGTCTCCGAATTGGGAGGGGCCATTCATAATTCAAAAGGAGATTGGAAATATTTAAAAGGGTACACGATTGTATTAATGCTAGATATCTGAAGAGGTATTTTCTTGTCTTTTCAGATTACAAGAAAGCATGAAACAGTAAGTTTTCAGAACCCGTTTGCCAAGGGTTCGAACCTAACAAGGGTTCATTCATTTTCAGATGTTGAGTCGTACAGAGGATTACTTTCTTCCGAATCAGAAGCTTCATTCCAGTGACTGGGAATCAGTTCTGGCTCTTCATCAATAAAATCCTCTAAGCTAGGTCGGTACTTCTCCCATTGGTCCTGCATCTTCTCAAGATCATAGTCGGTCCGAGCTTTCATGTCTGTTATGGCCTGGCGTTCACGATCAACAAGAGTGCGTAATCTGGAAAAGACTGCACATTGATTGGAGAAGGTATGATCCCAGCCAAGGTCTGGGAGTATGGCTATCACGTGGTGTTCAATTAGGTCCATGTGATGATCAATGTCGGGAAGGCGGCTTTGAATATCCCGAAGGGTCTCATATCCTTCTAGCACATTTTCCATCAGGCGAATGACACGATGGATGGTCTTCCTGCCTCGTTGGAAAAACCTGAATTTGAACTCTAGTTGTTTGAGGATGCTTAGTAGGTCTTCAACATGACTTCCAACAGGGTGATTACCCACGAAAAAGGGTTGAATGACACATTGCCAATTGTTTACAGGAACATGAGGACGATGAGGTGGCATTTTAATACTTGTGGGCAGGCGTGTTCAAGGTTAATTTGTGAGTAAATGCTTATTTGTTGATTTGCAAGGACTGAAAATATTTATAAGGAGGTTAATTGATTGGTTCCCCAGAGGATTAGAATCTTGGAAGGTGATCCTTAATAAAAGGAGAGAAATTTTATTTACCAAGTCAAAAATTTACAAAAGAGATCCTAAAATAAGTTTTATTTGGGACCATTTATCCTCTGTCCTGGAGAGTCGCCTGTTATTAGCAGCCGACTAGTACTGCTTTATGAGTTGGGATCGGGCGTGAATCTTTAACTCCTGGTCCAGGTCGGCTGCATTGCTTTGGTACCGATCAATCAGGCGTTGCTCGTCGTTGATATGTCCTTCCAGGACAGACCTTTCTTGATGAAGCACCCTCAGCTCTGCCTCTTTTTGCTGGATTGACCCCTCTATTTGCGCCTTAGCATTATTCAGGCCTTCTAGTCGGCCAATTGCTTGTTGAATAGATTCTTTGGTTTTAGCCAAGGAAGCTTCCAGACTTATTCGATCCAAGTCAGGCAAGGGTGTCTCAGCCGTCAAAAGTTGGGCGAACAGAACTTCATTCCGGAGTTCGGATAGTCGCTCCATCAGTTGGTGAAGGATGGGGGCAGCAGCCGACTCTGAAGACATTTGGAACAAGAGACCACCAATGGCTTGAAGAAGGCTGTTAAGCAAGTCTGACCCTAGGTCGGGGAAAGATTGGTCAACAGCCTGTGCAATTATAGCTTGGACGTCCGTCGGAATGGGGACAGCCGACAACAGGGCTAAATCAGAACATCCCTGAAATGAAGAATGTTTATGTCAGATTGAATGGAGAATAAATGGTAAGAGTCATTTGGGAAAGGTTGGACGTACCTCTGGACGGATGGTGGTCATTGAAGGTGCCAAAATAGCCATAAGTCTTTAAGGCTGGGCGGCTGGTACCTCGATAGCTGATTCGTCGGCTGCTTCAAGTGGACGTTGAGGTATGGATCTGGGTCCCTGAATGGTGGAAATATAGTGTGTCAAAGGTCATGTTAATACTAGCTTGTATTTGGTTCTTGGGAAGAAGGGATCGCAAGTGCTTACCAGATTGATAGAGGTCTCTGATTCAGAAGAGGGGATCTCTTGTAACTCTTGTAAGAGTCCCCTTGGTTGAGCAGGTACAGGTTCTCCGTCCTGTCTATCCGCCACTGGTAGAGGGTCTGCTGCCACTGGGTTGGCAACCTCCAAGTCGGCTGCCCCCGGGGTGGCAACCACCAAGTCGGCTGCTCTTCGGTTTGATGTGTTTGGGGCGGTTGTATCAGAGGTAGCAGAAGCAGACATAGGCGTGGCCATCGGTGCCATAGTAGGCAGAGACGGGTCTGACGCGACATAAGGTCACCTGCCCATCTCTGAAGCAGTCGCCTCACTGGGAGATGAGACCCTTGTTTTTGCCTGCTCGACGGGTGAAGGTATTTTGTTCGAGGCCCGGCGCTTGGTCGGGGGCTCAGGTTCTGATAGTTGGTCGGTTGGTGGCTTCGCTGTTTTAGTTGGTCTAGAAGCAGGTTGGGCGGTCGCCCGAGCCGAAGCCACACCTGAGTATAAAAATAAAGATTAATACCATGGTAAGGAAATGATCAAGTTAAATTGAGAGTATGAGATTATACCTGGACGGGGTCGGGTCCTTATAGGGGGCCGACCTGATGGGTGGATTGTTAAGGTCGGTTGATTGTCCCTAGAAGGGGGAATGGTTTGAGTCTGAGAGGCTTTTCTCTTCCTCTGTGGAGTACCCGATTCAGTGCCTTGAGTAATCAAGTTCCTTCGGGTGTTGGTCAGAGGGGTCGCCCCTAATGTTATGCAGGAGGGGGAAGAAGGATGCCCAGCAGGTGATCCTTGTCAGGAGCAATCAGGGCCCAAGTAACCGACCACCACTCACGAAAGGATTCAACTGAAGTTGGAGAAGTTTTGAAAGGGAGATAAGAGTTGGAAGTTATGTAATTTGTGAGTTGGGATATGTATAGGGCAATTGCATCAGAAATAGCTCTCCTATCCGGACATTGAATTATTAAATGGGGATGAGCAATGGGACCAGGCAAGCCTTGTTGGCATCTGAATTGACGGGCCAAAAATTGAGGCTGGTAGCTGAAAGTGTAGAAGACTTTGGGACCTTTTTTTTTATCGATTTTCTTACTAGCAAATAATGACCTAGGCTTAAGAGCAACATCCCAGGAGAAAGAATAAGTGGGATGTGGAAGTGGATATGGTTGGGACAAAGGTGACGGAACAGGGAATGGCCAAAACAAGCCGGATGCATAGCCGATATACCTTTTGTGTGGGTAAAAATGGCTATCATTTCGATTATCAGTAAGGATGGCAGTTATGATCGGATCAGACGCTTGGAGGTTATTACGACCTAATCAAAGTCGGTTCAGGGCTACTTCTAGAGACTTCTCAAGTGTGGGGGCAATGGGAGGATGACCAAGTTGGAAGGCGTCGGGAAAATAGAGACGGAACCATAGTTCCAGGAACCAGAAAAGACCCGACGCAGTAGTGTCTAATTTTCTACCATCCTTTTCTGTAAGGCGGGTGCTAACCCTGGACAGCCCTTTTCAAAGAGATTGGCAAGGAAAAGGGTGCCTAATGAAAAGAACCGACCCGAGGCTATGTGTATAGCAAGATCAAGATGAGAAGAGAGGACACATTTCGAAGGGGAAACTACAACATACTTACAGAGCCAAAAGAGCACGAAGGCTGTGTGTTCTCGGTCGATTACAGGGGTCCCGTCGGCTCCTTGTTGGTCTATTAGAAATTTAGTCCAGCCCCATTCTTTCACGTCTGTCAGAGACCAGCCCAAATGGTCTGCATTGGGCTCTTGCCCATCTAGGGCACCCATTACAGGGTCTTCCCCTACGATTGGCAGATGGGCGATCATGGCCACATCCATGAGGGTGGGGCCGATGGGGGCTGTTGGAAGAAGAAAGGTGCAAACCTCAGGGTGCCAAAATGTTGCCATGGCCAGAAGGACTTTCTCATGTAAATGACATGGGAGGGTTGACAGACGTATGGCTTGGTCAATTTGTTGAGTTTTCCATTGACCCTGGTAATGTTCTGCTACTCTTTGGTACCAGGTGCGGTATGGATCCTTGGGGTCCGTCAACTGCGTTTTGACGTTGTCATGAAGGCGGGTTGCATTGTAGTTGGGGTTGTTGATCGCCAGCAGATTTCTTGCCTTCAGGACTTCTCTCATACAGTTGGAGTCTTCAGCAGTTGTGCAGTATGGGCGAACAGTTGGAGTGCGCATTTTCGTCGACACGAGAGTGGTTTCAGGGATTGATCCGTCAACAGGGGGTGCAGGGATGTATCGATTCGCCATAGTTAGAGTTGTAGAGATTAAGATTCACAAAGGCTCGTATTGAAGAAGGGAAACTTTTGTGGAATCAGGAGTGTTGCAGTAACTGGTGCAGTTGCCAAAGTGATTTCTCAGTAGGGTTGTGATTTGTGAACTTCCAAATGACGATTGAAAAATGGCGTTTGAAACTCCCTTGGCGGCGGGCAAGTTGTTACGTATGAAATTTAGAATTAGGTTAAAAAGGCCAAGGTAAAAAGAAAAAATGGGCCTAGCAATCGAGTTGATCGAACTGGCCGAGGGGCACCGTGGGAAACTCAGATAAAATAGATATATTTCTAAGGAATTAGCGGGTCGGAAGGTCCGCAGGTCGTAAGGTCCTCAGGTCGGGAGGTCCGTAGGTTGGAAGGTCCTCAGGTCGGAAGGTCCACAGTTCAGAAAGTCCTCAGGACGGAAAGTCCGCAGGTCGGAAGGTCCTCGGGTCGGGAGGTCCGCAGGTCGGAAGGTCCACAGGTCAGAAAGCCCTCAGGACGGAAAGTCCTCAGGTCGGGAAGTCCTCAGGACGGAAGGTTCTCAGGTCGGGAGGTTCTCAGGTCGGAAGGTCCTCAGGTCGAGAGGTCCGCAGGTTGGAAAGTCCTCAGGACAGAGAGTCCGCAGGTCGGGAAGTCCGCAGGTCGGAAGGTCCTCAGGTCGGGAGGTCCGCAGATCGGAAGGTCCTCAAGTCGGGAGGTCCGCAGGACGGAAAATCCGCAAGTCGGATGGTCTGTAGATCGGGAGGTCTGCGGCTGGACCAATAAGTCGGATGGTCTGTAGGTCGGGAGGTCTGCGGCAGGACCAATAAGTCGGATGGTCTGTAGGTCGGGAGGTCTGCGGCTGGACCAATAAGTCGGATGGTCTTTAAGTCGGGAGGTCTGCGGCTGGACTAACAAGTCGGGAGGTTTGCGGTCCGGCCAAAGAGGCGGAAGGTCTGCGGTCGGTCCAGGGAGTCAGATATTGTTGAGAGTAAGCGAGAGTGATACTGTGGTCTGTTGAGGGCACGTGTCAGCAGGAGAAGGGTTAGCAGACGGTTGAAAAAGAGACGTTGTAACCGTTCGGGAGACGGTTTCCAGTACTGTTTCTCAAGGGATATTTAAGGATTTGGATTTTTCTGGAGAGGGCATCTTCAATCAACTTCAACAAAGCAAAGTCAGATTCGGGGATCACTACTTTAAATTTTCCAGCATTTTAATTTCCAAGTTAATTTCTTTATGTACCGTACAGTATTTAAAGATTCCTAATCTCATACGCTAATTAATCAAATTTAAAAATATTTTCCATATCTTTGAATTTTACTTTTTGTTTGTTGAAAAAACACATCAACAATCTTGAATAACGATAATAATATCTTAGACTATATTTTATTTCAAAATAATTTAAGAGATTATCGAGAATAACGATAATAATATCTTAGACTATATTTTATTTCAAAATAATTTAAGAGATTATCGAAATTATATATGTATATACATAATGAAAATAAATTAATAATGTTGATTTTGTAAGTATACATAGTTATTACTTTTTGTATGATTACGTCACAGTCAGATAGCTTATACTTTATTCGTCCCACTTATTTTGTCTCATCTTTCTATTTTCGTCCATCTCACATAATTTTTTATTATTATTTTTTTTAAATATAATTATATACTCTAATCACATTTTAAAATTCATAATTCATAATATTTTTTTATTTTAATTAAACTATTTAATTATTTTAATCTTAATCTATAATTATTTTAATTAAATCATAATTATTTTTAGTAATATAATTTTTAATTACTACCTAAAAACTCCGTGCTTAAGTTAGATGAGACAAATTACCTGTGACAGAAGGAGTAATATTTTATTTTATTTTCATTCTAATACCTGGAGTTATTTGAGTAAACTCTAAATTTTAAGACAAAAAATTAAATATTGTAATTGTATTGAATAAAATTAAGATTCGACTCCCCCTTCCCCCCCCCCCCCCAAATATTTATATATATGTATGTGTTCTAATAGTGCGGTTGTTTGGATGATTTGAATTTAATGGTAAAATTATAATATTATGAATGTAAAATTAATTATTATTAATATAATATATATATAAGTATTTGATTTAATATTTTGAAATAATTTTTTTTTTTTTATTATGAACAGTGGAAATCCACAAAAATCTTTGAAACAAGCATATCTTCAAACTCCAATGTTTTCAAGTTTTGTCTGTCATACATGGTTCGCCTAGTGTAACTTGTATTTTCGAATCTAGTTTGCAGGCTAGCGACATCGGATTCTCATGTTATCAAAAAAATAAAAATACAAATTTAGTCACAAAAATTTAAAAAAATATATATATATATATATAAATATATATATTTAGATGTTAATAGAGCATTACAAATCAATGAATGCATGCTCTACCCTATGCAATCATGCATTCTCAAGTATTTGAGCAAATCTGTCAAATTTTTGTATGAACATGAGTTTCTATACTCTTGAATTTCTTTTGCTCAATACCATTTCGACAAACTTAGCAAGTCGCAGAATAACGAATATAAGAATCAAACATGTCATGTGCGTGCGGAGTAACATATGGACTTGATTTTGAGATATGTACTTGTTTCAATATTATATAACATAGATGTTAGTTTTTGATGGTATTGATTAATTATGTAATATCTTGATGGTATTGATTAGTTATGTAATATCTTGTAAACAGTGACGAAATTAACCTCCGAACATTGGGGGCAGGGCTCTTTAGCCAATCGATTTTTTATAGTTTGATTTTAGTTATAAAATTTTTGAACTGTCATTTTTCGATTTGAACTGACAATTTAATTTTTAAAAAAATAAAAAATTATAAGAACATAGGAATAAAATAAAATTTTATACTTCAAAAAATAAAAATTCCCTTGAAACTTGGGGACAATTTATTTAAATTGTATGTAATATATATATATATATTATACTTAAAAAAAAAAAAAGAAAAAGAAAAGAATTAGGGGATTTGGGGTGTAACCTACCCCCAAGCCCCTTAGGAGATCCGTCCTATCCATGCTTATGAACTTATTCACCAATGCGAATTTTTATGTAATGTGAATTCCTATAATTAGTAGATTATTTTTTTTGGTCATAATCACTTAAAAGACTCCGATGTTAGAGTTACAAAATAATACCGTCTTTGCCTATTATCAACAGATATACCTATTGTTTACAAATTAATTAAAAATAATCAAATTATATAGTAGATAGAATATAGTTACATAAAAATTAAAGGAAAAATTTTTCATAACTCCCTTGTGGTTTTAATACTCAGCGTAAATCCCCCATTTACTTTAAAAATTGCATGGAGCCCTCTTATACTTTCAAAAATGTTGGATGAAACCCCTCTATGGTTTCGAAACTCAATGTAAATATTCACTTTACTTAAAAAAAATTGCATGCCCCGCCATGCAAAAAAATATGAATAGGAAATCAGCTTCTCATCACACAACAGAGGTTTCATAGGGGTGGGGTTTCATGCAACATTTTTGAAAGTATAGGGAAGTGTCATGTAATTTTTAATATACAGGGAGATTATACGCAAAATTTCGAAACCACGGGGGAGTTATAAAAAATTTTACCAAAATTAAAATACCTTTAGGATGCAAGTGTCAAAATTTAATAAAAGAAAGAGATATACTTGCCCTCGTGTACTACCCTATCCCTCTTTTCCTCTCTCACAATGTGATATATGTATATATTGTTGGTTATTAGTTGTTATTGGATTTATTCGAAGATAAATAATGTTGTATCGATCTTTTTTGGGAAAGATCGCGTGGGGTGCGCGCTCGAGAAAGTCTATACGGTATTGAACAAAGTGTGAAATAATGTAATAAAGGTGAAAATTATGTTACATATTCTTTGAAAATTATTATTTTCAAATGAGGAATTAAATTATTTATTTTCTGCATAAAATCTTATAAATTCAAATTTATTTAAATTTGAAGTGCTAAGTTTAATGAATAAATTGAATCTTTTCAATTTAAAATAAAAATTGCATATTTTCATGAAAAGATTGTGTCTTTTGGATTTAAAATTTAAATTTAAATCTTTTTAGAAAAGACACTTCCAAATCTATTAATATATTTTGTCTTCACTGAATTTTAGGAGAGAATAGAAGAGAGAACGAGAGAAACACATACAGTGACAAATCTGAGTTAAATACGCAAAATACTCACAGGGTCTTCTTTTCTCTATAATTCTGTAAAATATATTCTCTATACGCAAATAATCTTCCAACCTTTTACTTGCTCGATTTTTCGCCTAAAATTCGATCGTTGCTTTGTTTTATCCCCGTACGAATTTCGTGTAACCCGAGACGTTAATGTGATCGAAATATTGTATAAAGAAAGCAAATCTACCTAACTCAAAGTATATCCAAGATCGTATATATCCTGTGAAATTCAATTTTTTGTATTTTCATTCAATCCAGATTATTTCTCTAACAATCTTATACGATATTTTTCAAATGATCATGGATGGCGATACTTTGGCAGACATGAAAATTAAATTTGGAAAGATGTCCAAATTTGAGGGTATTGGAATTTATTATTTTAATTATCAATTTGTTTTAATTGATTTTGTGAATAAATTTGTATACCCTCGAAATTTCTATTCAAGGGAATGTAAATTTGCATGTAAAAAAGAATGCAGACTTTTTTGGAGCAGGATAGTCGGCAATGAATTTTCGGCTTGTCTGCAGTGAAATTGGTCATCGATCATCTAAACATTAAAAAAAAAAATGCAGCCAATGGCGGAGCAGATTGGAAACAATAAAATAGCGGCATTCCAAAAATTCTTTTATGGAATTGGGGGACTGCATTGTATTTGATTGTGTTAAAATTTTATGGGCGATTTGTGAAAAAGCAACACCGTGGAAGGATTGTATGATTAAAAAGTTTCTTTTCTACTTCTGTATGAAGGATACAAAGGAGATTGATATAATTCTCAAATTAAAATTTAACACGATAATTATTGATCAATATCAGCAAAAGGATGTAACAATCCTTTGAGTGGAATTAAAATTTCAATGGTTCCATTTTATACATATATATATATATTGTATGAATATTATAAATTGAACATACTTTTGTTTTTCCAAAATATCATATAATTAATTTGAGAAAAATTGAATGAATTTTGTTGTCCTTAGAATTAATTTTGTATAAATTAATTTGTGAAGGGTTGGTTCAAAATTCTTTTACGAGATCATTAGTGATTATTTGATAATCACTTGGACACACTTTAAGAATCGTCAAATATATTTTGACTGCAATTAAATGTGGGATGCGTTAAATGCTTTGACCACATTAATAATTCTTGGGATTATTACTTGTACACAAAGTTGGGAGTAATATTTTGATGGCTCATGAGGATGGCAAATCTCGATTACTCATGAGGCTGTCGTTTATCATTTGTAAAATGTTAGCACTGTTTGAATTACCATGAAGTCGAATGTTGTTATTCTCGATCTTCCTGAACGTTGGGTGATCTGCACAGATTTTCAACCAAATCATTAGTGCGGATAAAACTCAAAGGTTAAGAATATAAAACATAAATATATATCAAGAATTAAAAAGAATTGCTCAATCAGTGAAGTAGGCTCAGATCGCAGCCACTCCTTCGCCAACTCCAAGTAGTCCTACGAGGTAACCCACAAAGGTGTCGATTGCGGTGGTTCCTAACACGAAGTAACCCAAGAATCCTTGAGTGTTCCTCGCACACGCAGTGTATCAGGACAGAAAAATAACGAGAGAAGTCGATAGGCATAGGCAGGCAGTAAATTCGTCGCTCACAGAACATAACAGAATATCGAACACGTTCCACACTTCTCCCAAAATCTCAAACCCATATATATAGAGGAGAGGTGGATGGATAGGTCCCAAAAGAGAATGAAACAACCTTACCTTATCACCGGCCAAGCAGACTCGATCAATCAAGAAGAAATAGGGATAGCACCGAGAATGACGGAAGAGATTTAGGGAGTATTCAAATTCGAACAGAATATGAATAGAGTGATCGGTTCTGATTTACGGAGAGAAATTAAAAATCAAACAAACCGGGTCGGTGCGGGTTCGGGTCGGATCGGGTCTGTGTCGCGGCTAAAACACACCAACAATCTCCACCTTGTTTCTGGTCGACCCTCGTAGTTACATTGGAGGGCAATCGAGAATAGGAACATGCTATCATCATCGTCATTACTCCTGCAATCTCAACACAAAGTTAATCCTGTAGAACCTATATTAATCACAGAGAAATAATACATGCTATCAATGAAGAACAGACATGGTTCTAATCAAATGTATCAAAATTTAACATATTTAAACATGACTGAAACTTAGGGGGGTGTATTCAATATAGATTTTGTAGGATTTTGTTGGACTTTTAAAATCTGAGTGTATTCAATTAAGACTTTTAAAAGTCTTTTAAAAGTCTATGGATTTTAATGGATTTTAATGAAAAATTACGAAAATTTTGTATAAGAAAGAATCTCTCATGATCATCACAGATTTTGATGAATTCTTAAAAATATTATTATTATTATTATTATTATTATTATTGTTGTTGTTGTTGTTGTTGTTGTTGTTGTTGTTGTAGTATATGTGATCAATAATATGTATTACTGTCGTCTTTTCTTTTCAATTATCGAATACATATTTTTTGTTGAACCGTTAATTTTTATTTATTTATTTATTTTTATATTTTTTCAAAAATCATAAATTATATTTTTTATTTTATTTATATACGTATTTACTTTTTATGTAAAAAGGTTATATAAATAATAATAATAACTAATAAAGAAATATAAAACTAATTTGATATATTGAATGATAATATAATACTAAAAATTATAAAATTAAAATTAATAATCTACTAATTAGTACTTTGAAACCTGGTTCATCTTTTAACCATAGTCTATATCATTTTACTCCTAAAGGATAACCTAAGAAAACACATTTCACAACTCTAGGTTCAAGTTTATCACCTTTATATAAAGCATATGCAGTACAACCAAATACTTTCAAATTGGAAAGATCAAGTTTCTAACCCAACCATACAGATTCAGGACACTTACCCCTAAGTGGCACAGAGGGAGACCTATTAATCAAATATGTAGCCGTAGTCACAGCTTCCCCCCAAAAACTCTTTGAAAGACCCGATGAGTTTAACATGCTCCTCACCCTTTCAATAAGAGTTCGATTCATTCGTTCTACCACCCCATTTTGCTGGGGTGTATTGGGAACTATCTTATGTCTAGTTATACCTGATTTAGCACATAATTAATCAAGCCACTTATTGCAAAATTCAAGACCATTATCTGTTCTCAAAAAAATGACTTTAGAAGCGAAAAAACAGTCACCGGCGTGAAAGTCAACAAAAGTCAACAGCCAACGCCAGAAAGTCAACGCGCGAAAGTCAAAGTCAACCGAGCACGGAAGGCAAGCGACAGCTGACACGGAAGGCGAGCGACGGCTGACACGGAAGACAAGCGACGGCTGACACGGAAGGTGAGCGACGGCTGACACGGAAGACAAGCGACGCTCGCACGGAAGCCAAGCGACGGCTGCACGGAAGACAAGCGACGGCTGACACGGAAGGCGAGCGACGGCCGCACGGAAACAAGCGACAGCTGCACGGAAACTTTGGCATTGAAATGAGCAAAGCGGCGGCTGCATTAATTCTCGCTGCATTTATTGTCGCTGGTCAGCGGTGCATTTACCGCGCCGCCACAATAATTTCTGCACAGAATTCCGCTGCATTTATGTCTCCTGCACCCTCAGCTCCTGCATTTACTACACTCTCTCAGCTCCCATATTTAATTCCAGCACTACTTTTTAGCCAATTTTTGGCTATTTTTGTGTAATTTTTATTCTAGAACCTTCTAGAAATTAAGTAGTTATTAGTAGTTATATTAGTAGCTATTTTTAGAGTTAGTTATTTATGGTTATTTTTAGAGGTAGTTAGTAGTTATTTTTATAAGTAGTTATTTATTGGCGGTTGTAACCGCCAAGCTTATAGAAGCTTTTCCCCTATAAATATCCTCTCTAATTGTACCATATAGATATACACCATAGATATATATATACACACCATATATACACAATAATATACATTCCATACACCCCATTTTCTCCATTTCTTTTCTCCCATATTTTTATCTAGTTTAATAATACGAGATTTTTGATTTTGTGTTGCGAGCAAACTGATTTTCTCCTCCCCTTTTTCTTTTAATTCCTGCATATTATTTTAGCTAGTAAAATTCCTATCATATTTCTCCACCTCACCTTCACCCAAAAATTCCATGTTCGATTTGAATTGTTCAAGTTGGATTTCGACAAGGTTGCGGAAGGGCGATAGAAGAATCGACTATTTCAGCCCTGTTTCGTGCCAAAAGCAGATTCCGGGTAGTTCAACGTAGCTAAGTACGCGGGAGCCTTGTCAACCTGCTTAGTTGCTGTTCTGAATTCGATTTTGATTAAAGAGAGATATCAGAGGGGTAGAGCCACTAGCGGAACGGTTGGAAGAATAATTAATGGGGTATAGGCGGTGGTCTATTGGGTCACATAAATTTCTAGTGATATTAGAGTTTCTTGCTTATAATGTTCTTCACCGGGTGTCGCTGAAGCCTCGTTGTAAATCCCCTAAGGTCAAGTACTAACCAAGTTGAGAATCAGCTTAAGCGAGCAAATGCGATCACGCTCATTTCTCCGTGCCGCCCCGCAATTATACACATATTTTTCGCTATCACGCCATCGTCATCCCGCTCATTTCATCCATGGAAATCTAGCCATTAAGGAACGCAAAAGTCAGACACAAACGCCTTGCTTCATCATTTTCGAGATACGTATATTTTATCGTTTTTTAGTTAGATTTAATTTCTGCAATTTATCTTTTCAGCTTCTTCGATTGCATTAACTCATTGCACTTTTTCTAATTAAATATAGGATATTCGCATATTCCCTGAGTTCGACCCGGATACTCACCGGTTAAAGAGATTTTTTTATTTTTGACGAAGTTTTTGGAGTTACTACACGAAAACGCACGACACTATTTTCATTTTATACATATATCATTTTTTTGTATCTTAAAAGATATTTTTAAAAAGACTCTCCAAAAATCTTCGATAAAATTTTGGCGCCGTTGCCGGGGAATAAGCCTAGTATCTTTGTTTTAATTGAAAAATATTGAGTTTAATGCTAATTTAATTTTAATATTGAATTTTATTTTATTTTGAACATTTAATCCATCGGCGGTATGCTTTGTAGGTTTCGAGAGTGTGATATCCTTCGAGGATCAAACCTGCACGGCATTTATCTTTCAAAAAAAAAATAAAAACTCTGCAGCAACGCCTAGGCCTTTGCCGCTGCCCTGTGTTATTTCTTTTCTATATATATAATAATAAATAAATAAATAAATAATATTAATAATAATAATAACTGCATAAATAAATAATAATAATATTAATAATAATTTTTGTTGTTCATTCAGGAAATTAAAGATGATCCGCTCGTTGGTTCATAGCGAATTTTGAAGTAGAAGAAGCGGACATCTATCCTTGTGAACCAATGGATGAATCGCTTACAAGAGATTAACCCACTGCCCGCTGATCCTTGATCAAAATGAAGCGCCACTGCACCCGAACCGGCCGGTCAGCCCTAACCGAGCGGCGGCCAATCCTGCACCCGAACCGGCGATCTGCCCAAGCCAAGCGGCCAGTACTGCAAGTGAACCTATGAAGTCCGAAGGAGATGCAGCAATGAGCGATGCCTACATACAAAGCAGCGACATCAGCCGGACACAAGCGAGCGAAAACTTTGGCGAGCGATGGCACAGATGAAGCCCTATCTCAGCGCCCTTTTTAAGCAGTGGCCATGAGCGGCGATTTTCCAAGCGGGAATTAGCAGCGCTGTTTGTAACCAGTCAGTCGGCATGCGAAGCGATGGACAATCTGAAGCGATAGAATGGAAGTCGTTCCTGAGCGCTCCTTAGCGGCGCCTTCTTCACCCAATTTAGGGCAAAATTATATTTATTATTATTGTTATTTTATTTTATTATTTTATATATATATATTTTATATATATATATATATTTTTAGAAATTATTATTATATATATATATTTTTTTAATTAATTTTGTTTTCTTCTTCACCCAATGCCATTCAGCGGATCAGTTCATCTGAAGTTTGAAATAGAATCAAAGCGAAGGAGCATTAATGTCTCTGTGTGCAAGCGAAGCGGCAAGAACAAGCGGGAGAAGTGAGCGGGTCTGCAAGCGAAGCCAATTTCAGAATTCAATTCTATGCGCCATGAATTGGATAAGTTCCACGATTTTCAAGGCTCCGCTCATCCGTACACAGTGTGTGAACCGCTCATCCTTATAAAAATGAAGCCTGTTGCACGCAAACCGGCAGGTCAGTCCCAAGCTGTGCGACAGTTTCCCGAAATGAGCGAAGCGACGCCGATCTATTCCAAAACAGCGGAAATTGTCTCAGCGTCTTTTCTGAGCAGCAGCGGCTCAATCTTCTTCGACTGAACAGAGCGTCACAGCAACTGCAAGCGCAAGCGAACCGCCGGTCTGTCCCTGCCGGATAAAATTAAAATTGAAAACTGCGTCCAAATACCACCAGTCCTAAATCAAGCGCTATGGGGCTGTTTTGATGAATTTTGAGATTTAATTGATTTTGAGAATTGATAAACGAAGATAGGAAATTCATGAAAAGCCTCCATTAGACGGACATGTTGTTGTGCGCGCATATTCTGAAATTTTCAGAATGTTCCCAAAATTTGACGCTTATGAGTGGGAGGAGGGGAATGTTTTGAAAGTCTCCGAGCCACAAAGAAGTCGAAAAGGGAGTTCTATAGCATCATATTTTAATTGATTACATCTATATGAACCGTGCTATTTTTGAATTGTTATTTGGTGATTGCAGTCCCTCCGATTCTTATCAAGGTTGTTCGAGGGCGAACAACAATTCAAGTGTGAGGAGGGAAGTCATCGGCACCACCAAAAATTTTGAAAAAAAATCTGGCTGCAAGACACAGGTGTCACGAACCGAGTCCGTGACCGGAGATGACCGAACGAAGGAGCCAAAACCCGGAGGCTAGTCCGGAACCTTGTAAATAAAACTAGAACTTGTATGGAGTAGTTGGGGGTTGGTAGATGGTTGGTAGAAGATGGTTGGTAGAAGGTTGGTGGAAGAGGGTAGGTGGGGGTTGGTAGATGGTAGTTGGGAGATATGGACTTGTATAAATAGGTGATTATACTCATTTGTAAATCATCAAGTTGAGAGCAATAACATCTACTTTCCCTTACCACTTCCTCTCTCTACGATTATCGAGTGTTCTCGATCGTGTTCTTAAGTGTTCTTAGAAGTGTCCGAGAAAAGGCTGTACTAGCAACCTCTAAGTGTCGGGAAGTTGCTAGGCCGCATGGAAGGTGTTCGAGGAACAACCAGGCGGTCCGTGACAAGTGGTATCAGAGCTTCGTTCGAACCGAAGTCAGTGAGAGATGGCAAGTGACGGGTCCAACTTGACGAATCTGAACGAGGGTAACAACGAGGGTGTCAATGAAGGGAAGCACCATCGAAAGTGCAAACGTTGCCCTTCTGTGGATACCATAAGTGCTTTTGAGGCGAAGATGGAGCGTGTGGAAGAATTCCTCGGAGGGAATTCCGAAAGGATCAACGAGGTCGATCAACGTCTCGACGAGGTCGAGAAGGAAATGCGTGAAGATTTGACGAAGTCTCTCGAGGAGGGACTAAAACAATGTCGCGATAGAGCGAAAGAAGTGACTAGGTCACTTGATACCGAGATGGCCAAGCTCAAGGAGGAGGTGGCAGCGTGTCGCCTCGAGTTGGCCCGACGAGAGAAGGCGGCTATGGTGGAGCCGTCCGTGATGCAAGAGGAGCTTGCAACACTTAGAGCGGAAATTGCGGAATTGCAAGCTCGTGGCCCGACCGGAGGAGTAGCGGTAGCACCTAGAGTGGAGGTGCTACGCCCGGAGTACTACTCGGGAGTTCGGAGAGGTCGGGTAATTGATACGTTTATTTTCGATGTGGAGCGTTACTTTAATGCCGTAGGGGTCGTGGGAGATGCGGCCAAGGTACACACAGGGTCGTGTTTCTTGAAAGACTCGGCACTCATTTGGTGGAGGCGTAGAAGTGAACTTGCTCAAGATGGCGAGGCCATCACAACATGGGCAATGTTTAAGTCTGAACTCAAGGCGGAGTTCGAACCAATAAGGGCCGAGACGGAGGCAAGGGCCAAAATACGATGGTTGGTACATCGAGAAGGGCATTTGAAGGAATACATTGACGAGTATGCCAACTTGCTACTTGAAATTCCATCGATGACGCGGGAAGAAGCATTATTTGGGTTTACCGAAGGATTAAAGCCGTGGGCAAAAGAGCGGGTTGTGGATAAGTGCCCGGAAACTGTGAACGAGGCAATGAAGTATGCTTCACGGATGATTGAATTCCAACGGAGGGAACCGTACAAGAGGGACGATGGGAGGAGGATGATTTCGGACAAAAGTGGGGGAGATGCGCCAAGATTTGCCCCACGACCACCCCGACCCGGAGGCGAACGCTATGCATCTAAGACTGCGATGAAGGATTTTTCTAAGCCAGGACCAAGGTACGAAGGGTGTTATGTTTGTCATTCAAAAGAACATTTTGTGAGAAATTGTCCGAACCGATCGAGTGTTGCCGCGGTGACCGAGGACACTAACCCAACGGAAGCGGGTGGCATGCATGAAAGCGGAAGGTGATGGCGAAAAGCATCGAGGACGGATGTACGTGAATGTCGAGATTAATGGACGCTCGTACTTGTGTCTACTCGACCCAGGGGCGGATGCGAATTACATGAGCAAAGAAATAGCTCATGAGTTGGGTTTGCAATGGGTGTCATCGGATGGTCGATTCAAGGGAGTGAATAGCGCATGGACTCCTTTGACGGGGGTGGCAAAGAATGTACCAATCCGAGTTGGAGATTGGGAAGGTATGGTTAATTTTAATGTAGCACCTATTGATGACTATTGCGTGTTCTTTGGCATGAGGTTCATTGAGCAAACCAAGTTAGCAATGATACCGCACGAGGACAAATACACCATCATGGAGGGAAGTGTGCCATGTGACATAACGGTGTTCCGAGAGAAGGAGTTGACACCAAAGCAACTCGAAAGGGGATTAAGGAAAGGAGATCCGACGTTTGCGGCTATCCTTAGCGATGAGGACCTCCCGGGTGACGAGGTTAAGGAGACCATGATTCCCCCTAAGGAGTTGGAGGGTGTCCTCAAGGAATTCGAGGATACAATGCCGGAAGAGTTGCCGAAGGGATTACCTCCACGAAGGGCGGTCGACCATGCCATCGACTTGGTAGAAGATGCAAAACCAGTTTCCCGACCACCATATAGAATGTCACCCGACGAATTGACGGAATTGAGGAAACAATTGGGAGAACTATTGGAAGCGAGGTTCATAGTCCCGTCGAAAAGCCCCTTCGGTGCGCCAGTACTCTTCCAACGGAAGAAATATGGGAGTCTCCGTATGTGCAATGATTACCGGGCGTTGAACAAATTAACGGTAAAAAACAAGTACCCGGTGCCACTCGTTGCCGACTTGTTCGATCGATTGCAACCGGCCAAGGTGCTATCAAAACTTGACCTTCGAAAGGGTTATTATCAAGTCCGTATCCGGGAAGGCGACGAATCAAAGACGCCAATCACAACAAGGTACGGATCATACGAGTTTAAAGTAATGCCTTTTGGACTGACGAATGCCCCGGCAACATTTTGTACGTTGATGCAAGAAGTACTACGAGACTTCCTGGATGACTTTGTGGTGGTGTACTTGGACGACATCGTTATTTATAGTCGAGATATGACGGATCATGTCAAACATTTGCGGAGTGTGTTCCAAGCCTTACGGGAGAATCAACTTTATGTTCGGAGGGATAAATGCGAATTTGGGATGAACGAGGTCGGATTCTTGGGGCACATCGTGGGAAATGGGAGAATTCGGATGGAGCCGGGAAAGATCAAGGCAGTCGTTGAGTTGGAAGCACCCAAGTCACCTACGGAGGTACGATCTTTCCTCGGATTAACAAATTATTATAGGCGATTTGTGAAGGGCTATTCGGGGATAGCGGTGCCCTTGACAAATATGTTGCGGAAAGAGCAAAAGTGGGAATGGACGCTAGAATGCCAAATGGCATTTGACTCATTGAAGGAGGCAATGACGAGAGAGCCGGTACTTGCACTCCCGGACTTTACCATTCGAGGTAATGACAGATGCCTCGGACCTTGCCGTGGGAGGGGTGTTAATGCAAGGAGGACACCCGGTGGCATACGAAAGCCACAAATTGTCAGACGTGGAAAGGCGATGGCCAACACATGAGAAAGAGATGCTCGTGGTCGTGCATTGCTTACGAGTTTGGGAACACTATCTCAAGGCGGGTATTCCCTTTTTGATTGTGACGGACAATCGGGCGGTAAGCTACTTCCAATCTCAAAATAAACTAACAGGCAAACAAGCAAGGTGGCTCGATTTTCTTGCAGAGTTCAAATTTCAGATCGAGTACCGACCCGGGAAGACTAACGTGGTGGCAGACGCGTTGAGTCGGAAGGTGGCAGCCATACATTCGGTGGAAGGTGACATTGTGGATCGGATACGTGAAGGACTCGTGCATGACGAATTTGCACATGCCGTATTCGAGTTGGTTGAGGAGGGGAAGACGACAAAATATTCATTGGAAGACGGGTTAGTCGTGACGAAGGGGTACCGGATGTATGTACCAAATACAGAGAGCTTAAGGCAAGACATTCTACGAGAGTGTCATGACACCAAGTATGCGGGACATCCGGGCATACAACGAACCTTGGCCTTGCTACGGGAGCTATACTATTGGCCCGGAATGAAGGGAAATGTAGAAGAGTATGTCCGAACATGTCTTGTGTGCCAACAAGACAAAGTCGAAAATCATCCACCGGCGGGGTTGCTTCAACCCTTGCCAATTCCGGGACGAATGTGGGAGAGTGTGTCCATGGACTACATCATCGGCTTGCCAAAGTCCAATGGATGCACGAGCATTTTTGTAGTGGTTGATCGTCTCTCGAAATATGCCGAGTTCATCCCGGCACCGAAGGAGTGTACAGCGGAGGCGACAACAAAACTCTTTATGGAGCACGTCGTTAAATATTGGGGGTTACCAACGAGCATTGTAAGCGATCGGGATTCGAGATTTACTGGGCGATTTTGGACGGAGTTGTTCCGTCTGTTGGGGTCGGAATTGAAAATGTCCACGACTATGCACCCACAAACAGACGGCCAAACAGAGCGAGTCAATCAAGTTTTAGAGGTGTACTTACGACATTATGTGACGGTAAACCAACTTGATTCGGCTAAATTACTCGATGTGGCGCAGTTTTGTTTTAATTTGCAGAAAAATGAGAGTACTGGGAAGAGCCCGTTCGAGATTGTACTCGGTTTCCAACCAACAACTCCGAAAGATTTGATGGGGACATATAAAGGACCGAGTCCGCCGGCGTTCCACTTTGCCAGGGGTTGGCAAGATCGGGCGGAAGCAGCGAGGCTATACTTGGAAAAGTCCCAGAGACGGATGAAAAAGTGGGCAGACCGGAAGCGGATATTCCGAGAATTCAAAGAGGGAGACTTAGCGTTGGTAAAACTTTACCAACATGGGCGTATACGAGGCGTGCACAAAGGGTTGATGAGGCAATACGAAGGCCCGTTCCCAATCGTGAAGAAAGTAGGCGAAGTGGCGTACAAGGTGGAGCTACCCGAGGGCTTGTCCCAACTTCACCCGGTATTCCATGTTAGCATTCTCAAGCCTTACCACATGGATAATCAAGACCCGAGTCGGAATATATCAAAAAGAGCACCACCCGGAATGCGGACGGCGTATGACAAAGTAGCCGAGGAGATATTGGCGGATCGACTAGTGCACCACAAGAACCGCCCGTCTTCGACGGAGTACTTGGTGAGATGGCGAGGCTTGCCCGAGGTGGAGACGAGTTGGGAGCCGACGGAGAAACTTTGGCAATTTGAAGACTTGGTGCGGGAGTACGAGGCATTGAGGACAATGCCTTCATCAAGTGGGGGAGAATGTCACGACCCGAGTCCGTGACCGGAGATGACCGAGCGAAGGAGCCAAAACCCGGAGGCTAGTCCGGAACCTTGTAAATAAAACTAGAACTTGTATGGAGTAGTTGGGGGTTGGTAGATGGTTGGTAGAAGATGGTTGGTGGGGGTTGGTGGAAGATGGTAGGTGGGGGTTGGTAGAAGGTTGGTGGAAGAGGGTAGGTGGGGGTTGGTAGATGGTAGTTGGGAGATATGGACTTGTATAAATAGGTGATTATACTCATTTGTAAATCATCAAGTTGAGAGCAATAACATCTACTTTTCCTTACAACTTCCTCTCTCTACGATTATCGAGTGTTCTTGATCGTGTTCTTGAGTGTTCTTAGAAGTGTCCGAAGAAAGGCTGTACTAGGAACCTCTAAGTGTCGGGAAGTTGCTAGACCGCACGGAAGGTGTTCGAGGAACAACCAGGCGGTCCGTGACACAGGAAAGTTCTTGATTCCCTTATCGATTATTTATCCCGACTTATTTATTGATTGCTAACTTGTTAGATAGTAGAATATGTGCTTCTTAGATAAATTAGTAGTTGTAAACCTAATTGATTAGGATAATTTTCAGATTAATAATGTAGAAGCTGTGTAATATATTAGTTTGCTGCTGTTAGTTTTCTTAGTTTAATCCTTAGTTATGGTTAGACAATTAGCATAGTTAGTTTGTTGTTAGTTAGTCTTAGTCGCTTCCAGTTAGTTCGGTTAACACTAGTTGAGATAGGTATAGAATGTTTGCTTAAATAGTTAGATTCGTCCAATTCTATATTGTTAATCAAGTGTTCTGCTGTAGTTTTTAGTTTTAGATATTATGTTGTTTTAGTTCAATTTTGTTTGTAGTATTCTGTATGTTAGATTAGGTTAGTATTTTGTAATTTATGTTGTATACTGGATTATATTGTGCTGCTCATTTAGTTAATAGTTAAGTCGTTATTAACATAGTTTAGTCAAATGCAGTCTAGATATAGTGAGTTTTCTGCTATGAATTGGTGTTTTGATAGTGTTGTATGTTAGCTTAGTATTATCTTAGATTACTCTAGTCTAGCTTGTTTTGTAGGTATGCCTTTAGTTTAATTTTAGTTAGATTAGTTGTATTTTTTTAAATCGTTGCAATATAAGTTCCAACTCAAACTTGCTGCTTGATTATTTAATTATTTAGTTAGTTAATTAGGATCGATTAATATATAAATTATTGTATGTTTGTTTATTTATTTATTTATTTTTGTGTGCTAATTAATTTATGTGGGATTAATTTATTTTGGCTTAAATTATTCATATTGATTTTTAATTTATCTGTGTAATTTATGTGAATTAAATTATTTTATTTATAATATTTAATTTATTTCTTTAAAATAAAATTAGCTGTGAAATATGTTATTTTCTCGAGTCAATCGATTTTCATTGTGCTTAATTTGAGTTTGAAATTGAATCTATTCAATAATTGATCTTCTTTTGAGCATGAGTATAAATCGGGATTTTGATAAAGTTGGTTGATATCCCATTCGTTTCATTTATTCCATACTTAGTCTAATTTTTAGAACTTTCGTCTATTTAGCTGCGCTTGTTAGCGGAGATGATGAATTAAGTTTCCTTAAAAATGGGATTGACGAACGAATAGTGTGAGGAGGATGCCGATTATCTTTATATGCAACTTGACTTGGCAAAAAAAATCGACGCAAAAAAAAATTGTCGAAATTAATTTATTATCGGTAGCAATGTCTACCGGGCCACCTTGTTCCTTACTTTATGATTTATTATGGCGGTTTATTTAAAGCTTTGAGTCGTTGCATCATTTTTAGAAGCTACTCCAAACACTTAAGTTTGAAAATATTTCGGGAGACATAATTTCGAATCTTTGCAGATGAGCAATATCGCGTAAATGGCTTAAGGACTTGAACTTTAGCTAAGATTCGTTTACACACCACCGTTGATATTGCAGACAATATTGAGACTTTATTTAGAAAATACTTGGTTTAATTTCACTAATTGAATTTATTCGAGGAAGAATAAAGGTTAAGTGTGAGGAGTTTGATAACTCTTGATTTTGCTATATTTTATAGCTTATATTTATTTATTTAATTATTTATTTATGTCGAATTTTGATATTATTTATGTTAAATTATTCTAATAATTGTATTCATTTCATCTTGTTTGTATAATATTAATTTATTAGTTTTTAAGTGCAATTTATAATTATTTTAGTGTATGAATTAAATTAATTGATGTGTTCCTTGAATTATATTTTTTTGCATTATTTATGTGCTATTTAAGTATTTAATTTTAACTAAATTAATTTTATTTAATAAGTATTATTTATTTAAAGAAATATTTATAATATGTTCATTATTTATATAGGTGAAATAATGCTTGAAAACTGATATGGGAGTCCAAAACTGGCTTTAAAAAGTGATTTTTTTATTTTTCACCCTGAGTTCGACCCGGATACTCACCGGTTAAAGAGATTTTTTTATTTTTGACGAAGTTTTTGGAGTTACTACACAAACACGCACGACACTATTTTCATTTTATACATATATCATTTTTTTTTGTATCTTAAAAGATATTTATAAAAAGACTCTCCAAAAATCTTCGATCATAGGCCTAGACTTAGACCTAGATCATTCATTTCTTTTTCCTTTATTCTTTTGGTGTTTTCTGTGTTTTTTCTAACTTATGACGTGCCCCTAGCAAACATCACTTCATCACTAGGATGTTTATTACTTATATTTCCATAAAACTCAAGTTCTTTAATTTTTAATCCATTCATGACAGTTTCAAGATATATACTATCTCTGTCATATATGATAGCAGACTTAACATCTGAATAAGAGTCAAAAATTGCATTCAAAAGAACAAGGGGTATATTCATCAATATTCTTATCGTCTGTCTGTTTTATATCTTGAACTAACTTTGTAAAAAATCTAAATTTTCATCAATTTTTCGATTCCAGTCAAGTTTAAATCTGAAAAACTTTTCAAGTAAAAACAGTTTGTTTGGCAAAGATTTTTCCATGTATAGCTCTCCTAATCTTTCCCACAATTCTTTTGTAGAATTAAATTTTCCTACTTTTCTAATCACGGAATCAGATAATTCAAGATAATCATAGGATAAGCACATTCATCTATTTCAGCCTTTCTTTCATTAGTCATTAACGCATTATAATCACCTTCGATTGCTTTGGAAACTTTTTGAGTTACTAAAAGTCCTTTCATTTTTTGGTGCCAAATCGAAAAATCAATTTTTCCATCGAATGGTGCAATATTGAAAGAAGACACAGACGACATATTAACGAATATTTCACACGGTCACATAAAGTGGCTATTAGAGGTCAACTACCTACTCCTTTTAGGAGCAGCTTGGTACGTAATAGCCAACTCACACACACAATCAAGTATGTCAGATAAGAATTCACTAACTATCAGTGGTCAGCTACTTACTCGCTCTTGGAGCAGTCAGTTACGTGATAATTGTGTCACACAATTAATCATATATAAACAATCATGTATACCCAAATATTATCTAACACATAGAAGTTCAAGGATTAGTCATCCGTTACCGATTGGGGCAATTTTACCAATTTATGTTTACACCTAGGATTGCAAATTCAACCCACGTTCAGCTTTTAACCTTGCTTTGATATCAATGTTGTTATTCTCGATCTTCCTAAACGTTGGGTGATCTGCACAGATTCTACACCAAATAATTAGTGTGGATAAAACTTAAAGGCTAAGAATATAAAACAGAAATATATATTAAGAATTAAAAGAAAAAATTGCTCAATCGGTAAAGTAGGCTCAGATTGCAGCCACTCCTTCGCCAACTCCAAGTCGTCTTACGAGGTAACCCACAAAGGTGTCGATTGCGGTGGTTCCTAACACAAAGTAACCCAAGAACCCTAGAGTGTTCTTCGCACACGCAGTGTATCAGGATAAAAAATAATGACAGAAGTCGATAGGCATAGGCAGACAGTAAGATTGTCGCTCACAGAACATAACAGAATATCGAACACGTTCCACATCTCTCCCAAAATCCCCAACCCATATATATAGAGGAGAGGTGGATGGATAGGTCCCAAAAGAGAAGGAAACAATGTTACCTTATCAACGGCCAGGCGGACTTGATCAATCAAGAAGAAATAGGGATAACACCGAGAATAACGGAACAAATTTAGGGAAGATTCAAAATTCGAACGGAATGGGAATAGAGTAGATTGTAACTGATTTAAGGAGAGAAATTAAAATTCAAACAAATTGGATCGGTGCGGGTTCGGGTTTGGGTCGGACCGGGTCGGATCGGGTCTGGGTCGAGGCTGAAACACACCAACACGAAGCTTTGTATGTCGAATTGTGTATATTGGAATCACTCATATCCATTGGCCAAGAAACTGACATACAACATGTTATCGGGATGGTTAAACTCCATTAAATTGTCTTAGCGTGAGACACTCAATTCACTCATAATACAATGCTGGGAGCTGAATTCAATGTGGAAATCTCATGTTTAGAGGATTCGAATACACGTGATTTATTCATCCCAAAGAGTTTATTTGGACTTGCAAGAAAGTTAGGTTGAGGTTTGGCCTCTTAATAATTTCTTTGAAAAATCGACGTACTGGGGCAAGACTAAAGGAATTACCTATACGAACATGAAGTTTTGTTGCTTCAAGAAATGCTACGGACTTGGCTTTCGATATGCTCGTGAGTGGATTGAGACATATGGCTTGTAAAGTGTCAAGTGTAAATTGTTGGGAAAACGAAGATTTTGTGTATAGTATCTTCATGTATTCAATATGAGTTGATAGATTCAATCATTCAGAAACCTAGATTCTTGAATGCTCGGAATGTGTAATGTACTAAGATGGAAATTCAATCGTTATGATATTTTCATTTGTGCATTAGCTTGTTGTATATATTGAAAAGTTTGAGAATAAATCATGGATAACGACAAAATTGGGGAGAATTGTTGGTTATTTTTTTGTTATTGGATTTATTCGAAGATAAAGAATGTTGTATCGAGCTTTTTCCGGAAATGATCGCGTGAGGTGCGCGCTCGAGAAAGCCTATATGATATTGAACAAAGTGTTAAATAATGTAATGAAGGTGAAAATTATATTACATATTTTTTGAAAATCATTATTTTCAAATGAGAATTAGATTATTTAATTCATGCATAAAACCTTATCAATTCAAATTTATTTAAATTTGAATTGATAATTTTAATGAATAAATTGAATCTTTTCAATTTAAAATTAAACTTGCATATTTTCATGAAAATGTTGTGTCTTTTGGATTTAAAATTCAAATTCAAATCTTTTGATAAAAGACACTTCCAAATCTATTAATATATTTTTGTCTTCACAAAATTGTAAGAGAGAATAGAAGAGAGAATGGGAGAGCACAGACAGTAACAAAAAATCACAGAATTTGAGTGAAATACGCAAAATACTCCAGGGTCTTCTTTCTCCAAAATTCTGTAAAACATATTCTCCATAGGCAAATAATCTCCCGACCTTTTACTTGCTCGATTTTTTGCCTAAAATTCGAGTATTACTTTGTTTATCCCCGTACGAATTTCTTGTAACCCGAAGCATTAATATGGTCGAAATATCGTATAAGGAAAGCAAATCTACACAACTCAAAGTATATTCAAGATAGTATATACCTTGTGAAATTCGACTTTTTTGTATTTTCATTCAATCCAGATTATTTCTCCAACATATACATTGTGTATGTATAAAGTCGGGGAAAAAAGGAGATGATGTGATACCATTGATGTTGAATTGAAGTTAAACAGATTGAATAGACGTACATTATTTCTTTTGGAGTCTTACTGAATGAACTTTATAAATAAACATGTTTGTTCTAGAATAATTTGAGAATGAATCACCCTTCTAAAAATCTCTCAGAATGCGCGTGAGTAATTTGTCCATCCTACGTGGCTTACGGATTGTAATGTTATTACAGGATAGCTCAAGTTTGAAAGTATGTAACTTTTGCCAACAAGTCATCAAAATCTCATTCTGGGGTAAGGTAGTACGTGAAGAGAAGTGATTTTGTGCCTTTAATAAATGATACTTTTATATGAAATGATAAGATATTTTATTAATATTGTAAGATTCATATGTACTAAAGAAATAAAAAATAAAATAAAAAAAAATAAAAAAAACATATATGTTTTATGTTTGTGAATACTCCAAATAGTAAAATAAGCAATAACAGTACAAATGGAAAATGGGTTGTCACAATGCACAAAATATTAAAATTTATAATTGATAATAACAAAAAATGAAAAGAACTTTGAGGTAAAAATAAAAAATAAAAAAGCTTTGCTTCTAGCAAGGCGAAGTTACGGTTACTTTAATTTGCAATTAATACGATGGGTCAATAATCATGTGCTTATTGTTATTTTGTAAATCTTGTTCTTAATAGCTAATTGATGACATTATTAATCATAATAAATTAAGCGATCTTGTAAGCCAAATAGCAATACCCATGTCTACTTTTTGAATAGTTAATCATAGGGTAAATTGCAAGGTATTAGGTTCGGCCAGGGGTTTATCCAGTGCACACTTTCAGGTAGCGGCTGCGAGTTCCCAAATCATAAAAAAAAATGCATAAAACATTTTTTATTTATTGCATAAAATTCATTTCTGTTAAATTAAAATACACATAAAATACCGTATTCATCCAAAGCTGATGTTTGGTTGTAAACATATACCTAATTATGCAAATTTTATATCAATAAAAGAGATCAAATATCTTAAATAATCTTATTTGAATAAAAAATAATAAAAAAATAATTAATCAATCATTCATTATATAGTTTTATTTTTTTGCAAAAATTAAAAAATATTTTATCTCCAAAAAATTATTAAATAAATGATTTATATTTTATTTATTTATTTATTTCAAAAAAATATTGTTTAAGATATTTTTTATGTATAAAATTTACATTAAATGTGTATTTACGACTAAACATATGCTTTAAATGAAGAAAATGTTTTGTATACACTTTAATTCAATATAAAGAAATTTTACTCAATACATAAAATATGCAATATTTTATACTCTATCCTTCCTTAAAAATCTATCTATTTTTCTATTTTAGTCCGTTTCATAACAAAGTATCAATTTTTTTAAGTAATGGTACTATTTACCTAACATTACAAATACTCTTCCAATTTACAATATATTACACAAATGTCATTATTTTTATATCATACAATACTAATATGCTTAATTTAACCTTTTTACCTTTATTTATACTTTATTTCAATATAATACTAATATTTCTAAAATTCTATATAAAAAGCAAATGAATATATAGATATGGGACGGAGGGACTAAATTTTATTGAAATACAAAGAAATATTATATAATTTACGTTTCCTTATATGAATCGCCAAACCTGACATCATCTTCAATAATACGCATAGAACATGTATTTTGCCCAATTAATTAATTTTTTATATCATAACTTTGTGATTATAGACTTTGCTTGCTTTGATTTATTAATCATTTTTTTATATTGAATTTGTTAAATTGTACCTAATTATAATATTTAACAATATTAGAAACTATGTTGATTTAATTGCCAAAAATATATATGTATGTTTGGGTTGACTGATTTGTACTAGTTATTTATTTATTAAATTTCTCTATTTTCTTGAAAGTATTGTACTCGATATTTGCTTTAAGCTAATATCTCAAATATAATAATTATTTTAATTTTAAAATAAAAATAAAATTAAAAATAATAAATCCAAGCAAACAAACCCTTTATTGCATTTTGTTAAATTATCTAAAAACCCTTTTGGACATATAATCGAACATATATCTAAACTTGGTGAGACAAGAACAAATGTCACTATATCGGCCACCGTGTCTCCTTCCTACACGAATATTGCACATGGACTTCAATTTCAACCATTCAATTCTCCTTTTATTCCAATTAATTTTACCTATTATTATTATTATTATTATTATTAATATATATATATATATATATAAAGAATCCTAAAAACTCATCTCATAGCTTTGGGTTCAAATTCCATTGCAAAGGTTGTGAGGTAGAGTTTGTGCAGTAGGGTACCTTGTGATCGTTGGGTCATCAGTTTAAACTATACTATGACGATGCTTCTCGACCGAATCTATCAAACAAAGCCCGATTAGAGTAGTTTTCCAGCTCGTTTTACTTGTAGGTTATTATGCTACATCCAAAAATTTATATATCATTGACAAAATTTATGTACATGTAGCAACATGTGTAGACCATGTGCTTTGTAGAAAATCATGCCCATCAACCATCACATCATTCATTAAATTTAGGATCCACATAAATAACATATTATTTGTTTTGTAAAATAGTTTGAAGAGTTTTTTTATTTATATATATATATAATGTGAGATATATAAAATTTTGTAGGTAATATAAAAAATTAATTATTGTGTATGAGATATTAATTTTTTGGGGGAAAATGTATTGTTTGTTTTCACAAAAAGAACACACACTTATTTACATTGCGCTCATAAATATTACTCTCTTCGTTCAGGCTACAGTACTGTAAACAATGAAATTTAGGAGGAATATAATTAGTAAATAATAAAAAATGTATTAATGAATAATAAAAATAATTATATATTAAAATTAAGATAACTAATTAGTCTAATTAAAAATAAAAAATTTAAAAATTTAAAAATTTAAAGCGAAATTAAAGTGTATAATTCTTTTTTTTCAAAAAAAAAACTGACAAAATAAGTGAGACAGATATAAATTAAAATGTAGATACGATAAGTGAGACGAAGAAAATATTAATTTTTGAGATCAATTACATATATTTTCTCTTTCCATAAAAAATGTTCTCATTTTCAACACTTAGTGCAAAAATAAAATAAAAATATTTTTTTTAGACGAAAATAGTATACAATAAGTAATGTGTCCCCATTACTATTGTTCAGTCGACATGTAAATATTCAACTACTTATATATTGTGTGATTACCATATTATGTATAACCATTTTCATAACACTTTCTTCCCTCTATTTTGTATATATGTATATGCTTATTTATTATATAAATTAAAGAATATGCTTTTTTTATATATATGATAACTAAAATGTGCTGACTAAAATATATATATATTTTTGGTAACGTGAAAATCCGCAGCCGTTATCCGAAAGTGTACACTGGGTAAACCCTCGACCGAACCTAATACTCTGCAAACTAGGCCCAATAAGAAAAGTCACACTAGGTGAACCATGTGTGGCAGGTAGACCTGGAGTCGTCGGGGTAAATTATATATATTTGAAAGTACAGTGGATGATAAATGATAAAAATACATAAGAGATATATTGGTAATTTAAGGTGAAATATCTACTAGTATTTTATTATTTATGTGGATACTATAATTAATACTCCCTCCAAGCTAAATTAGTAAGTAGTTAAGAAGTGTATTAGTAAAAATAATTATAATTTAATAAAAATAATTATAGATTAAGATAAATAAATAGTTTAATTAAAATTAAAAAAAAAAAGAAAATGATAAATTATATGAGACAGACGAAAATAGAAAGATTTGACAAATTAAGTGGGACGAAAGGAGTACGTTTTAGAAAATAAATATAATAATTTGATGGAGTATGAAATTATCATTTTTATTACTGCCACACAAATTTGTCGAATGTCATTTATTTTGGGAGTATATATAATTTTTTTTCTTTTTAGAGAAAGAAAATAATTTAAATATGTTGCAACTAATCTATTTTTGTTATAAAATATATAAAATAAATATAAATAAGTAGAGAGCTAAATAAATAAATACAAGTGTGTATATATATGGACCATGTATATGTTTTAGCAAATCAAGATATTTATATATATGTATATGTAATAAACATATAAGAACACACATATATATATATAGTTATGTATTTGTAATTTAGAGAGAGAAAGAATACATTCAATATGTAGAAATTGTATGCCATCAAATCCATCTATTTTCATTCAATGTAATGGCTTTTTATAAGTAATGTAAAAATTGCTTAGTAATCAACTTCATTACATGGCACAAGGGAATTAAAATATATGTACATTGCAAATGAATGACACCTATCAATAAAGTGATGTGTCGTAACACTCTCCCTTAGGTGTCATTTAACTGCAATAAATACACCTTGTTAAAACCTTATTAGGAAAAAACCCAACGGGACAAAAATCCTACTCAAGGAAAAGAGTACGTCATTCATGCATTAAAAATACTTCCCCTCATGTGGACATCACTTGAAATATCGCTCTCCTGATATGGACATCATTTGAAATCTTGCAACAAACGCATTCCGATGATTTTTACCAATTTCTCGAACGTTACGGTTGGTAAAGCCTTGATCAACAAGTCTGCTAAATTTTGGTCTGATCGAATCTGCTGCATATTTATTTCACCATTTTTCTTGAGATCATGAGTAAAGAAAAATTTCGGTGAAATATGTTTTGTTCTATATCCCTTGATAGATCATTCTTTCAGTTGCGCTATACAAGCTGCATTATCTTCGTACAAAATAGTAGGAGGATTATCATTTTAGATTTCAAACCACAATTCTGTAAAATGTGGTGAATCATTAATCTTAACCAAACACACTCTCGACTAGCCTCATGAATTGCTATTATTTATGCATGATTTGAAAATATGGCGGTTAATGTTTGTTTAGTGGATCTCCAAGATACCACTATACCACCACAACTAAACATATAGTCAGTCTGAGACTTAGTTTTATGCGGGTCAGAAAGATACCCAACATCTCTATATTGAATCAATTTATATCGAGATCATTTTGGATATAATAGGCCGACATCAATAGATCCTTGGAGATAACGAAAAATATGTTTGATTCATTTCCAATGTCGTTGTGTTGGCATTGCACTAAATCTGGCCAATAAATTTACAGCAAATACTATATCTGATCTAGTATTGTTAGCCAGATACATTAGTGCACCAATAACACTTAAATATGGTACTTCAGGACCAGGTGCTTCATCATTCTCCTCTTTTGGTCTAAAAGCATCTTTAATAGGATCGAGAGTTCTAACGACCATTGGAGTACTCAATGAATGTGTTTTATCCATTGCAAATCGTTTTAATACTTTCTGGGTATATGCAGATTGATGTATCAAAATCCCATTTTTCAAATGTCAATTTGTAGACCAAGACAAAATTTTGTTCTCCCGAAATCTTTAATTTCAAACTCCCTTTTCAAATATTCAATAGCTTCTTGGACTTCTCCAAGGGTTCCAATTAAATTCAAGTCATCCACATAAACAACTATTATTACAAAATTTCTCCCATATTTCTTTATAAAAACACACGGATAAGTAGAATCATTGGCATATCCTTCTTTTAATAATGATTCATTGAGACGATTATACCACATGCGACCAGATTGTTTGAGCCCATACAAAGACTTTTGTAATTTAATATAATAACATTCTTTTGGCTTTGATTTGTATGCATCAGGCATACTAAATCCTTCATGAATTTTCATGTAAATATCACTATCCAATGAGCCATATAAATATGCAGTTACAACGTCCATCAAACGCATATCCAAATTTTCATGTACTGCCAAACAGACAAGATATCGAAATGTTATTCTATCCATTACTAGAGAATAAGTTTCATTAAAATCAACTCCAGGTCTTTGTGAAAAACCTTGGGCAACAACTCTTGTTTTATATTTGGCAATTTCATTATTCTCATCTCGCTTTCGAACAAATACCCATTTATAGCCAACAAGCTTAACACCTTCAGGTGTTTGAACAATAGGTCCAAAAACTTTCCGTTTTGCCAGTGAATTTAATTCAGACTGGATTGCATATTTTCATTTTGGCCAATCTATTCTTTTCCGACATTCATCAACTGATCTAGGTTCTAGGTCCTCGTCATTTTCCATTAGATCAAGTGCTACATTATATGCAAAAACATTATCCATAATTGTATCATTTTGGTTCCAATGCTTTCCAGTAGTAACATAATTTATTGAATTTTCAATAATTTCATTCTCTTCAGAAGAAATTCTATTAGGATTAACATCCTCATCAAGTTTATCAGGATCAATTTCTGCAGAAATCTGATCCATGTTACTACCTGTTTCTTGAGGGTTTTGATTAACATTCAAATCATCAACACTTTCATTTGTTCCTTTTTTTTATGAGGATTTTTATATTTGGAACCTATAGGTCTGCCATACTCTAGGCGTACATTTGATTAATTAGCACTTTGTATTTTGTCTCCAAGAATAACAATTTTAGCAAGTTCATTTTTAACAGCTATATAAGATTTAGTGACCCTGCTAGCATCACAAAAAGCATCAGGCAACTAATTTGCTATTCGCTGCAAATGTAAAATTCTTTGTACCTCTAATTCACTTTGACTTGTACGAGGATCAAGAAAACTGAATGGTATTTTTCAAGTATTTTCCTTTTTCAGTTGATCAATTTCTCCCCCTAATGTCGGGAAATGCAACTCGTCAAAATAACAATCAGCAAAACGAGTTGTAAACAAATCACCAGTTAACGGTTCAAGATATTTAATGATAGATGGTGATTCATACCCGACATATATCCCCAATCTCCATTGGGGGCCCATTTTTGTACGTTAGGGCGGTGCAATTGGCACATAAACTGCACACCCAAAAGTTCTCAAATGTGAAATATTGGGCTTTTCATTATACACTAATTGTACTGGGGAGTAGCTATGATAGCTTATCGGTCTTAATTTTATCAATGTTGCTGCATGCATAATTGCATATCCCCAAGCAGATACGGGAAGTTTGGATTTCCTTAGCATAGGTCTTGCAATTAATTGCAGTCTTTTTATAAGTGATTCAGCTAGACCATTCAATGTCAATTCCAATAGACATGCAATAATCATCAAATGTCTTAGATGAAAATTCACCAGCAGTATCAAAACGTATTTTCTTTATTGGGTGATCTGGAAACTGAGCTCGTAATTTAATTATTTGAGCAAGCAACCTCGCAAATGCCAAATTGTGGGTGGATAATAAACACACATTCGACCATCTAGTAGATGCATTGATAAGTACCTTAAAATATCGAAATGGTCCGCATGGTGGATCTATAGGCCCACGTACATCACCCTAAATTTGTTCTAAAAATGAAGGGGATTCAGTTCTCACTTTTACCGGTGCTGGTCTAGTTATTAACTTCCCTTTTGAGCAAGCAACGCATATAAACTCATTTGTATTTAATATCCTTTGATCTTTCAAGTTATGGCCATTGGTATTTTCAATAATTCGTCTCATCATAGTATTACCGGGATGCCCAAACCGGTCATGTCAAATCATAAAATCTGTAGACTTCTGGTCTACCAGATATATTTCAACCACATTAATCTTTGTGCAATATAATCCGGAAGACAATGAAGACAAGTTTTCTAATATATATTTATGTCCATCAATGAATTTTGTAATCAACAAAAATTCATTATTTGCCTCACTTGATGTCTAAATATGATATTCATTTATGCGAATATCATTAAAACTCAACAAATTTATTTGAGATTTACTATAACATAGTGCATTTTGGATATCAAGTTTTACTCATTCGGGGAGAAATATTATTACTCTTCCAGCACCCTCAATTAATTTTGCACAACCACTTATAGTATTCACCTCAATTTTATCCAACTTCAAGTTGGTGAAATATTTCTTATATTTCAAAATGGTATGCGTTGATGCACTATCAATGAGCCATGAATTGTCTTCCATATTATTCATTATAACATGCTCAGTATTCATATTTCTTTTTCATCAGGGTGTTCAAAATATATATCATCAGGAATTTCAAATATATATTATCCTACTGCACCTTCAGGATACTTAATATACATCTCAATATACACCACCATCAGGGGTTTTAAAATATGAACCTTCAGGGTTCTCAATATACATAATCAAGGATTTTCAAAATCTGAACATTCATGGTTATCAAAGTATGTACCTTCTGAGTACATAAAAAAATCACACATATCTTTGTGTGCTAATAAAAATATCATCATCACTCGCATTATTTTCAAATAAATTTATTTATTAAATTTTGGCATCATCGGGTCTCGTTTTTTCTATAATAGCTCATGGAAAAATTTCAAATTTATGTTAGTAATATTTGTATTGAAAAATTTAATTGAATAAATATCTCAAAATTTTGGCAGAATTTCGGCAGCACTTTGATATTTTCTTATGTATCCGGGCAGAGCGTCGGGATATTTTTTTTCTTCGAACAAATTTTGTAACCTGTTTGAGTAACTAAAAATTCATAAAAAAATACGCTTCTTTACATTAGCATTTTCTCAGCAAAGTCTCGTGCTAATAACGTGTTATAAAATATATAAGATAAATAGATAGATATATATATATATAAGGATATGTAAAATATATATAAATGTATAGTGTGCCGTGAGTGTTAAAATTTAGAGAGAGAATGAAAGATGGAGAGAGATAATAGTGAGATATAATGAGAGAGGAGAGGAGTGTTATAACTCATTTTATTTTGTTATAGGTGTCATTTAGGTATGTTTCCAAGAAGTCATCAAATGAGATGACTAATGAATTTTCAAATATGTATAAATATGTTGCTCATTATATTAATTTGGGGTAGAATAATAGTATATTTTATTTTATTTGTGTTAATAGAAGACTTTATTTTGATGTGTATGTATATTGACTACTTTATTCTTTTACTAAGAAAAAAAATATATTGGTATATATGAGTGCACCTATATTATTTGTATCATATGATTTTATATGCCATTATTTCTAACATATGATTTTATATTGGCATATATTATTTGATGAGAACGGTTAGGGTATTGAATTGGAAAAATCAGCAGTCGTAATATATACAAATAATACACAATCTTATTATACATAACACATGTTCTGTTTTATAAAGACATGCGTTGTTGATTCATAATTATAAATGTGTTATATAATAGTATGTGGTGTGTTAAAATAAACTATTGCTTGTGTTGTATAAGATTATAGCATGTGTTTTTAGTTCATGTGTTGTATTTGTGTTGGTTCATAATTACAAGTGTATTGTATAATAGTTATGTGGTATGCTGAAATCAACTATTATTTGTATTGTATAAAACTATAGCATGTGTTGTTAGTTCATGTGTTGTATTTGTATTATATAAATGCATGTATGTGCATCTGGTAGTAATATCGTGTACTGTCTTACAGCACACTGTGTGCTGCGGTGTGCTGACAGCACAATGCTGAATTTTATAGGTGATGAATGCAATATATCAAATGATAATTTCATACTCCATAATATTGGATATGTTTTCTTGGAGTTTGGTTTCGATTTTTGTTTAAATAATGAATTTGGTTGTGATATTTTATAAGAAAATTGTATATATATATTTTTTAAATAAAGAATCATGATATAAATAGTTAATGGTGAATTTTAGTCCAATTATAGTCCACGACATTAATTCATAAATACACCAAATATGCAGCCCAAGTGATTCCTGGCCCATATCCATAACACAGTCCCGTAACACATCCTCTTGACCCGCTTTGCTGATCCGGTTTGACCCAATGTCCCGTGACCTTTGGAGACTTGATCTTGACCGTCCATTTAAGGGTTTGATCATAGCTATTCATTTCATCTAACCCTATGTACATATATAAGAGAGAGAAGATGGTTGTCACCCTCATTCCACACTTTTCATTTTCTCTCTATTTTCCCTCTTTAGCCACTCCCTCTCTCTCTCTCTCTCTCTCTCTCGCTCATTCACCCTGTTCCGGTGATATTTGGTGATTTTCGGCGGTGCCTTCCTCCTCTTTTGTGGAGTTCCTTGACATGTTTTTCTCCCTGTTTTGTTGTTTCAAGCTACAAAGGGCTCGTACAATGCGGTAAGCATGTGATTTTGCCTGTATGCCTTGTTTCCGATATGTGCGGATTACTGTTCTTTTTGTTTTGTGTTTTTTGGGCCGATTTGCTTGTGTTAGTCGCAATTTAAGTGTGTTTTGTGATATTTTTGTGTTTCGACAGGTTTTGGGGGTTGAGCCTAAAACCAATACTAGTTCAAAGTTTATTTCTATATTTTCGTTGATTTTCGTTAAAAAAATCTTGTTTTCGATCTTAAAATTTCATTACAAGTGGTATCAGAGCCTTGGCTGAGTTTTTCTTTTACAAAATCATCTTTACTCTTTGATTTTGTAAGGATCTCCTCAAAACCAAAGCGATCCGTGAGAAATCGAAAGGATTCGGTTGAATGGAACTTATTATATTGTGTTTGGTTCTTTTCCTTTGATTTTGTGTCAAAATTTGCCCGGTGTGCTTTTATCTGTGCTAATATAGCCGCGGTCGAATTGCTAAAGTGTGGTTTGGACTTAATCACTATTGTTTTGTGTAGATCGGTTAAGTTCGAGTCCATTTCGGTTAGAATGGTTCAAACGATTTGGTGAAAATTGAGTTTATCCGTTGTTATTTTAAGAAAAATAAACTGTCAATCCTTTTGCTTAGCCTTATTTTTGTTATTTTTGGCTAACCTGTTCTTTAAAAAGAATAGGTTATTTTTTATATTTCTTTGTATTTTTATAGGGAATATATTGTTGTTGTGCTTCGAGGATAACTATATAACTCTAACTACTATATTACTGCTATTCTTCACTTAATTTATCCGCATTTAAATTCCGCCCAAACAATTGTAAAGCTATTGTGATACCAAGGTTGCAAAATTTTGATTCTCACTGTTGTGAGTGATTCTCGCGTACCTTCGGTGGAATAGTCACGGGTGAATGTTAATAGATAGGCTGTATTTGTGTTATTGTTTGCCCATGATTGCAATATTCTGTGATATATTTGTTGTTGAGTTTGTTTTATGTGGTTTGCTATCAGTGTGCTATGATTTCTGTGTTTTTTTGGTTCTCAATTTGTTTTTAAAATAATCTGTATATTTTATAAATTGTTTTTACAATAAAATGCATTTAAAAAAAACAAAAGGTTTTTGCCAAACAATCTGTGTTTTTCGAAATTCTTTTTGAATAAAATATTTTCGAAAATTGATAATCATGAGTGGGCAAACATTTTTTAATATCCAACCTTTTGATGGAAAAATTAATTTTGCTATTTGGAAATAAAAAATGAGAAGTATACTTGTTACTCAAAAATTAATTAAGGCTGTGGAGCTAGATCAAGAAATTTCAGTTCTTCTCGAAAGGAGGGCTGAGTTGGATGAAATGGCTTCATCCGGCCTAATTCTAAATTTAGCTGATCATGTAATTCATAATGTTGGTAGACAAGCATCTGATGTGGTATTATGGAATAAATTGGATGAACTATATACTCAAACTTCTTTACCAAGTAGACTTTATTTGTTAGAAAAGTTCTTTAGTTTTAAACTTGATCAATCTAAAACTATTGATGAAAATCTTGATATTCTTCAAAAATTGATTCAAGATATTAAGCTTACCGGTGATAAGAATATAAATTATTATAATGCTAAAGTTCTTTTGAATGCTATTCCAAGTGCATATTCTGATGAAAAATCAGCAATTAAATATGGGTGTAATTTTGTGACTTTAGGTGTGGTTATTAATGGTTTGAAAAGTAAAGAATTAGATTTGAATGTAAATATAAATCTAATAATCTGGTGAGGTTATGTTTATTAGGGGTATGTCTCCTTTTAGTTTTAACAAGAATAATAATTCTAGAAATTCTGATAATAAGAATAAAAATCAGAATGATAATAATAATTATTAAAATAGATCTAAAACTCCTAACAAATGAGGAAATAGATGTTATAATTATGGTGATCCTTCACATTGTTTTTAGATATTGCCCTAAGAAACATAATGATAATAATAACATTAATAAAAATAATAGTAATACACAAGCATGTGAGTTGGCAAATATGAATGTTATTGATAATAATTTTGGGGATGTGTTTGTTGTTTGTTCATATTTAAATTCGAATTTTGTTAGTGCTAATGAATGAATTGTTGATTCTGCTTGCACATATCATATGACACATTTGAAAAATATTTTTTTTCTGAATTTAAAACTTTAATACATTGCTATGTTACTATGACTGATAAACGTGTGTGTAAAGTTGATGGAATTGGTTTTATTCATCTGAAATTTAAATCTGGAAATTTACTGAAATTGCATGATGTGAGATATATGCCTGAATTTTCTAATAATCTGTTGTCATGTGGTAGGTTATCAACTTTAGGTTTAGAAGGAAAGTGAGGTCTAAATTGCATGAAAGTAACAAAATGGTCCACTACAAGAAAAAATCATTTTTGTAACAAAACTTTTTTGTCTCTAAATCTACTTTTTCCGTTACTAATGACATGAGAGACGGAATTAGTAATGGAATTACGTTAGCTACGTGAACTTTAGGGACGGAATTCCGTTACAAATATATTATTTTTTTGTAGTGGTCGTTAGTGATTTTTATGGCAGAATTAAAAACGACTTGTATGTAACCTCTGCTATACTTGTGAATGTATATTTTGATATAGATAATTATGAAATATGGCATAAGAGGTTAGGTTATCTTAGCAATAATGGTTTGAAAATTCTGCATGAATTTGGTTATATGGAAAATAAGAAATTTTATGTTGTTCCCTTTTGCAATGCATGTTCTCCTCGAGAATTAAATAAAGTTCAATGTTTGTCTAAAACCACTTAATATTATATTTTTAAAAACAAATTTTTGGAATGTATATATGTGATCCTTCTAATAAACCCACTCATGGTGGTAGTAGATATTTTTTACGGTAGTTGATGATTTTTCAAGAAAAAATTGGATTTTCTTATTAAAAATAAACTAGATTTGTTCAAAACTTTAAAGAATTGAAAAATTTAAATTGAAGGTATTAAAATTGATAATAGTTTAAATTTTGTAACACCTTGTTTAATAAATTTTGTGTGCAAAACTGTATAAAATTTGAATATGTCCCCATAACACTCCAATCTAGTGCGGTGGCTAAGAGGTTAAACCGAACTCTTTTTTGGAGAGAGTTAGAAGCCTTTTGACTTCATCCGGTTTATCTTAAAAGTTTTGGGGTGAAGCCACTATTACGGCAACTTATATTTTAAATCGAACACCCTCTATCCCCCTTAATGATGAAATTTCTGAAATGAAGTGGTTGGGTAGACTAGACGACATATCTAATGTTTGTGTGTTTGAGTGTCTTGTTGTGATACATATTTGCACTGATGATTTTGAAATGAAAACTAAAAAATATATTTTCTTAGGCTATAGTGTTATGGCGTATAGATTGTGGTTAAACTCTCGACCCGATAAACTATTATTAGTAATAATGTGATATTTAATGAATATAGTATGCCATGTTTGAATATTGGAAAATATGAATTGGTTGTTTCTGAAATTTTTAAAAGCAATGCAGATTTTACTAGTGTTTCAAATAAGTTTGAACATAATTTGATTGATATAGATTATGGAGAAAATAAACTTTCAAATTTTGATTTTCGTTTTGAATTTACTGATAATCAGCATGTTTGTGAATCCAATAATGTGCAATTTGTTGATATTGAAATTGCTAATAGATTCTGTAACTAACTTCAGTGTTGCTAAAAATATCTTTATTATCAAAAACAAAAATTCAGAGTTTGAGGGGGTGAAAGATATTGAATTTCGATGATATTAAGTCTGTTTATAGTGAAACTTGTGTTCAATCTTCTGAATCTGTGCAAATTGATGTTAAAACTGATGATATCAATTTAGAGAGAAATACTACTATTTTTTATAGTGTTCAAAATGAGGTGGGATCTGCTTTATATACTAAAACTCATATATTCGTTGGTGATTTCGAATTTTATCTATTGATGGTCAGCCTATTGTGAGTAAAATTGAAAATACATTTTATGAAATTAAAAGCAATATTATAGTTGTTTCATAAAATAATAATGAGACAAAAAATTACCTGTTTGTTAGAGATGAGGTTATGAATAATCCTAAAGTGTTCTCTATGTTTGATCATTTTGATTTATCTTATTTACCATGTGGTATGTTTAAGAGTCTTTTTTTTTTTTTTTGATCGGAAAAATAAAGGATTTTATATATAAATAAATAAAATAATAATAGTTAAATACATATAGACCGGGCATACCCGGGAAGCAACCAACTCAAAGGGAACCATGAACAGTAGCCTGTCAGCTGCTAATTCAAAAGTCTTCGACTAATCAAAACTAATTGATATAAAATTCTGCACGCAGGCAGGGACCATCACCAAAGGGTCAATCCCTACAATTAATAAAAATTAAAGTAAACAAAACTCCATAAAGCTAGAGCTATCGAGCAGCCACAGCAGTCTCCTCATCTTGGGATAAAAAAGAGCCAAAACCTATACATTAAACCAGTAAAGAACAGGTTTCATCTACGTGCTCTTTATGTGGATGATCCTATGTCTGTTAGGAAAATAATAAATCCTGAAAATAAGTCTCAATGTTTGGTGTTAAAAGAAGATAATAACTCATTACTCCATAATAATTGTTTGAAATCAGTTCCTTGGTTTTGTCATTAGCTTCGTTGTGTTATACTTTCATTGGTTGTAAATGATATGAAACTTGTGAAGCTTGCTACTGTTTTATATATATATATATATTGTGTGCTACATGTTTTGATTGTATGACATATTTACAATGTACAGTAGTTCTTTCAATGTTTGGATTTGAATATAGTCCGGTTGTGGTAGAAACAATATTGTGGAAAATTAATAAATTTGTATTTTGTTTGAAAGTTATATGCTTTGATACATTTGATAAGCTGTGTTCCACATATGTGTAGATGTTAGGCTAAATAAATGTATATTAGATTAACTTGGTTTAATGTTTTTGTGCAAGTAAGTAATCCAAATCTATGGGCAATGATGACCCCTACCACTCGGACCAAAATTAGGTGGAGGATTTGTTGGATTTTAGTCCAATTATAGTCCACCCCATTAATTCACAAATACACCCAAATCCATAACATAGGCCCAAGTGATTCCTGGCCCAAATCCATAACACAGGCCCGCAACCCATCCTTGTGACCTGCTTTGCTGACCCGGTTCGACCCAATGACCCGTGACTTTTGGAAACTTGATCTTGACCGTCCATTTTAGGGGTTTGATCATGGCCATTCATTTCATCTAACCCTATATATATATAAATATAAGAGAGGGTGGCTGCCACTCTCATTCCATGCTTCTCATTTTCTATCTATTTTCCCTTTATAGCCACTCCCCATCTCTTTCGCTCATTCACCTTGTTTCGGCGACATTTGTGATGGCGATTCTTGGCGGTGTCTTTCTCCTCTTTTTTGGAGTCCCTTGGCTTATTTTTCTCCCTAATTTGTTGTTTCGATCTGCAAATGGCTTGTACAACGCAGTAGGCTTGTGTATTTGTTCCTGTATGGCTTGTTTCTGATCTGTGGCGGTTACTATTCTTTCTGTTTTGTGAGTTTTGGACCGATTCGCTTGTGTTAGTTGCGATTTAGGTGTGTATTGTGATATTTTTTGTGTTTCGAGTGGTTTTGAGAGTTGAGCCTAAAACCAAAACTAGTTCAAAGTTTATTTCTATACTTTCGTTGATTTTCGTTAATAAAATATTGTTTTCGATCTTAAATTTTCATTACAGTTAAATTAATTAAAATCAAACTTAAAAAGAGTGGAACATAAGAATTCATAGTGAGATTTTATCTATTTTTTTTTTTTCCAAATTCTTGATTCCTATAGATTCTTGAATATTTTTTTCTTAAATACTCAAAAGAATCCATAATACTAGAATATAATGCCCACTTATTTGGTACAATGTCTTGATTAGAATCCAAGATGATTTAGGCCAACAATCATCATCGGTAAATATATAGAGAATAAATTTCAATCCTTAGGCAGTGTAGTTTAACACCAAGAAAAATAGAGGTTTGGGAGTAAAGAATATAGGTCATTGTTTTTTGTAGATTGTAACAAGTTTCTTGATGTTTGAAAATTGGCATTTCCTCGGCACGATGGCCCTCAATCTTTTACGGGTCATCAGGCCTTGGTAGCACAATAAAAAGGAAGAGGCATCAGAAGCTGCGCCTAATTGACATCAACTAGTAAAATCTTAATAAATAATGTGCTAACTATTAGCGAGAGTCAAAATTGGAAGTTTGAGCTTTTGGCAATGGCTCGTCGGTTTCAAGAAAAATTTTCAGATAATTTCAAGTTTTTGGAGTTGAGGAAAGTTAGAGCAGCATCGAACAAGTGACTTCCTCCCGTTCGACCATGATTTTTCAACGAGTAAGATATATAATATACATAATTAGTATTAGTAGCAGCTATCCACAAGGTTCCGATATTCTACTAAAATGGCTGATGATTTTAGTATTGCTAAAATATTTTAGATAATTGTAATTTAGTCAAAAATAAGTTCGAAGAGTAGAGCCTTTTGCTCTAATAAATATATATATATATATGTATATATTCATTTTATTTTATATATGTAAGTCGTCCATCAAATGACATCGTCCTGACGCTAATTTTCATGTCGTAGTTGTTGCATACAAGATTCCATAAATATGCAGATTAGACAACACATAGCTATTAGTGTTTTTGGCTCAGTCTATAAAAATAATTATTGAATACTTACTCCATAAGAAAAAAAGGCATCCATAGGACAAAAACAGAAGCATATGTAAACCATGCGAATTCCTCCCACAAAATTATGCAAAAAATATTCACCCTTGTACTTAAAGCAGATTTCGACAAACGAAAAATCTTTTCATGAGTTTCAAAGCTCGGCCACAAGCTCATATTAAGGTGTTAGAGAATACCTATCTACAATCCTACAACGACTACGGTTTGACAACTGGCGCAAGGGCAATGTCAATTTATGGACAATTTGCAAATAGGGCAAGACGTTCTCTTCCTCAGCCATTCATCGATGCATTGCCAAATTTAGGTGCGGCATAAGTCAAGCATTTTTATAAGATACGAACACATTACACAATCTGGAGCATTCGCATAGAGTATGAACAAATACAAAATCATATGTACACGGATACATGTATATATATATGTGCGTATTTTATTGTGCTAAATTTTATAATTCAACATAATGTTGATATTACATTGTGTGCCGACAAACAACACGCTACACATGAACTAAAAGCACTAGTCCTATTATTTGTATTTTTTGTAAGTCTTGTAATAGTCAATTTGTTTAATTTAATTGCTCACGTTTATTTGAAATAGAAATTAGCATTTTTCCTATTATAATGTGGGTGCTTAAAATATTCGCATGTGTTCAATTTCAATTTCATATATATATATATATATATATTCATCGAAAAATTGTACTTGAATAAGTTATATCATGTATTCTACATCAAGAACGAAATAGATATACATTATAGTATTACTTAGATTTCACAAGCTTTTCGAGTTCTAATGGAAAGGCTATGGGATAAAGAAGAGGTTGGGTCCGAGTCATAATTGAAGAAACTCATAATAAAGTCGAGGATCCATTTAAATAAAGCTCAAAAAAGGTAATATTATGGTGTGTTTATTTTGTATTTTAGTTTGAGATGTTATAATATATCCTAATACTTACATATACCAAGATGGGAAAATGGCTACGTAAAATGACTATTTCACTCCTCCTACTAAATTACTTTAGTTATACGTACCGGTAATATTGTGGACAAGTATGGCTAAATTTGTCAATTTACCTCTATACTGAAGATACTGGGTATTGTTGAGATTTGTGTTTTTCCAATTCCATTAGTTAATTTGTAGTGATTTAGTTGTAGAAAATATATTGATATGGATATCATTTTGTAGATCGTAAAATTTACTTTAATATAATAATTTAGTTATAATATTTTAAATTTATGATATATTAAAAAATGCATTTGAAACTAATGCAGTGGTTTTTTAATTTGGTGGGCACGCAAAACAAAAAAAATTGCGGCCGACCGGACGGCTGTTGAATACATATATTTATATTATATTATTTATTTATTGAAATTTTTATGTGAGCCCGACTAGACGGTTCACCTCCTTCTCATGCGATCAAATCAGCCGTCTACTCTTTCGACCGACCTCCATAGCAGCCGACCTCCGCAGCAACCGACCTCGATATCAGCCGACCTCTGTATCAGCATACCTCCGCAGCAGCCGACTTCACTATCAACTTACCTCATTTGGTCCGACCACAGTCCAACCGACTGCGGACCGTCCGACTTACCTATCCGACTGCGGACCATCCGACCTGCTTATCCGACCGCGGACCATCCGACCTACTAATCTGACTGAGAACCAACCCACGGCGAACCAACCGACTGTGGACCATCCGACTGGCTCTGTTTGCCTTATCTCCTTAGATAGATGGCTGGTTCAAAAAACTATCCTAAAAAACCCTGCTGCCATAATCATTATTATTATTTATTATTTTTGTACGTAACAACAATAATAATAATAATAATAATAATAAATATATGAAAACCCTGTCGTCTCGTCTTTCTTTGCCTGACCTCCCTGTCTGCCGTCTCGTCTTTCTTCCCCCACTTCCTTTCGTCCGATCTCTGTATCGCCGTCTCATCTTTCTTCCCCCGATGTTCTTTCGCCCGACCTCCGTGTCTGCCGTCTTATCTTTCTTCGCCCAACTTCCTTTCGCCCGACTTCCGTGTCTGCCGTCTCATCTTTCTTCCCCCAACTTCTTTTAGCCCGACCTCCGTGTCTGCCGTCTCATCTTTCTTCGTCCGACCTCCTTTTGACGGACCTTTTTATATGTATGCAACCAACCAATTTAAAAAAATATATATTTTTCTTTGGATAATTTTTTTTTCTATTTTATTTAAAAATTATTTTCTACAAAATGATATATATATACTGAATTGGTCGGATGACAAGGAGGAGAACCATCCAGTAGGTAGTCGGTTGGGATAGAAAGATGAGATAAATAAATATAATAAATTATATAAATATATATTTTTTATATCTGCGCTACCAACCAATTTTAAAAGATATATTTTTTTATTTGGATGTTTTTTTCCTATTTTATTAAAAAATATTTTATACAAAATGATATATATACTAAATTGGCGGCTGACAAAGAAGAGGAGAACCGTCCAGTAAGTAGTCGGTTGGGACAAAAAGATGAGAGAAATAAATATAATAAATTATATAAATATATATTTTTTATATCTGTGCAACCAACCAATTTTAAAAAAAAATCTTTTATTAAAAAATTATTTTCTACGAAATGATATATATACTGAATTGGTCGGATGACAAGGAGGAGAACCGTCCAGTAGGTAGTCGCTTGGGACAAAAAGAGGAGATAAATAAATATAATAAATTATATAAATATATATATTTTTTATATCTGTGCAACCAACCAATCTAAAAAAAAAAAAATTCTTTGGATAATTTTTTTCTATTTTATTAAAAAATTATTTTCGACGAAATGATATATATACTGAATTGGTTGGATGGCAAAGAGGAGAACCGTCGAGTAGGTAGTTGGTTGGGATAGAAAGATGAAAGAAAGAAATATAATAAATTATATAAATATATATTTTTTATATCTGTACAACCAACAAATTTTAAAATATATATATTTTTCTTTGGATAATTTTTTTTCTATTTTATTAAAAAAATATTTTTTACAAAATGATATATATACTGAATTTGTTGGATGACAAGGAGAAGAACCGTCCAGTAAGTAGTCGGTTGGGATAGAAAGAGGAGGAGAACCGTCCAGTAAGTAGTCGGTTGGATAGAAAGATGAGAGAAATAAATATAATAAATATAATAAATTATATAAATATATATTTTTAATATATGTGCAACCAACCAACTTCTTTTTGCCCGACGTCCGTGTCTGCCATCTCATCTTTCTTTGCCCGACCTCCGTGTCTGTCGTCTCATCTTTCTTCGCCCGACCTTCTTTTGACGAACCTCCGTATCGCCGGTCTCATCTTTCTTCCGCCAACATCCTTTCGCCTGACCTCCGTGTCTGCCATCTCATTTTTTTCCCCAACTTCCTTTCGCCCGACCTCCGTGTCTGTTGCCTAATCTTTCTTCGTCCGACCTCCTTTAGCCCGACTGCCTTTTGACGGACCTCCGTAACACCCGTCTCATCTTTTGTCGCCCGACCTCCGTGTCTGTCATCTCATCTTTCTTCGCCCGACTTCCTATGGCCCGACCTCCGTGTCTACCGTCTCATCTTTCTTCGCCCGACCTCCTTTTGACGGACCTCCGTAACACCCGTCTCATCTTTCTTCCCCCGACCTCCTTTCGCCCAACCTCCGTGTCTGCCATCTCATCTTTCTTCGCTCGACTTCCTTTTGACCGACCTCCGTATCGCCTGTCTCATCTTTCTTCCTCCGACTTTCTTTCGCCCGACCTCCATGTCTGCCTTCTCATCTTTCTTCCCCCAACTTCCTTTCGCCCGATCTCCGTGTCTGCCATCTCATCTTTCTTCGCCCGACCTCCGTATCGCCCGTCTCATCTTTCTTCCCCCAACTTCCTTTCGCCCGACCTCCATGTCTGCCAACTTCCTTTTGTCCGACTTACTTTAGATTGATTTAATGTATCAATTATTAATCTTTTTTTTTTAGACACACAAACTTCTTTCGGATTCACTTTTATCATTCCAATGTAATTATTTTTATTTTCTCATCGTATATAATTGGCTCACCATAATGATGCACATATATTTAAATGGATCGAGATTTTACATTACTTCGTCTTTTTTTCCTCGCGTATATTCACATTGAATATACAACTACACTGTCTTTTCTTCCATACCGATACTTCGATTTTGCATATACAACCTCATTATATTATATCGCACCCGCGCAGCGTAGCGCGCTGCGAGTCCTAGTATATATATAGGAGCTCAGCGGATCTCACATAATACATTTTTTTCTTTTTCTTTTTTAAATTTTCTAATAAAAATAATTATATTAATTTTTATAATTAATAGGTTATCATTAAAATTATATATTTATAATTGATGTAATAAATAAATTATAATTAATAAATATATTTATTGAAATTTAAATTTTATTATTATTACTATTATAGAAGTTCGGCGGATTCCACATACACATATCTTTTTCTTATATTTTTAATTTCTTAATTAAAATAATTGTATGAATTGTTATAGTTAATATATTATTATTAATATTATATAGTTATAATTCTTATAATTAATAATTAAAGTTTATTATTATTATTATTATTTTATTATAATATAAGATATTGATACGGTTTTCAACTATATATATTTTTCTCAATTTTTTTATTTTAATCAAAATAATTATATTATCGCTTATAATTATGTTGTTTGAAATTCAAAAAAATTTTAATATTAAATTTATGATCGAAATTAAGTTTAGTGTTTATGACCGGTGTAGACTTACTCATCTGGTTTTGAACCGCCACTTCTCCGGTTTACGAACCGACGGTTTCGGTTTGAATCGAAACCGGGCTCAAACCGAACCGAAACCATCGTTCCGATGGTTTCATTTCAGTTCGTATTTGAGCCAAACCGTGAACTGTCGATTTACATTTTGAACCGGTGGTTTGGACATTAATTAAATATACCGGTGGTCCAAACCGAACCCACTGGTTTGGGCGGGTTATTTATTAAAAAATCAATGAACCAGATTTGTTGTAGAAGATCGGACGGCACAGAGTTGATGGCCTAAACTGGTGGTTTGCACGGTTTCTGTTTGAACCGCCGGTTTGGCAGTTTTTTTGTTTGATTTTTTTAAATTTTGAAATGAATAGTTGAGATTTAATTTACGTTATGGTAAATGAACTGATAAGATTTAATAACCACGTGTATAAATAGGTGGATGAATTGAACAAATTTTCTTTCCACCAAGTTCTACAATCTTCTCTCTCAGTCACTTACAATTATTTAATCTAAGTGTTAACTTTAGAGCAATATTCTAGTATTCTATTTTATTCTAAAGTATTTACTTTTAGATAAAAGTATACTTTTAAAACAGCTATTAGTTGAGTTTTTATTTATTTGTAATATTTATTTCATTACATTATTTATATATTTCAATATCAATTAAAAAAAATTAAAATAGAAAAATATCATCGTCTATATCTAGAGAAAATGACAAAAGTACGACCATCTCTCCCGCTTATTCACATTATCCTCCACTCCAATTTTATAATATATTTATGAGTATGGAATATAGAAAATTTGAATGAGCTTAAATCCTTAAACAAAATCAATGCCTCTTTCCGAACCCCGAACCCGAGGCTCCCAGCAACCAAGAAAAAAATGTAAGTGGAAAACGAAAAGCCCTCAAATTCATGCCTTAAGATCCAGCTATTTTCTCGGTTCATTTTCCAAGAAAGCAACTGAGGTAAGTAATTGCTTTCAAGTTATTTGTAATTATTGTTCTAAAGTTTATAATTACAACAAGGAAGGAGGATAAAATATTTACACTCCATATTGAGAAAAAACACCCTTCTAAAATTGGAATAATGTCATCAAAAACACAAATTCAAGGACCAATGCCGTCTTCCGTTTCCAAAATTGAAGATAAGGTAAGTACCTCTACTTTATTTAAATATAGTGATGCTAATGATAAGAAGAGAATTAGCTAAGTTAGTTTATTCTAAACATCTTCCATTTAGATTTGCAAATGATGTATGTTTCGAAAAATAGGTTACTAATGCTTACAATCTTTCAACTAGAAGAATTTTACGTTAAACACTTACCAGGGATATTGATATAATGATTGGTGAATAAAAATTAGAATTAGTTAATGTGTTCAATAATTTACAAAATAAAGTTTTTATATATATGTTCGGATGTTTGGAGTTATCATTGGCAAGAACATCACTATATGGGTATTACATGTCATTGGATTGATCATTCATAGATTTTACAAAAACGATTAATTACATATAGAGAGTTTAACGTAGAACACACCGTAACAAATATTTCTCATAAGATACGATCTATTTTATGGAAGAATATAATTTACTTACAAAAAATTTTCAATTTCATTTGATAATGCAAGTGCTAACACCTCTAGTTTAAGTTCTCCTATTGAATTTTGTCAACCATCAATTGGTGGTACATTATTTCATGTTAGATGTTTTTCTCTTATTTAAATTTATGTGCTCAAGATGGTTTATTTTGATTAAAAGAGCATATACATCCTATCAAACTAGCAATTTCTTATCTAATAAAACATATCTCATTATTAAAACAATGAAAAATATATTGTAGACAAAATAATTTACAATCAAAAATTTTTTCGCTTGATGTTTCAATTCGATAGAATTCTACTTATAAAATATTACGTGGTCCATACGAATATAGAAATGCATTATATGATTCTTTTTTACGAAAAGCATGTGAATGTGGTTTTACTTTATTTTCACAACAATGGGATTCATGTTTAAATTTATGTGAAATATTACAAGTTTTAGTGATGCCACTACTGAATTATCCGGTATTTATTATCCTACTTCTAATTTGTCTTTAGAATTCTATGTTAAGATTTTTTTGATATTAAATGGATCTTTTTCAAATTATTTGCTTCAAAATGCTACTGCTTTTATGAAATTTAAATGGTTTGAATACTTTTTACATTTACCTGATATATTCTTAATTGCTAAAATACTTGATCCTAGAGTAAGATTAGTTTGATTAGAACAATTGTTAACATTTTATTATGAATCATTACTTCTTGAAAAAGATAATGAAACTTCTAACCCTACTTCAATTGCATATAGAGCAAAATAACTTTTAATGGATATTTTAGGTAATATAAACATCAATTTGATGATAGTAGAACTCAACCTAGCCAAAATATAGATACTAGTTCTAGTGTTTCTTGTAGTGATAGTTTATTTTAACCTTCACAACTTTCACTTTTTATGATTTTTATAATGTAACGGGACGTAAATATTCTAAAGAAATTTCAAACTCATAGTTAGAATTAAAAACTTATTTAACAATTACTTTTGAATATGGTGAAATTAAATTAGAATAATTTGATATTTTAAAATGGTGGTATACCCTCCTTGATCTACACCTCTTTTTGAACCGGGGGTTACGGGGGGTAATACTGGCCCCCGTCCAACCAATAACGAGTGCCAGTGGCACTCCTTCGTCAAGGAACCCCGTTAAGAGGAAATAGCATCTACTTATCAAATAATGATATTAATTGCAAAAAGAAATACTTGCAATGTCTCGTGTCAAGTGTAGCCGTCCAACAAGCATCTTGTATGGGTGGTTAAGTGCTAGACAATCTAAATTAAACACTTAGAAAATTAATATTTACTTAATGATTGAATGAAAGCTAAGGATAGAAGCCAATGTGAAAATAATAATATGGATTCAAGTAATGATCTTTAAAATATAACCGAAAGTGATGGTTAAACTTTATTAATTCTAGGTATATTTAGATTATACTCCCTCCGTCCAGCTACAAAGTATACATATTTCTATTTTGGGACGTCCAATTACAAAGTAACCATTTCATTAAATACCCCACTTTTTTTCACAAATACCCTTACTTTACATCACATCATTACTTTTATACCAAAAAGCAAGGGCAAAAATGTAATTACACTACTTTTACATACCCACTATAATTAAAATACTATTATTTCTTAAATTTCGCGCAAAAAATAAATGTATACTTTATCCGCGGACGGAGGGAGTAGTATGTAATATTTAAAAGACCAACATGAGTTTTTATTCCCATTGGATACGTTTGCAACATAAATTTAAACTTCCAAATTAGATTTTCTTAGTTTAAAGGGGCGTTTGGTATAGAGAATGAAATTGCAGAGAAATGAGAGTAGAGAATGGAATTGGAGATAAATGGAATTGAGTAGATAATGAGAATTAATTATCTTATTTGGTAAAATATAGAATTCAGTTGACAAATATAAAAACAAATAAAGCAATACGAATGATCAAATAAGAATAAATGATTAAACAGATAAAAAAAAAATTTAACGAATGAGAATTAATGAAAAATATTTTTGGTGACTTTTTTAAAAAACATTTAAATTATATACGATGTTTTTTAAGATTATATTTTAGTAAAATTTCTTAAAAAATCGTAAAAATTAAATACTTTAATAATAAATTAAATTTGATTTTTGTAAAATTGAAATAATATAATTTTAAAAAAATTATAAAAATTAAATAGTACAAAAAAATAAAATAAAAATTTAAAAAAATATATTGCAGCATGATTTCTCTTTATTTCTCTGGGAAAAAAATGAAAACAAAGAAATATAAATGATTTATTTTTCAAATTCATTTCTCTGACTCAAACAAATAAGAGAAACGATACTATTTCTATTTATCTGACCTCATTTCTCAGTACCAAACACTTAAATTTATGGTCAAATCCCCTTAATTGAACATAACTTAATTGTTTAAATAAAATATTTACTTGATAGCAGGTGTAGCATCAAATCATAATCATTAGACATAATAATATAGTTTATTTATTGTTAAATTAGTCATCTTGTTTTTTCTTTTTTTGCGTTTATATTTAATTTTCTTATCAAACTTAAGTTGGTTTCCGTTATACCATTTTGAGGAGAAGTCGAGATATTTTAGATATTCAGTTTTAGATTTAGTAGATTCATATTTAGATTTGGTCTTATCTATAGATTAGATTATTAGATTTGAGTCTATCGAGTCTGTTTTGTATTGTCTATATATAGACCCTTATTTTAATGATCAATAAGACAATCTCATTATTTTTCAAAACCGACTTCATAGACTCAAATCTAAGTAATATAATCTATGGATAAAATCAAATCTAAATATAAATCTACTAAATCTAAAACCGAATATCTAAAATATCTCAGTATATATAAAATTCATAGGTAATAATAATAATAATAATATAATAATAATAATAATAATAACAATTAACCATTAAATAAATTATCACTTACATAATTTAATTGTTTAAACAAATAATTCTTCCAAAACTTATAATAAAATTAATAACATAAGAATTAATATTGTAAAATTGAATTGTTTTGTAAAACTTAGAAATATTTTTTAAATAATAAACTTAAACAATTTTAAAAATTATTATTATTTATATATTTATAATTAAATTTTTTTATTCGTCCCCACCAAATTATGTCAATTTTTTTTATTGTTCCATTCAATTATACTATTTTCTATAAAAGGCAAAATTTTAACAAACCTAATAACAATTAAATCTTAATTAAAATTATCTATTTGAGGTGTATTTGTATATATTCTCTTGTTTTTTCTTTTTTTTTTTTTGGAAGTATTTTTATGTTAAGTATGTGAAAGTGTGTCAATAAAATAAATAATAATATTTTATATTTAATTATTATTTTTTATGAGTGTGTAAAATAGATATTATATATTATGTGAACTTGTGTTATAGTATTTTTTATAATATTAATTGTGAAACGTATTAGAAGTATTTTTTTTGTTGGGTAACACATCAAGATTTTTTACTCAAAATTGTTTCAACAATTTATAATTGGAGATAAAAAAATATATATATATATCAAAATGTTGAAATATCACGCAAAGTATACTAAAAAAATATTACAAATTTTAAACTTTCGCTATACTAAAAATTTTAATACGGTATGATATTGTACCGAATTTTTTCGATACGGTATCAGTATATAGTTTGACATTATCTATATATACTAAAATACCAAAATTATTTTGATATACACGAAATTACCATATATTGTGTAAATAATTTGGTATTTGATATATGGACATATATATATATATAGATATTTATGTATATTGATCCAAAAGTTATTATTTTTTATTTTACCTAAATTATAAAATTATTTTAATTTTGATATTTCGAAACATTATATACCGATATTTTCGGTGTACTGAATTATTAGTATAGTACGATATATATATTTGTTACTAAATTTTTAGCAAACTGATTTTTCGGTACGATGTTGGTATATTTTTTAATATAAACAAAAGTTTTGAAACGGTATATGATATGAATTGCCATATTCATTATGTCATATCAAATCATCCCAATTTTTAATTACATTTAATTAGAACAAACAAAAGTGAGTATGATCCGAAAATCTAAATCAAACAACAAATAAAATACAAAAAATAAGACTCAACTGGAGTTTGGCCGAACTAATATTTTTTTTTCAAAAAAATGATAATAATTTAAATCTTTTAAACAACATATTTCATAATTAGTAGTAAACGCTAACTGCTTGTTTGGTTGAGAGTTTGAAATTTGAGTATGATTTTTAATAGTAATTTTTTAAGTTAAATAATTATTTGAGAGCGTAATATAAATAAATATTGACGTTTTGAATCTATAATTTATTTTATAATATAAAAAATAGCAATTTGATTTGATATTATTAAGAGAAAAAAAATGGTAAATAGTGAAAATTTTGGGAAAAAGAATTTAATCAAATATAAAAATATTTAATGTATATTTAGATAATCATGATAATATTTATTACAAATAATTTAAATTTACATCCATATTTTTTAATTTTTAGTATTATTAAAAATACTTACACAAATAATTTGTCTAAATATAACAAACATTTAAGTTAAAATTAATTTATATTTATTTATTACAACTATCATATCAACTAAACACAAAACAATTAATTTTCTAATACAATTTTTGTTAATAATCTTGTCAAAAAGAATGTCGCAATCAACTGAGACATAGGTGTGTTTGTTTGGAGTTTGGATTTTGAGTTAGGATTTAAAGAGTAAAAATTTTGAATTTGAATAATTGGAAGATGTGATATAAATAGGTGTTGATGCGGTGATTTGAATGTAAAATTGATTTTTAGTATAATATAAAAAATAAAAAATAAGTGTTTGATTTGATATATTTGGAGGGAAAAAAATGAGATAAATAATTGATTTAAAATCCAATTCCCTAAACAAACAAATGAAGTCAAATAAATATTTAAAAATCGGCTTTTTTTGGATTATCTACTTAAATAATTATATTAAATTGTTAATGTAAATGAATTGAAAAATAATCTTAGTCTTAAATAACATAATTTTTAAATTCTATATAGTGAGATTTAATTTAAAAATTAATTGATTTTAGGCTTTTACTAATTAAATGATAATATAAGTTATTCAATTGTATTCTTAATTCTTAATTAATAAATCGATAAATAATTATTTTATAAAAAATAAATTATTATTTATATTATTTTTCACAAAAAAAAAATGATTTAGTAAGTTAAAATCGGAATTAATATTAATCATAAAAACTAAAATTAAGAAATTCGGGAAAAAAAATTTGAAAAAAAAAAGTAATATAAGCCGACGGTTTTTAAAACGAAATCAGTAGTTCTTAAACCATAACTGAAACTGTCATTTCAGAAGGTTTGATTTCGATTTGATATTTTGATAAACTAGTAAGATACCCGTATGATGCACGGTTTTTATATATTTTATTTTTTTATTTTATAATATTTTTAAAAATTTTCTTTTTTTTTGTTAAATTATCTTATTATTAATATTTTATTTAGATGAATTTTTACAGATTTGATTGAATTGTTCGTGGATTTATATGAATTTCGTAGGATTAAAGAATAATTTTTTTTATTAATATATAATTATATAAATTTATATTAAACACAAGTTTTATAAATATAGTATATTTATAATTAAATTTATTATATATTATTATATTTTATAATATAAAATTAATAAATAAATAATATATAATTATTAAGAATGTAAAAAAAATATTATAACATATATAACACTACTATATTGTATATTAGTAATATGTTTTATTTTATAGCTTGTAGTATTATATTATCATTCAATATATCAAATTATTTTTATATTTTTTATTAGTTATTGTGATTATTTATATAATCTTTTACATAAAAATAAATAAATATGTATATAAATAAAGTATAAAAAATATAATTTACAAATTTTGAAATAAATATTAAAATAAAAAGCATATAAATATAAACTAACGATTCAACTAAATATATATATATCTATTCCACTGTCACCGATACGACAATACAATGTATTCGATAATTCAAAAGGGATAACGACAATATATTGTCTTTAATAATTAAAAAGAAAAAACAACAATAATATATATATATTACGATAGTAATATTTTTTAAATATTATATTTATAATATAAAAATATATATTTTCAAAAAAACAAATTGATAATAAATAATAATTGGAAATTATTATATTTATTAAAAATTATAATAATATTTATAAACATTATCATATTATTTATAACGTATATAACAACAATAACAACAACAACAACAACAACAATAATAATAATAATAATAATAATAATAATAATAATAATAATAATAATTTTAAAAATCAATCAAAATCTCTACTTATGAGCAAAAATTTTATACAATATAAATTTTTTATAATTTTTCATCAAAATCCAATAAAGTTCATAGACTTCAAAAATCTATGAATTGTTGAGTGCTTCAGGATTTTAAAAGACTTTAAAAAGTTTGGATTGAATACCTCTGAATTTTATAAGACTTTTAAAAATCTTAATTGAATACACCCAGATTTTAAAAGTCCAACAAAATCCTACCAAACCATAATTAAATATACCGTCCTAAAATTTTATTTAAACTCCATAATTATATTATAATAAATATACATTGAAGTCAATATAAATTATAAATAAAGTAGGAAAAAAAAATTATGGAAAAAAAAATAGTACAGAATCATTAAAATTCTTATTCCAAAACTTACAAAAACTTATGAAATTTTATTAATAAGTAATTTTATTTAAAACTAAATTACATTATAATTGCAGGAAAAAAAAAATAACTAAAAATAAATTTTAAAAATTTTAAAAAATGAGAAAATAAATATTTGAGATTAGATTCAAAATTTATTTTTGCATTTAACAAATTATTGCATTTGAAATAAATATTATTTTTTATTTCAATATTTATATAATATAGTGTATATTTTATTAAACTAAGATAAAAAATTTAATTTAAAAAATAAAGAAAGAAATATTTCATAATTTACACAATATCATCAAAATTATACTACCTCCGTCCACCGCCGATCTATCCATTTGCATTTGGCGTCATTGTTTTTAACATTACAAATATCCTTATATTTGTATAATTTTTTGTACAAATGTCATTACATTAGTATTATAAGACACCAATAGAAATATTTTTATTGTTTTTCCTTGATTTGTACTGCGTTTTGATATATTAATTAATATTCAAAGATTAATATGCAAAAAAGTAAACGGATAGATCAGTGGTGGACAGAGGTAGTATCAATTTTTAATTTTTAAAAATATTTTTTAAATTTTTAATTATTAATTTAATTAATTATGAATTTTAATAAAATTTATTATTAAATATAAAAAATAAAAATATATATTAAAAGGTTGACTCACCGATGCACTATATGAATATCTCAATTGTTGCACGATTCATTAATTTTGTTTTTTTTTATATATTTTTATTCGACTCGGGTCTCAACTCCCGACCCACCGCCATCCCTACTTCTGTTGTTATTTTTTATACTCAAATTTACATTTTAACACTTAGAAAATTATAGATATATATGATAGATAAGATTGTCTTATATATTAATATAAATTATTATAAATAATATTTATATAAAAATATTTGTTACGTCCATTATCTTGGTTATTTATTAATAATATTTATATAAAAATATTTGTTACGTCCGTTATCTTGGTTATTTATTCATTTATGATTAGTCAATTCTACATATTAATTAATACTATTTATTAAAAAATAAATATACTCATATAATCCTTACATAACTCTATATATATTTTAAAAAGTCATATCTCAAAACTTAAAATAAATAATAATAAGGATAAGAATTACTTACCATTTATGTATAAAAAATATAAATAAAATATTTAAATAGATATTCTCAATGAAACCTAAAATATTATGATATATCTATCTATATATAAATAAATTATATGTGTGCACACACATGATTGTCATAAAATATTTCTATAATTTTCGTAATCTTAAAATGTGGAAATCAAAATATAATAGATAAAATCAAATTATAACTTACAATTATAAGGGATTTAAGGCACATACTTTTGAATCGAAATTTTTATAAAATAACTGCAATCTAAAATAATATATCTTGAGACAAAAATAAAAATATATATGAACATCAAATCGAAATCTAAAAAATACATATATGGAAAGGGAAAAAAAAACATATTTATGAAAATAAATCAAATTTCTTAATAATACTCAGTGCGTACTTTCAGGCAGCGACAGCGACTGCGAATTCACATGTCATAAACAAAAAAAAATATTAAAAAAAATTATTTACATCTGTGGAGTTTCAAAGTATAAAATTATTATTAATATACACGAAAACAAATTAAAATATACATATATATATATATATGTAAAACCTCTCAAATATCAAAAGATTGATATATTTGTTAGTAATATTTTGTTTCATAAAATCAATATATTTGATATAAATTTATTCTCCATAATAGAACAAAAACTATTGCCTCATTAAAAAAATATATATCATAAAATATTGACAATTAAGTATAAAATTAATAAAAATCTCATAATTATATTCTAATAAATATTCATCCAATTAAAGCAAATCACAAATAAAAAAAAAAAGAAATAATAAGAGAAAAAAAATATATTAAAAAAAGAAGAAGAAGATACATGAGATGATGGTCTACGGAGGAAAAAAAAATACTGTTGGGTTGGAAATGAGTGCAACTCCAATAAATCCTCGTACACATATCCAAATGGGCCAACTCCCGAAGCGTAGTTATATCACAGTTATGACACCCACTTGTCGATGAAATAAATGAAAGTATTTCAAAACAATAAATGAGATGCTATTTGTTTACCCGGTTCGGATATAAACCATCCTACATCCGGGGGATACCAATCCAGGAGGTGTTCATTAATCAGTGCTGATTAATAACAAAACACTCAAACCTCCACCAACCCACGCTACAAATTAATTACCCTCCAAGGTTTCAGTTGTTACAAACGCGTACTAACAACCGTCATAGCTGGGCTGCACAGAGTTCGAATGCTCCCCTGATCAGAACTCCAGTCTTCCTTTGATCTCCAAGCTTCTCCAACAGAAATACAATGTAACTCACTTACTTAATGCATGGAGGTGGACGGGAAGTTGTAGAGAGGATAAGCACACTAATTATCTTACCACCCAATCTCTCAAAAATCACTCTCCCTACTTCCCAAAACTCAAAGACAATGAAAAACACACAACCACAGTAGCCATGAAATGACATGCATTAAATTCCCTTTGATCTAATCAAGGAATGATGTTGTATCAAATCAGTTCTGATCACAAGAAGACAAATTCGAGATATCCAATTTGTCTTTGAGCAGCCACCAACGAGGGGACACAAGGGCTGCATGATTGGACTAAACCAGCAGGTCCAGATTTGCTGTTTTTGTAAGCCAACGACCACAGAAGCAAAAAAGTGTTTTTGTCACTATGCCAAAAATAGATGTAGAGGAATTGAGATAATCTTAACAAATACTATAATAAATAATTAGTTTATAAAACTCTTAAAAATAATCTTATTTAAAATTAAATTGAATAATAGAGATAAATTGAAATTAGGGGAAAAAAAAATAGAGGAGACGATGGTGTTTGGAGTGAATGGAGAAAAAAAATTATAATTTAAAAATAATTTATAAACTCATAAAATACCATTAATAAATTTTAAAAATTATTTCGTCCAAAATTAAAGCATATAATAGATAAATTAAAAAATAGATATTCGTAATTAGACCACAACACTATCGTTTATCTATATACATACATATATAAATTACAATTGTGAAGCTGATAGATATACATATATAAATTGCAATTTTGAAGACGATAGACATGCATATATATATGTACATATAATTGGCTAGTGAAAAAAAAAAAACACAGTCAAATATTGAGATACAAACAAATTTTTATAAACACATAGTATGGACACAAATTACAAACATACCGAACAAACACTTTTATATTGAGACGACCTAGTTTTTTTCACAAAAATAAATCAATTTTCAACCACGTATCGAAATACCAATGAATCACAACCTTTAAATATACAAAAAAAAAAAAAAAAAAAAAATTGCATTAAATATCATCCTAATTAAAACCATAAATTGTGCCTAATATAAATTGTATTATTATAGCATAACTCCCACCCTTTAATCCAAAATTATAAAAAATAAAATAAAAAATTAATATTTAATTTAAACAGAGTAACTCTTATACTATTTAAACTCTAAATATGTCTGTTACCCATAATTTCAATAAATAAGACAATTATGCCTAGTAATTATGATTATGACTAATTAAATAAAATGATTTCAATAACTTTATTAATTTATATATTTGTTTTTATTATAAATTCAAAAAATAAGAAAATAGTTTTGATCATGTGAGACTCATGACCTCAAATATATATTATATAGATCATAACCGGCGGTTTAAACCATTTGGGCAAGTTTAGGCTAGAGGTTACCAACATTCTCGGTATTTGATTGTCAGAGTGCGCATGATATAGATGTGTCTATAAAAGGTCTTCTCCTCGCCTCATTTCAGTCGCACCTCAATCTCCTTTCTTTTATACTCACTTTCTTTTTCTGGTAGTATTTTTTCGTCGAGTTTGTGGTTAATATTCCGACAACATTTCTTTCTCCCTTAACCACCCGATACAACTCTTTTCCCCGCATTTTAGTTTATCGCTCCAAAATATTGTGTGCTACCTAATCCTATGGCTATACGTTATTTTAAAGTATAATATACTTATTTTATTTTTATCTTGTACTATGTTTAAATAATATAATATAGTTTTGTGTAACTAAAGATATTTTTGTGTTATTTGTTCTTAGGTCATTTCTATATTAGTTTATATTTGATAATAAAATAAAATTAAAAATTTATTTATTTTTTTATAATATTAATTATATTTAATAATTAAAATATTTTCTAATAGTGATTTTCTCAACGTAGAAATATGATACTCAATATGAATACATTAGGTAATATAATTATTTCACATTTTTTATATTTAATTTAAAATTTTTAATACATAGTAATAATATAAGTATTGATGATTTAATGTGAATTTTTATAATTTTATTTCAAATATATTTGTGTATATATATACAAATTTTCATAAAAATGTAATTATCGAAATAATAAATAAGAATATTAATTATCTTTACCGTTAAGTACTATTTTATATATAAATTATCTAATATAGATTTGTGTATGTTAAATAGAAATATTAATTATTTTTACTGTTAAATACTATTTTGTATATATATATTATATAATATATATTAGTGTATGTTGATATATATGTTATATATCCTATCATATCTTATTCTATATATATAATAAATGAAGTATAAATAATAGTTATTTTAAAATAATGTTACATTATACATGTATGTATAAATATTAAGTTTTATTTGAGAAAAATTAAAATAATTAACTATGTTTATTAGTAAAACTTATTTTTTACATTTAATTTTAATTTACTAGAATAATAAATAATTATTTGTTATAAGTTTATATTGCAGATATTGAAATAAGTAAACTATCAATTTAAAATATATAAATTAGTAGATAATTATATAAGATTGATTCAAAATTGTAAAAATTACAAAATATATCAAATAATTATATTTATTATGAATGTTATATTTTTATTTTCTATATATATTTCATAAATAATAAACTATATTTTATAAAATGTAATATAAAATAGAATTATTTCAAATTATTGAAATAAAAGAGCAAAAATAAAAACATAAAAATACAAATTTGATTTCAATTGAATCTATCATTAAAATTTATATTCAATTAATAAATATATAAATTTAATTTTAAATAATATAATTAATTAATATCAAATAAAATATTTGAATGATAAAAATATATAAAATATAATTAAGAAAATAAGAAAAATTAATAAAACAAAATAAATATAATTAAGAAAATAAAAAAATAAAACAAAATAATCTTTATTAAATAAATATTGTTAATAAAATAAAATTATGTAGGAAAAATATTAAATATAATTATAGTTTTTAATATATCTTTATATGAATATTATATTTATAGTTTATTATATGAATATTATGTATTTACCTTCTTTTCTGATTTATTTGCAAAATAAATAGAATAAAAAATATCTGAAAAATATATTAAAAAAATAAATGAATATTATGTGTTATCTTCTTTTATTTAAATAAATAAAATAGAAAATATCTACAAACTATATTAAAAATATTAATAGATATTATATGTTTACATTTTTCTTCTTATTCTTAACGTCATTGTTACGTACGAAATTTAGAATTAGGTTAAAAGCCCAAGGTAAAAAGAAGAATGGGCCTGGCAATAGAGTTGATTGAACTAGCTCAAGGAAAATAGGTTTATTTCTAAGGAAAGTCCTCAGGACGGAAGGACCTCAGGTCGGTAGGTCCTCAAGACGGAAAGACCTCAGGTCGGAAGGTCTTCAGGTCGGTAGGTCCTCAAGACGGAAAGACCTCAGGTCGGAAGGTCTTCAGGTCGGGAGGTCCTCAAGACGGAAAGTCATCAGGACGGAAGGACCTCAGGTCGGTAGGTCCTCAAGACGGAAAGACCTCAGGTCGGAAGGTCTTCAGGTCGGGAGGTCCTCAAGACGGAAAGTCATCAGGACGGAAGGACCTCAGGTCGGTAGGTCCTCAAGACGGAAAGACCTCAGGTCGGAAGGTCTTCAGGTCGGGAGGTCCTCAAGACGGAAAGTCATCAGGACGGAAGGACCTCAGGTCGGTAGGTCCTCAAGACGGAAAGACCTCAGGTCGGAAGGTCTTCAGGTCGGGAGGTCCTCAAGACGGAAAGTCATCAGGACGGAAGGACTTTAGGTCGGTAGGTCCTCAAGACGGAAAGACCTCAGGTCGGAAGGTCTTCAGGTCGGGAGGTCCTCAAGACGGAAAGTCATCAGGACGGGAAATCCGCAGGTCGGGAGGCCTTCAGGACGGGAAGTTCTCAAGTCGGAACTATGCGGCAGGACCAACAAATCGGATGGTTTGTTAGTCGGGATGTCTGTAGCTACTCCAAATAAGTCAGATGGTTTGCAAGTCGGGAGGATTGGCAGTCGGACCAATGCGGTTGTAGATTGGCAGTCGGGCCAAAAGGGCGGAAGGTCTATGGTCGGCTCAAAGAGTGGAATATAGGGATAATTTTGGTCTGCTGAGGACACGTGTCAGCAGGAGAAGGATTGGAAGACGGTTGGGAAGGAGACGTTGTAACCGTTCGGGCGACGGTTTTCAGTACAGTTCCCCAGAGAATATTTAAGGATTTGGATCATCATTTGACAAGGCATCTTCAATCAACTTCAACAAAGCAAAGTCAGATTTGGGGATCACCACTTTAAATTTCAGTCTTTTATTTTCCAGTTTATTTTCTGTACCATACAGTGTTTAGAGATTCCTAATCTCAGGCACTAATTAATCAAGTTTAAGGATATTTTCTATTTCTTTGAATTTTACTTTATTTTTGTTGAAAAATTACATCAACAAATTGGCGACCACAGTGGGAGCAAGACAAAATTGCTCATTCCAATTCCGGCGATAATTTCATACGTCTAAGATCCGGCCGTATCATCGGAAGGGTCCATATGGCAGGTTCACAACCTCAATCATCTTCGGCACCGGTGGGAGAATCCGTTCCACCACCTATTGTGCCAAATGCCGGGGAAATCCCACAACCACCAACTGATTGGTGGTCTTATGTTCAACAAATGAACAACCAGCACACTTTGGTTATGCATAATATGTTGCGTGAGCAACAAACGAACATGTTGCGTGAGCAACAGAGTCTGATGCAGAACATGATAGATCAAGCACTGTCAAGGGTTAGTCTTCAACCCACTCAAACTCCACCAGGAGTATCACCGTCCAGACCACAGGCAAATTTCGCAGGGCCATCATTCGTGGATAGTACATTCCCAAGTGCCACAAATCCCAACCGAATGGATAGGGGAAAATCTCCTCTGACTTTTCCCAACACTGTTCCACTGGGACCAAGGGTTACCAATCCGCAACCGAACAATACAAGGGAGGACAGGCCTGAAGGATATATACATGATCCTATTCATATTCCTGTGCAGGATCCGTTCCATGTTCCTGATCATCAACGCTTTCATGTAGATCCTGATGAGATTGCACATATATTAAGGGATCAGTATGGATTAACTTCTCAGATGGCTAACCGCCCTGCATATCAGAGACCTTTCCCAGAAAGGATCATTAATGAACACCCTCTCCCAAGGAATTATCGACCACCCGATTTTCATGCATTCTCAGGGGAGGACGGATCTTCCACCATAGAACATGTTGGTCGGTTCACAGCACAATTAGGAGAAGTTGGCAATAACCCTTTTTATAAGTTGCAGCTGTTTGGTTTATCTCTTACTAGAACAGCGTTTTCGTGGTTTGCAAGTCTGCCTCCTGGACAAATTCAGACGTGGGAAGGACTGGAGATGGCATTTCATGCCAGATTCTTCAATCCTTTACCAACTGTTTCTTTAACTGATTTACTTGAATTGAAACAGTATCCAGAAGAAACTGCTTCACAGTTTATAGAAAGGGTGCGATTGATGAAGGGACGATGTCCTACGGTAATCAGTGAGAAAGAGATGACCAATTTAGTGGTCCGGAATATGCATACTCGCTTAAGAAAGGCGCTCACTGCCCTGGATGTTGAGGATTTGGCAAGTCTTGCATCCAAGGCAGGACGTTTAGAGTCTTTGTTTAGAGAGGAAGATCAGCATAACAGGCGTAATAGAGGCCAACATATGGCGAGTATGGGAACAGAAACATGTGACTTTGATTTTAATCAGTCAGAAGAGATGGCAGCCGAAATCCTTTCTGGAAAACCTTATGTATGCCCTAAATTGAAGCCAGTACCAGGATTTGAAGGAAAGGAGCAACCGACGTTTGATAGTTCGAAAGCTGATGAAATCTTTGATATCCTACTGACTGATGGGCAGATCCGTATTCCAAAGGGGCAAAGATTGGCCACTAAAGAAGAAATCAAAGGGAGACCATATTGTAAGTGGCATAATTCTTTCACACATAACACAAGTCAGTGTACTCATTTCAGGAAGGAAATTCAAAAAGCCATCAAGACAGGTCGGTTTAAATACATCACTCTAGGTGTAGACCAGCAACCGTTTCCGAAAGTAACAACGGCAATGGTTGACATCCAACCAAGTTCGGAAACAGGGAAAAATTCGGCCAATAGTGGACAAACAGGGGAACGAACTCAGGCAAGCCCCGGAACAAAAAAAGGAAGTCAGCCAAACAGTGGCCGACCGGAAGAACGACTCAAAGTTGTTGAAAGGCCAGTCGCTGAAAAATGGGACCGTCCAGACGGTTCTTTTAATGTGGAGTTGAAAGAAAGGGTTTTAGTGCGTGACCACCCGACCAGAAAAACAGGTTCAGTCGGGAACAATTGGGCTCGAAATAAAAAGCCTTTACCCGTTGATATAGATCCTCGTTTCCCAGGTATGAATCGTACACAGATTCGCAATGCCAAACGCAGGTATGCTGCAAAGTATGGGAAACAAGTTCCTTCAGTAAAACAACGAACCGACGAACAAAAAGCAGCCGACCACTCGGCAGGAGATCAGTCCATTAGAGTCTTTACAGAACAAACGACCAACGAGCGGGGAGCAGCCATTCAGTCTCCAAAAAGTCGGTCCAGTCGGGTCTGTTCAGGAAAGCAACCGAACGATGGATTAGGCGCTTCCGACTATACCAAAAGAAGTTTGTCGGGACAGGGGAAAGGTAAAGGAATGGCAGATGAAATAATTAGAGGTTTTCGATGCCAACATTGTGAACGGATCAACATCAATCCATCTCCTGAGGAATTCCGTATAGAATCTTTGACGGTTCAATCTCGGGATAAGACAAAGGAAGAAGTTGTAACTACAGAGGAAAGTTCAAGATCTGTTAAATCTCGTCTGGGACCACGAATCCCTTGTCGAATGACAGAGATTAATCAGATTAGAGATGAACCGATGTGGGCAAGTCTGGTAGATGATACTATGGACGAACCTTTATGGGCATTCTTGGCAGATGACGAATTAGAGGAAACAGAGTGGGCAAAGACTTCAGATTCCGAGCCTCAGCCGAAGGCACCTTCGATTGTGTTCCCTCCTATTCCAGAGGGTGCGATCTCCCATTTGAAACCTCTATATGTTAATGCTCACATTTGTGGGAAACCAATCACAAAGGTTTTCGTGGATAATGGAGCAGTCTTTAATGTTATGCCATTGAAGACTCTCAAGAAGCTAGGGAAAGGAATTCATGATCTGTCTCCTGTGGAATTCGAAATGACAAGTTTTACAGGGCAGCCGACTAAGCCTGAAGGCATGATGGTTGCCACGATCGAGGTCGGACCAAAGAAGATCTCCACTGTTTTCTTTATTGTGGACGCAGATACTACATACTCTCTCTTGCTGGGAAGAGACTGGATTCATGCCTCTCAATGTGTGCCATCAACCTTGCACCAACAATTAATGTTCTGGGAAGGAAATCAGGTCTTCAAAATGGAAGCGAATGACAACCCATTCGATGTATCAGAACAAGTTGAAGAGTCAGTGTTTTATTCCAGTCATTTGGCTCCGATGTCTCAGTTGTATATGGCCAGGGAATACCCAAACAAGGGTTATAAAGTCACTGGCCAGAACTCGATGTTCTATTAAAAGAACACCTTTATTGTATGGCTCATGATAAAGCCACACCCATTCCCATATAATTTGTTTGTTATGGATGATACAAGTTTAGAAGTATGTAGTTCTCTTATTAATAAGTTCTATTTAAAGCAGTTATTACATAAAGCAGAAAATAGTAAAGAGATTCTTGATGTTCACCTCCAAGAAGATGAACAATTTCGTTGGCCAGATTTATTAGAAAAAACAGAACCAACAGCTTCATCACAAGACCCATTATTGGAGTTTAATTTAGGAACCGAATTGGTTCCAAAAGTGATCAGGTTAAGTGGTTATTTGTCTAAAGAGCAACAAACAATGATGCTCGAAGTTATTAGAAACAACATTGATTGTTTAGCATGGGATTATTCAGAGATGCCTGGTTTGACAAGAAGTCTAATAGAGCATCGATTGCCTATCAAGGAAGGTTGTAAACCTTACAAACAACCTCCAAGGCGAATGAGCCCGGATCTGATGCCTCAAATCAAGGAAGAAATCCAAAAACTTCTCAAAGTGGGTTTCATTCAGCCTTGCCGTTATGCGGAGTGGCTGGCTAACATTGTGCCAGTGGTCAAGAAAAATGGTAAGATTAGGATATGCATCGATTTCAGGGATTTGAATCTAGCTACCCCTAAGGACGAATATGTGATGCCTATGGCCGACATGTTGATAGATGCAGCAGCAAGGCATAAAATCCTTAGTCTGATGGATGGTTATGCAGGTTATAACCAAATATTTCTGGCAGAAGAAGACATTCCTAAGACAGCATTCAGATGCCCAGGGGCTTTAGGTATTTATGAATGGACAGTCATGCCATTCGGGTTAAAGAATGCAGGGGCAACTTACCAAAGAGCCATGAATTCAATCTTTCATGATTTAATTGGCAAATCTATGGAAGTTTATATTGATGATGTTATTGTTAAATCTGCCAGTTTTGACGAACATTTGAGAAATCTTGAAGAGGCATTCGAAAGAATGAAGAAGTACAAGTTGAAGATGAATCCAACCAAATGTGCTTTTGGAATATCAGCCGGGAGCTTTTTAGGATTTTTAGTTCATGAGAGAGGAATTGAAATCGATGCCAATAAGGCTAAAGCCATTCTTGACAGTCGGCCACCCAAGACGGTTAAAGAAATCCAAAGTCTTTTGGGTAAGGTGAACTATTTGAGGCGTTTCATTTCTAATGCTGCTGGCAAGGTCAGACCCATTACTAAATTGTTGAAAGCTGGAAAAAATGCTTTTGAATGGGGTCCCGATCAACAGACGGCTTTAGATGCTATCAAGCAGGCATTGGTTCACCCTCCAGTCTTGATGCCTCCTAAACAAGGTCGGCCACTCAAACTTTATTTGGCAAATACATATGAAGTGGTTAGCTGTTTATTGGCACAGGATGGTGATGACGGGAAGGAAAGGGCAATCTACTATCTCAGTAAAACCCTTACAGGACCAGAACTGAATTACACTATGCCAGAGAAAATGTGTTATTCATTGGTCTTCGCTTGTACTAAACTCGAGCATTATTTGCTGCCCAGAAAAATTGAGGTCATATCAAAGGTGGATCTCATCAAATTGATTTTGCAGAGACCTACTATGAAGGGCAGACTCATGAAGTGGGCCATCAAATTGGCTCCTTTTGATCTTCAACATTCCCCTTTGAGGGCAATCAAGGGACAAGCAGTAGCCGACTTCTTAGCAGAATTTTCACAAGTCGGGTATTCTCTTTGTGATAGCGTCCGACCACTTGGTTGTTCATCATATTTGAATAATCTACAGGTCGGATGTGTACCTTATATAAGTACCAGAACATGGTTGATGTTCTTTGATGGTTCTACCTCTGGAAACAAATCAGGGGCAGGGGTCTTTTTGCAAGGACCTGACGGTCAAAAGATCAACTTACAACTACGATTGGAAGCCATGACCCATAATTCGGCAGAGTATGAAGCTTTAATTTTGGGTTTGGAGGCTTTAATAGCCAGGAAGGTCCAGTCTGTAATCATAAGAGGGGATTCTCAACTAGTAATCAACCAGGTAAACAATCAATATGTTTGCAATTACCCTCATCTTCGCAGATACAGGGATATTGTGGGTCGGTTACTGACAAGAATCTCAGAAGTAATAATTGAGTTCGTTCCGAGGAAAGAAAACCAACGTGCTGATGAATTGGCTCAAAGGGCCTGTAAAGGAATTCTGGAGGGTATGTGGTCGGAGGTCAAGTCGGGCATAGAAGGAAAGACAGACCCAATATGCGAAGTTACGGTCGGGCAGGAGATTGTCGGACAGGAGCCCGACTGCAAAGTTATGGTCGGGCAGGAGATTGTCGGACAGGAGCCCGACTGCGAAGTTATGGTCGGGCAGGAGACTGTCGGACAGGAGCCCGACTGCGTAGTTGCTGTCGGACAGGAGCCCGACTGCATAGTTGCTGTCGGACATGAGCCCGACGGCGTAGGTACAGTCGGACACAAAGATGCCAGTGAAACAGTGCCCGATTGGAGAACAGAGCTTATCAGGTATTTACAGAATCCAGGTGCGAGTGTTTCAATTGCGACACGATTGAAGGCTTTACGTTTTCAATTGATAAATGGAATTTTGTATAAGAGATCATTTGAAGGTTTACTTTTGAAATGCTTGGGGTCTAAAGAAGCTCTAGAGGTAATGACAGAAGTACATGGTGGGATATGTGGAGCTCATCGGGCAGGTCTGAATATGAGATGGGCCATTCATCGTTTGGGTTTTTTCTGGCCAAAGATTTTCGAAGATTGCATACAATTTGCCAAAGGGTGTCAGGAATGTCAGAGACATGGAAATTTAAACCATTTGCCAGTAACCGAATTGCAATTCTTGGCAAAACCATGGCCTTTTAAATCATGGGCTATGGATATTATTGGTAAAATACATCCTGCTTCATCGAAACATCATTGTTTCATATTGGTCGCGACTGACTACTTTACCAAATGGGTAGAAGCAGTTGCTTTGAAAAATGTGGATCAGAAAGAAGTGATAGACTTCGTTTTGAACCAAATTATTTATAGATATGGTATTCCTCAGTCTATAACAACCGACCAGGGCCTAGTTTTCACAGGGGAAAAGTTCTCTAGTTTCTTGGCAGAATTCGGTGTTCGATTACATCATTCGTCACCTTATTATCCCCAAGCCAATGGACAAGCGGAAGCAGCAAATAAGATTATTATTGGGATTATAAAGAAGATGGTTGAAGGGAACCCAAGAAAGTGGCATTTGTTATTGTCTCAGGCTTTATGGGCACATAGGAATACCAGAAATACGGCCACAGGGTTCTCACCTTACCAACTCACGTTTGGCCAAGATGCTGTTTTACCAGCCGAAATCCGAGTATCATCTGGCCGAACAGAATTTACTGATGGTGGTCTTACAAAAGAATACCAACAACTTATGATGCAACAGTTGGAGGATTTGGATGTTAGCCGACTTCATGCAATAAGTCGAAGTGTGAAACAGAGTGAAATCAGAGCAAGGAATTACGGAAAGAAAGTTCTTCACAGGACATTCCAAAAAGGAGACCTAGTCTGGAAGACCATTCTTCCTACATATAAGAAAACTGACCAATTGGGAAAGTGGTCACCGAATTGGGAAGGACCATACATTGTTCAAAAAGATATTGGGAATGGCGCTTTCATTATTGTAAATCATGAAGGTAGAAGAGTACATGATTGTATTAATGCTAAATATCTGAAGAGGTATTATCCTGCCTTTTCAGATAACAAAACTGCCTGAAGCAAACTATTATTCAGAACCCACTTGTGGGGTTCGAACCTATTTAAAGGTTCATTTCTGTTAGTCATCATGTATTTGTGAGAAATTTTCTGCCTCTGAATCAGACTTTTCATCCCAGTGAGTGGATATTAGTTCTGGTTCTTCTTCAATAAGATCTTCCAAGTCTGGTCGGTACCTCTCCCATTGGCTTTGCATTTCGTCTAAATCTTGATTGGTACGTGCTTGCATGTCCGTTATGGCTTGATATTCACGGTCAACAATGGTACGCAATCTTGAAAAGACTTTTCGTTGATTGGAAAATATGTTATCCCAACCAAGATCTGGAAGTATGGTTGCTGCGTGATTTTCTATCATTTCCATGTGATGATGGAGGTCAGGAATGCGGCTAAGGATGTCACGAAGAGGTTCATACCCCTCAATGATTTTTTCCATTAGGCGGATGACGCGATGAATGGTTCTTCTACCTCGTTGGGAGAATCGGAATTTGAAGTCTAGTTGCTTGAGTATATGTAACAAGTCTTCTGCATGGCCTCCAATAGGGTGATTACCTACAAAGAAGGGTTGAAGAACACCTTCCCAGTTGCTTGATGGAACATGAGGTCGGTCATTCGCCATGTTTGTTAACACTTCAAGTGTTTTGGTTTTCAAAATATGCCTTGGAATGTGTTTCTTAAAATGTGAGAAACAGTGTTTCTTTTAAAGAAGGAGTTTGTTTCGATTCCTACAAAGTTGGAAATTGAAAGGTGATCCTTGTTTTGAGAGAAGAAAGAAAAAATGGATTACTAAGTCAATTATTGTTACAGAGGGGAAGGTATTACAAAAGTGCCCCTAAGGCAGTTTTTATATTTGTCCATTTGATTTCATCCCTGGATAGCCTTCTGGTATTAGCAGCCGTCTGATATCTTCGGATGAATTGGGATCGAGCTTGGGTTTTTAGCTCTTGATCCAATTCGGCCTCGTTCTTTGTATACTTCTCAAGCAGACGCTGCTCATTGATAATTTGATTATCCAGGATAGACTGTTCCTTCCTTAGCTCCCGCAATTCTGCCTCCTTTTTCTGGATAGACTCATCAACTTGAGCCTTCGTGCTAAGGAGACCGCCCAACCGTCCAGTAGTTTGCTGAAGGGATTCTCGGGTTTTGGCCAAAGAATTCTCCAGTGTTGTTTGATCGAAGTCAGGCTGGGGGGTTTCGGCTGACAGGAGTCCAATAACTAATACTTCAGTCTTGAGCTCCGTAAGTCTTTCCATCAGCCGATGCAGAATGGGGACGGCTGGTGATTCCGTCGGAGTGTAAAAAAGAAGGCCACCAACCGTCTGAATGAGTTTGTCCAATAAGTCGGATCTTAATTCTGAAAGGGGATGGTTGATGGCCTCAGTGAATATAGTTTGGGCCTCCGCTGGAACTGGAACAGTCGATAGGACAGCTAAGTCCGAAGGCCCCTGCAAGTCTTACAGTTTCAATAAGTATTCCAAGGGAGGTGTAAAATTATTCAGATAAGATATGTGTCACCTCTGGGCGAACTGCTGTCAGTGAAGGGGGCAACAATGAGGTCGGTCGAGTAGGGCGGACAGCTGGTATAACAGCAGCCGACTCGTCGGCTGCTGCGAATGGTCGTTGAGGTGCCGACCTGGGTCCCTATGGAAAGTAGTATATAAAACAGTTAGTGTTTTCTGAAAGAAACATTGTGGTATGAATTGGTTTAATCTTACCAGATTCACAGAAGTCTCCGAATCGGACGAAGACACTTCTTCCATTTCTGGAGGTTGGGCTGCCACAGGTGGTTCTTCTGCCTGCCACTCGATTGCTGGAGGGAGCGCCGCTGCTGGCTGGGCGGCTGCAGGTTGGGCAGCTGCATCTAGAGCCACTGCAGCCGGGATCTCTGGAGCAACTGAGATAGCCGCAGCTGGGGCACTTTCGGTTTCCAGCATGGCTGCATCCGATTGGACGATTTCGGGATCAGCAGCATCAGGGACGTCGTCTTGAGGGTCAGCTTCGGCAAGGGCACCTGGTTCTTCCTTCGAAATGGATGAGTCGGATGCCATGTATGGCGGTCGACCCATCTGGGAAGTAGTCCCCTCGCTGTCCGAAGAGACCCCTGCTGCTGATGCGATTGGTGAAGGTGTCTGTGAAAAATCATGGAAATGTTGTTGATTAAATATACCAAGGTTGGTCATTAGAATCCTAAGTATTGCTGATAAGAGGACTTACTGGTTCTATAGGCAGTTCTTGTAAGGATTGCCTCCTGGTCAGGTGCCTGGCCCGACCGCTCCTCGGTGCAGGAGGACGAGTTTGCCTCCTTGTCGGGTCCTCCGCCCGACTGCTCATTGGCAAATTGCGAAGTGGAGTAGGGGTTTGGAGAGGAAATGCTTCAGTCTGGACTAAAAGTTGGTCGGCTGGGGCTGGCGTCGTTTGTATGGTCGGCGCTACCAAGGTCGGTTCTGGTGAATGAAATGAGTGAAATCAAAGTTACGATATAGTGAATTGGTTCACGGTTTTAAGAAAAAATTACCTATTCGGGGTCGGGTCCTTGCTGACGTCCTAGTAGTTCCAAGGTCCGCTGGTGCTTGCTGATCGGCCCCAGAGGTCGGGGGTGTTTGCAGCTGGGAAGCTTTCCTTTTTCGCATTGGAACACTAGATCCGATTCCCGGGGCGGCTGTTTGTTGTTGAGTGCTAGTATGTCTAGCCGCCCCTAGAACCAATCCTTGGGGGGGAAGGAGTATGTTCAGCAACCGATCCTCATCAGGGGAAATCAGGGACCATACAACCGACCACCATTCATTGAATGTATCTACAGTCTCAGGGTTGGAGCGGAAAGGAATATAAGAATTGGAAATTATATACGTGGTGAGCTGGGAGATATAAGAAGGGATTGAATTAGGTAGGACTCGTCGGTCAGGACTTTGAAAAATTATATGCGGACAAGCGACGGGTCCAGGGATACCTTGGCAACAGCCGAACTGGCGCGCCATGAATTGAGGTTCATAATTAAAGGTGTAAAAAGTTTTCTGCCCTTTTTTATCAAGTTTTTTGCTGCTAAAAAGAGACCTAGGTTTGAGGGCAACGTCCCAGGCAAAAGGATAGGTGGGATGAGGACAAGGCTCAGGAGTCGGAAGAGGATTTGGTGCCGGAAAGGGCCAAAAATGGTCGGGAGCATAACCCGCATACTTTTTATACATAGAAAATCGAGAGTTGCTGCGGGTATCTGTTAAAATTGTGGTTATTATTGGATCGGAAGATTGGAGTTTATTGCGTCCTGAGCAGAGTCGGTTGAGGGCTAATCCCAAATGTTTTTCGGATTTTGGCATAGTGGGCGGAGATCCTAAGTTGAACGCGTTGGGGAAGTAAAAACGGAACCAAAGTTCTAAAAACCAAAAAGGACCCGATGCGGCAGTGTCTAATTTTCTATTATCATTATCTGTTAAACGAAGGCTAACTCTAGTAAGTCCTTCAAACAGATTGGCTAAAAATAGAGTGCCAAGGGAAAAGAACCGACCAGAGGCGATATGAATGGCTAGGTCGAGATGAGAAGGAAGAACGCATTTAGAAGGGGAAACAATGACATACCTACAAAGCCAAAAAAGGATAAAGGCAGTATGCTCCCGGTCGGTCACGGGGGTCCCTGGAGCCCCTTGCTGATCGGTTGCGAACTTTGTCCAGCCCCATTCCTTCACACCTTGTAAAGACCACCCTGGATGGTCTTCTGATGGCTCCTGCCCATCTAGGGCTCCCATCACAGGGTCTTCACCCACGACTGGGAGATGCGCGATCATTGCCACATCCATAAGAGTTGGACCAAAGGGGCCCGATGGTAAGAGAAACGTCCCATTTTCCGCATTCCAGAAGGCAGACATGGCCAAGAGCACCTTCTCATGCAGATTGATCGGCATGGTGGACAATAGTATTGCTTGGTCGATTTTTTGAGATCGCCATTGTGTCTGGAAGTGTTCTGCTACCCGTCGATACCAAGAGCGGTAAGGATCTTTTGGGTCTGTGAGATGGGTTTTGATGCTGTCTCAAATGCGAACTGCTTGGTAGTTAGGGTTGTTGATAGCCAAGGAATTTCGAGATTCCAAAACTTCCCTCATCCGATTTGAGTCTTCAGGAGTAGTGCAATATGGGCGGATCGTCGGAGTTAGTACTTTCGAGGCTGAAAATGGGCCCTCTGGGAGGGTTCCGTCGAAAGGAAGGGCAGGAATGTATTGATTCGCCATGGTTAGAGTGTTTTGGGATTGTGATTCACAAAAGCTCGTATTGCGGAGAAGGAAGTTAATCAGGAGTGTTGCAGTAACTGGTGCAGTTGCTAAGGGAATTTTTCAAGAAGGTAGTGATTTATGAACTTCCAAACATTGATTGTTAAATGGCGTTTGAAAGTCCCTTGGCGGCGGGCAAGTTGTTACGTACGAAATTTAGAATTAGGTTAAAAGCCCAAGGTAAAAAGAAGAATGGGCCTGGCAATAGAGTTGATTGAACTAGCTCAAGGAAAATAGGTTTATTTCTAAGGAAAGTCCTCAGGACGGAAGGACCTCAGGTCGGTAGGTCCTCAAGACGGAAAGACCTCAGGTCGGAAGGTCTTCAGGTCGGTAGGTCCTCAAGACGGAAAGACCTCAGGTCGGAAGGTCTTCAGGTCGGGAGGTCCTCAAGACGGAAAGTCATCAGGACGGAAGGACCTCAGGTCGGTAGGTCCTCAAGACGGAAAGACCTCAGGTCGGAAGGTCTTCAGGTCGGGAGGTCCTCAAGACGGAAAGTCATCAGGACGGAAGGACCTCAGGTCGGTAGGTCCTCAAGACGGAAATACCTCAGGTCGGAAGGTCTTCAGGTCGGGAGGTCCTCAAGACGGAAAGTCATCAGGACGGAAGGACTTTAGGTCGGTAGGTCCTCAAGACGGAAAGACCTCAGGTCGGAAGGTCTTCAGGTCGGGAGGTCCTCAAGACGGAAAGTCATCAGGACGGGAAATCCGCAGGTCGGGAGGCCTTCAGGACGGGAAGTTCTCAAGTCGGAACTCTGCGGCAGGACCAACAAATCGGATGGTTTGTTAGTCGGGATGTCTGTAGCTACTCCAAATAAGTCAGATGGTTTGCAAGTCGGGAGGATTGGCAGTCGGACCAATGCGGTTGTAGATTGGCAGTCGGGCCAAAAGGGCGGAAGGTCTATGGTCGGCTCAAAGAGTGGAATATAGGGATAATTTTGGTCTGCTGAGGACACGTGTCAGCAGGAGAAGGATTGGAAGACGGTTGGGAAGGAGACGTTGTAACCGTTCGGGCGACGGTTTTCAGTACAGTTCCCCAGAGAATATTTAAGGATTTGGATCATCATTTGACAAGGCATCTTCAATCAACTTCAACAAAGCAAAGTCAGATTTGGGGATCACCACTTTAAATTTCAGTCTTTTATTTTCCAGTTTATTTTCTGTACCATACAGTGTTTAAAGATTCCTAATCTCAGGCACTAATTAATCAAGTTTAAGGATATTTTCTATTTCTTTGAATTTTACTTTATTTTTGTTGAAAAATTACATCAACAGTCATAATTTATCTGCAAAACAAATAAAAATATATATACACAATATATCAAATGAATATTATATGTTACCTTTTTCTTCTTCAATAGATCATGATTTATCTGCAAAACAAAGTAGAAAATATCTACAAAATATATTAAAAATATTAATGGATATTATGTGTTTACCTTCTTTTTATTTTTTACATTGTAATTTATCTACAAAATATATTAAAAATAAAATTTATCCTAAAAATAAAAGCATCGGAAAGAACGCATTTGAAAATAAATATAGTATGGGTTGAAGGGAGAGTCACCAAATCCTTGCCGAGTTTTTGTCGGATTTTCAACACATCTTCCCGAAATCCAATGCCGGACACTAATCTCCGATATTCTGATTTTGCTAAATTATTGAGAGAATACATATGTGCATTCATATTACCCATATTTTTGAAAAGTATGATACACAAAACTGAATTTTTATAAAAAAAAAAAGTAAATTAAGAAATTGCTCCACTGTCCCATTATTAAAAAAATATATATACAAATAAAATTGTAATTGAGTAACTGATATATATATATATATTCAAAAAATTCTATTAAAAAAATTTTAAAAATCCTTTGCTATAGTTATATATATAAGATAGAAAATGTGTTTTGAGATTCCTGCAATTTCAGAATTTTGAGGTTTTTTTATCATTTTTTTTATTTTTTTTATTTTTATAGTTATTTTAAGTATGTTAGTGGATATACAGTTTTATTCAGTTTTTTAAAGTATGACAGTGCATATACAATTTTATTCAATTCTCTCAGAATAGATTACATATATATATATATATACATATCTGCAGTTTTTTTTTTTTCTTAGTGGGTTGAAGATAATTTCAATCTATTTTTCAAATTAATTTTTTCATTTTTTTTTCTATTTTATTCTCATTCATTGTAATAATATTTTTTGTTGTTGTTGTTTTTTTTTTTTTTTCTTGTAAAATCAAGAAATCCACTTATGTTATTGGAAGAGATAACTATAGCAAAAGGTGTTTTGAGATTCTTGCAATTTCAGAATTTTGAGGTTTTTTACATTTTTTTAAAAAATTTTTATAGTTATTTTAAATATGCCAGTGGATATATGATTTTATTCCGTTCTCTAAAAATGGATTACATATGTATAAATCTCTGCAGTTTTTCTTTTTTTAGTGCTGTATGAATATTAAAAGTTCTTCATCGGCCGAAGATATTAATTTTCAAATTAATTTTTCCATTTCTTTTTCTTTTTTTCATTTTATTCTCATTCATTATAATAATGATTTTTGTTGTTGTTGTTATTGTTTTGTTTTTTTTAAAGCAGAATCAAGAAATTCACTGCTCTTATCGGACAGACTACTTTTGGGATCAACCAAGTTATTCGCGTGAGTTGAAACTTTGAATTTAATTTCTCTTTGTTATAATTTGTTTGTTTAGTATTCTCTTTATTTTAATTACATTCGTTCATCATCGGCTAAATATCATTTCGATCTATTTTTAAAATTAATTTTTTCATTTCTTTCTCATTTCTTTTCCTATTTTATTCTCATTCATTCTAATATGTTTTTTCTTGTTCTTTTTATGTAGAATAAAAAAATTCACTCATGTTATCAGAGCAGACTACTTTTGAGATGGAGCAAGTTATTAGCATGAGTTGAAACTTTGAATTCGATTTCTCTCTGTTATAATTTGTTTGTTTAGTATTATCTTTATTTTTATTACATTTATTTCTGGTTCTCTTCTATCTATTATTATAATTTCAATTTATTTATTTATTTATTTATTTTGTCTGAACATTAAAAGTTGTTCGTCCTAGCACTCAATTACAATTTGGAGATAATTTCATCATCAAATAAGGTGAATATATTTTTTTATAAATATATTTTTGTTGTTATTTATTTTCATTAAAAAAAAAGGAAAAAGTTTAAAATATTAATATAATAAAATTATAATTATTTTATAATATTGTATTATTTTATTTATATATTTACATATTTATTTTAAATTTGTTTAAAAATTTAATTTTGATGTTGTTAATCAGTTTGATATAATTTTTATATAAAAAAAAAATATATTTGTATTTGTAATTTTATATAATTTTTTTTTTGTTTATTTTTATATTGACATATTTAATTATATATTTGGATATTTTAAATAGTTTTAGTTAATTTGTAAATGGTTATTTTCCAATAACAAAATTTATAATAAATTTATATATAATTTAATTGCAAATAAAAAAAGTTTGGATAATTGTTGTTGATATTTTCAATTGTAAACTTCAACTATAAATGCTAATTTAAATTTTTTTCATTTATTTTAAATTTGAAAATAGATAATTATTATTGAAATTTTTAATTATAGATTTTTGTAGTTATAAATATTGATAGTCTGATATTATGAGTCATATATCTATTGTATATTAGTTTATTAATTTATTATTATATTTAAGTAATTTTATGCAAAATATTTATTTATTTATTATAAATAATATTTGATAGATTATGTATATCAATCATCATTTTCTTGTATGAGTTTTTTTCTATAGCTGTAAACGATAAATTTATAATTTAAAAATAATTTATTTTTTATTTTTAATATTTGTAGTAATTAATTATTTGCATTTTCTTCTAATATTTAAAATATAAATATAAGTAAAATTATAGAAAAAATTTCATAAAAAAAACACAACCACTAAAATAGTAAAATATAAATATATTAGATTATATAATTATTTTACATATATATTTTTTGATTTATTTTAAATATTTATAAAATCAAATAAAAATAATATATGAATTAAATTTAAATATAAACATTCGTGCATAGCACAGGTTTAAACGCTAGTATATATATATATATATATATATATTTGAAATAAAGATAGATGTGAAGGGCCTATAGAGGGAGAGTGGCTGATGGGGTATTGTTCTCTTCGTTCATACAAATCAAATTACATAGCCCTATATTTATAGATTCACTTCATGGTAATTAAATGGACATTAGGTATCTACATTTCGTCATCTCATGACATGCGTATATTATTTGTATATACGCCGCGTGTCTCATACATGTGTTTGTATTTACAATAACTATTTTATTTGATTTTCTTAATAGGTTTTTTTCCATTAATTATTTTTAATAAGTATCATTTAAAAAAAATCATAATTATAACAATTAATTTAATTAATTATTTTTAATAAGTATCATTTAAAAAAAATCATAATTATAACAATTAATTTAATTATAATTAATAGATATATTTAATAAATAAAAGTAATATATTTAACATAATCTATTTATAGAATATTAATATCCTCCGAATGTTATATAAAATTCAGGAGCATCCTGATTTTATTTCATCCGTTCAATCAATTTTATTAGTAATCCAACCATCATTTCAATTGGGGCATTTTGGATATTTTTTTTAAAAAAAAATAGTTCAATGCTATTTTATTTTTTCTTTTTAAAAAAAGAACAATTATATTAATTACTTTCTATATCTTTATCTTTGGGAAGTTAATCCTAATTAAAATTATAAATATTTGCATATAATTAGTTTTCAAAATCGTACATATTAAAAAATATAATGATATATATGGTTATAACACTATTAACATATTTTATCTTGAAATGTTATTCATATAGAGTTTACTGGAATAATATTCAAATAAATGCATTATGATATATCTTTTTTAACTCATAGATTATTTATTATAACGAGATAAGTTTTACTTTATGTTTTCTGAAATACAAGATTTTCTAATTAATCAAATATAACCTCAATTAAAGTAAATAATTTTTGAAAAAAATTTAATCCCATTATTTTAATAATGTATTTATAGAACATTCCTTATATAAATATTCCATATTCCATATTTGCCATAATTTGACCACGCTGAGCCCCTCTCCCATCGTTCGTCACCTACACATTCCACAACCTCATCACAACATAGTCAAATCTCATTTTTGCATTGAACCAAAATATATTTGTCATTCTATCTTTCTCATCGACTTTGACCTCATAAAAGAAGAATGAATTTTCCAATGACCTTTGGCTAAAATGTTTCATTATAGCACCGGCCTCACCATACTTTAGACTTGCATTCCTCTTTTTCTTAATATGATTACTTAAAACAGACTTAAGAAATACGGGTATTTCCTTGTTGCCGGGTGCTATTTTCAATACCTGATAGAAAATTTTGCTTCTTTATTAATTGTAGCTATCGCCATTTGAGCATCATCTACGGTTCTATTTGAAATAAGCATGTATGCGTAGGCATGACGATGCAGTTCGTGGTTATGCTTGTCCATATATTCGATGACGGTGTATCTTTGAGTTTTTTATTTTTATTTTTTTTGAATTGTAATTTCAATTTTGCTTCACATCCGATACGCATATTTTTTTTCTTATCATGGATGTATATGACTGAGTTGAAACATCATCTGAAATGTGTATTATTGGGGTCAATTTTACTGTCCTTTTTATACCCCTCATTATTACATCAATAGTGACCGTATTGGACATGATGAGGATCACTTTTCGTCTTTTTTTTTTTTTTTACATTTTTCACACGGAAAACCGTCATCTATGTGCATATCTACAATATGACTTGTACATATTGTCGGAACTCAAAAAAGATACATTGGTCTAATAGTCGTCACATGGAGAATCAAATGATTTACGGCATTATAAAGTCTGTTGTTTATAGTAATATACTATAATATACGAAATATAGTATTATGTTGTCGCTCCAACGGGAATATTGAGTGGATAAATATTCTATGCGCTCTTTAGGCGTTAAAATAATGAAAAAAATGGATATGATTTAATTTGGAGACCATTTCAACTTTCTATAATTTTAAGATATTGACCCTAATTTTAAGGGGAAATTATTATAATTCTAACACTTTTAAATTTGGATGAAGTATGATTTTTATTACATTATCAGTTGCGACTATGATTTCACAAAGCAATCTATTAAATTTTGTTACAAATCTTATCATTTTTAAGTGAATATTGACATAGTTTTTATAAAATAGTAAGATCTAAAATCGTCACAAAAATATAATGCAAACCATTTTTTTTCTTTCAGCCTACATATCATTCGTACAACTATTGGGTTCGATAATTCAGATAAATTTAATGTATCTCATTGTACTATTTGAAGCTTGCAATTCCTCGATTGTTTCGGGCATTGATTCAATAATTCGTGTGTGCAATTATTGATATGTTGAATAACTAATATGATTATGATACATGTATCTTTAAAATATGATGTTCAGAAGATAGAGATATGATGTAACAAAAAATCGGTAGTACGATACATTCAGGATAGATAAAAATAGAAAACACCTAACGCATTCTACACTTTCTAGAATATTATCTTCGTCCACGGCATACTGGAACTGACCGGAATGTGTATCATTTTACTTCTTCTTGTTTTATGCTCCGATTTCTCTCCTATATTTTTTCTTCAATCGATGTCGGCGAAGAACGTGGAATTCTTTTTTTTTTTTTTTTTATGTGAACTAATTCAGATTATGAATAGGATCATCATCTATCCATATTTGTATTCTCCTCATTTATGCTAAAATAAATTATTTTCATATTAATTATTTGAATCAATTTAAGTATTTTACCAGAGTCTGCAATCTCATCTCATCCATTGATTAATAATTTCATCAAATGGCTGTAATTTTTTCAGAATGCTCCTATATATTAAATTCATAAGCATATCTAGACCGCTATTTATATTATATGGCTCAGTAGGTCTACTCTTTTAAAATAAATTTTCTTAATTTTTTTACATTCTTCATTAAAAAGAATGGACCCTATGAGTTTGTTCACCCAATATTTTTTAAATCACATGATTCCCTATAAATATTATAAAGATATAATAATCTCTACGTCTGATTACAAATTAAACATTTATTTTTGGCGCAGAGTTTAAGAAATAATAGTATTTTAATTGTAGTGAGTAGTGTGCAATGACATTTTTACCCTTACTTTTTGGTGTAAAAGTAATTATGTGATGTAAAGTAAGAGTATTTGTGAAAAAAAAATTAAGTATTTAATGAAATGATTATTTTGTAATTGAACGTCCCAAAATATAAATATATATACTTTCTAACTGGACAGATGAAATATATATATTGATACAATATATAGTAGTATAATACATATACTCTCACTCATAAATAGGCAATAATTCAACAAAAATTATTATTTTTCTATATCACCGATAGTATTCTTTATACCTAATATAAAAAATACAATTCATCTGAATTCTAAAGTAAACAAACCTTACTTAAATACGTTTATTATATAAGTTTATTATATCCATAAGTTTAAGAGGGTGTTTGGCAAATAGTTTTTTGAAGAGCTTTTAGCTTATTGAACATGTTTTAGTTGTTTGACCGGTCAAAAAGCTAATTTAGGTGTTTGGTAAATTAGCTTTTTTGGAATAGCTTTTTTGATCCAAAAAGCTAATTTCTGAAAAGCTAACTTACTCAGCATTTTGAAATAGTTTTTCCTGTAAAACGTTTTTTATTCCTTATATGCCCTTAAAAAATTATTATGCATTTTACACAAATAAATATATTTTGATTATTTATTAATTATATTAAAATATTTTATTATATTATAGTTTTACTTTTATAAATTTAAAATAATTAATTTTTATATATAAATTATTTTAATTGTAAAATATATAAATTTATTAACCCCAAGAATATAACTATGGTCATTGGTGTCAAACTCGAATGCAATATATTCTTCATTATTCTAAGCACTTGCACTATTTTTTTAGATGGTGCAGAAGTCTATATAGTGATGCTTAGGGGACTAAAATTCTAAAATTCATATCCCAATTACTTCCTTCTATCAAAGAAGTAACCGACATTTTTAAGAAAAGTTTAGCGTAGAGTGAAGAGAGTAGTAGAGTAGTAGAGACTTTTTACATAGGTCACATTAGCAATGATGACCCGTAAAAGATTGAGGGCAATCGTGCCAAGGAAATGCCAATTTTCGAACATCAAGAAACTCATTACAATCTACAAAAATTAATTTGTATTCTTTACTCCCCAAGCGTTGTTTTCTTGGTGTTAAAAAAAACTACAATGCCTAAGGACTGAAATTATTCTCTATTAACTGATATGATTGTTAAATCTTCTTGGATTCTAATCTAAGACTTTGTACCAAATAAGTGGCATTATATTCTAGTATTATGGATTTTTTTGAGTATTTAAGAAAAAAATTTCAAGAATCTATAAGAATCAAGAATTTGGAAAAGAAAATATAGATAAAATCTCACTTTACACCAAAGAATTTTATTAACAGTTCTATAAGATGGCTAAAAAACTGTGTCAATTGTAAGTGGATGTACATGATGTTGCAGAGAAAGAATCATTCCAAATGCAGATAAATAATACTAGAGAATGAAACTGTAGGAAAAAAAATAGTAGAAAATTAGAATTGATTGTTTTGTTTGATAAAACAGAGAATTCGAGTTGAGAAATATAAAAAGATACAACGCATAAAGAGAATATGATATATTGCTAATTAAAAAAGAAATAAGTCGGTCATTAAAAAATTAATAAATAAAATAAAATATATATATATCATTATATTTTTTAGTTATATTTTTAGTTTGATAATTTATTTTCATAATAATTTAAATAAGACATTTCATGAGATTTGTATATTATAAAAATTATAAAATAATAAATAATAGTAAATAAAACAAATAAGCACAAATTAAATTATAAAAATTAAATGTAAATAAAATAAAATAAAATAAATACACATTGACTACTCTATTTCATTTTTCTCTATTTATCTGGATGCAAGAAAGAAATAAAATTAAGGAATAGACAATAATTTATTTTTCAATTATCAATTTTTTTTTGTCTCAACCAAATATGGGAAATAGGAATATTTCATTTCTATGTCTCAATTTTTCTGTATCAAATATCCCCTTAGACTATTTTCAAAGGTAGAGATGAAAACTCTATTTTTGTAAGGTATTAAAAAAGTAAAAATACTCTATAACCATCTTTCAGGGAGATTTCACTTCTTTGATAAAAGACTATTATTTTATATATTTTTAATATGTTTTTAGCTATATATTAATTTATGATTATATTTATATTCTATTTATTTATATTTTAATTGAAATTTATTTTAAAATTATTTTTTCTTTTATTTTTTATATTGATTTGTTTTTTTATTTATAAAGTGGTTTATTTATATATATTTATATTATAATTTTGTAATTAATATTTATAGTAAATTATTTATTTATTTATTTAATATTTATTGAAATTTATAGTTAATTAATTATGATAAAATAATTTTAGGGTTTGTTTATTTAGTGTTTTGATTTGAATTTATTTTTTATGTTAGAAATTGTGTTGACAATATATAAAAATTAATATTTTTTGTTAAATTTTACATTTTTGTGAGAAATAAAAATATATATATATTAAAAATTATATCGAAAAAAATCATGAGCAAACAAATCTATAAGTTATTCATAATAAATATATATTATTTTTTACGATAAAACAATAAAATTAATAAATACTTTAATTTACCGATGTAATATTTAAAAGAATTAAAAAAATATATAATATTATAAGGTAAATGCATAAAAATTAATAAAATATGAAATATTATTTGAAATTTTAAAAAATTATATAAAATAATATATAAAGAATATTTTGAAACCTAAAACAACATTACGGTTGGAGATAGAATTATTGCACTAAATCTTGTTGTTATGGATATTTGTGAGCTGAAGATGGTCTAATTGTCACAATTTACAAACCCTAGGCTAGTGAGTGTGGAAGAATTCATTGAAGCAACCACGCGAAGGAGTTGGAGTGATTGTTCTTTTTTCCAAATTTTGTTGATCGAATTTTGCTTATTTTGGAATGGGTTTGAGTATGAGTCTTCTGTTTTTGGAAGGATTTCAAATGGATTGATTTTAATCGTGGAACCTTGAATGTTTATATGTGCTCTGATTACTCTTGTTTTCTTGATTTCTCTTCACACCTACTGAAGGACTTTCAGGTTTTGATTACAAAACTATTATTAGGTTTTCATTTAATTATAATGTGGTTTCTTGAAGCTATTATTATCTGATGTTTCTTAAAACTACTAGTAGACTTGAGATTGATTCACACTAGTTTTAATGTCCTTCAGATTATGGATCAGATGGATGCATATGATGTTTCCGACACAACCAATAAAATCTCTTCATCGAGAATGAGTGTGAAGAGGAAAGTCATCGCCAAACTTTCTTGTGGGTTTCCAAGATTTGATAATGGAAGCACAAGGCCCTGTGCCCTCGAATCGAAAAAGTTTGTCTTCAGTAAATGGTGGCCTATTCTAAATAGAGATGTAAGATCAAATAGCAAATGTGTTAGAATCTCTTAGTTCCTTAATTTTTTTATTCTATAGTAAAAATGATATTTAAATGACCCTTTCCAAAATGATACTCCATATTTTAGGAGACAAATAACTATTTTAATAAATTAAGAATTGTAATTTAAATAGTAAAAATAATTGAAATAGAACTTCAAAATAATCGGAAAAATGTATGAATTCAATCTATATTTCTTTTCCAAATTCTTCATTCCTAAAGATTAACTTGAAATTTTTTCTTAAATACTCAAAAGGATCCATAATAGAATAATAATATCATGCACCTTATTCGATACAAGTTATAATCCTAGAAAATTTAGGCCAACAATCATCATCGGATAATACAGAACAAATTTCAGTGCTTAGCCATTCTAGTTTAACACCAAGAAACTAGAGGTTGGGGAATAAAGAATAACTATGATACTTCGAAGTTGAACAGAAATGAATATAGTTTGAATGAATCAATTTCTTTTCAAAACCCATCTACATGGTCCAGTCTATAATCCCAACGCACCGATTAGAATTTAAGTCGATCGATTAGATTGCTCATATTAATAGTTACATATTCTTTTTCGAGAATTCACTTGAGTTTATAGTGTAAACAATATATATATATTCCTTTTCAACAATCTACGATCCCAACAAGCCCAATTTGTATAGCAAGCATGCCGGGGTGTTACAATAAATGACCAATTTTTGTAGATTGTAATGAGTTTCTTGATGTTCGAAAATCAGCACCTCCTCAGGCACAATGATCCTCAATCTTTTATGGATCATCAGGCAATCTACGTAGAATTGTTGAAGTTGAAGAATCATCTTTGGATGAGCCTTTGGCAATGGCTCGTTGGCTTCAAGAACAACTTTCCAACAAATTTCGAGTTTTTGGAGTTGGGGAAAGTTAGTGTAGCATCGATCTGAGTGACTTCTTCCCATCGACCATCATTTTAACTAGTAAAATATATAGATATACATAATTATTATTAGTGGCAAATGGCTGATGATTTTAGTATTGCTAAATTATTTTAGATAATTGTGATTTACTCAAAAATAAGTTCAAAGAGTAGAGCCTCGCACATGATTCATTTTGTTTCGCCATGAATCGTCGATAAAATGACATCGTCATGCTGCTAATTGTCATGTCGTAGTTGTTGCATACAAGATTCAATAAATCTGCTTATTAGAAAACACATAGCTACTAGTGTTTTATGCTCAGTCTATAAAAATGATAATTGAATATAATATTTTATAGTAAATACTCTCTCCGTCCTAACTCAAAGTAACATTTTTACAATTTTCGTCCGTCCCACTCCAAAATATCACTTTTCTATTTTAGTAAAAGTAATCATTTACTAATACCAAAATACCATTAATTTTTATCTAAAATACAAATATAACATTACACATACAATTACTTTATACATAAAGTCAAAAGACAAAAATATCAAAACTTCTTACATACTTCCAAGAACCAATAAAATAGTACTCCCTCCGTCCCAATACAATAGTCTTCTTTACCATTTTTGTCCGTTTCAAAATAATAGTCTTATTTCCATAAATAACCATATCACCATAAAACTACCCCTACTTTTTCATTTTTATTACACAATTGCCACTACGTTTTACACTAATACACTCACAAGGGCAAAACAGTCTTTTATCCATACTTTTTACCAAGTACCAATATAATATCAATATTTCTTAAATCTCGTACCCAACCCAATTAAGACTATATTTATGGGACGGAGGGAGTATTATTTTTTAATATACTACAAAATCGAAAAAACCCCTTTAGAGTGGGACGGAGTGAGTACTAAATTGATGTATCGAAAGAAAAAAATAATCTTTGAAAAGGCATCCACAAAACGAAAACAAAAGTATATATCAACCATGAGCATTTATCCCACAAGATTATGCGAAAAATATTCACCCTTGTCTATATATGTATGGATATATCTATCTCTCCTTGTACTTAAGCAGATTTCAACAAAAGAAAAATCTTTTCATGAGTTTCAAAGCTCGGCCACAAGCGCGTATTAAGGTGTTCGAGAATACTTGTTTGCAATCCTACAACTACGGTTTGACAATTGGCACTAGGACAATGTCAATTTATGGACGACTTGCAAATAAGGCAAGATGTTCTCCTCCTCAGCCATTCATAATTGCACTGCCAAATTTAGATGCACCAAAAGTCATTCGCTAAAAGTCAAGCACTTTTATAAGATTCGGACGCATTACACAATCTAGAGCATTCACATAAGAGTATGAATGAATGCGCAATCATATATACAAGCCTACATATATACATATATATGGGCGGATGTTAATTGTGTTGAATTTTATAATTAGCATGATACTGACATAACATTGTGTTGGAATCTGAATTTCGGAAGTTCCAAATAATTCGTCGATGTCGTCGGTGTGGGTTCCGAAAGTACTCTAGAGAGCCAATCCGTCGTCGGGTTATGCAGATTTCACGCGATTAACGAACTAACCTACGATAACCTACGGAAACCAAGTAAATAAATTATAGAAAGCATGTAACTGAAATTAAATTGCATAAAAATGAAAATAAAACATGAAAGAAAAGTAGGAAAATAGACGATTTGAACTGGTTGTGCGTGTGTGCTGTGTTTTTTCCCTAATTTAATCCTAAGTTAGAATAACCACCTCTCCCACTAAAAGGGGCAGTTACAATTATTCCTCTACCTCTCTCCACCTCTCTTAACAACCAGGTAACCTCCTTCCACCAGCTCCCAGCCGCTTCCATTGCCTCTGGAACGAGTTCCATTCATTTTGAGTGTCTTCCTTCGTTCCTGAACCAGGTTCCATTTTCTCTGAACTTCTTCCATTGCCTCTGGATCAGACCTGCAGCTTACCCTATTTTTTTCTATCACACTCCTAGCCAGTCTACGGGGATATGTCCCTAACAACCTCGAGTTACATGGAATCATCACTCTTCTTTCTTTCGTTTTGACCCATAGAACCTTTCATACAAGACATGTAGGTGCCGGGGTCTTCCATTAATATTATGAAGTTGTCAATTCAGGGTTGATGGATCTTGTTGTCCAAAGGCGTGTGGAAGTTATACCCTCTTGCTCCATGGAAGCTCTACAGCCTGATAGAAGCTGTTACTTTCAATTTTGAGTCATTTAGACTTGGGGTCCAACATATTGTATGCTGACAAACAACACAATATAATTACAAACATCACATTATGCTATACATGAACTAAAAGCACTAGTCCTCTTATTTGTATTTTTTATAAATCTTGTAATGGTGAATTTGTTTTATTTAATTGCTCACGTTTATTTGAAATAAAAACTAGTATTATTCCTATTATAATGTGGGTGCTTAAAATATTGACATGTGTTTGAATTTGATTTTATTTTTATTTTTATTTTTTTAATATATAAATATATATATATATGTATATTCATCCAAAAATTATACTTGAATAAGTTTTATCATGTATTCTGGATCAACAATTAAATAGATTATACAATTGTAATATTTACTGTTCAGAACACACAAGGGGAGAGAGAAAAACAAAATAAAAAGACACAGAAATTTAACGTGGTTCGGTCTCACAACAAACCTACATCTACGATCCCAAAAATTGGATAATCCACTAAAATATTTATTACAATTTTTGCACAGATAAAATTGCAAACCCATCCTTACAACAACTCACCAATCTCAATTTCACTATCTCTAATTACTAAACAAAAATGTTTGTTGTCATATTCTAAAATTGGATCCAAAAGGGTCAATTTATAGGAGCCAATGCCCCTACCTTTTTATCTACTTCCGATATGGGACATGGGAAGTTACACAACAAATCCTCCCTCTTTCCATAGTCTCACATATTTCGACCATGTGAGAAAAATGAACTCTCTTCTCGATTTTCTGATTCTTTATATCATTGCTGCTCTCCGCATTTGCTCGCAAGGCGCATCCATCTAGATAATAGATGTTGTTTTGTTTCTTCCTCCCTTACATAATCAAGTTGTCACCCTTGTACATTTTGCATAGATTTTTAGTGCCAACATATCTATGCCCATGTGAAGCCCACTCGCCCAATCAAATAACATTAGCTCCAACAATAAATACATATCTCACATTAAAAATTATTTTGACATTACCATTGTGGAGCTTCAAACGAACTCTTCCAATGTCTTCAATTTGCCGCTTCATCTTATTCCCCACATTGATATAGCCAAAATCTCCCTTTGTAAGCAAACTATCAAATAAAGCTTGATCATTACATATATGGACATCGGTAGCATAATCCATCACTCAATTAGAATTCTCAACAGAATTTGTATTTAAAAGAAGTAAATCACCTTTATAATTGACCACTTTTACGGAGTTCTCAACTTTCGAATTACCTTTCAAATTTCTCAAACTTCTCAAGTCTTCTATAAAAAGTCGACAGTGATTTTGAATGTGACCAAGCTTTCTACAATAATGACGGTCAACAGAGCTGTAATCTCTCGGTCAAGATTTCGATCTTCTACCGCAGTCACTCTTCATTTTCCTCCCTCTTTCAGAACTCCCCACAACTAGTAGTTGACTTTCCTTTGAAGCGCCTTCATTTCTCATTATCTTGTCATTCTCCTTCAAAAGCATTATCGTCCCATTCAATTTCAATGTAGTTTTTCCAACTAACATTGATTGCACCAACGGCTTGTAGGATTTGGGCAATGAAGCTAACAAGAGCAATGCTCTTCCTCTTTAATTTCCTCTCCTGCATTTAATAGTCGGCATACTAGCTCATTAAACTTGTTAGTATGGTCAATTATATTACCTCCTTCCTCCATCTTCAAATAGTATAGATCCATCTTCATAATCAGGCAGTTATTCAACATTTTCGTGGCAAATTTACTCTCCAAGGTATCCCACAACCTCTTCGGCGATGTTTCCGTCAACACGGTAACCTTTATCTGCGGGGTGAATGCCAATCGAATCGTGCTAACAGCCTTTCTCCGAATCATACTCCAATCACCTTCTTTCATACTTTCAGGCTTTGCATCTTCTAAGGCAACATCAAGACCTTGTTGCATCAAATAGTCTTGAATTGTGCTTTGCCACATAGTAAAATAACTCTTTCCATCAAAGAGCGGAACTTCATATTTCAAAGTAGTGGACATAGGAACTCTCCAATAAACAAGCACTTTCAACAACCAAATAAACCGAGGCTAAAAATTAAAGCCAGGAACTCAAATCAGACAGAACGGACCTTTCTGACAGAAATCTGATGTGTTGCCAGAACCCGCTGCAAAACTGCAACCTGACTGTTGGCGTGCCCCGTCAACTTCTCTCGAAACACCTCTTGCTCCTTCTCTCCCCCCTTTGCCAAGACCTCACTAAAAAATAACCTTGCTCTGATACCACTTTGTTGGGAACACACAAGGGGAGAGAGAGAAAAACTAAATAACAAGACACGAGAATTTAACGTGGTTTGATCTCACAACAAACCTACATCCACGATCCCAAAAACGGAATAATCCACTAAAATATTTATTATAATTTTTGCACGGATAAAATTGCAAAACTCTCCTCACAACAACTCACCAATCTCAATTTCACTCTCTATAGTTACTAAAGAAAAACGTTTGTTGTCGTATTCTAAAATAGGACCCAAATGGGTCAATTTATAGGAGTCAATACCCCTACATTTTTATCTACTTCTTATGTGGGACATGGGAAGTTACACAACATTTACTTCCATTTCAGGCGCTTTTCAAGTTCTAATGAAAAGCCTATGGAACAAAGAAGAGGTTCGGTTCGAATCATAATTGAAGAACTTCATAAAGTCAAGGGTCCATTTAAATAAAGTTCAAAAGAAATGCTCCCTTCGTCCCTTAACAATCTATCTATTTTTTATTTTGATTCGTCCCATAACAAAGTATCAATTTTTTTTTTTTAGTAATTGTATCATCTACTTAACATTACAAATACCCTTCCAATATACAATATATTACACAAATGTCATTACCTTTATATCATACAATACTAATAGGGTTAATTTAGTCTTTTTACTTTTATTTCTACTTTATTTCAATATAATATTAATATTTCTAAAATTTCGTGAAAAAAGCAAATGGATATATAAATATGGGACGGAGGGAGTAATATTATGGTGTATTTATTTTGTATTTTAGTTTGAGATGATATTAGTCTATATATATATATATAAATTATATAGGAGCTCAATGGATCCTATATACATATATCTTTTTTCTTATTTTTTTAATTTTCTAATAAAAATTATTATATTAGTTTCTATAATTAATAGGTTATCATTAAAATTGATATAATTAATAAAATTATAATTAATAAATATATTTATTGAAACTTAAAATTTATTATTATTATCCATATATATTATATAGAAGTTCAGTGGCATAAACATATATTTTTTTGAATTTCTTAATAAAAATAATTTTATTAATTGATATAGTTAATATATTATTATTAATATTATATAGTTATAATTGATATAATTAATAAATATATTTATGAAAATTTAAAATTTATTATTATCATGATTATTATTATTATTATTATTATTATTATTATTATTATTATTATAGAAGACATTGATACCGTTTTTAACTACATATATTTTTTTTTTCTCAAATTTTTAATTTTTAATCAAAATAATTATATAATTGCTTATAATTATAAAGTCTGGTGTTTATAGCTGGTGTAGACTTGCTCATCCGGTTCTGAACCGCCAATTTGCCGGTTTATGAACCGTCAATTTCAGTTTCAATCAAAATCGGGCTCAAACTAAACCAAAACTATCATTTCGATGATTCGGTTTTGGTTTGTATTTGAGCCAAACTGTGAACCGCCGGTTTACATCTTGAAACTGCCGGTTTGGACAAGTTATTTAATTGAAATCAATGACCCAAATTCGTTATAGCATATCGTTGAGATTTCATTTTCTTGAAGCTACTATCTGATGTTTCTTGAAGCTACTATTAGTTTTAAGGTATCTGAATCACTTAATCTTCTAGTGGAAGATGTGTTTTAGGTTGAAAGTTTCGAAAGAGTTCACTGTAGCATTGATTCACGTTAATTTTAATATCCTGCAGATTATGGATAAGATAGATATTGATCTTGCATGTTATGTTCCCGACGCACCGAATAGAATCTCTTCACCGTGAATTGCTCCAGAGGAAAGTCATTGTCTATCATTGATATTGCGCTTTATGGATTTGGTTGGTTCTTATTTGAAATTGGTTTGAAATGAGATCGGTAATTTAAAATTTTATTTAAATAATATTTTGATATAATCTTTTGTTAGAAAAAATAATATACTCACTATAAAAAAAAAATAATATATTTATAAAGGAATTTCGTCCCTAAAGCTCACGTAGCTAACATAATTCTATCCTTAATTTATCTCTAATGTCATTAGTAACGGAAAAAGTGGATTTAAGAACAAAAAAATCTCGTTACAAAAATAATATAATTATATAACTTTAATGATAACCTATTAATTATAGAAACTAATATAATTATTTTTATTAGAAAATTAAAAAGAATAAGAAAAAAGATATATGTATATAGGATCCATTGAGCTCCTATATAATTTATATATATATATAGACTAATATCATCTCAAACTAAAATACAAAATAAATACACCATAATATTACTCCCTTCGTCCCATATCTATATAAATATTACATCATAATGACATTGAAAAGTTACCATTTTTCATTTTCGTCACTTCCAAAACAAGATTACTATTTTCTAATTTAGTAATTGTACTACCTACTTAATATAATAAATACCCTTTCAACTTACACTATATTACACAAATATTATTACTTTTATATTACACAATACTAATAAAAGTATTTTTGTCTTTTTCACTACAACTCATTATAATATTAATATTAAAAAATTTACGTGTAAAAAATAAACGACAACCTTGCATCGGGACGGATGGAGTATTTTTATTAAAAATTGTGAGTTAATCAAGTAGTAAAAGAACAAACCCTTTGCTTCAATATTTTAAAAAAATTGGAGAAAAAAATGTATATTTGATGGTATCTGTTCATGAGAAAATATTTTTAAAATTATATTTAAAAAATTATTGATAAATAGTAATAAAAAGTCTAAAAATCTATATAAATAACATCATATAATTTATTTTTTTATCTTAATTTAATTTTAAATTTTTATTTAAATAATATTTTAATTTTGTTACAAATATACTTTTTATTAGATAAATATTATTTTGATTTCATTAATTTTTTGAATTCTAATTTAAATAATATTTTTATATCATAAAAATATATATACTTTTATAAGATAAATATCATTATTTTTTTTAACACCACTAGTTTTCTAAATCTTTATCTGTGGTGGATTTAAGGGATGTATTCAATTAGAATTTTAATGGATTTATTTGGACTTTAAAGAATTTGTAAATTTTAATAATTGATTTTGTTTATTGATTTATATTAATTTTGATAGATTTGATTGAATTATTTATTGATTATTTGGATTTTATTTCACTAGAATTTATAAATTTAAGAATTAAATATTTTTTTATTAATTTATATAATTTCAAATATATGTAGTATACTTGTGTATATATATATATAAACCAAATATTTACCAAAAAAAAAAGTTAAAAATGCATTAGTTTTAAAAATATATATTATTATTATTATTATTTTCATTATTATTTTTATTTTAATAATAATAATAATTTTAAAATGATATTTATATTTTCTTGTTATGATATTATTTTGATCGGATTTGTTATATTATTATTAAAATACCATTAATTTTTATTCTTGTAACAACCTATTTAATTATTATTATTATTATTTATACTTTTTTAAAAAAAATATTTTTAAAAATATAATCATGTTAAAATTACAATTTCTTTAATTGAAATAAAAAAAATTAAAAAGTTAAAAATGAATAAATATAAACTATCAGTGTAAGCTAAAATCGGTGGCTTTTGAACTGAAATCAAATTAAAAAAAAATATATATAAATTAAAATTATGAAAATTTTAATTTTGATTTGATTTTTCAAAAAATTGAAACTGATAACTTTTATTTTATTCATTTGAGCAAATCTAAACTTTAAAATATATATTCCATCCATCCCAAAAAAATATCCATTTCTTTTTTCAAGTAGTTTTAGAAATATTAGTATTATATTGGGATATAGTAGAAATAAAGTAGAAATGACTAAAATAACCTTGTTAGTATGTGTAATATAAAGGTAATGACATTTGTGTAATATATTGTAAGTTGTAAGGGTATTTGTAATGTTAAGTAAATAGTACCGTTACTAAAAAAGAAAATGGATACTTTGTTATGGGACGGACTAAAATGAAAAAATGGATACTTTGTTATAGGACGAAGAGAGTATAAGTTTTAATTTTTATTCTAATCATTTGAGCAAATCATTTCTATTTTGTGTATTTTAAATATATATATATATATAATTTTTAATATTATTCCAAAGATATAAAACTTTAAAATATTTTTAATATTTATATATACACCTAAACTTTTCTTATTTTAGAGATATTATTATAATAAAATATCAAATACATATAAAATAATAAATAATTATCAATGATATAAAAAATATCTTTTTAAATTTTGAAGATCCACTGAAATTTCAGCCCGTAATAGTTACTAAATAATTCAATAAAATCTATGGATTTTTGTATACATTAAAATTTTTAAATTTTGAATTCATACACCCAAACTTTAAAAGATTTTTTAAAGTTCGGATTGAATACACCTTTTTAAAAATAATTTCTAAAAATGATTTGAATACACTTAAATTTAAAATCCAATAAAATTCATTAAACTCTATATTGAATACATTCCCTTAATTTTAATTTAAAAAAAAAAATGAATACTCCATTTATCCCTTAAATAATTATTCATTTCCTTTTTATACGGAATTTAAGGTATATTAGTATTATATTGATACGTAGTGGAAATAAAGTAAAAATAACTAAAATAACTTTATTAGTATTATGTGTGTTGATGTAATTTTTCAACAAAAATAAAGTAAAATTCAAAGATATAGAAAATATCCTTAAACTTGATTAATTAGTGCCTGAGATTAGGAATCTCTAAACACTGTATGGTACAGAAAATAAACTGGAAAATAAAAGACTGAAATTTAAAGTGGTGATCCCCAAATCTGACTTTGCTTTGTTGAAGTTGATTGAAGATGCCTTGCCAAATGATTATCCAAGCCTTTAAATATTCTCTGGGAATCCGTACCGAAAACCGTCACCCGAACGGTTACAACGTCTCCTTCCCAACCGTCTTCCAACCCTTCTCATGCTGACACGCGTCCCCAGCAGACCAAAATTATCCCTATATTTCACTCTTTGAGCCGACCACAAACCTTCCGCTCTTTTGGCCCGACTGCCAATCTACAATAGTATGGGTCCGACTGCCAATCCTCCCGACTTGCGAACCATCTGGCTTGAGGTCTTTCCGCCTTGAGGACTTCCCGACCTGAAAACCTTCCGACTTGAGATCTTTCCATCTTGAGGACTTCCCGACTTGAAAACCTTCCGACTTGAGGTCTTTCCGTCTTGAGGACCTCCCGACCTGAAAACCTTCCGACTTGAGGTCTTTCCGCCTTGAGGACTTCCCGACCTGAAAACCTTCCGACTTGAGGTCTTTCCGTCTTGAGGACTTCCCGACCTGAAAACCTTCCGACTTGAGGTCTTTCCGTCTTGAGGACCTACCGACCTGAGGTCCTTCCGTCCTGATGACTTTCCGTCTTGAGGACCTCCCGACCTGAAGACCTTCCGACCTGAGGTCCTTCCGTCTTGAGGACCTACCGACCTGAGGTCCTTCCGTCCTAATGACTTTCCGTCCTGAGGACCTCCCGACCTGAAGACCTTCCGACCTGAGGTCCTTCCGTCTTGAGGACCTACCGACCTGAGGTCCTTCCGTCCTAATGACTTTCCGTCCTGAGGACCTCCCGACCTGAAAACCTTCCGACCTGAGGTCCTTCCGTCTTGAGGACCTACCGACCTGAAGACCTTCCGACCTGAGGACTTTCCTTAGTAATAAACCTATTTTCCTTGATTTCCTCATGGTGCCCTTCAGTCAGTTCAATCAACTCTATTGCCAGGCCCACTATTCTTTTACCTTGGGCTTTTAACCTAATTCTAAATTTCGTACGTAACAACTTGCCCGCCGCCAAGGGACTTTCAAACGCCATTTAACAATCAATGTTTGGAAGTTCATAAATCACCACCCTCTTGAAAAACTCCCTTAGCAACTGCACCAGTTACTGCAACACTCCTGATTAACTTCCTTCTCCGCAATACAAGCTTTTGTGAATCACAATCCCAAAAACACTCTAACCATGGCGAATCAATACATTCCTGCCCTTCCCTTCGACGGAACCCTCCCGGAGGGCCCATTTTCAGCCTCGAAAGTACTAACTCCGACGATCCGTCCATATTGCACTACTCCTGAAGATTCAAATCGGATGAGGGAAGTCTTGGAATCCCGAAATCTCTTGGCCATCAACAACCCTAACTACCAAGCACTTCGCATTCGAGACAGCATCAAAACCCATCTCACAGACCCAAAAGATCCTTACCGCGCTTGGTATCGACGGGTAGCAGAACACTTCCAGACCCAATGGCGATCCCAAAAAATCGACCAAGCAATACTACTGTCCACCATGCCTATCAACCTGCATGAGAAGGTACTGTTGGCCATGTCTGCCTTCTGGAATGCGGAAAATGGGACTTTCCTCTTACCATCGGGTCCCTTTGGTCCAACTCTTATGGACGTGGCAATGATCGCGCATCTCCCAGTCGTGGGTGAAGACCCTGTGATGGGAGCCCTAGATGGGCAGGAGCCATCAGAAGACCATCCAGGGTGGTCTTTACAAGGGGTGAAGGAATGGGGTTGGACAAAATTCGCAACCGACCAGCAAGGGGCTCCAGGGACCCCCGTGACCGACCGGGAGCATACTGCCTTTATCCTTTTTTGGCTTTGTAGGTATGTCATTGTTTCCCCTTCCAAAAGTGTTCTTCCTTCTCATCTCGACCTGGCCATTCATATCGCGTCAGGTCGTTTTTTCTCTCTTGGCACCCTGTTTTTAGCCAACCTGTTTGAAGGACTTACTAGAGTTAGCCTTCGTCTAACAGATAATGATAGTAGGAAATTAGACACTGCCGCGTCGGGTCCTTTTTGGTTTTTAGAACTTTGGTTCCGGCTTTACTTCCCCAACGCGTTTAACTTAGGATCTCCGCCCACTATGCCAACAGCTGAAAAACATTTGGGATTAGCCCTTAACCAACTCTGCTCAGGACGCAATAAACTCCAATCTTCCGATCCAATAATAATCGCAGTTTTAACAGATACCCGCAGTAACTCTCGATTTTCTATGTATAAAAAGTATGCGGGCTATGCTCCCGACCATTTTTGGCCTTTTCCAGTACCAAATCCGCTTCCGACTCCTGAGCCTTGTCCTCATTCCACTTATCCTTTCGCCTGGGACGTTGCCCTCAAACCCAGGTCTCTTTTTAGTAGCAAAAAACTTGATAAAAAGGGGCAAAAAACCTTTTACACTTTTAACTATGAACCTCAATTCATGGCGCGCCAGTTCGGCTGTTGCCAAGGTATCCCTGGACCCGTCGCGTATCCGCATATAATTTTTCAAAGCCCTGACCGACGAGTCCTACCGAATTCAATCCCTTCTTATATCTCCCAGCTCACCACGTATATAATTTCTAATTCGTATATTCCTTTCCGCTCCAACCCTGAGACTGTAGAAACATTCAATGAATGGTGGTCGGTTGTATGGCCCCTGATTTCCCCTGATGAGGGTCGGTTGCTGAACAAACTCCTTCCCCCCCAAGGATTGGTTCTAGGGGCGGCTAGACATACTAGCACGCAACAACAAACAGCCGCCCCGGGGATCGGGTCTAGTATTCCAACGCGAAAAAGGAAAGCGTCCCAGCTCCCGACACCCCCGACCTCTGGGACCGACCAGCAAGCTCCAGCGGACCTTGGAACTACTAAAACATCAGCAAGGATCCGACCCCGAATAGGTAATTTTTCTTAAAACCGTGAACCAATTCACTATATCTTAACTTTGATTTCACATATCATTCACCAGAACCGACCTTGGCAGCACCGACCACACAACCGACGCCAGCCCCAGCCGACCCACCTTCGGTCCCGACTGAGGCAGTTCCTCTCCAAACCCCTACTCCACTTTTCACCTTGCCAATGAGCAGTCGGACAGAGGACCCGACGAGGAGGCAAACTCTTCCTCCCGTACCGAGGAGTGGTCGGGCCAGGCACCCGACCAGGAGGCAATCTTTACCAGTAGTGCCTAGAGAACCAGTAAGTTCCCTCATCAGCAATACTTAGGATTCTAATGATCAACCTTGATATATTTAACCAACAACATTTCCATGATTTTTCACAGACACCTTCACCCATCGCATCAGCAGCAGGGGTCTCTTCTGACAGCGAGGGGACTACTTCCCAGATGGGTCGACCGCCATACATGGCATCAGACTCATCCATTCCGCAGGAACAACCAGCCGCCCTCGCCGAAACTGACCCTCAAGACGACATCCTTGATGCTGTTGATCCCGAAATCGAAGGTGTCCCAGCTGCGGCTATCTCAGGTGCTCCAGAGATCCCGGCTGCAATGGCTCTAGACGCAGCCGCCCAACCTGCAGCCGCCCAGCCAGCAGCAGCGTTACCTCCAGCAATTGAGTGGCAGGCAGAAGAACCACCTGTGGCAGCCCAACCTCCAGAAATGGAAGAAGTATCTTCGTCCGATTCGGAGACTTCTGTGAATTTGGTAAGATTAAACCAATCCATGCTACAATGTTTCTTTCAGAAAACACTAACTGTTTTATATACTACTTTCCATAGGGACCCAGGTCGGCACCTCAGCGACCATTCGCAGCAGCCGACGAGTCGGCTGCTATTATACCAGCTGTCTGCCCTACTCGACCGACCTCATTGCTGCCCCCCTCACTGACAGCAGTTCGCCCAGAGGTAACACATATCTTATCTGAACAAATTTGCACCTTTTTTGGAATACTTATTGACATTGTAGGACTTGCAGGGGCCTTCGGACTTAGCTGTCCTATCGACTGTTCCGGTTCCGGCGGAGGCCCAAACTATATTCACTGAGGCCATGAACCATCCCCTGTCAGAATTAAGATCCGACTTATTGGACAAACTCATTCAGACGGTTGGTGGCCTTCTTTTTTACACTCCAACGGAATCGCCAGCCGTCCCCATTCTGCATCGGCTGATGGAAAGACTTACAGAGCTCAAGACTGAAGTGTTAGTCATTGGACTCCTGTCAACCGAAACCCCCCAGCCCGACTTCGATCAAACAACGCTGGAGAATTCTTTGGCTAAGACCCGAGAATCCCTTCAGCAGACTACTGGAAGGCTGGGTGGTCTCCTTAGCACGAAAGCTCAAGTCGATGAAGCTATTCAGAAAAAGGAGGCAGAATTGCGGGAGCTAAAGAAGGAACAGTCTACCCTGGATAAGCAAATTACCAATGAGCAGCGTCTGCTTGAGAAATATACCAAGAATGAGGCTGAATTAGATCAAGAGCTGAAAACCCAAGCTCGATCCCAATTCATCCGAAGATATCAGACGGCTGCTAATACCAGAAGGCTATCCAGGGATGAAACCAAATGGACAAATATAAAAACTGCCCTAGGGGCACTTTTGTAATAGCTTCCCCTTTGTAACAATACTTGACTTAGTAATCCATTTTTTCTTTCTTCTCTCAAAACAAGGATCACCTTTCAATTTCCAATTTTGTAGGAATCGAAACAAACTCCTTCTTTAAAAGAATATTGTTTCTCACATTTTAAGAAACACATTCCAAGGCATATTTTGAAAATCAAAACACTTGAAGTGTTAACAAACATGGCGAATGACCGACCTCATGTTCCATCAAGCAACTGGGAAGGTGTCCTTCAACCCTTCTTTGTGGGTAATCACCCTATTGGAGGCCATGCAGAAGACTTGTTACATATACTCAAGCAACTAGACTTCAAATTCCGATTCTCCCAACGAGGAAGAAGAACCATTCATCGCGTCATCCGCCTGATGGAAAAAGTTATTGAGGGGTATGAACCTCTTCGTGACATCCTTAGCCGCATTCCTGATCTCCATCATCACATGGAAATGATAGAAAATCACGCAGCAACTATACTTCCAGATCTTGGTTGGGATAACATCTTTTCCAATCAACGAAAAGTCTTCTCAAGATTACGGACCATTGTTGATCGTGAACATCAAGCCATAACAGACATGCAAGCACGTACCCAACAAGACTTAGACGAAATGCAAAGCCAATGGGAGAAGTACCGACCAGATTTGGAAGATCTTATTGAAGAAGAACCAGAACTAATATCCACTCACTGGGATGAAAAGTCTGATTCAGAGGCAGAAAATTTCTCACCAATACATGATGACTAACTGAAATGAACCTTTAAGTAGGTTCGAACCCTACAAATGGGTTCTGAATAATATTTTGTTTCAGGCAGTTTTGTTATCTGAAAAGGCAGGATAATACCTCTTCAGATATTTAGCATTAATACAATCATGTACTCTTCTACCTTCATGATTTACAATAATGAACGCGCCATTTCCAATATCTTTTTGAACAATGTATGGTCCTTCCCAATTCGGTGACCATTTTCCCAATTGGTCAGTTTTCTTATATGTAGGAAGAATGGTCTTCCAGACTAGGTCTCCTTTTTGGAATGTCCTGTGAAGAACTTTCTTTCCGTAACTCCTTGCTCTGATTTCACTCTGTTTCACACTTCGATCTATTGCATGGAGACGGTTAACATCCAAATCTTCTAACTGCTGCAACATAAGTTGTTGGTATTCCTCTGTAAGATCACTATCAGTAAATTCTGTTCGGCCAGATGATACTCGGATTTCGGCTGGTAAAACAGCATCTTGGCCAAACGTGAGTTGGTAAGGTGAGAACCCTGTGGCCGTATTTCTGGTATTCCTATGTGCCCACAAAGCCTGAGACAATAACAAATGCCACTTTCTTGGATTCCCTTCAACCATCTTCTTTATAATCCCAATAATAATCTTATTTGCTGCTTCCGCTTGTCCATTGGCTTGGGGATAATAAGGTGACGAATGATGTAAACGAACACCGAATTCTGCCAAGAAACTAGAGAACTTTTCCCCTGTGAAGACCAAGCCTTGGTCGGTTGTTATAGACTGAGGAATGCCATATCTGTAAATAATTTGATTCAAAACGAAGTCTATCACTTCTTTCTGATCCACATTTTTCAGAGCAATTGCTTCTACCCATTTGGTAAAGTAGTCAGTCGCAACCAATATGAAACAATGATGTTTCGATGAAGCAGGATGTATTTTACCAATAATATCCATAGCCCATGATTTAAAAGGCCATGGTTTTGCCAAGAATTGCAATTCGGTTACTGGCAAATGGTTTAAATTTCCATGTTTCTGACATTCCTGGCAGCCTTTGGCAAATTGTATGCAATCTTCAAAAATCTTTGGCCAGAAAAAACCCAAACGATGAATGGCCCACCTCATATTCAGACCTGCCCGATGAGCTCCACATATCCCACCATGTACTTCTGTCATTACCTCTAGAGCTTCTTTAGATCCCAAGCATTTCAAAAGTAAACCTTCAAATGATCTCTTGTACAAAATTCCATTTATCAATTGAAAACGTAAAGCCTTCAATCGTGTCGCAATTGAAACACTCGCACCTGGATTCTGTAAATACAGGATAAGCTCTGTTCTCCAATCGGGCACTGTTTCGCCGTCGGACTCCTGTCCGACAATAACTTCGCAGTCGGGCTCCTGACCGACCGTCTCCTGCCCGACAGCCTCGCAGTCGGGCTCCTGTCCGACAATCTCCTGCCCGACCATAACTTCACAGTCGGGCTCCTGTCCAATAGCCTCTTGCCCGACCGTAACTTCGCAGTCGGGCTCCTGACCGACCGTCTCTTGCCCGACCATTCGGTCACATATTGGGTCTGTCTTTTCTTCTATGCCCGACTTGACCTCCGACCACATATCCTCCAGAATTCCTTTACAGGCCCTTTGAGCCAACTCATCGGCACGTTGGTTTTCTTTCCTCGGAATGAACTCAATTATTACTTCTGAGATTTTCGTCAGTAACCGACCCACAATGTCCCTGTATCTGCGAAGATGAGGGTAATTGCAAACATATTGATTGTTTACCTGGTTGATTACTAGTTGAGAATCCCCTCTTATGATTACAGACTGGACCTTCCTGGCTATTAAAGCCTCCAAACCCAAAATTAAAGCTTCATACTCTGCCGAATTATGGGTCATGGCTTCCAATCGTAGTTGTAAGTTGATCTTTTGACCGTCAGGTCCTTGCAAAAAGACCCCTGCCCCTGATTTGTTTCCAGAGGTAGAACCATCAAAGAACATCAACCATGTTCTGGTACTTATATAAGGTACACATCCGACCTGTAGATTATTCAAATATGATGAACGACCAAGTGGTCGGACGCTATCACAAAGAGAATACCCGACTTGTGAAAATTCTGCTAAGAAGTCGGCTACTGCTTGTCCCTTGATTGCCCTCAAAGGGGAATGTTGAAGATCAAAAGGAGCCAATTTGATGGCCCACTTCATGAGTCTGCCCTTCATAGTAGGTCTCTGTAAAATCAATTTGATGAGATCCACCTTAGATATGACCTCAATTCTTCTGGGCAGCAAATAATGCTCGAGTTTAGTGCAAGCGAAGACCAATGAATAACACATTTTTTCTGGCATAGTGTAATTCAGTTCTGGTCCTGTAAGGGTTTTACTGAGATAGTAGATTGCCCTTTCCTTCCCGTCATCACCATCCTGTGCCAATAAACAGCTAACCACTTCATATGTATTTGCCAAATAAAGTTTGAGTGGCCGACCTTGTTTAGGAGGCATCAGGACTGGAGGGTGAACCAATGCCTGCTTGATAGCATCTAAAGCCGTCTGTTGATCGGGACCCCATTCAAAAGCATTTTTCCAGCTTTCAACAATTTAGTAATGGGTCTGACCTTGCCAGCAGCATTAGAAATGAAACGCCTCAAATAGTTCACCTTACCCAAAAGACTTTGGATTTCTTTAACCGTCTTAGGTGGCCGACTATCAAGAATGGCTTTGGCCTTATTGGCATCAATTTCAATTCCTCTCTCATGAACTAAAAATCCTAAAAAGCTCCCGGCTGATATTCCAAAAGCACATTTGGTTGGATTCATCTTCAACTTGTACTTCTTCATTCTTTCGAATGCCTCTTCAAGATCTCTCAAATGTTCGTCAAAACTGGCAGATTTAACAATAACATCATCAATATAAACTTCCATAGATCTGCCAATTAAATCATGAAAGATTGAATTCATGGCTCTTTGGTAAGTTGCCCCTGCATTCTTTAACCCGAATGGCATGACTGTCCATTCATAAATACCTAAAGCCCCTGGGCACCTGAAAGCTGTCTTAGGAATGTCTTCTTCTGCCAGAAATATTTGGTTATAACCTGCATAACCATCCATCAGACTAAGGATTTTATGCCCTGCTGCTGCATCTATCAACATGTCGGCCATAGGCATCACATATTCATCCTTAGGGGTAGCTAGATTCAAATCCCTGAAATCGATGCATATCCTAATCTTACCATTTTTCTTGACCACTGGCACAATATTAGCCAGCCACTCCGCATAACGGCAAGGCTGAATAAAACCCACTTTGAGAAGTTTTTGGATTTCTTCCTTGATTTGAGGCATTAGATCCGGGCTCATTCGCCTTGGAGGTTGTTTGTAAGGTTTACAACCTTCTTTGATAGGCAATCGATGCTCTATTAGACTTCTTGTCAAACCAGGCATCTCTGAATAATCCCATGCTAAACAATCAATGTTGTTTCTAATAACTTCGAGCATCATTGTTTGTTGCTCTTTAGACAAATAACCACTTAACCTGATCACTTTTGGAACCAATTCGGTTCCTAAATTAAACTCCAATAATGGGTCTTGTGATGAAGCTGTTGGTTCTGTTTTCTCCAATAAATCAGGCCAACGAAATTGTTCATCTTCTTGGAGGTGAACATCAAGAAGCTCTTTACTATTTTCTGCTTTATGTAATAACTGCTTTAAATAGAACTTATTAATAAGAGAACTACATACTTCTAAACTTGTATCATCCATTGCAAACAAATTATATGGGAATGGGTGTGGCTTTATCATGAGCCATACAATAAAGGTGTTCTTTTAATAGAACACCGAGTTCTGGCCAGTGACTTTATAACCCTTGTATGGGTACTCCCTGGCCATATACAACTGAGACATCGGAGCCAAATGACTGGAATAAAACACTGACTCTTCAACTTGCTCTGATATATCGAATGGGTTGTCATTCGCTTCCATTTTGAGAACCTGATTTCCTTCCCAGAACATTAATTGTTGGTGCAGGGTTGATGGCACACATTGGGAGGCATGAATCCAGTCTCTTCCCAGCAAGAGAGAGTATGTAGTATCTGCGTCCACAATAAAGAAAACAGTGGAAATCTTCTTTGGTCCGACTTCAATGGTGGCAACCATCATCCCTTCAGGCTTAGTCGGCTGCCCTGTAAAACTTGTCATTTCGAATTCCACAGGAGACAGATCATGAATTCCTTTTCCTAGCTTCTTGAGAGTCTTCAATGGCATAACATTAAAGACTGCTCCATTATCCACGAAAACCTTTGTGATTGGTTTCCCACAAATGTGAGCATTAACATACAGAGGTTTCAAATGGGAGATCGCACCCTCTGGAATAGGAGGAAACACTATCGAAGGTGTTTCTGACTGAGGCTCGGAATCTGAGGACTTTGCCCACTCTGTTTCCTCTAATTCACCATCTGCCAAGAATGCCCATAAAGGTTCGTCCATAGTATCATCTACCAGACTCGCCCACATCGGTTCGTCCCCCATCTGATTAATCTCTGTCATTCGACAAGGGATTCGTGGTCCCAGACGAGATTTAACAGATCTTGAACTTTCCTCTGCAGTTACAACTTCTTCTTTTGTCTTATCCCGAGATTGAATCGCCAAAGATTCTATACGGAATTCTTCAGGAAATGGATTGATGTTAATCCGTTCACAATGTTGGCATCTAAAACCTCTAATTATTTCATCTGCCATTCCTTTACCTTTCCCCTGTCCCGACGAACTCCCTTTGGTATAGTTGGAAGCGCCTAAACCGTCGTTCGGTTGCTTCCCTGAACAGACCCGACTGGACCAACTTTTCGGAGATTGAATGGCTGCTCCCTGCTCGTTGGTCGGTTGTTCTGTGGAGACTCTAACGGACCGATCTCCTGCCAAGTGGTCGGCTGCTTTTTGTTCGTCGGTTAGTTGTTTTGCTGAAGGAACTCGTTTCCCATACTTTGCAGCATACCTGCGTTTGGCATTGCGAATCTGTGTACGATTCATACCTGGGAAACGAGGATCTATATCAACTGGCAAAGGCTTTTTATTTCGAGCCCAATTGTTCCCGACTGACCCTGTTTTTCTGGTCGGGTGGTCACGCACTAACGCCCTTTCTTTCACCTCCACATTAAAAGAACCGTCTGGACGGTCCCATTTTTCAGCGACTGGCCTTTCAACAACTTTGAGTCGTTCTTCAGGTCGGCCACTGTTTGGCTGATTTCTTCTCTTTGTTCCGGGGCTTGCTTGAGTTCGTTCCCCTGTCTGTCCACTATTGGCCGAACTTTTCCCTGTTTCCGAACTTGGTTGGATGTCAACCATTGCCGTTGTTACTTTCGGAAACGGTTGCTGGTCTACACCTAGAGTGATGTATTTGAGCCTACCTGTCCTGATGGCCTTTTGAATTTCCTTCCTGAAATGAGTACACTGACTTGTATTGTGTGTGAAAGAATTATGCCACTTACAATATGGTCTCCCTTTGATCTCTTCTTTAGTGGCCAATCTTTGCCCCTTTGGAATACGGATCTGCCCATCAGTCAGTAAGATATCAAAGATTTCATCAGCTTTCGAACTATCAAACGTCGGTTGCTCCTTTCCTTCAGATCCTGGAACTGGCTTCAATTTAGGGCATACATAAGGTTTTCCAGAAAGGATTTCGGCTGCCATCTCTTCTGACTGATTAAAATCAAAGTCACATGTTTCCGTTCCCATACTCGCCATATGTTGGCCTCTATTACGCCTGTTATGCTGATCTTCTTCTCTAAACAAAGATTCTAAACGTCCTGCCTTGGATGCAAGACTTGCCAAATCCTCAACATCCAGGGCAGTGAGCGCCTTTCTTAAGCGAGTATGCATATTCCGGACCACTAAATTGGTCATCTCTTTCTCACTGATTACCGTAGGACATCGTCCCTTCATCAATCGCACCCTTTCTATAAATTGTGAAGCAGATTCTTCTGGATACTGCCTCAATTCCAGTAAATCTGTTAAAGAAACTGTTGGTAAAGGATTGAAGAATCTAGCATGAAATGCCGTCTCCAGTCCTTCCCACGTCTGAATTTGTCCAGGGGGCAGACTTGCAAACCACGAAAACGCGGTTCTAGTAAGAGATAAACCAAACAGTTGCAACTTATAAAAAGGGTTATTACCAACTTCTCCCAATTGTGCTGTGAACCGACCAACATGTTCTATGGTGGAAGATCCGTCCTCCCCTGAGAATGCATGAAAATCGGGTGGTCGATAATTCCTTGGGAGAGGGTGTTCATTAATGACCCTTTCTGGGAAAGGTTTCTGATATGCAGGGCGGTTAGCCATCTGAGGAGTTAATCCATACTGATCCCTTAATATATGTGCAAGCTCATCAGGATCTACATGAAAGCGTTGATGATCAGGAACATGGAACGGATCCTGTACAGGAATATGAATAGGATCATGTATATATCCTTCAGGTCTGTCCTCCCTTGTATTGTTCGTCTGCGGATTGGTAACCCTTGGTCCCAGTGGAACAGTGTTGGGAAAAGTCAAAGGAGACTTTCCCCTATCCATTCGGTTGGGATTTGTGGCACTTGGAAATGTACTATCCACGAATGATGGCCCTGCGAAATTTGTCTGTAGTCTGGGCGGTGATACTCCTGGTGGATTTTGAGTGGGTTGAAGACTAACCCTTGACAATGCTTGATCTATCATGTTCTGCATCATGCTCTGTTGCTCACGCAACATGTTCGTTTGTTGCTCACGCAACATTTGTTGAACATAAGACCACCAATCTGTTGGTGGTTGTGGGATTTCCCCGGCATTTGGCACATTAGGTGGTGGAACGGATTCTCCCACCGGTGCCGACGATGATTGAGGTTGTGAACCTGCCATATGGACCCTTCCGATGATACGGCCGGATCTTAGACGTATGTAATTATCGCCGGAATTGGAATGAGCAATTTTGTCTTGCTTCCACTGTGGTCGCCAATTTGTTGATGTAATTTTTCAACAAAAATAAAGTAAAATTCAAAGATATAGAAAATATCCTTAAACTTGATTAATTAGTGCCTGAGATTAGGAATCTCTAAACACTGTATGGTACAGAAAATAAACTGGAAAATAAAATACTGAAATTTAAAGTGGTGATCCCCAAATCTGACTTTGCTTTGTTGAAGTTGATTGAAGATGCCTTGCCAAATGATTATCCAAGCCTTTAAATATTCTCTGGGAATCCGTACCGAAAACCGTCACCCGAACGGTTACAACGTCTCCTTCCCAACCGTCTTCCAACCCTTCTCATGCTGACACGCGTCCCCAGCAGACCAAAATTATCCCTATATTTCACTCTTTGAGCCGACCACAAACCTTCCGCTCTTTTGGCCCGACTGCCAATCTACAATAGTATGGGTCCGACTGCCAATCCTCCCGACTTGCGAACCATCTGGCTTGAGGTCTTTCCGCCTTGAGGACTTCCCGACCTGAAAACCTTCCGACTTGAGATCTTTCCATCTTGAGGACTTCCCGACCTGAAAACCTTCCGACTTGAGGTCTTTCCGTCTTGAGGACCTCCCGACCTGAAAACCTTCCGACTTGAGGTCTTTCCGCCTTGAGGACTTCCCGACCTGAAAATCTTCCGACTTGAGGTCTTTCCGTCTTGAGGACTTCCCGACCTGAAAACCTTCCGACTTGAGGTCTTTCCGTCTTGAGGACCTACCGACCTGAGGTCCTTCCGTCCTGATGACTTTCCGTCTTGAGGACCTCCCGACCTGAAGACCTTCCGACCTGAGGTCCTTCCGTCTTGAGGACCTACCGACCTGAGGTCCTTCCGTCCTAATGACTTTCCGTCCTGAGGACCTCCCGACCTGAAGACCTTCCGACCTGAGGTCCTTCCGTCTTGAGGACCTACCGACCTGAGGTCCTTCCGTCCTAATGACTTTCCGTCCTGAGGACCTCCCGACCTGAAAACCTTCCGACCTGAGGTCCTTCCGTCTTGAGGACCTACCGACCTGAAGACCTTCCGACCTGAGGACTTTCCTTAGTAATAAACCTATTTTCCTTGATTTCCTCATGGTGCCCTTCAGTCAGTTCAATCAACTCTATTGCCAGGCCCACTATTCTTTTACCTTGGGCTTTTAACCTAATTCTAAATTTCGTACGTAACAATGTGATATAAAAATAATGACAATTTTGTACAAGAAAAAATCTCTCATGGTAGAGATTTTGATGGATTATCATTATTATTATTATTACTAGTGTTGATGATATACAAGTGATAAAGAATAAGATAATATTTATTAATATTATTTTAAATATTTAATAAAATAATAAATTAAAACTAAAATATAATAAAAAATTATTATCATTTTTTTTTGAAAAATATGTATTTTTTATTTATAAATATAATATTTAAATATTACTATTATCATAATAAATATATATTATTATTTTTATTGAATACACTATATTATCGGTAAAGTTAACTAAATATATATTTTTTTCGTTGAATCATTAGTTATATTTATTACTTTTTAATTTTTTATTTAATTTCTTATGCAAAAATTATAAATACAACTTTTTTTTTTATGGACAAAATATATATACATAAGAATAATAATAACTAATAAAAAAATATAAAAATAAATTGATATATGGAATGATAATACAATAAAATTTATAGAATTAAAAATATTAATATACAAAATAATAGTATTATAGGTATTACAATATTTCAATATCATTAATAATTATATACTTATTAATATTACCTATATTTACTAAAAATATAATAATATATATTAAATTTAATAATAAATATATTGTTTTTGTATAAGTGTTTGCATAAATTTATATAATATTATAAATAAAAAAAAATTATTTTACAATCCTACAAAATTCATGTAAATCTATAAAAAAAAATTAAATTACATCTATGACAATCCATCTAAATCAATTAATAAAATCAATCAAACTCTGCCGGTTACTATGTGTACTTTTTAAATCAACAGAAATTCATATGCTTTTTATAATTAAAAAATTCAATAAAATTTCAAATGAATATACTCCCATTAATTGTACATTTAAAATTTTATATTCATGCATATTTATATCAAATTAAACAAATATTTTCTCCGTCTCATTGAAATGTTGCCGTTTATTTTTTGCACATAAATTTTTTAATATTAATATTATATTTGGTTGCAGTAAAAAAAGATTTTAAAAAAATACTATTAATACTATGTAATATAAAAGCAATGACAGTTGTGTAATATATTGTAAGTTGGAAATGATATTCATTATCTTAAGTAAATAGTACAATTAGTAAATTAAGAAATAATCGAATGGAGTATATCAATTTAAAATTTTCATATCCAAAACTCAAATCCAAATTCAAGATCCCAAAAAAGAAAAAAACACACACACACAATCTTAATGGAACAATTTAATTGACAAATTAAATGAGAAAATTAACGGTGGACTATATTCGGCTTTAAGGGTTAGCCCACAAATCAGTCCATGGGCCCATTCACTTTTCAGAAACTAATCATGGCTGTTGGATCTTCTGCCCATCAAAATGCATCCAACGGTGGTCAGATAAGGGGCATAATAGAATCACGCGCTACCTTTTTTCACAATTTGCCACAGCGTCAGTGGCGCACGCCGCCCACCGTCTCCACAACTTTTTTCCGAAGTGGCGGAGCCACCTGTGAGCGGCGCACGTCCCCCGTGCGCAAGCGCCACGCGCCGCCTTACGCCAGCGTCACGCCTTCAGCATTTCCCCCAACCATAAATACACAACCACACGACGACTCGTTCAAACACCAATCAGTCGGAAAACAACAATAAATCGATCAATCTGTGTATCGATTTAAAAGAATTTTCGTCGATAACTGTTTAGCGATCTAATTAATTTCAATCGCAGAGTTCAGATTTCAACAATGGCGGCGATTCGCAACTCCATCGATAATACCTTCGATTCCTACGACACGTGCAGGAGGCGCCCCCGCGGAGACGGCTGGGATGAGGAACGTCACCGTTCTATGGCGGCGGAAGGCGACGGAGACGACGATGACGGAGATTACGCTGCGGCGGCCTGATAGTTGTACTTGTGGAAATGCGCGCCCATTTCTATTTATAGGATCGGAAAATATCTATGTATTATTTGGTAATATATTTTTTATAATAAAATTTTAAAAATTTATGAAGAAATTTCTCTTCAAATTTATTCTTGAAATTATTTTAATTTTGTTAAGGCCATGAGTGTGTTTATTTTCCATTTTTATAAATGTTTTAATAATATTATTTTTTAAATTAAATTTTTAGTACACTTAAAAACACAATCATTCTGCCGCCTGCTGTGTTTTAATTTCTATTTTTCTTCCTTTCAGGAAAATAGTGTTGTGGTGAAGAAAGTGATAGTCCATTTCTCTGTCTCTTCAATTACAAAATCTTGTCTTTTATTCTCCATTCTATGATCCCTTTTAATTAGATCCTCGTTGCATTTAAATCTTCACATAATATTTATATTTCCAATACTTTATCTACTTACAAATTTTAATAATTCAATATAAAATATTACTATATTCGTCCTACTATAAGGATCACATTTATTTTTTGCGTATTGATTTTTCAATATTAATTATTATATCGAAACTTAGTATAAATAAAGAGAAAATGACAAAATTTTTTATTAGTATCTTATAATACTAATGTAATGATATTTATACCATAATAAAAATATAAAAATATTTTTAATGTTAAATACAATGACGCAAAAATTAAATAATGTAATCATTAGACGCGGACGAAAAGTGTATTTGTTATAACATCATTTTTCAAACCATACCAAATATATATAAGAAAAAACATTCATCCCAAAAATCATAAAGTGAAAACACTAACAATTCCATTCAAATGTCCAAGAAACTATACACGTAAATGTGTGATTATTATGGTTAAAATCATGTCAATTAAGGTTGGCTTTGTTGTAGTTTGAAATTGATGTGAAATAAATTTTTTATTTGAATTTTTATTTAAAGAATATTTTGATATATTAATATTTTGTAAGAAAAAATAATATATTTTTAGTAAAAATTGTTTATGTTGATGCAAATTTTTAACAATAAAAAGTAAAATTCGAAAATAGAGATTATCTTCGAATTTGATAAAATAAAATGCCTGAAATTTAAGAGACCTAGACACCGTACGATACCTAAGTAAAATAGGAAAATAAATACTACAGACCGTAAAAGTAAAATGGTGATCCCCAAAAGAAATTCCTTGAATTTGATTGTCGATTGAAGATGGTTTCTTTGGGTCATGAACAGACCTATTTAAAACCTATGTCAACCGCCACAACCAGGTCGTGCCTTCATATCCGTTCGCCGGTTGTAACTTCTCTTAAACGTCTTTTCAAACGGATCACAAATCACCATCCGACCGAGAAGTCATCGTCTGTTCGATTACAGCAACCGCCGTCAACCGCCTACTAATTCCTCTTCCATTGACACGTGTTTTAACTGTTCCATCAATCGCTCCCACCAGTTACAGAACTCAACTGGCTCGACCGACTGCCTCAGGGCATCTTACCTCCTTAAATGGACAGTTGTTCCCGAACGACTACTCAACCGCCTGACATACTTTAAACAAACTGCAGGTCGACCGACTGCCTGGATCATCCACCGAATGAACCTACCGAATAACCCAACGATTGACCAACCGACCAATTCAGATATTAACTGGTTTCTAGACCAAACGACTAATCAGTTGCCCACTCGAGCGATCACCATTTGGTCCATTCAAACGGCTGAACAAACATTCGTCCAGACGATTCATCGATCGCCCATTCAAGCGACCACCGTCCAATCCCTTCAAACGGCTGAACAACCGTTCTTCCAGATGATTCATTGGTCGCCCAATCAAGCGACCACCATCTAGTCCCTTCAAACGGCTGAGCAACCGTTCGTCTAGATGATTCATTGGTCGCCCAATCAAGTGACCACCATCCAGTCCTTCAAACGGCTGAGCAACCTTTCGTCCAGATGATTCATTGGTCGCCCAATGAAGCGACCACCATCCAGTCCCTTCAATCGGTTGAACAACCATTCGTTCAGACGATTCATTGGTCGCCCAATCAAGCGACCAACTGACCACCCTTTCAAGCGACTGAACTACTGTTTGACCAAATAACCTGTCAATCGATCAGGCGGTTAACAAGTTGCTTAATTAAGCGACCAATTGACAGACCTTTCTTCGCCCGACCAATTAACAGACCTTTCCTTTTGTCCGACCTCCGTGTCTGCCCTCTTATCTTTCTTTTCCCGACCTCCTTTTGACCGACCTCGGTATCGGCCGTCTCATCTTTCTTCGCCCGACCAATTAACAGACCTTTCCTTGTGTCTACCATCTCATCTTTCTTCGCCCGACCTCATTTTGACCGACCTCCGTGTCTGCCATCTCATCTTTCTTAGCCCAACCTCTTTTTTACCGACCTCCGTATCGGCCGTCTCATCTTTCTTCGCCCGACCTTATATTGTCCGACCTCTTTATCGGCCGTCTCATGTTGCTTCGCCCGTCCTTATCTTGTCCAACCTCCTTATTCGCTGTCTCATCCTTCTTCGCTCGATTTTATTTAAGACCCTACTACCATTATAAGTCCATTCTCAACAAATCCTATACATTGATTTTTTCTTACTCAACAGTTTAAAAAATAGTTTTGATTTTAATTTAAAATCACAAAAAAATAAACAAAAAATTATTCATTTTGCATCATATTAAATCAATATTATTTTACTTACAAAATATTGCAATTCAAATGAACAAATCCTATAATATTTGAATTTGAAATGAGGAGTGATATTTTAATTATGAGATTAAGTGCACCTAACCAATGGTTCAAGGCAGAATTTCGAAATTTGATGAATAGTTAGTTATATGTGAACCCTTTGTTCAAATTCAATATTTGTTAGTATTGTTTTACTCCCTTCATCCTACCAAAAAAGAAGAAGTGTTTATATTACTATAAATATGAGAATTTAGGTAAAGTATAATTAGTAAATATAATTAAGAAATATATTATTAAAATTAATTATTATATAATAAAAATAATTGTGAATTAAAACTAAGATAAATAAATAGTTTAGCTAAGATTAATAAAATTTTAAATTATAAAATTTATAATATGATTAAAGTATATAAATTATATTTTTAAAAAAAGAAAGAATAAATTATATTGGATGAACAAAAATAAAAAGAATTGACACTTTTGGTGAGACGGAGGGAGTAATATATATATATATATATAAAAATAAAAATAGAATTTTATTTGTAGTTTACAACTACTAGAATAGTTACAAATTTTATATTAGAAATTTTAAAAACTTTACTATCATATTAATTTTAGTAATAATAGAATAGACATGCATCTTGAAATGTAAAAATACATATTTGAGTCGTAAGATCCTTTGCAATTAATAAAATAGTATTTGCTTTATAAAATAATATTCATATTGATTTTCTTTTAATAGAGATATTAATTTAAAATAGTATATTACTCTTCCATTCAAATTTGTTTTCTACTATTTTTATTTTAAGATTTTATTTATATTTTAATTTTACTCTACTTTACATTAAAATTTAATTTTACATTCAAAACATCACATCAACACATATTTATATCACATCAAACAATTATTTCAATTCAAAATTTTACTATTCAAAATCAAAACCTCAAAAGTAAATTAAAATTACCCAATTATTATGTGAATATAGATATTAAAAAATAATTATATTTTTATAGAATAATGGGTAGGTTGAAAATTTATTGTAATTTTTGCAAATGAGAAGAATAATTAATTTTTTGACTTATGTGATACAATACGTTTGGTTTGTGCTTTTTGTAATTTTTATTTGTCATTTTGAAGTGAAATATTAATTGGATGTAATATATTATACTCCTCCCGTCTCCTTCTAAGGGTCACATTTACTTTTTGCGTTATTGTATTTAACATTAAAAATATTCTTATATTTGTATTATTTTTTGTACAAATGTTCTTCTATTAGTATTATAAGTCATTAATGAAAATATTTTTACAAATTTTCTTAATTTGTACTATATTTTGATATAATAATTAATATTCAAAAGATTAACATATAAGTAAATGAGACCCTAAGCTGGACGAAAGTAGTATATGAAATATGTATATTTTTATTAGGATTAACCAATCTTATTAAAAATAAAAAAATAAAAAGAACGAAACTCATATCACATTGAAAATTAGTTTTCAATCTAAGATTTTAAATTTAAAATTCAAAAAATGTAAAACAATTAAACAGACCAAAAGACGAAGAAAGAAGCAATAAATAAATAAATAAATAAATCTTCCATATATAAGATTGGATTAGAAAGTTAATTTGAAAAATGATATAAATCCAATATCCTTTATAAGTGACACAAATCAATCCTATTAAAAGTCTCGAAAAATCTCAAATCATTTGAGTTGAATATTATAAACTTAAAATTAACATTTTTTTTAGAATTTTCCAATCCATTTCTCCCATTCAACAATTTTATGACATTGAATTGATTTTCGAAATAATATATGAGAAATTTAATCATTTTCCAATAATATTATAATTCTCGACTTTTCTAGTGCATATCATGTAAATAGGTAAAATTGCTCGTTACTCCCTTATAGTTTCGAAATTCAGCGTAAAATCTCATTGTACTTTAAAAATTGCATGACACTCCCTTATATTTTCGAAAACGTTGTATGAAACCCCACCACCATGAAAACTCCCTTGTATGATGAGAAGATGATTTTCTATCTGTATGTTTTGCATGCCGGGGGAGTTTCATGCAATATCTTTTAAAGTATCAGAGGACGTCATGTAATTTTTTAAAGTAAAGTGGGGATTTACGATGAGTTTTTAAAACCACAGTGGAGTTTCATGTAGCATTTTTCAAGTATAAGGGGGCACCATGCAAGTTTTAAAATAGATGAAAAATTTACGTTGAGTTTCGAAATCACAAATGAGTTATGGACAATTTTGCCATGTAAATATTGTATGTGTCTACATACATTGGCGGAGTTATGTTGGGCTCGAGAAGCCAAACAACTCTTCCAAACCAAAGTATATATATTTTTAATATATAAAGTAATCGTTTTTGTGTATTTATGTTGTTTCGCGTTTTTAATTCAAATTTATTATTGTGTTGTGATTTCTATTTTGTTATTTTAATTTATAATAATTTTAATTTATATATCTTAAATATTGTTATAGCGCAACCCGCATCATCTTTTTCGTCTCTCTTCTTCTTCCTCTTTATTCTTTCTTTTTTAATGTACTATTGTGCTTAAAGAAAAAAAAAGGTGTAGAATTGTTGGAAGTCAATCGATGAACAAGTTCTTTTATATATATATATATATATATATCTGTTGATGTAATTTTTCAACAAAAATAAAGTAAAATTCAAAGATATAGAAAATATCCTTAAACTTGATTAATTAGTGCCTGAGATTAGGAATCTCTAAACACTGTAGAATACAGAAAATAAACTGGAAAATAAAAGACTGAAATTTAAAGTGGTGATCCCCAAATCTGACTTTGCTTTGTTGAAGTTGATTGAAGATGCCTTGCCAAATGATTATCCAAGCCTTTAAATATTCTCTGGGAAACCGTACCGAAAACCGTCACCCGAACGGTTACAACGTCTCCTTCCCAACCGTCTTCCAACCCTTCTCATGCTGACACGCGTCCCCAGCAGACCAAAATTATCCCTATATTTCACTCTTTGAGCCGACCACAAACCTTCCGCTCTTTTGGCCCGACTGCCAATCTACAATAGTATGGGTCCGACTGCCAATCCTCCCGACTTGAGATCTTTCCGTCTTGAGGACACCTCCCGACCTAAAAACCTTCCGACTTGAGGTCTTTCCACCTTGAGGACTTCCCGACCTGAAAACCTTCCGACTTGAGGTCTTTCCGTCTTGAGGACCTCCCGACCTGAAAACCTTCCGACTTGAGGTCTTTCCGCCTTGAGGACTTCCCGACCTGAAAACCTTCCGACTTGAGATCTTTCCGCCTTGAGGACGTCCCGACCTGAAAACCTTCCGACTTGAGGTCTTTCCGTCTTGAGGACCTCCCGACCTGAAAACCTTCCGACTTGAGGTCTTTCCACCTTGAGGACTTCCCGACCTGAAAACCTTCCGACTTGAGGTCTTTCCACCTTGAGGACTTCCCGACCTGAAAACCTTCCGACTTGAGGTCTTTCCGTCTTGAGGACACCTCCCGACCTAAAAACCTTCCGACTTGATGACTTTCCGTCTTGAGGACCTCCCGACCTGAAGACCTTCCGACCCGAGGTCCTTCCGTCTTGAGGACCTACCGACCTGAAGTCCTTCCGTCCTAATGACTTTCCGTCTTGAGGACCTCCCGACCTGAAGACCTTCCGACCTGAGATCCTTCCGTCTTGAGGACCTACCGACCTGAAGACCTTCCGACCTGAGGACTTTCCTTAGTAATAAACCTATTTTCCTTGATTTCCTCATGGTGCCCTTCAGTCAGTTCAATCAACTCTATTGCCAGGCCCACTATTCTTTTTACCTTGGGCTTTTAACCTAATTCTAAATTTCGTACGTAACAACTTGCCCGCCGCCAAGGGACTTTCAAACGCCATTTAACAATCAATGTTTGGAAGCTCATAAATCACCACCCTCTTGAAAAACTCCCTTAGCAACTGCACCAGTTACTGCAACACTCCTGATTAACTTCCTTCTCCGCCATACAAGCTTTTGTGAATCACAATCCCAAAGCACTCTAACCATGGCGAATCAATACATTCCTGCCCTTCCCTTCGACGGAACCCTCCCGGAGGGCCCATTTTCAGCCTCGAAAGTACTGACTCCGACGATCCGTCCATATTGCACTACTCCTGAAGATTCAAATCGGATGAGGGAAGTCTTGGAATCCCGAAATCTCTTGGCTATCAACAACCCTAACTACCAAGCACTTCGCATTCGAGACAGCATCAAAACCCATCTCACGGACCCAAAAGATCCTTACCGCGCTTGGTATCGACGGGTAGCAGAACACTTCCAAACCCAATGGCGTTCCCAAAAGATCGACCAAGCAATACTACTGTCCACCATGCCTATCAACCTACATGAGAAGGTATTGTTGGCCATGTCTGCCTTCTGGAATGCGGAAAATGGGACTTTCCTCTTACCATCGGGTCCCTTTGGTCCAACTCTTATGGACGTGGCAATGATCGCGCATCTCCCAGTCGTGGGTGAAGACCCTGTAATGGGAGCCCTAGATGGGCAGGAGCCATCAGAAGACCATCCAAGGTGGTCTTTACAAGGTGTGAAGGAATGGGGTTGGACAAAGTTCGCAACCGACCAGCAAGGGGCTCCAGGGACCCCTGTAACCGACCGGGAGCATACTGCCTTTATCCTTTTTTGGCTTTGTAGGTATGTCATTGTTTCCCCTTCCAAAAGTGTTCTTCCTTCTCATCTCGACCTGGCTATTCATATCGCGTCAGGTCGTTTTTTCTCTCTTGGCACCCTGTTTTTAGCCAACCTGTTTGAAGGACTTACTAGAGTTAGCCTTCGTCTAACAGATAATGATAATAGGAAATTAGACACTGCCGCGTCGGGTCCTTTTTGGTTTTTAGAACTTTGGTTCCGGCTTTACTTCCCCAACGCGTTTAACTTAGGATCTCCGCCCACTATGCCAACAGCTGAAAAACATTTGGGATTAGCCCTTAACCGACTCTGCTCAGGACGCAATAAACTCCAATCTTCCGATCCAATAATAATCGCAGTTTTAACAGATACCCGCAGTAACTCTCGATTTTCTATGTATAAAAAATATGCGGGCTATGCTCCCGACCATTTTTGGCCTTTTCCAGTACCAAATCCGCTTCCGACTCCTGAGCCTTGTCCTCATTCCACTTATCCTTTTGCCTGGGACATTGCCCTCAAACCCAGGTCTCTTTTTAGTAGCAAAAAACTTGATAAAAAAGGGCAGAAAACCTTTTACACTTTTAATTATGAACCTCAATTTATGGCGCGCCAGTTCGGCTGTTGCCAAGGTATCCCTGGACCCGTCGCGTGTCCGCATATAATTTTTCAAAGCCCTGACCGACGAGTCCTACCGAACTCAATCCCTTCTTATATCTCCCAGCTCACCACGTATATAACTTCCAATTCTTATATTCCTTTCCGCTCCAACCCTGAGACTGTAGATACTTTCAATGAATGGTGGTCGGTTGTATGGCCCCTGATTTCCCCTGATGAGGGTCGGTTGCTGAACATACTCCTTCCACCCCAAGGATTGGTTCTAGGGGCGGCTAGACATACTAGCACTCAACAACAAACAGCCGCCCCGGGGATCGGGTCTAGTGCTCCAACGCGAAAAAGGAAAGCGTCCCAGCTGCCAACACCCCCGACCTCTGGGGCCGACCAGCAAGCACCAGCGGACCTTGGAACTACAAGGATGTCCGCAAGGACCCGACCCCGAATAGGTAAAATTTTTTTTTTTCTTACAACCGTGAACCAAGTCACTATATCTTAACCTTGATTTCACATATCATTCACCAGAACCGACCTTGGCAGCACCGACCACACAACCGACGCCAGCCCCAGCCGACCCACCTTCGGTCCCGACTGAGGCAGTTCCTCTCCAAACCCCTACTCCACTTTTCACTTTGCCAATGAGCAGTCGGACAGAGGACCCGACGAGGAGGCAAACTCTTCCTCCCGTACCGAGGAGTGGTCGGGCCAGGCACCCGACCAGGAGGCAATCTTTACCAGTAGTGCCTAGAGAACCAGTAAGTTCCCTCATCAGCAATACTTAGGATTCTAATGATCAACCTTGATATATTTAACCAACAACATTTCCATGATTTTCACAGACACCTTCACCCATCGCATCAGCAGCAGGGGTCTCTTCTGACAGCGAGGGGACTACTTCCCAGATGGGTCGACCGCCATTCATGGCATCAGACTCATCCATTCCGCAGGAACAACCAGCCGCCCTCGCCGAAACTGACCCTCAAGACGACATCCTTGATGCTGCTGATCCCGAAATCGAAGGTGTCCCTGCTGCGGCTATCTCAGGTGCTCCAGAGATCCCGGCTGCAATGGCTCTAGATGCAGCCGCCCAACCTACAGCCGCCCAGCCAGCAGCAGCGTTACCTCCAGCAATTGAGTGGCAGGCAGAAGAACCACCTGTGGCAGCCCAACCTCCAGAAATGGAAGAAGTGACTTCGTCCGATTCGGAGACTTCTGTGAATTTGGTAAGATTAAACCAATCCATGCTACAATGTTTCCTTCAGAAAACACTAACTGTTTCAAATACTACTTTCCATAGGGACCCAGGTCGGCACCTCAACGACCATTCGCAGCAGCCGACGAGTCGGCTGCTATCATACCAACTGTCTGCCCTACTCGGCCGACCTCATTGCTGCCCCCCTCACTGACAGCAGTCCGCCCAGAGGTAACACATATCTTATCTGAATAAATTTGCACCTTCCTTGGAATACTTATTGACATTGTAGGACTTGCAGGGGCCTTCGGACTTAGCTGTCCTATCGACTGTCCCGCTTCCAGCGGAGGCCCGAACCATATTCACTGAGGCCATTAACCATCCCCTGTCAGAATTGAGATCCGACTTATTGGACAGACTCATTCAGACGGTTGGTGGCCTTCTTTTTTACACTCCAACGGAATCGCCAGCCGTCCCCATTCTGCATCGGCTGATGGAAAGACTTACAGAGCTCAAGACTGAGGTGTTAGTCATTGGACTCCTGTCAGCCGAAACCCCCCAGCCCGACTTCGATCAAACAACGCTGGAGAATTCTTTGGCTAAGACCCGAGAATCTCTTCAGCAGACTACTGGAAGGCTGGGTGGTCTCCTTAGCACGAAAGCTCAAGTTGATGAAGCTATTCAGAAAAAGGAGGCAGAATTGCGGGAGCTGAGGAAAGAACAGTCTACCCTGGATAAGCAAATTACCAATGAACAGCGTCTGCTTGAGAAGTATACCAAAAATGAGGCTGAATTGGATCAAGAGCTGAAAACCCAAGCCCGATCCCAATTCATCATAAGATATCAGACGGCTGCCAATACCAGAAGGCTATCCAGGGATGAAATCAAATGGACCCATATAAAAACTGCCCTAGGGGCATTGTTGTAATATTTCCCCCTCTGTAACAACGTTTGACTTAGTAATCCATTTTTTCTTTCGTCCCTCAAAACAAGGATCACCTTTCAATTTCCAACTTTGTAGGAATAGAAACAAACTCCTTCTTTAAAAGAACATCGTTTCTCACATTTTAAGAAACACATTCCAAGGCATATTTTGAAAATCACAACACTTAAAGTGTTAACAAACATGGCGAATGACCGACCTTATGTTCCATCAAACAACTGGCAGGGTGTTCTTCAACCCTTCTTTGTGGGTAATCACCCTATTGGAGGCCATGCAGAAGACTTGTTACATATACTCAAGCAACTAGACTTCAAATTCCGATTCTCCCAACGAGGAAGAAGAACCATTCATCGCGTCATCCGCCTGATGGAAAAAGTCATTGAGGGGTATGAACCTCTTCGTGACATCCTTAGCCGCATTCCTGATCTCCATCACCACATGGAAATGATAGAAAATCACGCAGCAACTATACTTCCAGATCTTGGTTGGGATAACATCTTTTCCAATCAACGAAAAGTCTTCTCAAGATTACGGACCATTGTTGATCGTGAACATCAAGCCATAACAGACATGCAAGCACGTACCCATCAAGACTTAGACGAAATGCAAAGCCAATGGGAAAGGTACCGACCAGATTTGGAAGATCTTATTGAAGAAGAACCAGAGCTAATATCCACTCACTGGGATGAAAAGTCTGATTCAGAGGCAGAAAATTTCTCACAACTACACGATGACTAACAGAAATGAACCTTTCAGTAGGTTCGAACCCCATAAATGGGTTCTGAATAATATTTTGTTTCAGGCAGTTTTGTTATCTGAAAAGGCAGGATAATACCTCTTCAGATATTTAGCATTAATACAATCATGTACTCTTCTACCTTCATGATTTACAATAATGAACGCACCATTTCCAATATCTTTTTGAACAATGTATGGTCCTTCCCAATTCGGTGACCATTTTCCCAATTGGTCCGTTTTCTTATATGTAGGAAGAATGGTCTTCCAGACTAGATCTCCTTTTTGGAATGTCCTGTGAAGAACTTTCTTTCCGTAACTCCTTGCTCTGATTTCACTCTGTTTCACACTCCGATCTATTGCATGGAGACGGTTAACATCCAAATCTTCTAACTGCTGCAACATAAGTTGTTGGTATTCCTCTGTAAGATCACTATCAGTAAATTCTGTTCGGCCAGATGATACTCGAATTTCGGCTGGTAAAACAGCATCTTGGCCAAACGTGAGTTGGTAAGGTGAGAACCCTGTGGCCGTATTTCTGGTATTCCTATGTGCCCATAAAGCCTGAGACAATAACAAATGCCACTTTCTTGGATTCCCTTCAACCATCTTCTTTATAATCCCAATAATAATCTTATTTGCTGCTTCCGCTTGTCCATTGGCTTGGGGATAATAAGGTGACGAATGATGTAAACGAACACCGAATTCTGCCAAGAAACTAGAGAACTTTTCCCCTGTGAAGACCAAGCCTTGGTCGGTTGTTATAGACTGAGGAATGCCATATCTGTAAATAATTTGATTCAAAACGAAGTCTATCACTTCTTTCTGATCCACATTTTTCAGAGCAATTGCTTCTACCCATTTGGTAAAGTAGTCAGTCGCAACCAATATGAAACAATGATGTTTCGATGAAGCAGGATGTATTTTACCAATAATATCCATAGCCCATGATTTAAAAGGCCATGGTTTTGCCAAAAATTGCAATTCGGTTACTGGCAAATGGTTTAAGTTTCCATGTCTTTGACATTCCTGGCAGCCCTTGGCAAATTGTATGCAATCTTCAAAAATCTTTGGCCAGAAAAACCCCAAACGATGAATGGCCCATCTCATATTCAGACCTGCCCGATGAGCTCCACATATCCCACCATGTACTTCTGTCATCACCTCTAGAGCTTCTTTAGATCCCAAGCATTTCAAAAGTAAACCTTCAAATGATCTCTTGTACAAAATTCCATTTATCAATTGAAAACGTAAAGCCTTCAATCGTGTCGCAATTGAAACACTCGCACCTGGATTCTGTAAATACAGAATAAGCTCTGTTCTCCAATCGGGCACTGTTTCGCCATCGGACTCCTGTCCGACAATAACTTCGCAGTCGGGCTCCTGACCGACCATCTCCTGCCCGACAGCCTCGCAGTCGGGCTCCTGTCCGACACTCTCCTGCCCGACCATAACTTCACAATCGGGCTCCTGTCCAATAGCCTCTTGCCCGACCGTAACTTCGCAGTCGGGCTCCTGTCCGATAGCCTCTTGCCCGACCGTAACTTCGCAGTCGGGCTCCTGACCGACCGTCTCTTGCCCGACCATTCGGTCACATATTGGGTCTGTCTTTTCTTCTATGCCCGACTTGACCTCCGACCACATATCCTCCAGAATTCCTTTACAGGCCCTTTGAGCCAACTCATCGGCACGTTGGTTTTCTTTCCTCGGAATGAACTCAATTATTACTTCTGAGATTTTCGTCAGTAACCGACCCACAATGTCCCTGTATCTGCGAAGATGAGGGTAATTGCAAACATATTGATTGTTTACCCGGTTGATTACTAGTTGAGAATCCCCTCTTATGATTACAGACTGGACCTTCCTGGCTATTAAAGCCTCCAGACCCAAAATTAAAGCCTCATATTCTGCCGAATTATGGGTCATGGCTTCCAATCGTAATTGTAAGTTGATCTTTTGACCATCAGGTCCTTGCAAAAAGACCCCTGCCCCTGATTTGTTTCCAGAGGTAGAACCATCAAAGAACATCAACCATGTTCTGGTACTTATATAAGGTACACATCCGACCTGTAGATTATTCAAATATGATGAATGACCAAGTGGTCGGACGCTATCACAAAGAGAATACCCGACTTGTGAAAATTCTGCTAAGAAGTCGGCTACTGCTTGTCCCTTGATTGCCCTCAGAGGGGAATGTTGAAGATCAAAAGGAGCCAATTTGATGGCCCACTTCATGAGTCTGCCCTTCATAGTAGGTCTCTGTAAAATCAATTTGATGAGATCCACCTTTGATATGACCTCAACTCTTCTGGGCAGCAAGTAATGCTCGAGTTTAGTACAAGCAAAGACCAATGAATAACACATTTTCTCTGGCATAGTGTAATTCAGTTCTGGTCCTGTAAGGGTTTTACTGAGATAGTAGATTGCCCTTTCCTTCCCGTCATCACCATCATGTGCCAATAAACAGCTAACCACTTCATATGTATTTGCCAAATAAAGTTTGAGTGGCCGACCTTGTTTAGGAGGCATCAAGACTGGAGGGTGAACCAATGCCTGCTTGATAGCATCTAAAGCCGTCTGTTGGTCGGGACCCCATTCAAAGGCATTTTTTCCAGCTTTCAACAATTTAGTGATGGGTCTGACCTTGCCAGCAGCATTAGAAATGAAACGCCTCAAATAGTTCGCCTTACCCAAAAGACTTTGGATTTCTTTAATCGTCTTGGGTGGCCGACTATCAAGAATGGCTTTAGCTTTGTTGGCATCAATTTCAATTCCTCTCTCATGAACTAAAAATCCTAAAAAGCTCCCAGCTGATATTCCAAAAGCACATTTGGTTGGATTCATCTTCAAATTGTACTTCTTCATTCTTTCAAATGCCTCTTCAAGATTTCTCAAATGTTCGTCAAAACTGGCAGATTTAACAATAACATCATCAATATACACTTCCATAGATCTGCCAATTAAATCATGAAAGATTGAATTCATGGCTCTTTGATAAGTTGCCCCTGCATTCTTTAACCCGAATGGCATGACTGTCCATTCATAAATACCTAAAGCCCCTGGGCATCTGAATGCTGTCTTAGGAATGTCTTCTTCTGCCAAGAATATTTGGTTATAACCTGCATAACCATCCATCAGACTAAGGATTTTATGCCCTGCTGCTGCATCTATCAACATGTCGGCCATAGGCATCACATATTCGTCCTTAGGGGTAGCTAGATTCAAATCCCTGAAGTCGATGCATATCCTTATCTTACCATTTTTCTTGACCACTGGCACAATGTTAGCCAGCCACTCCGCATAACGGCAAGGCTGAATGAAACCCACTTTGAGGAGTTTTTGGATTTCTTCCTTGATTTGAGGCATTAGATCCGGGCTCATTCGCCTTGGAGGTTGTTTGTAAGGTTTACAACCTTCTTTGATAGGCAATCGATGCTCTATTAGACTTCTTGTCAAACCAGGCATCTCTGAATAATCCCATACTAAACAATCAATGTTGTTTCTAATAACTTCGAGCATCATTGTTTGTTGCTCCTTAGACAAATAACCACTTAACCTGATCACTTTTGGAACCAATTCGGTTCCTAAATTAAACTCCAATAATGGGTCTTGTGATGAAGCTGTTGGTTCTGTTTTCTCCAATAAATCAGGCCAACGAAATTGTTCATCTTCTTGGAGGTGAACATCAAGAATCTCTTTACTATTTTCTGCTTTATGTAATAACTGCTTTAAATAGAACTTATTAATAAGAGAACTACATACTTCTAAACTTGTATCATCCATTACAAACAAATTATATGGGAATGGGTGTGGCTTTATCATGAGCCATACAATAAAGGTGTTCTTTTAATAGAACATCGAGTTCTGGCCAGTGACTTTATAACCCTTGTATGGGTACTCCCTGGCCATATACAACTGAGACATCGGAGCCAAATGACTGGAATAAAACACTGACTCTTCAACTTGCTCTGATATATCGAATGGGTTGTCATTCGCTTCCATTTTGAGAACCTGATTTCCTTCCCAGAACATTAATTGTTGGTGCAGGGTTGATGGCACACATTGGGAGGCATGAATCCAGTCTCTTCCCAGCAAGAGAGAGTATGTAGTATCTGCGTCCACAATAAAGAAAACAGTGGAAATCTTCTTTGGTCCGACTTCAATGGTGGCAACCATCATCCCTTCAGGCTTAGTTGGCTGCCCTGTAAAACTTGTCATTTCGAATTCCACAGGAGACAGATCATGAATTCCTTTCCCTAGCTTCTTGAGAGTCTTCAATGGCATAACATTAAAGACTGCTCCATTATCCACGAAAACCTTTGTGATTGGTTTCCCACAAATGTGAGCATTAACATACAGAGGTTTCAAATGGGAGATCGCACCCTCTGGGATAGGAGGAAACACTATCGAAGGTGTTTCTGACTGAGGCTCAGAATCTGAAGTCTTTGCCCACTCTGTTTCCTCTAATTCATCATCTGCCAAGAATGCCCATAACGGTTCGTCCATAGTATCATCTACCAGACTCGCCCATATCGGTTCATCTCTCATCTGATTAACCTCTGTCATCCGACAAGGGATGCGTGGTCCCAGACGAGATTTAACAGATCTTGAACTTTCCTCTGTAGTTAGAACTTCTTCCTTCGTCTTGTTCTGAGGTTGAAGCGTCAAAGATTCTATACGGAAATCTTCAAGAGATGGATTGATGTTGATCCGTTCACAATGTTGGCATCTAAAACCTTTAATTATTTCATCTGCTATTCCTTTACCTTTCCCCTGTCCCGACGAACTTCTTTTGGTATGGTCGGAAGCGCCTGATTCGTCATTCGGTTGCTTTCCTGACCAGACCCGACTGGACCGACCAATTGGAGACTGAATGGCTGCTCCCTGCTCGTTGGTCGGTTGTTCTGTGGAGACTCTAACGGACCGATCTCCTGCCAAGTGGTCGGCTGCTTTTTGTTCGTCGGTTAGTTGTTTTGCTGAAGGAACTCGTTTCCCATACTTTGCAGCATACCTGCGTTTGGCATTGCGAATCTGTGTACGATTCATACCTGGGAAACGAGGATCTATATCAACTGGCAAAGGCTTTTTATTTCGAGCCCAATTGTTCCCGACTGACCCTGTTTTTCTGGTCGGGTGGTCACGCACTAACGCCCTTTCTTTCACCTCCACATTAAAAGAACCGTCTGGATGGTCCCATTTTTCAGCGACTGGTTTCTCACAAACTTTGAGTCGTTCTTCAGGTCGGCTGCTTTTTGGCTGATTTCCTTTCTTTGTTCCGGGGCTTGCCTGAGTTCGTTCCCCTGTTTGTCCATCATTGGCCGAACTTTTCCTTGTTTCCGAACTTGGTTGGATGTCAACCATTGCAGTTGTTACTTTCGGAAATGGTTGCTGATCTACACCTAGAGTGATGTATTTGAGCCGACCCGTCTTGATGGCCTTTTGAATCTCCTTCTTGAAATGAGTACACTGACTTGTAGTGTGCGTGAAAGAATTATGCCACTTACAATATGGTCTCCCTTTGATTTCTTCTTTAGTGGCAAGTCTTTGCCCCTTTGGAATACGGATCTGCCCATCAGTCAGCAAGATATCAAAAATTTCATCAGCTTTTGAACTATCAAACGTCGGTTGCTCTTTTCCTTCAGATCCTAGTACTGGCTTCAACTTAGGGCATACATAAGGTTTTCCAGAAAGGATTTCGGCCGCCATCTCTTCTGACTGATTAAAATCAAAGTCACATGTTTCCGTTCCCATACTCGCCATATGTTGGCCTCTATTACGCCTGTTATGCTGATCTTCCTCTCTGAACAAAGACTCTAGACGTCCTGCTTTGGATGCAAGACTTGCCAAATCCTCAACATCCAGGGCAGTGAGTGCCTTTCTTAAACGAGTATGCATATTCCGGACCACTAAATTGGTCATCTCTTTCTCACTGATTACCGTAGGACATCGTCCCTTCATCAATCGCACCCTTTCTATAAACTGTGAAGCAGTTTCTTCTGGATACTGTCTCAATTCAAGTAAATCAGTTAAAGAAACAACTGGTAAAGGATTGAAGAATCTAGCGTGAAATGCCATCTCCAGTCCTTCCCATGTCTGAATTTGTCCAGGAGGCAGACTTACAAACCACGAAAACGCTGTTCTAGTAAGAGATAAACCAAACAGCTGTAACTTATAAAAAGGGTTATTGCCAACTTCTCCTAATTGTGCTGTGAACCGACCAACATGTTCTATGGTGGAAGATCCGTCCTCCCCTGAGAATGCATGAAAATCGGGTGGTCGAAAATTCCTTGGGAGAGGGTGTTCATTAATGATCCTTTCTGGGAAAGGTTTCTGATATGCAGGGCGGTTAGCCATCTGAGGAGTTAATCCATACTGATCCCTTAATATATGTGCAAGCTCATCAGGATCTACATGAAAGCGTTGATGATCAGGAACATGGAACGGATCCTGCACAGGAATATGAATAGGATCATGTATATATCCTTCAGGCCTGTCCTCCCTTGTATTGTTCGTCTGCGGATTGGTAACCCTTGGTCCCAGTGGAACAGTGTTGGGAAAAGTCAGAGGAGATTTTCCCCTATCCATTCGGTTGGGATTAGTGGCACTTGGGAATGTACTATCCACGAATGATGGCCCTGCAAAATTTGCCTGTAGTCTGGACGGTGATATTCCTGGTGGAGTTTGAGTGGGTTGAAGACTAACCCTAGACAGTGCTTGATCTATCATGGTCTGCATCATGCTCTGTTGCTCACGCAACATGTTCGTTTGTTGCTCACGCAACATTTGTTGAACATAAGACCACCAATCTGTTGGTGGTTGTAGGATTTCCCCGGCATTTGGCACATTAGGTGGTGGAACGGATTCTCCCACCGGTGCCGACGATGATTGAGGTTGTGAACCTGCCATATGGACCCTTCCGATGATACGGCCGGATCTTAGACGTATGTAATTATCGCCGGAATTGGAATGAGCAATTGTGTCTTGCCTCCCACTGTGGTCGCCAATTTGTTGATGTAATTTTTCAACAAAAATAAAGTAAAATTCAAAGATATAGAAAATATCCTTAAACTTGATTAATTAGTGCCTGAGATTAGGAATCTCTAAACACTGTAGAATACAGAAAATAAACTGGAAAATAAAAGACTGAAATTTAAAGTGGTGATCCCCAAATCTGACTTTGCTTTGTTGAAGTTGATTGAAGATGCCTTGCCAAATGATTATCCAAGCCTTTAAATATTCTCTGGGAAACCGTACCGAAAACCGTCACCCGAACGGTTACAACGTCTCCTTCCCAACCGTCTTCCAACCCTTCTCATGCTGACACGCGTCCCCAGCAGACCAAAATTATCCCTATATTTCACTCTTTGAGCCGACCACAAACCTTCCGCTCTTTTGGCCCGACTGCCAATCTACAATAGTATGGGTCCGACTGCCAATCCTCCCGACTTGAGATCTTTCCGTCTTGAGGACACCTCCCGACCTAAAAACCTTCCGACTTGAGGTCTTTCCACCTTGAGGACTTCCCGACCTGAAAACCTTCCGACTTGAGGTCTTTCCGTCTTGAGGACCTCCCGACCTGAAAACCTTCCGACTTGAGGTCTTTCCGCCTTGAGGACTTCCCGACCTGAAAACCTTCCGACTTGAGATCTTTCCGCCTTGAGGACGTCCCGACCTGAAAACCTTCCGACTTGAGGTCTTTCCGTCTTGAGGACCTCCCGACCTGAAAACCTTCCGACTTGAGGTCTTTCCACCTTGAGGACTTCCCGACCTGAAAACCTTCCGACTTGAGGTCTTTCCACCTTGAGGACTTCCCGACCTGAAAACCTTCCGACTTGAGGTCTTTCCGTCTTGAGGACACCTCCCGACCTAAAAACCTTCCGACTTGATGACTTTCCGTCTTGAGGACCTCCCGACCTGAAGACCTTCCGACCCGAGGTCCTTCCGTCTTGAGGACCTACCGACCTGAAGTCCTTCCGTCCTAATGACTTTCCGTCTTGAGGACCTCCCGACCTGAAGACCTTCCGACCTGAGATCCTTCCGTCTTGAGGACCTACCGACCTGAAGACCTTCCGACCTGAGGACTTTCCTTAGTAATAAACCTATTTTCCTTGATTTCCTCATGGTGCCCTTCAGTCAGTTCAATCAACTCTATTGCCAGGCCCACTATTCTTTTTACCTTGGGCTTTTAACCTAATTCTAAATTTCGTACGTAACAATATCTATATTCACAAACAAAATAAATCTGAAATTCTGATTCAAATAAAAAATTGAAGGTTAATTTACAGTTCAAAATGTTATGTACACGTATGTATCTTGTATCACCTTGCAAGTATACACGACTTGTCTACGTAGATGAAATGTGGATATTTTGTAGTAGGTTTATTACTCATATATATATATATGTATATGTATATGTTGAAACTACGAAGAGACACTACACACAATTCAGATCATCTCTTCTTTAATTTTCTTTGCCTGTCTCCCACTCCCTCTCTCTCTATGTATATCTATATATCTCTCCCACTCCATCCCTCTCTATATATCTTTAAATATTATATACATCAAATATCACACACACATCTCTCTATATATATACTTAATACTTACAACCTTATACATTATATTATATTATTATTACATAACACAAAATATATATATATATTCGTGTATATATATGCACACATTAATTTATATATGTACCTTGGTGTCACATGTTGTCAATATGTGGACATTATAGAATAACATCAATGCTGAGCCACTTTTCAAGATTTTCACCTCAATTCCACCACAGAATTTCTCATCTTCTATACTTTATAACTTTCACATCAAAATATTTATAATAAAGTGATTTATATATAGATATATAGAGAGAGAGACACACACCCCAATTATACGTGTTAATATTGGGTTGAATAATGTGGTTCACTGTAGGCTTGTTTGAAAACTATTTTTTTTTTTTTTAAATTGTAAATTATTGTACACTGGATAAATCCCCGACCAGACCTAATACTTTGCAAATTAAGTGCAATAAGACAAGTCACACTAGGGGAACCATGTGTGGGAGGTGAACTTGGAGGGGTCGGAGTTAGAACTGTGACCTCATGATTACAAGTTCACTTCCCACACCACCAGACCCGGACAATGATTCTTGAAATTCCATTAATTGATTAATCATCGTCATATTGAAATAATACTCCATCCATCTCAATATTTTAGCTATATTTATTTTGAATATATACAGTCTTTTTAGATAGTATAATTTTGATATTTTCTATTATTTTTATAGCTATTTTTCCATTACATCCGTTTGAAATGATTTTATAAACACATAAAATGATAAAAGAGGAAAAAACTAAATCTATATAATGAAGTAAAGTAGTAAAAATTTTGTGATATACCTAATTAGAACTTATAATACTCCATTTTGTCCATAATTAATCTATCACTTTTATTATTTTGATCTGTCTGAAATTAATTTATCCGGATAATGAAATTAATAGATGAATTTCAAATGATTTAGCAAATTTAATACATATATAGTTCAACAAATTTTTTATATGATATTTATAGTTCAAAAATAAAACTATTTTAGAGTGAATTATTAAATTAAATTATATTATATTAAATTTAATTATTATATTAAATTAAAATTAAATAATTTCCGCATGTATAATTGGAGCACATTCTGACATGGGAAAAGCACAAATGGTTTGCATGCATGGATGCAAGTCTTTCTTCCAACACACACGCCCACCACATGACACGTGGCAGCCCATGCAAGCACTCCCCCCATTCGCACGTGCCAACCCCATGCACGCCATGGCCAGCCACCTTTCGATTCCTTTATTCATCACATATATAATACATACATACATATATATATATATATTGCTTCTCACCCCCTCCCACATTATATAAACCCATTCACCACCACCAAAGGCCATCCATAAATTTCTTTCATCTTTTCAATCTTCACTGTCCCGATTTATTTGCTAGATTTTTTTTTTTTTTAGTTAATTCTCTTATACAAAATGTCCAAAATACCGGTCATCGTCTTTCTCGCCGTGGGGCGGTGTTCTTGGGATGAAATTGGCGGTGATCGTTGTCGTAACCGTGAAGTTTCATTAACGACCATTGGATGTGAAAATGAAGGAGATGGAGATGATGATGATAGTGATGGGGACTACGACTTCGCCCCCGCGGCTTGATTGATAGTATCATATTTTTCGACATATATGAATGTTATAGTATGTATTTATAGGTGTAATTTGGGTTGAGGTTATGTATGTGTTAGTTATAAGTAATGAAGCCTAGTTAGATAGCTTTTTAATCAATTATAAATTAGTGTTTGAGGTTAGTCTATATATATATATATATAATCTTCTACTATAACAATTTATCATCATTTTCAATAAAAAAAAAGTTTCGTATACATACAAGAAAATCATCTTTAACAGTCATTTCACCTAAAATAATGAAAAAAAAGCTAAAACATTAAAAACATAAAAAGAACTTACTAATTACTCACTTTTCATAACTAATTTTATGTTCTTTAGAACTACATATACCACATTATGAGAATAGTAAAATTTTTATTGAAATATATTTTTGACTGTAGTCTAAATAAGTGCTTGATGTCTAATTTAAATTGAAATTATAACCTTAATGAACTTTATATCTCCTTGCATAAATTGAATTCTCCCAAGAATTGGGATTGATAGCACGAACCACTAATGCCTTGTAATAATTGGTAACTACAAATGAGATAAACTACAAGGACATTGATGGCTCATAACTTAAATAAATTATTATGTATGTTATTTTAAAGTTTGATTTTGAATTTTCATTTTGATTTATGATTGAATAATAGTTCAAATGTGATGTTTTGTGATAAAAAATAATATATTTTTATAAATAACATATATATATATATATATTTTTTTTATAAGAAAAAAAAATAGAACCTTTGGCAATAATTTGTTGAAGAGATTGACGAGTAACTCAGGTTGGTTGATCAAGAGACGAATGCTTTGCCATCAGTTCCCTCCAATGATGGGCAACGGCGAAACTACATAGGGGCAAGGGGGCTCCAGCCCCGTCCCCACCCACTCTTTATAAATTTTAATATAATATATATTTTTTAAATTATATATATTGTAAAAGAGTAATTAAAAAAATATAAAAAATTTGATATACAATAAATCTTGGTATCATAATATTTTATTTATTTTTTTATTATCGAAAATATTGAAATTTCGGCATGTTATAATACAATATTAAAGTTTTTTTTGTACGATAACGATATATAATTTAATCTTTTTAGTATTCAAAATATCGTCTTATACCAATAATTTAATATATTGATAAGAAATTTTTTTATTTTTTTAATTTCATTATTTGGGTATAAAATGGTAAATTTAGTGTCAGTATATACATTCGTCCTAATATTTTTCGGTGTATAACAAGGTAATTAGCCCCCCTTTTGTTCGAATGTTGATTCCGTCACCGGTGATGGACCTTTGTTTCATTATTTTCAATGATTTTGATTGAAAAATATCTGTATATATATATATATATATAATGGGTGTGTTTGTTTGAGGGTTTAAATTTTAAGTTGGAATCGGTGAATAGTAAAATTTGTTGGAAAACTTTGTAACGAACACATACAATGTGTGTATGTGTGTGGAAGCTTTGAAAGATTAATTTAATCAAAGTTTATATAATCATTTTTACGTACAATTAATTTGACATTGAGGCTAAGTGAAGAAACTATGTTATTAACTTATAATATATATTTCTTTTATCGTCATACAGAAAAATAAAATAAAATATTTGCAATCATATTTTTTTTTTTTTTTTTTGCAAGCTAGAGTTAAAAGTAAATCATAGAAATTTAATTTAAATATTGGTTTCATCCATGATATTAGTATTAGCTAATTTACATTCACACATATTCTTACATAAATACGCAAAACATTAAATATAACTTGTATTGCACAATTTATCCATATATTAGCTAAAATAATGTATAAAACTTCTATATTAGTGGTATCCAAAATTTTGATGGAATATAAGTTATTTGTATATGTTAGAAATTTTAGAGAAAAATTATGAAATTGTCTTGATCATCAAAACAAGGGGTTTATAAATAATTAATACAAAACGGATTCGATAGACTCAAATATAAGTAAACTAATATAAGATCAAATCTAATTATAAATCTTCTAAATTTAAAACTAAATATAAAAAATATTATAACATCTCACTTCCAACTCAAGTGGTATAACAAAAACTAACTTGAGTTTGATAAAAAAGTTGAATACGAACGCAAAAGGCAAAAATAAAAATAACAATTCCTTATCTGTCGTTGCTGCCGCCACTCTATCGTATCAAAGCCAGAAACATATTAGAGTCGAAAATAACAGAACTCATAACAAATTCAAAAACGACCGGACTTTCTACTGGAGCAAAAAATGACACGACTCTCTACTGGAGCCGAAAATGACATGACTCTCTACAAGAGCTGGACTCTCTACTGGAGCCGAAAACGATGGAAGTACTCTCCATAAAGTCAGAAATAATGAGACTCTAAATGCAATAAGAAACATGAGTCTGAAAAAAAAAAACAGACGGATTGCAGAATCGCAGACAAATGTGCAAATATAACTTCAAATATAGACAAAATCAGGACTAAAGACAAAATCAAAATCAGAAAAAAGGCTAGAAACTATAGAAAAAACTCAAAATTGAGAGACCTCTGGGTACATCCCAGGTTGAGTGTACCCGGAGAAACGAGGGTTGGTAGACTATATCTACGGCATGAGAAAAATAGACTCTGATACCATGTTAGAAATTTTGGGGAAAAAATTATAAAATTATTTTTTTGATCATCAAAATAAAGGGTCTATATATAGACTCAAACCTAAGTGTTGAATATAGTCCCACATTGGTAAATATATGGGAACTCTCCTACTATATAAGGGTGAAGGGTCACTCCATATATCACCAGTTGATTTTAGGTTGGAAGCCCAGATCCCTTTCTATCTTGGTATTTGAGCCATGGTGCCCATATTGAGTTTGAACTGTATGGATTTTCGAGATTATCATATCGATGGGAGAATGATGAATATTGTCCCACATTGAATATTAGTTCCTACACTACAGAAAATGCAAAACGCAATATGGCAATGGTGAGTAGGGTAGTTTCGCAAATTTTATACAAGAATATTGATTTGTTTGGTTTATGTTTCAAACCAAAAATTTTACTATTAAGCTTGCTTGGTTCCTAGCATAAATCTATTATAGATCTATTTTTTTTTTCTTTCTTCTTTTAATATCACTTAAAAGTATTATTTAAATCAAATATCAAACAATTCAAACTTAAATACAAATTAAACCAAATAAAATACTTTATTTATCGATTTTATTACACCTAATGTTTCAATATTTACTTGATCTAATATTTTGTGAGCGTGACAGTTACAATAAAGAAATTGAATTTGAATGTAAGAAGAACATACCTTTAGTTGCTACGTGCGAGTACAAGAATTTTAGGCTAATTTTTTTTTTTTTTATTAATTTCTTATACACTTTGAATAAACAACAATAATATTTATAATATATAATATTTAAAAATCTTTAAATTATTAAATTTTATTTTAGTGATTGTTATTTATAATTTGATATTAAAAATAATATTGATGTATCAACATAATATCTATTTTATTGTCATATTATACAATGTAATAATGAAAAATGAATATTGTATACTTTCATCATATTATTTTTGTTGAGATATTTTAAATATTCAAATTTATTAGATTTATATCTAGATTTGATCTTATTCATAGATTAGATTACTTAGATTTGAGTCTATCGAGTCTATTTTGTATGGCCTATATATAAGCTTCTTATTTTGACGATAATATGACAATCTCATTATTTTCCCCCAAACTTTCTAACATGGTATCAGAGCATGGTTTTCCAAAACCAAAACCCTAGTCATCGCCACCGTTGTTCGCCGTCCATCGTCCGCCCTTCTCCGGTCGTCGTTTTTTTTCGGTCGCCGCCTCCTGCTTTGTTCCCTACGTCGTGGTGTGGTTGGTTTTGTCATCGGAGTTGATCTCTTTTTGCGACTGCTACCTATTGGATTGTTCGATCTATTTTTTTTTTGGGCTTTGATTTCGTGATTCAGATATTTTTATACGTTTTTTTGTTATGGAGCGTATGGACGTTCATTTACCTATTACTACTATCTTATCCATCGATAATTATGATCTTTGGATGCAGTCTATGAAAAGTTTCTTGATTGGTAGGAAGTTATGGCGAATTGTCACTGACGATATCCGACCACCTGTTTCTCCATCTCCTTTTGTGCATGTTGATCCCACCTCTCGGGAGCATGAAGATTATGTTGCCAAATTGGAAGATTGGGATAGTAAGAATCATCAGATTCTTACTTGGTTGCGCAATACTTCTGTACCTGCGATTCAGGTACAATTGACTCCTTTTGATACTGCAAAGGAGGCATGGGATTTCCTCGCTGCTCGTTTTCAGACTACAGGTCTTGCTCATTATTATCAACTTTGGATCACGATGAGCTCCGCCCGACAGCAACCTGGTCAATCTGTTAATGAATTTCTTGCTCAGGTTCAGCCTATTCGTTATCGTCTCCGGCAGTCACAAATTAGTCAAGACCATATTGACCTTATTCAGATCTTGATGGCCCTTCGACCTGAATATGAGGCTGTTCGTGCCTCACTCCTACATCGACATCCATTGCCTACTCTTGATGCTGTCATTCAGGAGATTACTTTTGAGGAGACCCGTCTCCAATTGGCTAAGACACCGAATTCTTATTCTGCTTTAGTTGTGTCTCGTCAGTCCCGATCTGCTCGTACTAGATGTCGAGTTTGCAAATCTCCTGATCACACTTGGTCTACCTGTCCGAAGATTGAGTGCCACTTATGTTGTCTGCGTGGCCATATTGCTCCGGTCTGTCCCATAAGATCTCAACGTTCAGGTAGTTTTGCTCCTTGACATTCCGGTAGCTTTGCTCCCAAACCTCGGGAGCCTAGTGGGTCTTCTTCGACTGCATTTTCTACGATTACGGCTGCTACTACTGATGAGACTCAGCATGCGCCTTACAATCCTCACGACATAGAAACCATCATCAAACAGGTTATGCAAACCAATTCTGCTATGTCTACCACTCCAGGTACATCTACTTGGTACTTTGATTCTAGTTGTTGTCACCATATGACCTCTAACCCTCGTAACTTGACCTATATGTCCCGTGTCTCCCATTTACCACCCATACATACTACCAATGGTACTACCATGCATATTACCCACACCGGTCTTGCGTCCTCCCCTTCCTTATATCTTCCTGATACATATTGCATCCCTGACTTAACCTTAAATCTTATCTCTATTGGTCAATTAGTTGAACAAGGTCTTACCGTTACATTTTCTTCTGGTGGTGTGCAGGTTCAGGATTCTCAGACGGGTCAGCTTCTCGGGACGGGACGCAAAACGGGTCGGTTATTTGAGCTTGAGTCTCTTCATACCTCCTGCACATATCCCCGCTTTGCAGCTCTTACCTCTGATTCCTTTAGTCTTCATTGGCATCTTCGCCTAGGTCATGCGTCTTCCAGTAAGCTCCAGTCACTTCATACTAAAGGTCTTTTAGGTTCAGGTCGTTTTGAGTCTTTTAAGTGTGTCGATTGTCAATTTGGTAAACAACTTGCTCTTAGTTTTTCAGAAAGTTCATCTATTGCTACTGAACCTTTTTCTTTAGTCCATTTTGACATTTGGGGTCCTTCTCTTGTTGCTTCCGTCAGTGGTTTTCAGTATTTTGTTATATTTATTGATGATTTTTCACGATTTACTTGGATTTATCTTTTGAAAAATCGTTCTGAATTACCTTCTATATATGCTCAGTTTGCTCAGTTTGCTCAGATGATTATAGTTTATTCCATCCATTTGGTTGTGTGTGCTTTGTCCTCCTCCCTCCCCATGAGTGGACAAAGCTTCAACCTCGAGCTCGTTTATGTTTTTTTTTTAGTTATGGCGACGAACACAAGGGTTATAGATGTTGGGATCCTATTTCTAATCGGTTGCGCATATCTCGTCATGTCACCTTTTGGGACCGCACATATTTCTCCACCTTATCTAAGTTTAGCACACCGTTTCACTCATCTTCTCCCTTCTTTTCGTCTTCTCTCTCTGATCTCTTCCCAGACACCTCTTCATCTTCTTCACCACAGCTCATTGATCAATCTGTCTTGTCACCGTCTCCTGGAGTTAATCCGCCTGCGCCTCCTGAGCCGACACCTCCTGAGCCGACGTCTACTCCTACACCTCTCCCTACTTGTCGTTGCTCCACTCGTGTAAGTAAGCCTCCTTCACACCTTAATGATTACCATTGTTACTCTGTCATTTTATCTCAACATGAACCTAGGTCCTTTCGTGAGGCGAATGCTGATCCATTATGGCAGCAAGCTATGACTGAAGAATTGCAGGCTCTGGAAAAGACTCACACTTGGGATTTAGTAGATTTGCCCTCAGGAAAAACCCCTATTGGGTGCAAGTGGATTTTTGAAATTAAGACACACTCTGATGGTTCCATTGAGCGCTACAAGGCTCGTCTTGTGGCCAAAGGTTATTCCCAAGAGTATGAAATTGACTATGATGAGACCTTTGCTCCTGTTGCTCATCTCACTACTGTTCGTTGTCTTCTTGCTGTTGCGGCTGTTCGTCAATGGTCCCTTCTTCAGTTAGATGTCAAGAATGCATTCCTCCATGGCACACTTTCTGAAGAAGTTTATATGACCCCTCCTCCAGGTTTCTTGTCTTCTGGAAAAGTTTGTCGCTTGCGCCGTGCTTTATATGGGTTGAACCAGGCCCCTCGGGCTTGGTATGCCACATTCAGTGCTGCACTATTGGAGTTTGATTTTACCACATGTGCTTACGACTCTGGTTTATTTCTTCGTCGTTCTTCATCAGGGATAGTTATACTCTTACTTTATGTAGACGATATGATCATCACCGGAGATGATGCATCTGGTATTTCTGATCTACAAGCATATCTTAGCCAGCAGTTTGAGATGAAGAGTTTGGGTCCCCTTCGTTACTTTTTGGGGCTTGAAGTCTCTGATTCTCCCGATGGTTTCTTTCTGTCCCATGCTAAGTATGCCTCCGATCTTCTTGCTCGACTGGTCTCACAGACTGTCAGGTAGCATCTACACCACTTGCGTACGACGTTCGACTTACTCCTCATGATGGCTCTCTTCTTGATGATCCTACTCTTTATCGTCAACTTGTTGGGAGTTTGATCTTTTTGACTGTCACTCGACCAGATATCGCTCATGCAGTCCATATTGTAAGTCAGTTCATGGCAGCTCCGAGGACCTCTCACCACTCGTCCGTCTTACAGATTCTTCGTTATGTGAAAGGTACTCTTCTGCATGGCTTACAGTTCTCCTCTAACTCCTCTTTGACTCTCAACGGTTATTTTGATGCTGATTGGGTTGGTGATCCCACCGATTGACGCTCGACCACTAGTTTCTGCTTCTTCCTGGGTGATTCTCTCATTTCTTGGCGCAGCAAGAAGCAAACTTTAGTTTCTCGCTCAAGTGCCGAGTCAGAGTACCGTGCTCTTGTTGACTCTACTTCAGAACTTTTATGGCTTCGACGGCTACTCACTGACCTTGGTGCCCCTCAGCCATCTTCTACGGCTCTTCACTGTGATAGTCAGAGTGCTATGAAGATGGCTCATAATGATACCTTCCACGAGCGCACCAAGCATATTGAGCTTGACTGTCACTTTATTCGACAACATGTTGTCAATGGAGTAGTTCATCTCATTCTAGTATCTTCTGAAGATCAGACAACAAATATCTTTACCAAATCTCTTCTTCCAGGCCGTTTCCGATTACTCTTGGACAAACTCAAGTTGGTCTCTATTGTCCTATCTTGAGTTTGAGGGGGGATGTTGAGATATTTTAGATATTCAGATTTAGTAGATTTATATGTAAATTTGATCTTATTCATAGATTAGATTACTTAGATTTGAGTCTATCGGGTCTATTTTGTATGGCCTATATATAGGCTTCTTATTTTGACGATAATATGATAATCTCATTATTTCCCCCAAACTTTCTAACAATTTTGTTCAATTAATTCAATATCGTTTCCGAACCAATATAAAATTATGTGTATTATCTTAAAGATTATCGTGGGGGAAAAAAGATATTGAATTATGCAAAATGCTTATTAATTGATGTTTTGTAACACCACTCCCACTCCCTTTCCCCTATTGATAAAAGGAAATGTAATTAAAATTTAATATATTATAAGATAACTATGAGAGGCTTCTATAATTACCGATTGTCTTGGTCTTGTAATCTATTTGTTTGTTTTAGTCTTGGTATGACTCAACTAAGTGATAAGAATTGAAATATCTGACAAGTCCATCTAGCGTCTTCAACAATATAATTGAGTCTATAGCATGTTTGGCTAAAAGTCGAGACAACTAATCGAAACTTTTGTGTTTGGCTTAATAGTCGTGGAGCCAAAGTTATTTAACCGGGGGTTCAAGAATTTAACTGAGTTCGAAATTAAAGCAAATATTTTTATTATTTTAAACGAAATTGATAGTAAATAAAAACTATAACATATTCAAATCAATTCTGAATATCAAATTGGTAAGAGTTGCTCGAATCAAGCCGCACAGACGGTCCATATAATCAAATAAGATATCGTTGCTTAGTTGTTGACTAATGGAAAGGGATAGATCCCTAGGACATGCAAATTCTGAGTTTGGACATTTGTCATTCCTTCGTCTTGAATACAATTTTGTTATCCCAATAAGAATACTCAATTGAAAGATAATAGCAAAAAATCCAAAACAAATGTGAGAAGACACAGTTAAGAAATGAGATTGATGCCGGCTATCACAAATTATTATTATCATTTTGAGCAAAATTCGACTAAGAACGAATTAAATTGATAGAAAACTTGAGCTCAAGACTTCGAAACCAAATCATTCGCCTTGCCTGATTGTATATAATTATTTTTCAGCCACGAAGTTAAATATAATCAATTAATATAGAGTAAAAAAGAATAATGATATGATACGGATGAAAAGGTACTAAAAAAAATTTCAATTTCGTACTACAATAATTTACAATATGATTCAGCATGTTGCTTGTATTTTATCATTTTGGTTAGGATTTTGGGTTCGAAATGTATTCTCGTGATTAGTTAGAGTTTGTTTCATTGTAATATGAAATTGATTTAAAAAAAAATATTAATATTAATTTTTGTTAAAATAGTATTTTGATATAATATTATAAGGAAACAAATAATATATTCTTATTAGAAACAATGTGAAATAAATAGTATTGATTTAAATTTAAAATGGTTAAAAAAAAAAAAAAACCCCTTAAATTAAGCAAACAAATGTTTTATGCACAAAATTGTTTTTTCATAACACCACCCACTCCCTTTCCCCTACCCCTCAATTATTGTCTTCAAGCCCCAGTAATACACACATATATCACTCGCAAAACGCCTCTTAAACATTAATGGAAATCAAAATTTCTTTTTGAAGGAAATATCTGCGAGGGATTTACATCTCTAGCAAAGTTACAGAAGGATTTTTATTCACTCAAAATATAATTAGTAAATTGAAAAGTTTGCCAGAGATAAAATTCCTCGTAAAATTTCCTTCGCAAAACGTTTTTTAAGTTTACAACCCATCTCACCAATTTTTTTGCAAAATCCGTCGCTACTTTGCATTTTTTTTTTTTGGTAGTGATCATATATATGATTAAGTTATGTATTATATTTATTTTCAAAATCATGTAACCCATGAATATATTCTATAAGAAAATGCTAAAATATATGCAATAGCATCTAGTAAAGTAGTTACTATCAATTCATTTTGCCTAAAGGGCGTTCACATAGGATTTTTTGTTGTCTTTTTAACAACATTTGCACAACCACAACATTGTTGTGCTTGCCACTGGGTGGCACAATAGAGTCGATTTCATCCATAGGTTTTTTCTCTCTTTAGGTCCTTATATCCATATCTATTGCGGCTACACTTAACCTTTACATTGTTGATGATATTAAATGCACTTAGTATCCGGTTCTACGCACTACACTACGACGATATACTGAAATTAGTTTTATTGAAGTACCTCTCCATCGCATATGATGTGGAGAACTCCCAACTCTATATCCAAACTTCAAAAGCCTCAACTTTTGATCTTGCATCGACATGTATAATTAAATCCTTGGAGAGTATATCTTCTTAATGTTGTTTGACGTGAGTACTCGCAACTGAAACACGAGACTTCTTGCAAGAATTAAATTACATTTTGTGCAGTAAGAGATGACCTTCAGAACTTGTTTGGCACACATGATTTGCTTAATTTGACTTACTTTATTGGGTCTAGTTTGCAGGCTATTAGGTTCGATTGGGAGTTTACTGAAAATGAAAAATAACGGGATTCTCACATTTAAAAAAAAAAACAAATTACATTAAACAAGCTATTTAAATAAAAAAATATCAATAATAAATATTATATTCAACATCTATTTATCTAATAGGTTACGCAAATAGACAATTCTGTAAATAAAATTTAAAGAATTTAATCTTATTTATTTCTATATATATTATCAATAAGTTAAAAAGAAAAGTGACTTTGATATTAAAAATATCATCATAAAGCTCCATTGCGAAAGAAAAAAGTAAAAGGTTATTAAATAATGCAAAATAAAGCAGACAAATTCAAAAAAGTTACATATGCATTATTGAATTTTTGTAAAAGCACTTCCTATTTTTAGTGTCTCAACTCTATGCTCAAAACACATATTTTGGATGTTTAGATTGTGCTTTATTTGAAAATTAAAATTTACTATTTTTTTTGTCATGTAAAAATATGTTCATGCTTTTGTAAAAATATCAATAATATTTTAGATATTACATCGATGATTTAAATTTAATTTTTTTTATTGTTTGATTAAAAAAATATAATAAAAAAAATCCTTGGATGTTTTTAACATGTTTTTTTTTTTTAAAATAATTGAACAATATAATACTTATATGAAACAATTTGAGATGAAACAATTTAGGTGATTACTTAATATTGTATAGTTAATTTTATGTTTTATGTTAAGTTTATATCATGTGTCTTATTTTATGTAATTCATATAATTCCTTAAAATTATTTATTATTTATAATACTGGTTAATGAGTATTATCTATTTTAAATTTACTGGGAAGTGATTTATTGAACAAAACATATTCGAACACTTTAAAAGGCCAACTCCCGAAGCGTGGGGGGTTCACAGTTATAACTACGTTTCAACAACGAAAAACAATGCAGAACATAAAACAACATTAAGACAAGGTGTTTGTTGACCCGGTTCGATTATCAACCAATCTACATCCGGGGAATTCCAATCCAGGAGACATTCTACTAATTAGTGCTGATTAAAGAGTATAAACAATCACAACTCCTTCAACTCAAACTTTTATCATGGTCTACCTTGGAAAATACCTCCACAGGTTCACGTTGTCACAAACGCGTACTGACAACGACCATATAGCGGAGCCGCTCAGAGTTTGATCATTCTCTCCGATTGGAACTCCGTTAATTCCAATCACGTCGACCTCTCCGGTGAATTTTTCTGTCAAAAACTCATTTAAAACTAAGGAGAATCGATATAGATAGAGCGTTAGAACTTCACTCCATATTCTTCTTTCTAAAGTATGATCTCCAAATCATTCACATTCCTAGAATAAAAGATTCAACATTAATTTCCCTTTGCACCGAAACGAAAAGAGTGAGTTTTATGTTTTGATTTTTCCTCTTGTCTTTTGAAAAGTTTTTACTGTATAAATTAAGACACCATTAATTCATATGCCAAAATAACTTAGGGGAATTTCCATTCACAATTGACTTAATAATTTATTTCAATTTGGCTGTAAAATGTGTTCTATGCTGCATTTAGTTTTCTTTTATCCTATGCCTCTTCCGTGTGTATATAGATCATATTCAATATGTAAATAAAAAGACTACTCAATTAAATATTAAAAGTTTGGGATGAAAAATAATTATTATATAATTTAATGAATTAATATATAAATTAATCATATAAGATACAAAAACATATATATGTTATGTCAAACAAAATAATACAAACTCAAAATAAAATAAAAAATAAATGCAAATAATTAAAATGATAATAAATAAATAAAAATATTGCATAAATTCACCTTAAAATGTCCGTTGTACGAACTTTCTACTTAGCAATATAGAGCACTTAAGGCAAAAGGCGTAAACTTGTTGTACCCAAAATTTTGCTTTAGCCGACCAGTGTGTGTTAGGCCTGTCGTAAAAGTGAAACAAGGAATTCTTCGACTGATTTAAGAAAATCTTTCGACTAATTTCACATAACATGGCATATGAACGAAAAATAAAGTAAAACAAGACAAGAAAAATAAGAAAAGGTCTTGGGTTTATTTTCCAAATTTCTCCAAAGTCGTGGCCTTTCTTTTTTGTTTATTTGGGCTTAGCCTTCCATCAAACCAATCTTCCTTCATCAGCTTGATTTCTTGGAAATCATATCAGATTATATGACATGAAATTGACTTGACACAACCATTATAAATGATATGGAAAAGAGAGAGTCAAAAGTTACTATTTTTGGTATTGTAAGTATGAGACTTTTTCTTCCTTCCTCTTTGACCATCGATTTTAATGCAAGCACAAGAGACAAGGCTTTTTGTCTTTGATTACATTCTAAGTATTGAGATAAACAATTTATCTTATGTTGGAGCTTTTCAAAGGCCAATATATTAGACCTTAAACCGAACATCATGAGCATAGTTGAAGACATGCAGACAACAAATTGATTGTCTGATATATCTACAGATCCAAAAGGGGTAGAGTGTCCCTTTTGTTTTCTTCATCTCTTTTTTTACTTTCCAAATCAATGCTCGCATATTTTTCCTTATTCGTTTTGTCAATGAAACAATCACCAAATGAGAACATATATAAACTTTGTTTATTGTTTCACTATATTTTATTTAATTGTAGTTTGAAATTAATTTTAAACAAGATATTAATTTGAATTTTTATTTAAATATTATATTATTGAAAAATATGCCAAATAAATAGTAGTTACAACCGAACACACTTTTTAATATCGATTTGGTTTGTTTTCTTTATGAGTTACATTGTTTGGACTGTCAACTATTCTTTTTTAAAACAACACATATAACTATTATTTCATTTTAAAAAATATTGTATATCCTAATAAAAAAAATGGAATATTAGGAGGAAGGATTTATATATATATATATATATTTATTTATGTATATGTGTGTACATGCAAGTGGGAGATGGAAGGATAAGTTTTAAATATGTTTGCATATTAAATGTGCTTCTTGTGATTTTTTACTATTTATATTCAACGTTTTTAATATATATATATATATATATATATATTACAAGAAAAAACAAATAAATATATTTTCTTTTTAAAAGCAAGGGGCACGGTTTTTATATATGATTAACTTATCAAATAAGGTCTCATAGCCCCAATGACTAACATGAGCAGCTCATTTATTAACATATTGTAAATTTATATAATATAGTTCCAAAATAAATGATAATATTTCTATTTTAACATGTTATATTATTTTGATATCTTTTTATCCTTGATGAAATTTACTAATTTAAAATATAAATTAATTTAATTAACATTATAATATATGAAATGATACACTGTTCATTCAAATTTTTTTTATTTTTACATCTTCTAAATAAATAGATATTTTTATTTATATGTAAATCTATTTATTTTTTATAAAATTAGTTAATGTTAATTATAATAAATAATTTATTTATTTATTTATTATTATATAAATTTTAAAATATTTAAATATGTATTCTAAAAATTTTGATGATATATGTTAATTTTTATTTTAAAACTATCAACCATTCTATTCAGGTAACAAATAATATAATAATATCATCACTTACTATTATTAACTGACTAAAAGCTTCATTATCTTAAATCGAATGAGTTATTTATTTTTTAACAGTTCGAACTTGTAAGTGAGCCAATAATTCTTCGTCCGACAATCATTCTTCATCCGATAAATCACATAGAATATTTTGGACTCACCTCTAACTAATTATAAAGGTTAAAAATGAATAATTACTGTAAAATTTTAAAAGTGAAATACTATGCTATGTTATGTCACTTTCCGAGAAACAGAGACATGCCTCAGCCCCACCACTGATTTGATCTTCTCCTTTACATTAAATTTTTAATGAATGATTGGAAGTGGTAATTAATAAGGATGATGATTAGTGTAGATCTGTGGTACGGCGGTGAGGAGTATCACGAGCACAGAGAGAGGGAGAGAGAGAGGATTCAGACATGGCTTGTGCTGCTCTTCGATCTGCCATGCATACATGTACACTGAGGAGCTTTCGAATTTCATCCCAATATATCCAACCGTTGTCCTTTCGGAAAAAGAATCCATCATTGGCGAGCTTATTTCCATAAAAAATCTTCTCAGAGATTACAATGAAATGCGGGGCAGGAAGCTGAGCGTGGATCCTTGTTGGAACAGCAAATCGAAGACTTAGCAGAAGAATTTGCAGATCTGATGGAAGATGAAGATGAAGTTAAAAATAATCAATCCCAAGACACTACTGATGAATCTTCTGCGACAACTCATTTCCTTGCTCGATCAGAAAGTTGTCATCGGAGGTACACACAATGAAAGGAGAGAAGGTAACAGACAATCCTCGTGGTATTGTTGTTTCATCGACAATGGCTTGTCGTGTGAGTGTGAGCCTGTGGGGTTGGAGGAGGAGGAGATAAAGCAACTCTTGGATTGGGTCGTTGGAGGTCTTGAAGAGCTCCAGACAATGGCGGTTGTTGGGATGGCTGGTATGTTGAAAAATTTTTATATCGCGAGAATATCAAATAATTACCGAAAGATAAAATTCGATAGCAAAATAATTTATCAAACTAAATTCGATAATCAATAATAATTTATCGAAATAAATTCGATAATCGTGACAATTTTATCCAAAATAAATTCGATAATCATGACAATTTTATCAAAATAAATTCGATAATCTCAATGATCAATAATAATTTATCGAAATAAATTCGATAATCATGTCGAGTCGAGGTAGAACCTCTCTCTGTCAAAACGAATACGCCCCAGTAGTGCCTCCGGTTCATGGTGTAATGTTCCTCAAGATAAAACGATGTTCGTATTCGAATTTGGTGGCTCCCCAATATTTCGAAGCTCCGACGAACTAAAATAATGTGAACTATTAGCTAAGTCGGGAGGTTTAAACAAGAGAGTTTCCGAAGCTCGCCGGAAAACTCACCGGAAATGGTTTCTGGAGAGGAGAGGGAGAGAACTGGAGTCTCTTCTTGGTTTGGTGTTTCAAATGGAGTGGTGGAGAGGGCCTTTTATAAGAACCTCCACCTTTGAGGTTTAAATGCCGAGCCGAAAATGTTGGCTCTTAATTCTGGCAACGTCCGGTCATAAATACCAAATTTAATTTCGGTCATAAATTATTATTTGAATGTTTAAATTTCAAATAATAATTTATTATACATTCATATAATTATAATTTTTGGATCCAAACAGGTGGTACGCGCGCCTGTTGCTTACTGGCATTTATATGCTTAATCACACTATTAATAACCACTGTACTACCCACATGCATTTCAACTCACATAATAATCGGTTTCGAAAATTATGAATTTCATTTAAAATTAAATTTCATCGATTAATTTATTAATCGATTTTCCAACATGGTATTGGTAAGACTACTTTGGCCGAACAAGTTTACAACCATCCATTATTCAATCCATTTTCGACACTAAAAATATGGTTCTTGTCGGTCCCAATTTTGAGGAGAAAGAATTTTTACAACTTCTTGTCGACCATATAGAAGGCGAGGGTAAGCGCAAAAAGTTTACCAATATGCACAAACTAGACATGCATCTTCAAGAACTTCTTGAAACGCGGAGGTATCTACTTGTGTTAGATGATGTGTGGAGAATCAAGTTTTGAATACTTTCCAATGGGATGTAAGAGAAGTTGAATAATCTTTACTACTAGGTTTTTAAGTGTGAGGAGTTATGTGCACATTCAAGAAAAATGGTTCTTGGACGAAGATGAGAGTTGGAAACTATTAAAAACTGTAGCTTCCAAGTTGAGGAAATCGGGAAGAAGGTTGCCAAGGACTTCCTCTAGCTATTGTTTCCATTGGCTGTCTTTTGCGCCACACTGAGAAGACGGTGGAATATTGGAAGAAATTTTCGGAGGATGACAATCCTCTAGGTATTGGGGTCGATGACAACTTACACATCTCAAGGTCGCTCCTTGTGAGCTACCATATGCTAGCTCGACGTCTAATTAAAGCCGTGTTTTCTCTATGTTGGACTGTTCCCACGGAGTTATGTGATTTTTGTCTCTCAATGATTAGATTATGGGAAGTGGAAAGATTCACAGCCACTAGTGGTGAGGTGAATATGTTGGTTGGGAGTTGAATGAACTTATTATCTTAACAAGTGTTGTTTTGGTTCACATAAGGAGCTCCACACCCTTCAAAACCAAAATGTGTAGAGTTCATTATGTCTTTCGAAACTTATGTATTAAGATAGCTAAGAAGGAGAATTTTTGCCATGTCTTAAATAAATACACATATGGTTTTCCTCGGGCGGGAAACCATCAGTTGCGGCTATATATGCAGCCACAACAATGTTATGCTCGGGTGAGCGCGATTTCCTCCATACCGTCTCTTCTCTGTTTAGGTCCGTATCATCCATATCCCATGCGGATACACTTAAGTTTACATTGTTGAAGATATTGAATATACTTGATATCCGCTTCTGTGGGTTTAAAATTTTGTTTGATGTATTCGGAGATCCGCAAAATATTCTGACAAACTACTGGTGCATGTGTGGCTGCTAAATTGTCCACATTGGCTGCTAATATGAAATGTTCTTCCACATATTTTCTGAGTTGGAAAAAGTCTTTTTAGAGATAAAAAGACAATTGAAATCCTCTTTGTTTCATTGACAAAAGGCACAAGGAAAAATATGCAAGCATTGATTTGGAAAGTAAAAAAAGAGATGAAGAAAAAAGAAGGGACACTCTACCCCTTTTGGATCCGCAGACATATCAGACAACCAATCTGTTGTCTGCATGTCTTTAACTTTACTCATGATGCTCGGTTCAAGGCCTGATATACTAGCCTTTGAAAAGCTCAAACATGAGATAAATTTTTTATCTCAATGCTTGAATGTAACCAAAGACAAAAAGCCTTGTCCCTTCGTGCTTGCATCAAAATGGATGGTCAAAGAGAAAGGAAGAAAAAGTCTCATACTCATAATACAAAAAATGGTAACTTTTAACTCTCTCTTTTCTATGTCATTTATAAGGGCTGTCTCAAGTCAATTTCGTGCCATATGGTCTGATATGTGACATGATATGTGTGTTGGCATATTTGACCATTTGGTGTCCTTGTGTTGTCGATTTTTGATTGGAAGAAATGGGTTTGTGTATGTGTATATATACACTTTCCATGGAATTGTGGAAATGATTCTTTCACAACTTTTTGAGAGAAAATTCTGAGATATTTCGAGTGCTTAGTGTATAGTGAGAGCTTGAAGAGTTCTACTATTTTTTATATCAAAAGAAAAGCCCAAATCCCATGGAGTAATAGTTAAGTTTCACTTTTAGTTGGGGGGGAGTGTTCTCTTTTATTTTGAGGGATTTTTATGGGAGGTTAGACCATGATTTGAGTAGAAAAATCTGGGAAGATTTTTATCTATTACATTGGGTCTGAACCTTGTCGAAGTTGCTGGAGGTTTGAAGCCAAAATTACATCCTGAAGGAATCATAGCAGTTTGCTGTGTCGAAAAACTGCCGAGTGTCGTTTGGTTCAAAGGGGGTTCCAAGGAGAGTCGAATGAGGAGGAGGTGAAACACTGCCTACAATAACGTCCTATATCAGAGCACAACCAATAGAGGTCAAGGCCTTGCATGCTTACCTTTGCGAAGGAAGATGCACTTGTATGTGGTAGGAAAACCAAAACATTTAAGTTGGGTTTGTAGTTTTTGATTTGTGGAGCGTGTGTGAGGAGTTTTTGTATCTTGTTCCTGCCTTACTCATTGTGGAATTGCCACGGTTTGGTACCCGCCAGACGTAGGCCGGTTGAGGGCTGAACAGGGTCAACAAACTTCGATGTGTTGTTTGTTTTGATTCACTCTGCATTGTACTTCTTGTTACTTGTTCGTTGTTTGAATTTCAAGCAGACAACATCACTTTAAGCACAACAAATATTTTCAGTTTTCATTTGATTCCGCTACATCGCTCAAGAGTGATGAGGATTGAAGTTTAAGGTGTAGAAATACATCTTGTGGGACCATCAATTGGCATTAGAGCCAACTCTTCAAAAGACTAACGAAGAGAGATCCACTCAAGGATGTTAAAGGACGGAAGCTCGACGTCGAGACCACCACTGCCCAATGCATCAAACTACATTTATTGGAAGATGAAAATGAAGGTGTTCATTACGTCAACCAGTGATGAAGCTTAGGATTCAATTAAGTTTAATGGACACCGCCTATGAAGCTAGTTGAGGCTATTGAAACTCCCGATGAATATGCACCGGCTCAGTTTGTTCCAAAGCCAAAAACTGAATACACAACTAAGGAAAAAGAAATGGCAATGCCAACTCCAGAGCTTTGAACGCCATTTTCAATTGAGTGGACGAATTTCTTTTCAGAATCATCTCAACATGCACAATTGCGCAAGCTGCTTGGGATGCTTTGTTGAAGACTTTTTTGTAGCCTCGGTGCTTCCAATAAAAATACTTTAACTCCACAATTGCCGCGTAGCAAGTGGTGCCGAGGTCGATCCACGGGGACTGTCAAGTTTAATTCCTATTTTGTCACAATTTCAAATATTGGGGGGATAGATTAGCAATTCACTTATATAATTAAAATAAGCGATAAAATTTAGATTACAAAGAGATTAAACTTCTAGCCCAATGAGTGAACATGAAACCGGATTAAAGATTCGATCATCGATTTTAAATAATCTTGTTATTCAATTGATAAATTGGTTATAGGCATTATATACGATCATCACACCCAATTTTTTCCTTACTTTATTGGCGGAAATGGTACAATCGATTAACCGCATCTCTAATCAAAGAAATAATCTAGGTACGACTATAAATTAATTTCTTCAATTGAAAATAGCCTGAGAAAAACCCAATTCAAATATTCAATCAATTACGAAAATATTAAATTATTTGATAGTGCAATTCCTAGGCTAAGCTTGTCAACCTATTTACCAGTTTATTAAATAAGTGCACAATAACGGATGCAAATATTCAATTAGCACACAATTGTTAAACCAATCTAAAATCCGGTTGCGACAAAAGATTAAATAAAACAATTGTAAGCATGAATCACAGAAATTACACAAATATCAATTTAATAAACAAGATTCAATTTAAATCAAAACATAATCTTACAAATCCAAATCCGAAATCTAAATTCAACATTGGACTAGAATAAAGAAAACTAGCTACTCATGCTCAAAATAAAAGAAAGCAATAACATAAAGATAATGATGATCTTCCGGTGGCTAATTCTTTTCTAATGTCTCGCCTAATTCTTCAAGCTATAAAATGTGAGTATAAGTTGCGATATCTCATCCCATGCCTTGACCCCCTTTTCATAGATGATCGGGTATTTAATTGCTCATGTAATTGCTCCCTCTCAATCATGATGCCAATAGTTATGCTTTGATTCCCGTAATCCATATTTTTCCTTAACATGAGAGCGTAATTCAAGTTCTTCCATAATTCTTTGATAAAAAAACATTGCATGAGCGTGAATTACTCAATTATTTTGCACCAATCAATAACATGCCAAAATGAGTAGAAATCTATCCATAACATTAATTATATTTTTATAATATATCTATATAAATATAGGACAATATATTCATTATCAATTCCCCCACACCCTAACCATGCTTGCCCTCAAGCATAAACCAAACAAGCACACGTAAGAACTTGATGCAATCATAATCTCCACAAAAAATTTCACATTATTACCCCAATGAAACTCAAAACACCCCGAGCGCAACATAACCTCACTAGGAATAAAGTGTATATACTCGGCACTCAAATATATATGGATTAACAAGTCACTTGTGTTGCATCGTAAAAATGATTATCCCATAGGCTTGCATATTGATCACATATCTTAATTCTTCGAAATCTAATGTAAAAAATCAAAGGGTCTTTTAATAAGGTTGTAACGGGGCTTTAGGTTGGGGTAGGATATAGGATATTATTCGGCTAAATAAGTCAAAAAGAAAATATTCCAAACTCATTTTGTAATATATAGATTCCATGTATCCCAAAGTAGACAATTATATGTAAAACTTCTCATCCCTCACTTATTCCTTCATTAACATGCATACTCAAGGGTTTATTCTTGCAAACTACGTAAGAAGAATGCTCACCAAGATAACCCCTAGTACACTCAACCCAACCGACAAATTAACACCAAAATGTTCATTCCTGCTATAATGCAATGAAAATTTATGCCATATATATATATAAATTTTTCTCAATCCTTTCTCAATCCTTTTACTTTTTTTTTTCAAAAGCACTAAACAACAATAAATAGATGCAACTTCCTATTTCCCTTGGAGATTTTAAAATAATATAAGCTCGAAACATTTTCCTTTGATTATAGGTTCAAATAAATTTTAGCTTTAGAAAGAAAGGTTATAAGTTAATATGCGGCTCATTTAACAATAAAATAGGGGTATTCAAGCTCAAAGGTGCTCACTAAGTGATTAATTTTTTTAAGCAGGAAATATATTAGGCCAAATGGTTCATCCTAATGCCCTTATCATATTAATTGCATAGACTCCTTGGAAATTAAATTCGACATGCATCGCAACACAACTTCTAGAAAACCAAGTCTAGAGCAATAATCACACACAAGAATAAATATATAGTATTTAAGATAAATGCTCTATTAGGCTCAAATCTCGCATAGGGTAAAACATATCATGCTCGGCATATTTATCGTCTACTTCATCGGCAAGTCATCTAATAAAAACATGTCATGTTGAAAAGAAATACACATAAGTCTTTAGCACACAAGTAAATCATACAATCGGGCAAACAATGGATATTTCACTCCCCCACACCCACTACACACATTCTCCTCAATGTAAATGCATCTTTAAAAAGAAAAATAGCAAAGGACTGTAGGACTTTCCTGAACCGAGTGGGAGTGGTGCGCAAGATCTTTAAAAACTCTAATAAATTAATCTGGTATGGACATGCTACAAGGCTGGCATAGGCATGCCTAAAGTCGCGCTACCTGCTGAAATGTTATTCTTAAGTACTAAAATTGTAGTCTCAAACATGCTGAGATCACTATCATCTACAAAGAGCAAAGACAAGCCAATTAACACACTAAACACACAAAAAGCAAAGAAAAAGAAAGCACAAAACAATTTGGGTTGCCTCCCAATAGCACCTTTCTTTAATGTCTTTGGCTAGACATTATTTATTGAGAATTTATGACGAAGGTCCTCAAGATCCATTCGAAAAAAATTCTTCTCCATCTTTGCATGGGTGATAGCTAGAAATCGTATGCATTAAATGTTCATATTATATGCGATAATTGATTGATTTTGATTGGATTCTACCTAATTTATATGCGTGTTTTTATTTGTTGTATACAGAGGGCAAATATCAAATTTGCCGTAATTGGTAGAAAAGTAAAGAAAAATTCAGATTTGCACAACCTAGTTAGTCATGGTCATGACTAACTACATCCTCTTGCATGGAAATTTGATTAAAGGCCCAAAAGCCCAGCTACAAAATAATTAGGGCAAAAATTAAATAAAAGGAGGGGAATCACACGTAGACAAGAGGGGAGAACGGCTAGAGCAGATACGCACAGGAGCAGGAGACTGACAGATTCATAGATCGCGCAGGAGCAAATCGACAGAGAAGGTTTCCCCCTCCCACTATGATTTTATTTTTCTCTTTGTTCTTTGTTATTTGATTATGGAGTAGATACTTTTCTAGTTTGAGGGGTGATAATGTTTTGGTTCTTTTGTTTTGGAGATTCTTGATTTTCTTCATAAAAGTTCTTTATGATTATCAATATTTGTCTAATTCTGAGAATAACGTTTGTGATTGTTAGATTGATTGAATATTTTGGTACCGATATTTAAATTAGTCTGATAATCTAAAGTCAATTCAGGTAGGATATCCGTAATTGTATTCGCACTTGAATAGGTGACAACCGGGTTGAATAGTTTTTCCCGGGGGTTAGACAATCAAATCTAATTGTTCCTCTTAGGTAGTAATTGTTTTGAATTGGGTTTTTCTAGATTAGAATGCGGTTAGAAAATATTCTTATGGGTGCACCTAGGTTTATTTGCTTAATTAGGGGTAGTTAACGGTTGTACCTTAATTACCTACACTGTAAGAAAAAATTGGTTGTCAGAACTTGTTGATAACTATAACCAATTTATTGATACTTTAATGAGAATTAACTTTATTGAATTAATGATAAAACACAAGTGCCATAACTGCATCATCCCTTGAGCCAGACATCCCCTTGATAGTCAGTTCCCCCTTAATTTAATTGCTTTGTTATTTTATTTTCATTAGATAATAAAAGAAAATTCCCCCTTTATTTACTGCATTAGAACACGAAAGAGTGAATTACACCATCCCTGTGGAGACGATCCCTTCCCCTGTATTACATTAAATTGTGATCAAGGATTAGGTGAAATATTTGATTAACCGCGCGACAGGTCAATTTTTGGTCATTCCATACGTAATACTTTGCATCGCTCTTCAACTTGTTCCTCTTGGCTTTTATTATTGTGGATTAAATTATCACCGATAGTATCTCACCGTCTCCTAAATGAGAATTTTTAGTGATTCGGTAGCGGCTTTAATTCCACTTTTGGTGGTTGCACAATTGAAGAAAATAAACATATATTAGTCTCGGGCAAGAATAAAGGAGTATGGCATATCTGTACGAAATCACTTATAGTGCTTCATTGTCTCTTACCTCAAAAGCATCCTGCACTTTAAAGTCAATAAAATCTAACGAGAAAACCGAGTGAGAATCTGGGGGATGTTCAATCGCATCAAAAATTTTAAATTTAACTTTTTCTCCATCAAATTCCATCATCAAATTACCATGCTTAACATTAATCTTAATATCCGCCGTACACAGGAAAGGTCTCCCTAAGAGTAGTGGTGATGGGTTGGGTGAATGTTCATCATGCATTTCTAAGACATAGAAGTCGACCAAGAAAATCAAATCATTAACTTGGACAACGACATCCTCTATAATTTCTTTGGGATATGCATGTATCCTATTAGCAAGCTGAATAACAATCTCAATTTTCTTTAGTGCTACAATATTCAAACAATTATACATTGATTTTGGCATGACAATAATTGTCGCACGTTTGACTTCTAATTGTCCTATTTTACATGGGATAGTGAACATACCAAAATCTTCGCACTTCGGTGGTATCTTTCTTTGGAGTAGTGCGGAGACATTCTCACGTGCAACGATGCATCCGTCGTCCTTCAACTTCCACTTGTTGGTGCAAAATTATTTTAAGAACTTTGCGTACTTGGGAATTTGGTGGATTGCGTCCAGCAATGGTATATTCAACTCAATTTTTCGAAATATCTTCAAAACTTCATTATCCCCTTTTGACTTTTTCGGCTTTGCCAACCTGAAACGAAAATGAGCAAGACTAGTAATTAGTGACAGTTTCATCAATTACCTCATTTTACTTTGTGTCATATTTCTCAATTTCCTTCTCGATGGTGCTTTCATCTTTGTCTTTCGAGATGATTGGTTTCGGAACTTCAACTATCTTCTCAGTCCATAAATTCATAGAACTAACATTCTTTAGGTTCCTTTTTGGTTGTGATGGCCATATTTCCATCTCTTTTTCCTTGATATGGTGAAGATCCACCGTCATTTGCTCCATGCGGGTTTCAAGACTTTGAATGCTCGCCCTTGTATTTGTTTGCAATTGGATTTTATTGGCGGCCTTAGTTTTCATCCAATGATATGATAGATTAGGTGGGTGGAGGTGGTGGCTGGAAGTTTTGTTATGGAGGTACTTGCAGTCGGAACCCTTGATGTTGCGGATTCCCATACTTGATATTCAGATGATCCTTCCACCCCGGATTATAGGTGTTTGAATAAGAGGATCATATTGTGGTTGCGTCGGTGGACCAAAACCGGCTACATTTACATCGGCATGACTTCTCTCGTGTAAGGCAGGGCATGCATTGGTGGCATGCTTCAGGTTTGTGCAAATGCCACACACTCTCACATGACATGTATTTTCTACGGCCAATTGATGAACAACTTTTGTAAGTTCGGAAATTTGTTGACAAAGAGAATTATTACCTTCCGAATAATTGACTTCTCTAGTTCCGAACTGCTGCGAATTCTTATCCTCGCAATCAACTCCCATGTGGCTTTCGGTGTTTTATCTGCCAACGCTCCTTGGCTAGCGGCGTCAATGTTGTTCTGGTCTTGCATGCCCAATCCTTCGTAGTAGTATTGGAGCAACAGTTGATCAGTAATCTGATGTTGTGAGCACCGTGCACAAAGCCTGTTGAACCTCTCCAGGTATTCATGCAATGTCTCTCCTTGTTTTCGCTTGATTTTGAAAATTTCCTTGCGCAATGTCACCGCCCGCGATGCCGGAAAATAATTTTTCAAAAAACTTCTTTTTCATGCGCATTCAGGTTGTAGCTTCCCGCCGGTAGGAAAAAAGGCCATTCCTACGCCGCATCCTTTAGTGAAAAAGGGAATGCCCGTAGTTTTACTTGCTCTTCGGTAACCATTGGTGGTTTTATGCTGGAAGAAACCACATTAAATTCCTGGAGATGTTTATGTGGTTCCTCTCCGTGCGGTATCTTCTTCCGCCATATTGGGCTCTTGCTTGATCGACTCGCTCGGTTGCAAACTCGAAGCCTTCTCAAATTCTAGTTTTCTTTTTGCTTCATTCTGCAATGTCTTCGTTAGTATCTCGATTTCCATTTTGTATATTAAATTTCCTGTGCGAGAAGAGTAGGACATAGATTATTGAAATATATAATATATAATAATAAAATTGAATGACAAAAACACAGAATAAATCAAACGGCAGTTCCCGGAAATGACGCCAAAAATTGGTAGCCTCGGTGCTTCCAATAAAAATACTCTAACACCACAATTTCCACGTAGCAAGTGGTGCTAACGTCAATTCACAGGGACTGTGAAATTTAATTCCTATTTTGTCACAATTTCAAATATTGGGGGGAGGGGATAGATTAGCAATTCACTAAGATAAGTAAAATAAGCGATAAAAATTAGATTTCAATGGGATTAAACTTCTAGCTCAAGGAGTGAACAGAAAACCGGATTAAAGATTTGATCATCGATTTTAAATAATATTGTTATTCAATTGATAAATTGGTTATAGGCATTAGATACGATCATAACGCCTAATTTTTTCTCATTTTATTGGCGGCAATGGTACGACCGATTAACCGCATTCCTAATCAAAGAAATAATCTAGGTACGACCATAAACTAATTTACTTAATTGAAAATAGCCCGAGAAAAACCCAATTCAAATATTCAATCATTGAAGAAAAGATTAAATTATTTGATCATGCAATTCGTAGGCTAAGCTTGTCAACCTATTTACCACTTTATCAAACAAATGCACAATTACGGATGCAAATGTTCAATTGGCACACAATTGCTAAACCAATCTAAAATCCGGCCACGATAAAAGATTAAATAAAACAATTGTAGGCATGAATCACAAAAATTATGCAAATATCAATTTAATAAACAAGATTAAATTTAAATCAAAACATAATCTCACAAATCTAAATCCAAAATCTAAATTCAACCTTGGACTAGAATAAAGAAAACTAGCTACTTATGTTCAAAATAAAATAAAACAATAAGATAAAGATAATGATGATCTCCCAGTGGTTAATTCTTTTCTAATGTCTCACCTAATCTTTCAAGCTATGAAATGTGAGTGTAAGTTGTGATATCTCATCCCATGCCTTGGCCCCCTTTTTATAGATGATCGGGTCTTTAATTGCTCATGTAATTGCTCCCTCTCAATCATGATGCCAACAATTATGATTTGATTCCCGTTATCCACATCTTTCCTTAGCATGAGAGCGTAATTCAAGTTCTTCCATACTTCTTTGATAAAAAACATGGCATGAGCGTGAATTACTCCATTCATTTGCACCAATCAATAACATGCCAAAATGAGTAGAAATCTATCCATAACATTAATTATATTTTATAATTTATCTATATAAATATAGGACAATATATACATTATCACTTTTGAAGGGTCTGATAACGTGCGAGCCACAAAGCTGCAAATGGTGGAAAGTCAGTTCGATAGCCTAAAGATGAAGGAAGATGAGACTATCTTTGGCTATAACAATTGGTTCAAGGATGTCGTCAACCAGACACACATGCTCGGTTTGGTTTATGAAGAAAGAAAACTCGTTAATAAGATGCTAAGGACAATCAAAAAAAGGTTTTTACCGAAGGTAGCCGCTCTCGAAGAGATGGAGAAATCAAAACAATGTCACTTGATAATTTGATTGGAATTCTCCAAAACTATGAGCTGAACCATTTGAAGATAAAACCAAGCAAAGGGGGTTGCTCTTACTTTTGAGGATATTGGCGCTGATAAAGTGGATGAGTATGATGTTTCATTCCTTTCCAAGCAAATTTAAAAAATACTACAACAACAAAGGGCAAGACAATTGAAACATAAAACTGGGTAGATTAATAATCAGCAAAAGATCCGAACAACCAACAGATGACCGCCGCAGAATGAACAGAAGCAAAACATTCAGAGAAAAACTGTTGCTTTCAAACCAGAGTAGAAAAGAAAGTTTCCAATCCCCCAAAGGTCAAACATATTAGATGAATTTGATATGCTATGGTTGCAATGGATTTGGGCATTTGATGTCTGAATGTCCAACGACGATAAAGAATGAAAGCAAAGCTATGAGCATAACTCCAAATGATGAAGAAGATGATAATGAATTTGAATCACAAGCCACCAGTGGTGATGAGGAGAAAGTTGTATCTTTCACCTTTAAAGGCAATGAAGAAATCAAATCTGAGGTTGATTCCGATACTCTTCTTGAGATGGACTGCGATGAAATTGTTGAGAAAGACAAAGAAATAGTGAAAAAGCATAAAATTTTGATCTCTATTAATGAAAGACTGAAGGATCGTGCTAATGAACTGAATGCATGGAACAACGCTCTCATTGATGAAAATCATAACTTGAGGAGTTAATGTGATAGACTTGTCGATGAAAATGCAATGTTGAATCACAAGATCAGAGATGCCATCGAAAAGACCGTTGCTTTGGAAGTGTCAAATGCAAACCTTCTTGAAGAAAATATCCGCATGAGGAAAGGAAAAGAGAAGCTCGATGAGGTTCTTTCCATCATAAAACCATTCAGAGATTGTCATGGGCTTGGATACAAACATGGTACTGGAAGAAATCAAACTATTTTTGTGAAATGTGGCTTACTGGAATAACTAACCAATACAACACCGCAAAAGATTCCCAACATGCAAAGATGAAGAAATATAATGGAGGAGGTAGTTGAGAACACGTTCAGACAGCCTGTGAACTGCATATGCTGTGGAATCATTGCACACGAGGTTGATTGGTGTGAACGAGTTATTCATGATTTATTCAGAGGAAAAAAGATTTCTTGGCCTTCGGAGAAGATGAAAAAAAGGATAAATAGCATACTTGAATGGAGGCCCAAGAAGTTGACAAATGTGTGCAACGTTGCTCTATGCACGACTCATTTGGATGAACAAAAGACTTGGTATTTCTATAGTGGATGCTCGAGGCACGTGACAAATCAAAGAGATCTTAGTGGATGCTCGAGGCACGTGACAAATCAAAGAGATCTTCTCTTTGATTTCCAAGAAGCTGACTGTGGACATGTGGTTTTTGGAGATGGAGTCAAGGGAAAGATTACTGGATATGGTATTTTACAATTTGATGGACTGCCCAACTTGTTGAAAGTTATGTTGGTGAAAAATCTCAACACCAATCTTATTAGTATCAGCCAGCTCTGCGATGAAGGTCTGAAGATGAACTTACCAAAAATTCTTGCAAATTTTATGATGGAAATCGACAGATTATGGTTGGATCTCGTTCAAAGAACAATTGCTACATCTTGAAAGAAGGTGCAAAGTTGCATTAATTACCAGGAAGGAAGAGCTATCTCTTTGGCATTAGAGACCTGGGCATGTCAATGTGCGAAAACTTATTCGATTGAGCAAGAAGGGAACTGTTCAAGGATTGGCTAAATTATGAAAAGCATAAAAGCTATCTTGTGTAGACTGCTGCATAGGAAAGCAAAGCAAAAGAGTTCATAAACTGATTGAATGATGTGCTACAGACAGATGCTTGGAACTACTGCACATGGACTTGATAGGGCCAACTGAAGTCAAAAGAATTGCTGGAAAGAAGTACATCATTGTCGTTGTTGATAATTTCTCTAGATGCACTTGGGTAAACTTTTTTAAAGAAAAGAGTGGCATCTTCGAAGCATTTGAGGAGCTGTGCAACCATATTTCAAATGAAAAATAATATGCGGTAACGAGGATAATGAGCGATCATGGCAGAGAATTCGAGAATCAATTTTTTTATGCTTATTGCAGCAGGCATGGGATCTTTCACAAGTTCTCAGCTCCAAAGACAAGACAACAAAATGGTGAGATGGAGAAGAAGGATAAAACTCCAAGAGATTGGCTAGAACCATGATGCATGCCAAATCTGTCTCAAGGAACTTGTGGGTTGAAGTTGTGAATAAAAAATGTTACATCATCAACCGAATCTACTGAAGGCCACACACACATTCGACTCCATATGAGATCTCAAAAGGAAAGAAGCAAACCATTCACTACTTCCACACCTTCGGCTGCAAGTGGCACATTTTGAAGGACAGACAACCTATTAGAAAATTTGAAGCAAGGACAAAGGAATGCATCTTTATGAGCTATTCCATGAATAGAAAAGCATATCGTGTCTTCAATCTAAAAAATAGAAAAATGATGAATTCCTCAAAAGTGCAATTTGATAATGATCTAGAGGATAAATAAGACAATGATTCTGATGTTGAAGTGTTGAAAAGAAGTTTGGGTATGTGTACCAATCACTAAAAGGTCCATAATCCTTTTACTCTTCATATCATGCATTGAATTAATTTGATAAATAGTATATGCATGAGCTTTATTATTTTTTTTTTGGGGAGACAAATATGGAGAGAAAAATCAAATAAGAATTAAAAAAAATATGAAAATAAGAAAAAGGATCATTTTCCTTTGGATAAATCTCTGTAGTACTGAAATACTATGCGGATATCCAAATTGCTGATGAAAATGCTGCCATGGAGACTGAGGAATACGATGCCACTGCTTTGTTGGAAATGAGAAATTACAGCCGCTATTATTTATTTAGAACCATCCCATGTTGCTGCTGATCTTGATACTATTGTACCTGAAAGTACCCAACAATCAAGGAGTTTCATGAAATAATTAATCCCCATGGGGAAAATATGGATAATGATGGAAGAAACACCATTACTGATTATGGTATTGATGATGATGATATTCTTCTTCCTACATCCCAAGTAGAGAACCAAGATGAGCTAGTAAAAGAAAATTTATTTGATGGCCAAGAAAATGCATGTAAGAGTCAAGTAGTTCAGTCCAGTGATGAACCGGACGATGATGTCATATTATCTGTCTTGAAGGATTGAAAACAAAAATGAGGCATTGATCCAATTCCTAAAATTGCATCATTTGACCCTGGTGTGGACGACATTGAGGATTTTGAAAGTGATGTCGAGACCGTTTAAGCCTCCAGAAGTGATCGTGCATGAACTTAAAATTTTTGGCAGATATCTCTTAAGGGGGAGAATGAGGAAGGAGCTAAAGCTTCATGACGTTCTGTCTAGGGGGAGAAGCTGATGTCAAAGAGGAGATGATGAGGAAAAAGCCATTATATGGCAAAATTTTTTGGGTTTGTTTGTTGTTGGTTGTTAGAGATCCACTAACATCTTAGTTCTCTCGATGTGGGATACATCAACAAAAAAAAGGGAGATTGTTAATATGAAATTTTTTTTGATGGATCGAAGATCCGCAGAATGTTCAGACAACCAACTAGTGCATGTGTGGCCGCTAAGTCGTCCACGTTGGCTGCTAATGTGGAATGTTATTCCACATATTTTCCGAGTTGGAAAAATTCTTGTTGACAGATAAAAAGACAATTGGAATCATCTTTGTTTCATTGACAAAAGGCATAAGGAAAAATGTGCAAGCATTGATTTGGAAAGTAAAAAAAGAGATGAAGAAAAAGAAAGGGACACTCCATCCCTTTTGGATCTGCAGACATATCAGACAACCAATCTGCTGCCTGGATGTCTTCAACACTACTCATGATGCTCAGTTCAAGGCCTGATATATTGGCCTTTGAAAAGTTCCAATGTGAGATAAATTGTTTATCTCAATTCTTAAATATAATAAAAAAACAAAAATACTTGTCCCTCGCGCTTGCATCAAAATGGACGGTCAAAGAGGAAGGAAGAAAAAGTCTCATATTCACAATACAAAAAATGGTAACTTTTGACTATCTCTTTTCTATGTCATTTATAAGGGCTGTGTCAAGTCAATTTCGTGCCATATGGTCTGATATGTGACATGAGATGTGTGTTGGCATATTTGACCATTTGGTGTCCTTGCTCTATCAAGTTTTGATTAGAAGAAATGGGTTTGAGTATGTGTATATATACACTTTCCATGAAATTGTGGAAATGGGGCTTTCACAATGTTTTAAGAGAAACGTCTGAGATATTTCGAGTGGTTAGTGCAGAGTGAGAGCTTGAAAATTTCTACTTTTTTCATATCGAAAGGAAAGCCCAAATCCCATGGTGTAATAGTTGAGTTTTACTTCTAGTTGAGAGGGACTGTTCTCTTTTATTTTGAGGGGTATTTGTGGAAGGTTAGACCATGTTTTGAGTAGAAAATTCTATGAGGAATTTTATCTATTACATTGGGTCTGAACCCTATAGAAGGTCCCGAAGATTTGAAGCCAAAAAATCACATCTCCTGAAGGAATCACAGCAATCTGCTATGTTGACAAACTGCCAAGTGTTTTTTTGGTTCAAAGGGGATTCTAAGGAGAGTCGAAGGAGGAGGAGGTGACAAGCTGCCTACAACAACATCCCATTTCAGAGCACAACAAACGGAGGTCAAGGCCTTGCTGCTTTTCTTTGCGAAGGAAGATGCACTTGTATGTGGTAGAGAAACGAATACATTTAAGTTGGGTTTTTGGCTGTTGATTTGTGGAGTGTGTGTGAGGATTTTTTGTATCTTGTTCCTGTCTTACTCAAACTGGAATTGCCCTGGGTTGGTACCCCCAAGATATAGGTCGGTTGAGAGCCAAATTGGGTCAATAAACTTCCGTCAACTGTTTGTTTCGATTCACTCTACACTGCACTTCTTGTTGCTTGTTCGTTGTTCGAATCTCAAGCAGACAACATCACTCTGAACATAACAAATCTTTTTAGTTTGCATTCTATTCCGCTGCATCATTCAAGGGTGATCAGGATTGGAGTTTAAAGTATAGAAATAAATCTTATAGGACTGTCAGCTTCTACACATTCCCCTACCAAATACTAAATTTAGTTCAGTTGAAGTACATCGCCATCACATATGACGAATAACTCCCAAACACCATATCAAAACTTCAAAAGTTTCAAGTTTTTATCGTGGATCGACATGTAAGTATAAAATCCTTGGAGAGCGTTTCTTATCTACCTGTGGAGATTTGGAATTTGAAGCAGCTCCAACATTTGTAGTGCACGGGATTTGACCTGCTGGATCCTTGTACTGATCGAACCTTTCTACCTGACCTCAAAATATTGTTGAGTGTGAGTGCTCGCAACTGTATAAGGGGAGTTCTTTCAAGATTGTTGAAGCCAGAGAAGTTAGGAATCCATATTGTGCTAGGACAGAATGAACATGAAAAATTCCAAAGGCTACAAATTGCGCAAGATTCCTATTGATTTTACGAACATCCAAAGGCTTGAGAAGATAGCGGTGGAAGATTTCCGTCCATCATTCGCCACATTGGCTAAACAAATATAGGAAATTCACCAAAAGAAATTCTCACAAGAGAATCTCCAATCACATCCATTCCTCATGAGCAGACACAAAGAATGGTTGAGACAGTCCTAGCTCACTTCATAAGGTAATCAATCAATCTTTTATATACCTCTCACTCTCGACTACTATTTGTTTGTATCACCATTATCTTCATTTTCATCATAATCATCCAGGACAAGTAAGTATTTGTGTGAGTGTGCTTTTAATTTTGAAAGTGATCATTTTCAATTTATCAATATAAGAACCTCAATAATCTGTGTTTTTATTTGATGAGGTGGTATATTAGATGCATTTACTCATATTTAGCAGAAAAACTGGTAGATCTGATGAACCTTTCTAACCATCAATTGAAGATGAAGATGTTATCAATCAAGGTCTCAAGACACTCTACCCAAAATGGATCAATATGCTATGAGAATTCAGTTGCTTCTGAATAATGATCATTAAAATTATAAGAAACAATGAAGTTATATATCTCTCTTTTTATATAATTAAAGTGTAAGAAAATGAGTTGAAATAATTGAATTTTAGATTAGTTTAGAGGCAATTCGTTAAGGGGAAAAAAGAGGAAAAGAAACATAGGAATTAAGTATATAGAATGAATTTGTTTGGTTTTGGTTTGAGACATGTGTGTAATAAGTTATTGTATTGCAAAGTATATTTAATTGATTTTAGTAGAATTCTACCAAATTTGAGTATAATTATCATTTTTTTTTTTGGGTTTTCCGTAGCAGCTCTTTGAGTGTGCTATGGGTAAACCTCTGATCACACTTAATAATTTGCAAACTAGGCTTGGACAGATTCAAAGAAGAATTGCGTACAAACCATTCGACAAGAGAAATTTTTCGGTATAAACTATAGTTGAGTTTTTCTTAGTGTTGGACCCCAAGTCCAAAATGATTTAAAGTTGAAGGTAGTGACTTCCATCAGGCTGCGGAGCTTCCATTGAGCAAGAAGATATAACTTCCACAAACCTTTGGATGACAAGCTCCATCAACCCTGAATTGGCAACTTCATAATATCAATGGAAGATGGAAGGTTCTATGGGTCAAAATGAAAGGAAGAGGAATGAGGATTCCATGTAACTCAAGGTTATTGGGGACATACCCCCATAGACCGGCTAGGAGTATGATGGAAACAAATCATGGTAGGCTGCAGATCTGATCTGAATGCAATGGAAGAAATCCAGAGCGAATAGAATTTGATCCAAGAATAATGGAAGATGCTCAAAACAAATGGAACTCGGTCCAGAGGCAATGGAAGCGGCTGGAAATTGATGGAATGAAGTTACTTGGCGGTTAAGAGAGGTAGAAAGAAGTGGAGGAATAATTGTAACCACCCCTGTTAATGGGAGAGGTGGTTATTCTAGCTTAGGATTACAATTAGGAAAAAGAAACACAACACACACAAAGAACATATCAAATCGCATATTTTCATACTTTTCTTTCCTGTTTTACTTCCTTTTTTATGCAATTAATTCCAGTTACGTGCTTTCCGCAATTTATTTACTTGCTTTGCGTAGATTATCGTAGTTTAGTTCATTAGTCGAGAGAAATCTTTATAACCCGACGACGAATTGGCTCTCTGGAGTACTTCTGGAACCCACAATAATGAAATCGACGAGCTATTTTGGAATTCCTAATTGCAGAATCCAACAATTGGCACGCCTAGGGGGACTAAGTCGGGTTCATGTTCGTGTATGCAACTTCATAGCGGTAGAGTAATCACCATGGATAGCAGAATCAGAGCTCAGGCCTAAATATTGGTGTAGGAATTACTGTTACTAGAACGTCGGTTCACCCCAGTGGAAGCCGCACCCCAGGGCTGAGAAAAGAAGAAGAATCATCATCGACCGAAACGATGGTGACCATGGTACGCAGAGAAGTGAATCAGTGTATTCAGGTTGAAATCGGGGATATCACATACGAAATCTCTAAGCAATTGGCTGATGTCATCCGGCCAACTGTGAGGAATGAAGCGTTTCAAATTCGCGAAAAGGAACGTCGAGCAACAGCCAGTGGAGTCCAGAATTATGGAATTCCAGGAAACACATACGGAGGTCCAAGAGGAATAACTCCATCTGGTGGAGGGATTCCATCCCTCACAGGGAATGTCGGTTCCAGCCTAGGTCGGGGAAACACTGGATCGCCTAGGGGACTGACGAGTGGAGCAGGATTGCAATTCGGCAATGTAACGATTCTCTAATGCTGCAAGGAGGGCAACCCGGCGGAGGCTGTGGCCCTCAGATGGTAGGAGGACCGGATGCCACGGGAAGTGGTGTTTACGGAGCCCATCCAGGGACAACATTTCTGTGGCAGTTCATAGGTCAGCCTGTATGGAATGCACCTCCACAACCGTAGGTTCAGCAGGCTCCATATGCCGCTGTCCCTCAGGGAGGAGTGGCTGGCCAAGCTTGGGGACCAGGAGGGCAGCCGTTGATTCCTAATTAGCAGGATGCCCGACCATTGATAGATACGGACATTTTAGTAGAAAGCATCCGAAGAGCCTTTCCACGTATGAAATTTGAAGAGCGACCGGTGTATCAAAGACCTTATCCAACTTGGGTAAGTGAGATGACGCCGTTGCCTGTTCGAAATAAAGCACCGGATTTTACACTGTTCTCAGGCGAAGACGGGAGATCAACGATAGAGCATATTGGGAAATTTACGGCTCAGTGCGGAGATTTGGGAGGAAATGATTGGTATCGTTTACAATAATTTTCTTTATCTCTAACGGGTACTGTATTTTTGTGGGTCGTTGGCTCTAGGTACCGTGCAGTCTTGGTCGGATTTGGAGAGGTTTTTTCATGAACGTTTTTATGCGCTACCAGTGGAGACTACAATATCCCGCCTGGTAGGTTTTTTCATGACCGTTTTTATGCGCTACCAGTGGAGACTACAATATCCCGCCTGGTAGCTGTAAAACAGGGATATGATGAGCCTATGACACAATTTTTGGAGAGGTTTTGACAAGCTAAGACACGGTGCATAGTGTAGATTCCTGAACAGCAAACAACCGCAATGGCAGTGGATAACATGCGATCAGATCTTCGAGATCGGTTGGGAGTTCAGGATTTCCAGGATTTTTCATATTTAAGTGCACTCGCAATGAGAGCAGAAAAGCTCATTCGAGAGAGACGGGATGCTGCAGTAGGTAGGTGGAAGAAAGATGGAAAAGCTGGGGTAACTTACTATGCGGATGAGGAAATCTCAGCCAATGAGGATTGTTGTGAGGAACAAGATGTGTTAGTGGATGAGTTGCTGAAAGGAAAAAATTATTCTTGTTTGGCATTAAAGCTTGCAAGGGGTAAGGTGGTCGGAGGCATGCAGTATACCTTTGATGTGTCTAAAGTAGAACAGCATTATGATCACCTGTGGAAGGACAAACAAATCAAACTCCGGGACGGGCAGCGAGTGCCGTCACCAGAGGAACTGAAAGGGAAAGTGTACTGCAAGTGGCATGGGAGTTATACACATGCTACCACCAATTGTATGTACCTACGAAACACAATTCAGAAGGCCTTAAGCTAACAGAAAAGAGTATATAGGTGGATACGAATCTATTTCTTGCACCGTCCATTAACACTATGTCCACAAGAGGTCTTAAGAGACAGATCAAAGGAAAGCAACCGGTTTGGCAGCCGGTTCATGAGCGACTCGGGACTAGGATACTACAACGGGGTTCAGTCTTCAATAGACTGTCTATAGGAAAGATGCCTAATGGAAATGTTGGAAATAAAGAACCTAGGGTCGTAGAGAGGAGCCCTAATCTGAAAGTGACGATTCCAAATGCCCGGGAAGTTCGGGAGTGTCATAATATGATGACTAAAGCCACAGCTCCTGGCTCAACTATTAAGCCGGATGCCACGGTGGCTGAAGTGAAAGTTGCTAGTGGGAACGAGTCTGGACCTTTACATCTGCTGATCAGATTACCATTACTCCAAGAACAACACGGAAGCCTCAATCAGCCGTAGATTTAGAGAAATGGACAGTCAATGTGTCGGACGCAAATGCCAGGAACGCAATGGGTGACCTCACGCGCTCCCAAAAAAGAAGTGCACAAAGAAAACGACTACAGGCTAAGTTGGAAGCTGAAGGTGTTCAGCTAGATTAGAAAAGTGCAGGGGCCAAGGGCAAGAAAATTGGATCAGAGGTCCCGCAAGTAGTGAATCGGGATGAAAAAGCCTCAAAAGCCCATGAGCAGAAGGAAAGACCTCGGAAAAATCAAGAGTTGTAACCTCGCCTGATTTTTTCTACGCCAAACGCCGTACCACTCCAAACTGGCAACGCCGATGGGTGCCAAAAACTACACAATCGAAGGAGTGTGATGCTGAAGGTGGTCAACTATCGGTTGTGGGGTTGTTGCCGTCTGAGTTCAAAGCTCCAGAAGGGGAGCAGAATTATGAGGGAGTGACCGTAGATGAAGAGCCAGTTGCAGAATGGAACGATGTAGTGACAACGGTCGCATTTGATCGAATTGGGTCCGGGAAGAATGAACACGTAAAGCCCTTGTACATTCGAGCTTTAATAGAAGGACGACCAGTGGGTAGAGTACTGATAGAGGGTGGCGCATTCGCTAACGTAATGCTATTTCGGACGTTCAGAAAGTTAGGAAAGACAAGGAACAATTTAATACCACATTCGGTGCAAGCTATGGTATTATGGGAAATTCGTATAAGCCAGCGGGAATTGCTACCGTTGAGGTACAAGTAGGCACAAATAAGTTGCCCTCAACGTTCGTGATAATAGACAGTCATCCTTCGTATGCAGCATTGTTGGGGCGAGATTGGATTCACGCTTGCAAGTGTGTCCCGTCAACTTTGCATCAGAAGTTGCTGTTTTGGGATGGCGACGAGGTTCAAGAGGTAGAAGCAGAGAAAAATCCATTCGCAACGGAGGTCACAGCCGTGGATGCAACTTTCTACTATTCGAAGATGATTTCATTGTCGGAAGTGATCGCCTCCATGCCTAACGAGGGAAATTATGAGTGTGTGTTTAGTGATAATCAATTCAGAATTCAAGCGAGGGCCGATCCACAACCTATGAGTGAAGAAGACTATGATGAATTTTGAATGCGTAAAAATTCAATTTGAGGCGCTCAGAGCAGGCTCCATCGCAAATATAGAGTCATTCAGAGCAGGTTCCACAGAAGGTGGTGAGCGGCTCGGAACAGGCTCTCTGGCGAGTTCAGAGCCGTCCAGAGCTAGCCCCTTGGAAAACCCTGGGCCGCTCGAAATAGGCTTGTTATGCAACATCCAGAGCCGGCCAGAGCAGACCCCGTGGAGGAAGCGGAACACCTTAGAGGAAAGTTCATCGGCGGTCCGGAACAATCCAAGGAAATTGCCGGTGAAGTAGAGTTACAGTCGCCCGTGCATAAAACCTATCCAGCGTTCCAAGCCCAAGATCCACTGGAAGATGTTGACCTGAGTACCGATGAAGTTCCGCGAATCACCAAAGTTAGTGCACTGTTAACATCAGAAGATCGAGTTGCCTTGGTGACACTTATAAAGGAATACCGGGACTGTTTCGCTTGGGATTACGACGAAATGTCAGGCTTGGCTCGAGAACTCGTGGAACATCGACTACCCATAAAATTCGGATACAAACCCCACAAGCAACCACTGCGAAGGTTCAACCCAGATGTATACCCAAAGATAAAGGAAGAAATTCAGTGGCTTTTGGGGGCAGGATTCATTCGGACTTGTCGATACCCAGAATGGGTGGCCAATGTCGTCCCCGTACTCAAGAAAAAGGGCAAATAACGGGTATGCATCGATTATCGCAATCTGAATTTGGCAACACCCAAAGATGAATACGTTATGTCTGTTGCCGACATGTTAGTAGACGCAACCGCCATGAACGGGAGTCTGTCGTTTATGGATGGGTATTTCGGCTATAACCAGATTTTCATAGCCGATGAGGATGTTGCAAAAACGGAATTCCGATGCCCAAAGGTGCTTGGAGTATATGAATGGGTGGTGATGCCATTTGGGTTGAAAAATGCTGAGCGACTTACCAGCGAGCGATGAACACCATATTTCACGATTTAATTGGACAGTCGGTGGAAGTTTACATCGACGACATAGTGGTGAAATCCAAAAGTTTTTCGGAACATCTGGTGAATCTCGAGCAAGCTTTCCGGCGAATGAGGCACTATAATTTGAAGATGAATCCAGTGAAGTGCGCGTTCGGAGTGGCCTCGGGAAACTCTTTGGGTTTCATGGTGCATAATAAGGGTATTGAGGTGGATAGTAACAAAACAAAAGCTATCATCAATGCCCGACCGCCTGAGAATTTAAAACAACTTCAAGGATTCCTTGGGCAGGTCAACATTTTGCGGAGATTTGTCTCGAACGCTACAGGCAAGCTTAAAGCTTTTTCCACACTACTCAAGTTGCGGAAAACAAGGGAGTTTGTGTGGAAACCGCCATACCAGCATGCTTTCGAAGCTATTAAAGAAGCCATGGCCAATCCACCGGTGTTTATGCCGCCACAAACAGGCAAACCTCTACGCTTGTATGTTTCAACCACTGAGAATACGTTGGCTGCTTACTGGCGCAAGAGGCTCCCAATAGCAGCGAACGTGCCATTTTTTTACCTTAGTAAGGTAATGAATGATGCGGAGACAAGGTACACTCCTATGGAAAAATTATGTCTCGCCTTATTTTACGCTTGCACGAAACTTCAATATTATTTGGCCCCGAGGGAGGCGGAAGCGGTATGTCACGTCGATATTTTGAGATATCTATTAAGTAGGCCAGCTTTAAGGGGGAGGCAAGTGAAATGGGCTGTAAATCTAGTCGCATTTGATTTACGATATGTACCAATCAAAGTTGTTAAGGGACAGGTCATTGGTAATTTTCTAGCAGATCGTCCGAGTTCGGTGGCTGACGAAGCGGCTGATCGTATGGAAGCTATCATTAGTCCGATGTCGTGGATCTTGAAGTTCGATGGGTCCAGCACGCAGACTAGCGCTGGAGTTGGGGTATTCATTGAGAGTCCCTGGGGAAAAAAATGGACCGTAGGTCATTGGCACTCGGATTTACTAACAATCAAGCAGAATACAAAGCCTTATTAGTTGGATTGAGAATTCTCCATGAAAAAGGGAGCCAAGGCTATCAGAGTTCAAGGCGACTTACCATTAATTCTGAAGCAGATTGCTGGAGAGTTCCAATGTAAAAATGAGAAAATGAGAAACCTTCAAATGGAGGCAGTTAGGATGTTGCAAACATTTGATGACGCAGTGGTGGAATTCATACCTCGAGCTAAAAACAGAATAGCTAATGATTTAGCTCAAGAAGCCTCTGGGTATAAGTCATCCGCCGTGGGAAAATTCAAGTCAGGGTGAGTATGTTTGTACCGAGTGGAAGTGGAGGATTGGCGTATGGAACTAAGGAAATATTTGGAACAACCAACCGGTGAAACTCCGGAAAAGCTGCAGAATGAGGCTGTAAAATATACTTTGATTGATAGAGATCTTTTTCGCAGAGCCGCTGATGAAATCTTAATGAGATGTGTAGATACTCAAGAAACCATGAAGGTGATGGGTGAAGTGCATGAAGGAATTTGTGGAGCACACAGATCCGGATTAGTCATGAGATGGACGATCCGACTATATGGGTATTCTTGGTCATCAATGACAGAAGACTACATCAAGTATGCTCAAGGATGTGAAGCGTGTCAGCGACATGGTTCTTTGATCTGGATTCCAGCGGAAGAAATGTACGCGGTGGTGAAGCCATGTCCATTCCGGGGATGGGCGATGGATATCATCGGAAAGATCCATCCGCCATCCTCCAGATGTCATTCATTCATATTGGTGGCCACGGATTATTTCACAAAGTGGATAGAGGCTGTACCATTGGCCAACGTAACATATCAAGAAGTGATCAAGTTCGTTGAGGAGCACATTATTCACCAGTATGGAATCCCACAGACGATTACCTCTGATCAAGGTACTGTTTTTACCAGCGATAGAGTTGCCGCCTTCGTCGCACAGTAAGGGATTGCTCTTTTGCATTCGTCACCGTATTATGCGCAGACGAATGGGCAGGCCAAAACAACCAACAAAGTCTTAATTGGGGTAATCAAAAAGGCTGTGGAAGATAACCCGAGAAGATGGCACGAAGTGTTAGGGGAGGCTTTATGGGCTTGTAGGCAATACCGAAATAAAGCCATTGGTTGCACTCCATTCCAATTGGTCTATGGACAAGAGGCGATATTGCCATTGGAAATCATGGTACCATCTCTACAAGTGTTGAAACAGAATTCGCTTAGTCCCGAGCAGTACGACACAACGATGTTACAGAGATTAGACGACGTACACGTGGATCGGATGATGGCCCTAGAGAATATCGGGGCAAATAAAGTGAAAGTAGCACGAGCTTACAACAAAAAGGTACATCAACGAACATTTTAAGGATGAGACTTGGTATGGAAGGCAGTTTTGCCCGAAGGATTCAAAGATAATACGTTTGGGAAATAGTCTCCTACATGGGAAGGTCCGTATCAAGTGAGTAAAGTGTTGCCTAACGGTGCTTATAGATTGATGAGTATTGATGGGATAGAACATAGAAACGTTATCAATGCTAAGCACCTTAAGGGATATATGTCATCACTCGAGTTCAGATAAATAAATGCAAAGGGCAAATGAAAGCAGGCTCTGTTTAGGCCGCTAGATACATGTGCAAAATGAAAGCAGGCTATTAAGTCGCTAATGTGCAAAATGAAAATAGGCCAGTAAGCCGCTAAAGTACAAAATGACAACAGGCCATTAAGCCGCTAATGTGCAAACTAAAACAAAACAGAAATAAGTCATCTTAAGTAGCCAAATAAGTAGCAAATCACAAAATCCAAACAAAATTGCGGATGGCTTGAAGAAAGGTGAACGGTTCCCAAAGTTAACAAACAGTATGAGGAGTATCCTTGGCTGTTGGGTCCACATTGGGCTCGGAGTAATCAGGATCAGGTGTTGCTTCTATGGGAATTGGATCCGCTGGGATTGGGCCGGATTTTCCAGAGATTGAGCCATTCCATCGAGGCCCGGTGCTGCTTCCATAGGGACTGGATCCGTTGGAGTTGAAATCAGATTTTCCGGATCTGGAGCTGTTCCCTCAGGCCTTGGAACTACTTCCATGGGGACTGGATCTATTGTAGGTGGAATCAGATTGTCCAGAGCTGGAGCTGTTCCATCAGGAACTGGCGCCGCTTCCACTGGAGTTGAAATATCTGGGGTCGGGGTTGCTCCATCAAGTATACCGGCCGGCCAGAACCACACGTGCAAGTTTCTTTTTTTTATTATTTATTTCCCTTCCTGCAGAAATGAGGCCTTCCGAGGACAAGGCCGTTCCACCGGAGCTCGAAGCTACACCGGCTAGAGCCGAGCCTTCTGGGATCGATGCTGCCTCATCGGAGATGAGAACTGTTGAAGTCGAAGGTGATTCAGAGGCGCTATGGTCTGCTACCAATTCTAAGGCTGACATCAAATCCATTACAACATGAGCAATAGATGCTTGGACATCGGCAACAGTCTGTAGTGGAGGTTCAGATTTGGAAACCATGGGGGTGTCTGCCACAGGAGCAGGGGTGGTGTATCCCCTGCATATTCATCATCAGAACCTTAAGATGGTGAAGAGATTACTTGGGCTGAAGGTTTGCAAACTGCCCATAAAGAAGCCAAGATCCCCCATTCCGACTCTAGCTCCTTCAAAGTCGCCTCCCTGTTGGCGGCATTAAACTCATACCGAACTTTCTTCTACGACAAAGCGGCTATGGGGGCATCTAGACGCTGGGACCTCTTATATATATCAGCCTGCGTTTGGCGCTTCTCCACCAATAGCCGCTCCAAATCAGCAATTTCAGGACCTAATTGGGCAAGCCGAGCTTGGAGACGAGCCATTTCGGCCTGCTTTGCTAATTGCTCAGCGTGAGAAGCTTCAAGCTGATTTGAAGCACTAGAAGCTTCATCCTCAGTATGCAAAAATTCATCTTGCAAAGACTGCTTCTGGTTCCTTAATGTTCCTAGCTGATCCAAGTGCATCCTCTCGAAGTCCCAGTTCTTCTCTGCTATCCTACAGCGTTGAGCAAAGGTGTTCACTTTAGAAGATAAGCCGACCCATTGCGCGCGAATAGACTCGGGAAGGTTTGCATAGGAAGGGGATTCCGCCAAATTCAGTAAAGCCAATTGGATGGAACTTAAGGTTTCAGGATCTCCCGGGGATGCCTCCAAGCAGGTGGTGGCGAATTGTTCGTCCATTCATTCGGGGAGTTGACTAGAAAGTGCAGAGGTGGACGTTGCATACTGATGCCCAATGAAATACTCCCTGATGCGCTCTTGACTGATATTTGAATCGGAAGTAATGCGACACGCACGAGGTGGGGCAGGAGTGTGATCTGAAGGTGGAAAATGAGTCTCCGATGTTCTTGAAGGTACATGCTGGTAAAAGATGTTAGCGAATAACATTTTAATATGAATGTGAAGAGGAATGCAACTTGGGTGATGGGAATACCATGGACACAGAAGTTTTTGGTGGATGAACCTTCAAAGGAAGATTCACCATAGTATAAGCCGTAGTCCTTGTCACAAGGGTTGCATCAACACCTTTGTGCACCTTCTTAGCAGGCTGAAGACAATGATTCATACGAATAAGAAAATCATAAAGTGTTCGTGGAAAGTACATGGAAATGAATATGAACCTGGGTGTTGGGAGAAATGGTTGCACGACGCTTCTCTGAAGGCTTCGGGGCAGCAGCTCTGGCCTTAGAATGCCGAGTTGATCTACGTACAGGGAAGGAATCTATCACTGCGAATACAAACAAGAGTTAGCTGAATATTTAGTAATCAAAACTAAATGAGAGGATGAAAGTCTACCTTCAATGATCTCAAGGGCCGCACTTTCAACCTCCTCGGTGGCAATATCAGCTGTTTCACTCTGGTGGTCAGAATCAGTATCAATAAAACGGCGTAACCATTAAGCCAGAGGCTCAGCAAAAAGAACATCCTATAAGGATACCCACCAGCCTGCAAACGCCGAATCGATGGAAGGCCTGGTTTCGAAGACAGGAATGGGTGAATCCTCAATGGCCACATTCAGGCCCCGAAACATATCAAGATCTTTGGAGAATAGATCTCTCATCGCCAGTGGAAAGGGCCCTCGACAATGGAAACGGTACATCGGGACCGTTTGTTGGAGTCGAAACTGGCGCACATACAACTGTGGGAAGTAACCCTCCACCCCAACGGGTAAAGAACGAGACGTAGGCTTTAGACCCAACAACAGGGGCCTCGTGGTTAAAACTTGATTCCATGATAAAGTGATGGAAGACCAATCAAGGGAATCATCCTCCTTCATCAGTGGAGGATTAGAGAACCAATCAGGCCGATAAGATCGCTCCGGTAAAGGGAAGAATCGTGCGTCCTTACGGTTACTTGACGACAAGAAAAATTTAGCGATTTGGAAAGCGTTACAGGAGCACTCAAATCCAGCTAAAAACACGCTGATACGTTCTTCGTTCAGAATTTGGAACGGCCACGGTATGTCAAACAGCTCGGGAAACATGTAAGTAGCCCAGAGTTGAAGAAACCACAAAGGTCCCCTCTGGGTGGATACACGCTCCTCACGACTTAGGCGGGTATGAAGATCGTTAAGGGTTCTATAAAAATTCCCTAAGAAGAACTGAGCAAGTGCCAAGTTGTCACTCTCCATTATTGATGATTCTAAGGGTTCGTATTCCCTAACTAAATTTCTACCAATTGCGCCTATGAAGAAGCGATTCACCCAGAGCATTAAAAGGGTCCTATAGTTGACTAGCAAATTGGTTTTTGAGTTTGGCGCACCGTACTTTCCGTAAAGCAGGGCACTCAAACTAGACTTTGAATAGTCTATACCAAAATCGACGGTATTCGGTGGAGTAGAGAACAAAGCATAATCATCCCCTGTTACAAGGAGACCTAACAACACCACAATATCAAGTAATGTAGGCAAAATCATGCCGAAAGGAAAGCAAAATCCGTTCACCGCCGGACACCAAAACCCTAAGAATACGAAAAGGAGATCGGAGTTGGGATGAGAAACCTGTGTGCTGACGGTGATCATGTCGTCAATCCCCCAAGCTTCCCATTGGGTGTCGACTGAGCCGCCGAGGGTCGCCGTCCATTCCTTGAAGGTTGCGCTGTCGGGATATCTGGTTAAAACCCTACCTTGTCGAAGAGCCAACGAATAAAAGGGTTTCGTGATCAACAGGGGAGATACACCGTCGCCGGCAAGGACTTGCTGGAGTTCTTCTCTTTGGGGATCCGTTTCGGCCGACGGCGTTAACACCCACGATTTCCCATTAGCGGACATGCGCAAAGGTTCCTCAGCCGGCATCGAGTAGCGGATTGGACTTGGGACTGCTGTTAGTGGCGAAGGCTCAGCTACACCACCAGAAGGGGGAGCTGTCGAAGAAGCCATACAAATTGATACTTGCGCTCACCAACCAGAATGAAACCTTAAGAGGAGAAGTGGGTGAGGAAACGAGGGAAGAGAGAGTGGAAAAGAAAAGTGACGATAAACCCCTAGAAAAACCCTTAAATGTCTTTTCTCTTTCAGGTGACGCGGGAATCAAAGGAAGCAGCCATCACATCAAGGCTGGAAGGCTTTACGTGATACATCAAGATGGGATAAATTTTATGCTAAGGCCCACGGGAGTGAGTTCCATACGAAGGAAATCCCAAAAAATAGTAAAGCTTTACATGACTGGCATTTTATCCCTTTTTTGAGGAGTACAATTGGTGGACCCCAAGTCCAAAATGATTTAAAGTTGCAGGTAGTGACTTCCATCAGGCAGCGGAGCTTCCATAGAGCAAGAAGATATAACTTCCACAGACCTTTGAATGACGAGCTCCATCAACCCTGAATTGGCAACTTCATAATATCAATGGAAGATGGAAGGTTCTATGGGTCAAAATGAAAGGAAGAGGAATGATGATTCCATGTAACTCAAGGTTATTGGGGACATATCCCCATAGACCGGCAAGGAGTATGATGGAAACAAATCATGGTAGGTTGCAGATCTGATCCGAATGCAATGGAAGAAATCCAGAGCGAATGGAATTTGATCCAAGAATAATGGAAGATGCTCAAAACAAATGGAACTCGGTACAGAGGCAATGGAAGCAGCTGGGAATTGGTGGAAGGAAGTTATTTGGCAGTTAAGAGAGGTAGAAAGAAGTGGAGGAATAATTGTAACCACCCCTGTTAGTGTGAGAGGTGTTTATTCTAGCTTAGGATTACAATTAGGAAAAAGAAACACAACACACATACATAACAAATCAATTCGCATATTTTCATACTTTTCTTTCCTGTTTTACTTCCGTTTTTATGCAATTAATTCCAGTTACGTGCTTTTTGCAATTTATTTACTTGGTTTCCGTAGATTATCGTAGTTTAGTTCGTTAGTCAAGTGAAATCTGCATAACCCGATGACGGATTGGCTCTCTGGAGTACTTCTGGAAACCACACCAACAAAATCAACGAGCTATTTTGGAATTCCTAATCGTAGGATCCAACACTTAGGGGTAATAATATGTTGTTACTTGTATGTATTCTGGAGATCTTTTATTATTCTATCTAGTAAAATAAACCCCAATGATTGAACTAGTAAAATCAACAAAAAAAAAAAAAAAAAACTATCCATTTCAAACAGCACAAACATTTTAATGTTCTGGATGAAGATTGATAGAGATAAATGAATATTAAAGATCATGGATTGTCTCAGGCTTTAATTCTTTTTGTCTTCCCATGAGGAATGGATGTGAACTTGGAGATTCTCATATGGGAATTTCTCTAGGTGAATTTCCTGTATTTGCTTAGCTGATTTGGCGACCGATGGATGGAATCTTCCACCTCTATCAGCTCAAGCTTTTTTATGTTCCCAAAATCGACAGGAATCTCGCTCAATTTATAACAATGTTTGATGATCAGGCACTCTAGTCTTGAGAAATCACGAGAGTTAGCTCCCCACATATCCATCTCCAAGTCTTCCAGCAGCAGGTAGGTTAGACCAAGAAATTCCCCGTGAAAAGGTTCCCGCCACACTGGTCCACGGAAGGCATTGCTTCGAAGTTTTAGTATCCAGAAATGCCGGCGAAAAAATTCCATGAAAATCTGCATCCACTCAATGTTATCTTTGAAGCTTGAAAGTGAAAATTCGGAAGTTCTGAAATAACTTGAGTGTTGAAACCGAAGACAGTGCATTTGAATGAATTAAGATTAAGTTTCAGGTCAGCAATGTCACTGAAAAAACTGAAGTTTTCCTTTTCATTCTGTCCTACCACAATATGGATTCCTAACTTCTTTAGCTTTGGCAATCTTGCAAGAACTCCTCTGATACAGCTGCGTGCACTCACACCAGACAATGTTTTGAGGTCTGGTAGAAGGTTCGATCAGTACAAGGATCCAGAAGATCAAATCCCGAGCACTCCAAATTCCAGATCTCCACAGGTAGATAAGAAACACCCTCCAAGGATTTTATATTTACATGTCGATCCACGATTAAAACTTGAAGCCGTTGAAGTTTTGATGTAGACTTTGGGAGTTCTCTATCATATGTAATGGCGAGGTACTTCAACCAAACAAGCTTTAATATTCGGTAGGGGAATGTGTAGAAACAGATACTAAGTCCATTTAATATCTTCAACAATGTAAAGCTTAAGAGGAAGTCCTTGGCAATTTTCTTCCCGATTTCCTCAAGTTGGAAGCTGCAAGATTCTTCAAGACTTGTGCGTAGTAGTTTCCAACTATCATCTTCATCCAAGAAACATTCTTCATGAAATTCATAGGGTTCGCCTTTATGGGCAACAGTTAACAACCACTCTAGTAGTTACGATGATTTGACTTCTCTTAAGTCCCCATGTAAAACATTGACTAATGCAGGACAAGATATTGCATTGCCACACATCATCTAACACAAGTAAAAACCTCCACGTCCTCACAAGTCCTTCAACATGTCAACATCGGCAGCCTTATCGTGCTTCTCCTCACCTTCTATATAGTCTAAAAGAAGTTGTAAAAATTCATTCTCCACAAAATTGGGACCAACAAGAACCATGATTTTGGTGTCGAAAATGGATTGAATAGATGGATGGTTGTAAACTTGTTCGACCAGAGTAGTCTTACCAATGCCAGCCATCCCGACAACCGCCATTGTCTGGACCTCTTCAGGACCTCCAACGACCCAATCCAACAGTTGCCTTAGCTCCTCCTCCAACCCCACAGGCTGACAGATCATTCTTGATGAAACAACCATACCACGAGGATCATTGTCGGTTACCTTCTTTTCTTTCAAGTTGTGTATCTCCAGCTCCAAGGAGAACTTTTTCAACGAGGACATGATTTTTTGCAGAAGATCGATCAATTCTGAGCAGAGGTTCTTGAGATTTTGGACTGCTAGTAAGAAAGGTTTGATCAGATCTGCAAATTCTTCTGCTAAGTCTTCGATTTGCTATTCCAACAAGGCATCCACCCTCAGCTTCCTGCCCGGCATTTTATTGAAATAACTGAGAAGATTTGTCATCGAATCAAGCTCGTGATACATGGACTGTATTTCCGGATAACGTAACGGTTGGATTTGGATGAACAAAGTGTTGCAAATCAAGAGAGAAATTGCCACCAAACTAGGTTGTAGACAATGTTGAAGAACAAAGCAGAGAGGAGAGGTTCGTGCAGGGCGTGTTTTTTTTGGATAAACTTCAAAGACCTTCATATTATTTAATGGGAAACATCTCAATATATTGAAATTACATTCCAAGATAAATATGGAATAATTATTAATCAAATCCACATTCTAAAAGCTGAATATAGTAAATAATAAATATAAAATATATCCTAATTATTTTTGAATAATCTTAACACTCCCCCTTGATTCAAAAGTGCAAACACCAAGCTTCGATCGAAACTGAATATGCTTGTCTCGAGGAAGAGACTTGGTCATGATGTCAGCCACCTGCTCATGCGTACTGTAATACTTTAAAGTTATTAAATTCATTGGCACAAGATCTCGAATAAAGTGTACTTGAATATCTATGTGCTTTGTCCTTCCATGGTAGGTTGGATTCTTCGACATGGAAATCGCTGCGTTATTGTCACAAAAGATCTCAGTTGGTTCAGATTGGACTTGAGCAAAATCTGCAAGAATACGACGTAGCCAAACTGGTTGACAGGCTGATGTTGTCGCTGCTATGTATTCAGCTTCAGACGTTGAAAGTGCTGTAGATTCTTGCTTCTTCGAACTCCAACATATCGAACCAGATAGAAGACTAAACACGTAACCAGAGGTGCTTCTTCTGTCCTCCAAACAGCCTGCCCAATCGCTGTTCATATAACCGATCAACTTGAAATCGGATGCATGGCTATACCATAATCCAAATTGGACTGTTCCAGCAACATAGCGTAACACTCTTTTTGCAGCACCAAAGTGATGCTGTGAAGGGGAATGCATAAACCTGGACAGTGCTCCCACCGAGAAAGCAATGTCTGGACATGTATGCGCCAAATAAATCAGTCCTCCAATCAAGCTTCTGAATTGTTTCTCGTTTGCTTGTCCAGAACCATCATCAACTTTTAATTTCTCATTCAAGTTCATAGGCGTTGCTGAAGCCTTACAATTCAACATATTAAACTTTTTTAACAAATCGCAAGCATACTTCTGTTGAGACACAAAAATTCCATCATCACCTTGCTTCACTTCCAACCCCAAAAAATATTGCAACTTTCCTAAATCTGTCATTTCAAACTTTTTCTACATGCGGACTTTAAAGTCGTCAATAAGAGAAGGAGATGAACCCATATAAATCATATCATCAACATAAAGGCAAAGAATGAGAAAATCATTTTTACCTTGCTTCTTCACATATAACGTGGGCTCATTCTTGCTTCGCTCACATCCATTTTCACAAAGATAGGAATCTATCTTTCCATACCATGCACGCGGAGCTTGTTTTAACCCGTACAAGGCTTTGTGCAGCCTGTACACCTTCTCCTCATTACCTTCAATTATAAATCCTTCTGGCTGAGTGACATAAACCTCCTCCTTTAAATCCCCATTTAGAAAAGCTAATTTCACATCAAATTGGTATATTGGCCAATTTAATTTTGCAGCCATTGCAAGAAGGATTCTCACTGTCTCAAATCATGCGACCGAAGAGAAAGTGTCGACATAATCAACTCCCTGCTGTTGTGCATACCCCTTGGCCACAAGTCGCACCTTATGTTTTTGAACAGCGCCATCAGCTCCATATTTTGTTCGAAAAACCCTTTTAACTCCAATTGGTTTTTTTTTCTTCCGGAAGATCTACCAATTCCCAAGTCTTATTTTTTTGAATTGAGGTTATTTCATCCTTCATCGTTGCACGCCATTCTTCTCCCTTCACTGCTTCTTGAAAGGTTATAGGATCACCTACAAACATAGCATAAGAATCTGCATATATTTCATCCAATGATCGAAACCTGAGTGGAGGAGTTTCATCATCAGAATTGCTTCTTGATCCTTCAGGTATAAGTCTAGGTGAAGATGGTGATGACGAGCCTAAAGAATATGGTGAAGGCGGCTGTTGTATCTCCCTTCCAATGGTCTCATTTTCACCAAAAACTCTAACAGCAATGTTCCTTAAGCTGTTATCCCACTTCCAGCTTGCTTCTTCATCGAAAACCACATTTCTATTTATGATAACTTTGCCCTCAACAGGATCGTACAATCTATAGGCTTTGGACTGTGAACAATAGCCAAGAAAAATGCATTTTGTTGATTTTTCATCAAGCTTGCTATGATGAGATGCATCAACTAAAGCATAGGCAACACAACCAAATACTTTCAAATGACTTACTCCCGGTTTCCTTCGATTCCAACCCAAAATTGCTTCAAAGAAGAAAGTTGGAAGTTCAAAGAAATGGAAGAAACTTCTTGAACCCTCTTCCCCTGTTCTTGAAACGGTTCACGAACTTGGGATGGAAGAACCTGGTCTTGATGTTGAGGTTCCAGCATTTGTTGTTGCCCATGATGAGGGAACCGTTGTGTCAACTGCTGAAGATCGTCCTATTTCTGAAGGACTTGAAGGTCATGGTGAGACACATGTTGTTATGCATGAAATTGATCTAAACGAATTTGCACCCATGGAAACCGCAAATGAAGATGTTCCAGAGGGTCTTGATCAACCAATCGATGAAGTCGTTGTTGAAATGGCTGGTGCACAAGAAGAAAATGTTGAGGAGATCCCTGTTGATGTTCAAGGAGTTGTAACTATTGCTGGTGGTGATGCAGAGGCTGCTGCAACCACAGAAGAGGTTCATGTTGCTGATAAACCTAAAACTGAAGTTGTGCATGCAGATTTACCTACTGAAGACACTGAAGGAGTTGGAACAGAAGTGCCCCAAGCCGTGGATATAGCTACAGAGGCGAAACAAGTCATTCCTGAAAATGTGGTTGAGGAAGTGGAACCCAAAAATCGATAAAGAAGAAGATGAGTTGGACTCTCTTCGTCTTTCCTCTGCTTTGGACAAACTCCGAAAAAGAAAGTTTGGTAGTTCGTCTCGCAATGCCCCTGCCCCTGCTAAAAATACTTTCAAAAGGACTAAGGGAAAGGCTCAAAAGTCCAAAGAAGTTCCTGATCCTTCTGCTGTTCGTGAAGATAAATCGTTGAATGAGGCATATTATTATGCTTCTGGCCGTCGCTATGCTCAAGATGTTCTTGCTGGAAGCACTGTGATTTCAGAAGCTCAGTTCATTCGGAGAGTGTATATTGATGTCGGATTCTATGCATTCCTTGAGGAGAGACAATTGTTGTTTTGGGCAACCGGATTGGAGTTACTGTCCTCGCCTTGTCAAGGAGTTTTATGCCAATTTGAGTGGGAAGGTACTCGACCCAAACTCTCTCTGGTATCATAAGATATATATACGTGGCAAAATTTTGGAACTCAGTCCTGCAGTGATCAATGAGTTGTTACAATTTCCGGCGAATGATGAAAACAAGCTGCCATCTAAACTGATTGATGAATCAACAAAGGAGGTTTCTAGAACCATATCTGCCGGCAATGCTTCGGCATTTGGATGTTTTGAAGTGACTGGAACAATGATGACGATGAAGTATCAATGTCTTTTTCGACTTTGTGGATGCAATATTTTACCAATCGTCAACAATACAAGTATCAGCACTGATATGGGTACTCTCATATTCTCTATTGATAAACATTTTGAGCAAATTAATTTTGGCTATTAGGTAATCGGGAAGCTGATTGAATTTTGTTCGGATTCAAAAGTAGAGTGGACACGATTACCCTATCCTGGTATAATTTGTTTGTTCCTGAGTTCCAAGGGAATTCACCCAGAACCAGATAAGGAGGTGTTTCCCATTTGATCGTTTATTGCCCAGTCCAACCTCAAAAAGTTCCACAACGACTTTCTCCTCGGTGCCCCCATTGGATGCCGATGCCCGAATAGAAAAGTGTAGGGAGCTACTGACTGAAGTCATGATGGATCAATCCGCTCTGTCCGTTGCTCTCATTGCTCAGAAGAAAAAAAAAAAAAAAAAGTGGCACAGGCCCTGAGGCTGCTGCGTCGCAACCCTGGAGTAGATGATGAGGATGCAGATGATGGTGATGGTGCGGAGGAAGCCGACCCGTGACCACCTCTTTTTGGCCTCTGCTGCAATGCAAGGGGAGAATGCAGCAAGCCAAGGGGAGTGTGTGCTGTTGATGAGGAGTTGGTATTACCATCTACTATTTGTTGATTATGTTTTCTGCTTATTTTTGATAAACTGCCGATGTTTTTTTTGTTGTTACAACATTTTGATGTTAAAGCCGCCTGTGGCTTATTCAAATTGAGGGTCTGTAATAACTCTGAATCGGATTGTGATTATGGTGTGGATGTGTGAATGGTGGTGTGTTTGCTACTTATTATGCTTGCTGCATATGCCAAAAAAGGGAAGATTGTTGACATACCCTTTTTATTTCTATTTTTGGCATATGAGCAAGTATGCAGGATGTTGTTGCAGCTTTCGGTGGATACCATTTCCAGAAATCTGCCAACTACACAGAGTCGACCGAGGTATTGGTTTTGGATGTATCCTACGTGTCCCACACTCGATGGAATAGGACAAATGTATGTGCATTGGATAGAGAAATGCAGAAGATGATGAATGTATTGTCCTCTTGTACTATATAGCATTTATTGCGCTGATACATTGCCCCAAAGTTGACATATAGTCAACTTTGTCTTTTGTGTGCAGTGTTTGTATTTTGTGTTGTTTGTGTTTGTGTTTGTATCAAGGGTGAGACACACAACACTTCAAATCAGTATTCTCTCCACCAGTTTATGTGTTGAGAGAGCTCATCCATGGAGGATTGAAGATGAGAATAAGGATTCTTGGAGTCGAAGCCGAAGAAGATATTCATCCGGTAAACAACTTTATTCTTAGCTTGGTCGTTGGCCTGCTGGAGTTGTTGCGGTGAAGTAACAGTCAGTCAATGAAAGTTTGTTTAAACTGAATGGTGTTTGGGTAGAAGATAGGTTGGGTAGTTCGGTTTGGTATCTTATATGGTGTAAACCAAGTGTTTGGTTTAGTTAAGACTCCTGGATTGGAATCCACGAGACGTAGGTTGAAAAACCGAACTAGGTAAACAAACTTGGTGTGTTGTTTTTCTTTCTGCACTTATTCAGCCAGCAATTTGTGCATAAACACACATTGTTTTTATAACCACGAGACAACTATGTTGTAAGCTGTGTTTACATTGAACGTTTCACAATTCCGCTGGGCAAGTTACTCGGAGACGTTGGACCTCTTATTCGATCGTCCCCGCGATTTCCAACAATATCAACTACAATTTTCTAAGTAAAAAGGTATTTTTTGTATTTATATAGTTTGTTTTGATTTTTCTTTTGATGAATATTTTCTGATATTGACAAACATGTAGGAACTCTCTTAGTTTATAAGGGTGAAGAACATCTCACCTATTACTAATTGGTTTTAGGTTGGAAGTCCGAATTCCCTTTTAATATGTTTTAATTATAATTGTATGAGATGCTTTTTATAAAATAAAAAAATACCATTCTTGTATAGAAAAATACGAAATGATAATAAAAGAAAATTATAAATAAATAAACCATTACAAAAATCACCAAAATTAAAATAAGAGATTGTATAAAATATCAAGGTTATTACATTGCTAAATTGTTGAATAATTTTATAAATTTTTTCGGTGTAATACCTCCATGATCACAAGATAACCCTTCCATCAGGGAGATGATATTTAAAATAATAATGTTTAATTAGTTAATAATAGGGGACATGATATTTAAAGTAATAATGTTTAATTAGTTAATAATAGCGGACATGATATTTAAAGTAATAATGTTTAATTAGTTAATAATAGTGAATGATGATATTATTTTATTATTTTTATATAATTAATAATATTAAAAGTTTTAAAATAAATTTAATATATATGATTAAAAAAATTAGAATATATATTTAAATATTTAAAAAATTATATCGCAATAAAAAATATATATTGGATATTATTTTTAGAGAATAATTTTTTTATAATACATAAATAAACAATTTTTATTTATTTGTAATTAATATAAACTAATTTATAAAAGATGTAAAGTTTTAAATATAGATAAAAATATTTATTTTTTTTAGAAGAGAAATAAAAAAAAAAAAATTTGAATATGTTTTACCGTATGATATTGCATATTGTATAGTTAATTAAATTGATCTGTATTTATTAAATAAATTTTAATTTAATAAATTTTATCAAAACTAATAAAAATGTATGGATTGTTATGAAATAAACAAAAAAAAAAAAAAGTGAATTCATATAGACGAATGGAGTATAAATTATTGGTCTACGACATATTGAATTAACAAAAGTAAAAATAAATAAAAAAGACCACTTGATCAATATAAAATGTGTTTTTATTTTTAAGTAAAAGCTCACTGTTGATGTATTTTTTCAACAAACAAAAGTAAAATTCAAAGATATGGAAAATATCTTTAAACTTGATTAATTAGCGCCTGGGATTAGGAATCTCTAAACACTGTACGGTACATAAGAAAATTAACTGGAAAATAAAATGCTGGAAATTTTAAAGTGGTGATCCCCAAATCTGACTTTGCTTTTTTTAAGTTGGATGAAGATATCTTCTCAAGAAAAATCCAAATCCTTAAATACTTCTTGAGAATTTGTACTGGAAACCGTCGCCTGAATGGTTACAATGTCTCTTTTTCAACCGTCTGCTAACCCCTTTCTTACTGACACGTGTCCTTAGCAGACCAACATTATCACTCTATTCCACTATTAACAGCATCCGCCTCTTTGGACCGACCGCAGACCTTCCACCCTTTTGGTCCGAACACTACTCTTCCACCTTATCGGCCCGACTACCAATCTTCCCGACTTGCTGGCCACCCGACTTGTTGATCCAGTCGCAGACCTCCCGACCTAAAAACCATCCAACTTACTAGTCTGGTCGCAGACTTCCCGACCTAAAGACCATCCGACTTACTGGTCTGATCACAGACCTCCCGACCTGAAGACCTTCCGACCTGCGGACTTTCCGTCCTGAGGACTTCCCGACTTGAGGACCTTCCGACCTGAAGACTTCCCCTCCTGAGGACTTCCCGACCTACAGACTTCCCAACCTGAGGACTTTCCGACCTGCAGACTTTCCGTCTTGAGGACTTCCCGACCTACAGACTTCCCGACCTGAGGACTTTCCGACCTGAAGACTTCCCGTCCTGAGGACTTCCCGACCTGAGGACCTCCCGACCTGAAGACTTCCCGACCTGAAGACTTTCCGTCCTGCATTCTCCTTAGAAATTAACATATTTTCCTTGAGTTTCCTACGGTGCCCTTCAGCCAGTTCGATCAACTCTATTACCAAGCCCATTTTTCTTTTACCTTGGGTTTTTAACCTAATTCTAAATTTCATATGTAACAACTTGCCCGCCGCCAAGGGACTTTCAAACGCCATTGAACAATCGTCGTTTGGAAGTTCATAAATCACAATCCTCTTGAACAATTCCCTTAGCAACTGCACCAGTTACTGCAATACCCGTGATTAACCTCCCTTTCTTCAATACGAGCCTTTGTGAATCACAATCTCAACAACTTTAATCATGGAGAATCAATGTTCCTGCACTTCCTATCGATGGATCAAGCCCTGAAACCACTCTTATGTCAACGAAAATGCACACACCAACTATTCGTCTATACTGCACAACTACTGAAGACTCCAATCGTATGAGGGAAGTCTTGAAGGCAAGGAATCTGCTGGCGATTAACAGCCCCAATTACAACGCGACTCGTCTTTATGACAGCATCAAAACACACCTGACGGATCCCAAGGACCCATACCGTACCTGGTACCAGAGAATAGCAGAACATTACCAAGAGCAATGGAAAACCCAATACATCGATGAGGCTATACGTCTGTCAACGCTCCCGTGCCATTTACATGAGAAAGTCCTCCTGGCCATGGCAGCGTTTTGGCACTCTAAGGTTTGCACCTTCCTTCTTCCAACAGGTTGGCCTCTGACAGATGTGAGAGAATGGGGCTGGACTAAATTTCTAAATGACCAACAAGGAGCCGACGGGACCCCTATAACCGACCGAGAGCACACAGCTTTTCTGCTCTTTTGGCTCTGTAAGTATGTTATAGTCTTTCCTTCGAAATGTGTCCTGCCTTCTCATCTTGATCTTGCTATACACATAGCCTCGGGTCGGTTCTTTTCGTTGGGCACCCTTTTCCTTGCCAATCTCTTTGAAGGATTATCTAGAGTTAGTGTTCGCCTTACTGAAAAAGACGGTAAAAAATTAGACACTGCTGCGTCGGGTCCTTTTTGGTTCCTTGAACTATGGTTCCGTCTCTATTTTCCCGACGCCTTCCAACTTGGTCATCCTCCTGTTGCTCCCACACTTGAGAATTCCCTAGGAGTAGCCCTTAATCGACTTTGCCTAGGCCGTAATAACCTCCAGGCCTCCGATCCAATCATAACAGCCATTCTTACTGATAATCGAAATGACAACCATTTTTACATACACAAAAAGTATATTGGTTATGCTTCTGGTCTGTTTTGGCCATTCCCTGTTCCTTCGCCTTTGTCCCAACCAATTCCACTTCCACATCCGACTTACCCTTTCTCCTGGGATGTCGCCCTTAAACCCAGGTCTTTGTTTACCAGTAAGAAAATCGATAAAAAAAGGCCCCAAAAAATTTTATACCTTCAACTACCAACCTCAATTTATGGCACGCCAATTCGGCTGCCAACAAGGTTTGTCTGGACCCATTTCAAATCCTCATTTAGTAATTCAAAGTCCGGACGGGAAAGCCCTTCCTAATGCAATCGCCCCATATATATCCCAACTCACAAATTACATCACTACCAACACTTACATCCCTTTCAAAACTTCTCCAACTTCAGTTGAATCTTTTCGTGAGTGGTGGTCGGTTACTTGGGCCTTGATTGCCCCTGACAAGGATCGTTTAATGGGCATACTTCTTCCCTCACCTGCAATTACGTTAGGGACAACCCCTCTGACACCCGAAGGAACCTGATTACTCAGGGCGATGAGTCGGGCACTCTACAGAGGAAGAGAAAAGCCCCCCAGACTCAAACTATTCCCCCTTCTGGGAACAGTCAACCATCCCCAACAAAACGTCCATCAGGTCGGCTCCTTATAAGGACCCGACCCCATTCTGGTATACTCTCACTGTAATTTGATTCTTCACTTAACATAATACTAATCCTTAATTCATACTCAGATGTGGCTTCGGCTCGAGCGACCGACCTGGAGGTTGCTGACCCAGGGGCAACCGACTTCGAGGCTGCCGACCCAACAGCAGCCGACTTGGAGGTTGCCGACCCAGGGGTAGCAGACCTGGAAGTTGCCGACTCAATAGTGGCCGACTTGGAAGCAGACCCTCTTCCAGAAGCAAATATGCAAGAAAATGAACCTGCACCAGTACCACCAAGAGGTCTCTTACAGGCATTACCAGAAATTCCCTCATCTGACTCAGAGACCTCTGTCAACCTGGTAAACACTTGGAATTTCTTCCTCCAATGTACCAAAATACAAGCTAGCATGACTTTTGACACACTATATTTCCACCATTCAGGGACCTAGATCCATACCTTAGCATCCACTCGAAGTAGCCGACGAGTCAGTTATCGAGATACCAGCCGCCCGACCCTCTAGACTCATGGCTATTTCGGCTCCTTCAACAACCACCATCTGTCCAGAGGTATGTGCCTTCTTTCACAATTGATCTGTCACATTTATTTTCTACTCAACCTGAGATAAACATTTTTTGTTTCAGGGATGTTCTAATCTAAACCTCTTGTCGGCGGTCCCCATTCCAACGGACGTCCGAACTGTAATTGCACAGGCTGTTGACCAATCTTTCCTTGACCTGGGGTCAAACTTGCTTGACAGCCTTCTTCAAGCTGTTGGTGGTCTCTTATTCCAAATGTCTTCAGAGTCGATTGCTGCCCCCATTCTTCACCAATTGATAGAACTACTCTCCGAACTAAAATATGAAGTTCTTTTTGCCCAACTTTTGACAGCTGAGACCCCCTCGCCCGACCTGGAACAAATAAGTCTGGAGGCCTCCCTGCTTAAAACCAAAGAATCCATTCAACATGCCATTGGCCGACTAGAAAGCCTGAATAATGCCAAGGCACAAATCGATGGGTCAATCCAGCAAAAAGAAGTAGAGATGAAGATACTCCATCAAGAAAGGTATGTCCTGGAAGGACATATCAACGATGAGCAACGTCTAATTAATCGGTACCAAAGCAATGCAGCCGACCTGGACCAGGAGCTGAAGATTCACGCCCGATCCCAATTCATAAAGCAGTACCAGTCGGCTGCTAATAATAGACGACGCTCCAAGACAGAAGACAAATGGTCTCAAATAAAACTTGTACTAAGATCCCTTTTGTAATTCTTTGACCTGGCAAACAAATTTTTTCTCCTTTTATTGAGGATCGCCTTCCAAATTTCCCACTCTCCAGGAACCGAACAATCATCTCCTTATATATATTAGCAGCTCTTGTAAATCATCAGATAACCCTTCACTCAACTTTGAACACGCCTGTTCACAAGCATTAAAATGCCATCTCATTATCCCCATGTTCTTGCAAGCAATTGGCAAGGCGTCATTCAACCCTTCTTCGTGGGTAATCATCCAGTTGGAGGTCACACCGAAGACCTACTATACATCCTCCAACAACTGGATCACAAATTCAAATTTTCCCAACGAGGCCGAAAAACCATCCACTGTGTCATTCGCTTGATGGAAAACGTGGTGCAGGGATATGAGACCCTTCGGGATATTCAAAGTCGCCTTCCCGACATTGATCATCACATGGATTTGATTGAACACCATGTGACCGCCATACTTCCAGACCTTGCTTGGGGCCAAACCTTCTCAAACCAACATGCAGTCTTTTCAAGATTACGCACTCTTGTTGATCGTGAACGCCAAGTTCTGACAAACATGAAGGCTCAGACCGACTATGATCTTGAAAAGATGCAAGATCAGTGGGACAAGTACCGGCCCAGCTTAGAAGACCTTATCGATGAAGAGCCATAACTAATTCCTAACCGTTGGAACAAAACTTCTGACTCAGAAGAAGATAATCCTCTGCATGAATCAACATCTGACAATCAATGAACCCTTATTAGGTTCGAACCCTTAACAAATGGGTTCTGAAAACTTACTGTTTCATGCTTTCTTATAATCTGAAAAGGCAGGAAAATACCTCTTCAGATATCTAACATTAATACAGTTGTGTACCCTTTTACCTTCTTGATTTATAATAATATAGGCACCATTTCCAATTTCCTTTTGAATTATGAACGGCCCCTCCCAATTTGGGGACCATTTTCCTAATTGATCAACATTCTTGTAAGTTGGTAGAATAGTCTTCCAGACCAAGTCTCATTCGTTGAATGTTCTGTAAAAGATCTTCTTTCCATAAGTCTTGGCCCTGATCTCATTTTGCTTCACAATCTGATCAATTGCATGAAGTCGATTGACATCCAAACTTTCCAACTTCTGCAACATCATTTGTTGATACTCTTCAGTAAATTCATCCTCAGCAAAATTTGTACGTCCAGATGAAACCTGCACTTTGGCTGGTAACACAGCATCTTGTCCAAAAGTGAGTTAATATGGTGAAAACCCTGTGGCAGAACTTCTATTATTCCTATATGCCCATAAGGCTCGAGGTAACAACAAATGCCACTTCCATGGGTTCCCTTCAATTGTTTTCTTGATGATCCCAATAATAATCTTGTTAGCTGCTTTCGCTTGTCCATTAGCTTGAGGATAATAAGGCGAGGAATGATTCAACCGAATGCCAAATTCTGCTAAGAAACTTAAAAATTTCTCCCCAGTAAAAACCAGACCTTGGTCGGTTGTTACTGAATGGGGTATACCATATCTATATATGATCTGATTCAGGACAAAATCAATAATCTCCTTCTGATCCACACTTTTCAAAGCAACCGCCTCCACCCATTTAGTAAAATAATATGTTGCAACCAAGATAAAACAATGATTTTTGGATGAGGGAGGATGGATTTAGGGTTTAGGGTTTAGGATCTTTCCAATGATATCCATAGCCCAAGATTTAAAGGGCCAAGGATTTACCATAGCTTGCAACTCTGTGACTGGTGAATGAATTAATTGTCCATGCCTCTGACATTCTTGACAACCCTTGGCAAATTGTATGCAATCTTAAAAAATCTTTGGCCAAAAGAAACCTAGTCTATGTATGGCCCATCTCATGTTCAAACTTGCTCGATGAGCCCCACACATTCCACTGTGCACTTCTGTCATTACCTCCAAAGCCTGTTCGGGACCCAAACATTTCAAAAGCAGTCCTTCGAATGTCCTTTTATACAACACCCCTTCTATCAATTGGAATCGCAAAGCTTTCAATCGGACTCCAATTGGTACATTTGCTCCTGGATTTTGTAAATACATGATAAATTCTTTTCTCCAGTCGGTTCCTGTTTCTGTCTTCCAGTCGGTCCCTGTTTTTGCCTCAGGGCCGACCTCTGCACATATATGTTTTAGAATTCCCTTGCAAGATTTTTGAGCTAATTCATCTGTAAACTGATTCTCCTCTTTAGGAACGAACTCAATTATCACTTCAGAAATTTTTTATAGCAACCGACCTACCAAATCTCTGTACCTCCGAATGTGAGGATAATTGCAAACATACTTTTTGTTTACCTGGTTAATCACCAACTGAGAGTCCCCTTTTATAATAACTGACTGAACTTTTCTGGCTATCAATGTTTCTAATTCCAAGATCAAAGCTTTATACTCTGCTGAATTATGGGTCATGTCTTGCAATTGAAGCTGCAAATTGACCCTTTGGCCGTCTGGTCCTTCCAATAGGACGTCTGCACTAGATTTGTTTCCTGAGGTAGAACCATCAAAAAACATTAACCAATTTCGGGTGCTTACATAAGACATACGCCCAGTCGGTTGCTCCTCATGACCTGTGAAGTCTGCCAAAAAGTCTGCCACTGCTTGGCCTTTGACCGCCCTTAAGGGAGAATGATACAAATCGAAGGGAGCTAATTTAATGGTCCACTTCATGAGTCTGCCTTGCATCGTAGGCCTTTGCAAAATTAACTTGATGAGGTCAATGTTTGAAATAACCTCAACTCTTCTAGGCAGCATGTAATGTTCAACTTGGTGCATGCAAACACTAATAAATAACACATCTTCTCCAGCATGGTATAATTCAAATCTGGTCCTGTGAGAGTTTTGCTCAAATAATAAATTGCCCTTTCCTTTCCATCATCTCCATCTTGAGCTAATAGGCAAATGACCACTTCGTGAGTATTGGCCAAATAAAGTTTGAGGGACCGACCCTCTTTAGGAGGCATTAACACAGGTGGTTGAGTTAATGCTTGCTTTATAGCTTCCAGCGCCATCTGTTGGTCGGGTCCCCACTCAAAGGGGCTTCTTCCTGCCTTCAATAATTTAGTGATTGGCCTGACTTTGCCAACTGCATTGGAGATGAACCGCCTGAGGTAATTCACTTTCCCCAACAGACTTTGAATCTCTTTAACCATCTGAGGTGGTCGGCTGATAAGAATTGCCTTGGCTTTGTTAGCATCGATCTCGATACCCCTTTCATGAACCAAGAACCCCAAAAAACTCCCAGCTGTTATACCAAAAGCACACTTAGCTGGGTTCATTTTCAATTTATATTTCTTCATTCGACTGAAAACATCCTTAAGATCCTTCAAATGTTCCTCAAAACTAGAAGACTTGACAATAACATCATCAATGTAAACTTCCATAGACTTACCAATGAGGTCATGAAAAATTGCATTCGTTGCCCTCTGATAAGTCGCCCCAGCATTCCTCAAGCCAAAAGGCATAACCGTCCACTCGTAAATGCCTAATGCTCCTGGACACCTAAATGTTGTCTTATGAATATCTTCCTCTGCCAGAAAGATTTGGTTATATCCTGCATAACCATCCATCAAACTAAGAATTATGTGCCCTACTGCTGAGTCAACTAGCATGTCGGCCATAGGCATCACATACTCGTCTTTAGGGGTGACCATGTTAAGATCTCTGAAATCAATGCATATACTGATATTACCATTTTTCTTAACCACTGGTACAATATTGGCCAACCAGTCTGCATAACGGCAAGGTCGGATGAAACCCACTTTAAGAAGCTTCTGAATCTCTTCTTTAATTTAAGGCATCAAGTCAGGACTCATACGTCTTGGGAATTGCTTATAGGGCTTGAAATCCTTCTTAATGGGCAGTCGATGTTCTATCAAACTTCGCTCTAGACCAGGCATTTCTGAATAATCCCAAGCTAAACATTCAATATTGTTTCTTATAATTTCGAGCATCAATATTTGTTGCTCTTTAGACAAATAACCACTCATTCTGATTATTTTTGGAACCAGATCGGTTCCTAAATTAAACTCCAGTAAAGGATCTTGCGCTGAGAAAGTTGGCTCTGTTTTATCTAACAAATCGGGCCAATGAAATTGTTCATCTTCTTGGAAATGAACATCACATTTTTCTATTTTTTCTACTTTTTTAAAAAGCTGATCTAAATAATACTTATTAATAAGCAAACTACAATCTTGCAATTCTACTTCTTCCATAGGAAAAGTATTATATAAAGTAGGTTTGGCTTACTAAAGAGCCATATAGTACAACTGTTCTTTAAAAGAACATTGAATTCTGGCCAATGAACTTAAAACCCTTCTTTGGGTAGTCATTAGCCATAAAAAACTGATACACTGAAGGTACATGATCAGAATAGAAAACAAATTCTTCAACTTGTTCTGATGCTCCAAAAGGATTGTCATTTGCCTCCATTTTAAAAATCTGATTGCCTTCCCAGAACATCAATTGCTGATGCAGTGTTGATGGCACACATTTAGATGCATGTATCCAATCTTGTCCAAGCAGGATTGAATATGTGGTGTCTGCATCCACCACGAAGAAGACAGAAGAAATCTTCTTTGGAACGACTTCAATGGAAGCGACCAACATGCCTTTTGGTCTGGTCGGTTGCCCTGTAAAGCTAGTCATCTCAAAATCCACAAGAGATAGATCATGAATCCCCTTCCCCAATTTTTTGAGAGTCTTTAATGGCATTACGTTGAAAACGGCCCCATTATCAATGAAAACCTTTGTAATTGGTTTCCCACTTACAGTATGACCTCCCTTTGATTTCTTCCTTGGTAGCCAACCTCTGCCCCTTTGGGATTCGGATTTGACCATCAGTTAAAAGAATGTCGAATATCTCATCGGCCTTTGAACTGTCAAAGGTCGGTTGCCCTTTAGCTTCTGCTCCTGGTGCTGGCTTTAATTTAGAGCAAACATAAGGTTTCCCTGAAATTATTTCGGCCGCCATCTCTTCTGTTTGATCATAATCAAAATCGTATACCTCTGTTTCCATGCTAGCCATATGTTGGCCTTTATTACGCCTGAAATTCTGATCTCTTTCTCTGAAAAGAGATTCTAAACGTCCAGCCTTGGATGCGAGGCTTGCCAAATCTTCGACATCATGTGCAGTAAGCGCATCTTTTAGACGTCCATGCATATTTCGGACCACTAAGTTGGTCATCTCCTTCTCATTGATTATAGTAGGACATCGTCCTTTCATTAATCGCACCCTCTCAATAAATTGTGAAGCTGATTCCTCTGGATATTGTTTCATTTCCAGTAAATCAGTCAGAGAAACCGTTGGCAAGGGATTGAAGAATCTAGCATGAAATGTCATCTCTAATCCTTCCCAAGTTTGTATCTGCCCAGGTGGCAGACTTACAAACCATGAAAAAGCAGTCCTAGTTAGGGACAATCCAAACAGTTGTAACTTGTAAAAAGGATTGTTACCAATTTCCCTCAATTGCGCTGTGAAACGCCCCACATGCTCTATAGTAGAGGATCCATCTTCTCCAGAAAAAGTATGAAAATCTAGTGGCCTGTAATTCCTTGGGAGAGGATATTCATTGATAATCCTTTCTGGGAACGGTCTCTGATAAGCAGGTCGGTTGGCCATCTGAGGATTTAGACCAAACTGAACCCTCAATACGTGAGCAATTTCATCACCCAAACGAAACTGTTGATGATCAGGGATATCAATGGGATTTTGCACGGGAATAAGAATGGGATCCTGTACGTGTCCCCCTGGCCTTTCCTCTCTTGTAATGTTCGGTTGCACATTTTCAACCCTTGGTCCCAAAGGAATATTATTTGGGAAAGTTAGAGGAGTCTTTCCCCTATCTGTTCGGTTGAAGTTTGTGGCGCTTAGAAGTGTGTCGTCCACATATAATGGCCCTGCAAAATTCGCTTGCATCCTTGATGGTGACACCCCTGGTGGCGTCTGAGTGGGTTGAAGAGTAACCCTTGACAATGCTTGATCTAACATGTTCTGCATAAGATTTTGTTGCTCGCGCAACATGTTTTGTATAAACACATTTTGCTGATTGTTCATTTGTTGAACATATGACAACCAGTCGGTAGGCGGTTGGGGAATTTCCCCTGGATTTGGCATGACTGGTGGTGAAACATTTTCTCCCACTGGTGCTGATGATGATTGAGGTTGTGTGCCTGCCATATTGATTTTTCTGATGATTCGGCCGGACCTCAGTCGTATGAAATTCTCTGGCAATGTAGGATCAGCAATCTTGCCTTTCTCCCACTGTGGTCGCCAATTTGTTGATGTATTTTTTCAACAAAAATAAAATAAAATTCAAAGATATGGAAAATATCTTTAAACTTGATTATTTAGCGCCTGAGATTAGGAATCTCTAAACATTGTACGGTACATAAGAAAATTAACTGGAAAATAAAATGCTGGAAATTTTAAAGTGGTGATCCCCAAATCTGACTTTGCTTTTTTTAAGTTGGATGAAGATATCTTCTCAAGAAAAATCCAAATCCTTAAATACTTTTTGAGAAATTGTACTGGAAACCGTCGCCTAAATGGTTACAACGTCTCTTTTTCAACCGTCTACCAACCCCTCTCCTACTGACACGTGTCCTTAGCATACTAACATTATCACTCTATTCCACTCTTAACAGGATCCGCCTCTTTGGACCGACCGCAGACCTTCCACCCTTTTGGTCCGAACACTACTCTTCCACCTTATTGGCCCGACTACCAATCTTCCCGACTTGCGGGCCACCCGACTTGTTGATCCAGTCGCAAACCTCCCGACCTAAAAACCATCCGACTTACTAGTCTGGTCGCAGACCTCCCGACCTAAAGACCATCCGACTTACTGGTCTGGTCAAAGACCTCCCGACCTGAAGACCTTCTGACCTGCGGACTTTCCGTCCTGAGGACTTCCCGACTTGAGGACCTTCCGACCTGAAGACTTCCCATCCTGAGGACTTCCCGACCTACAGACTTCCCAACCTGAGGACTTTCCGACCTGCAGACTTTCCGTCTTGAGGACTTCCTGACCTACAGACTTCCCGACCTGAGGACTTTCCGACCTGAAGACTTCCCGTCCTGAGGACTTCCCGACCTGAGGACCTCCCGACCTGAAGACTTCCCGACCTGAAGACTTTCCGTCCTGCATTCTCCTTAGAAATTAACATATTTTCCTTGAGTTTCCTACGGTGCCCTTCAGCCAGTTCGATCAACTCTATTACCAAGTCTATTTTTCTTTTACCTTGGGCTTTTAACCTAATTCTAAATTTCATACGTAACACTCACAAAAAGAAAAAAAAAAAAAAAGATTTACTATATGTCAAGTTTAACATATTGTTGAAAATAAAATAAAAAGACTAGTTGAATAATACATACTCCTATCATTCGTCTCTAAAGATTATATTAGCATATTTGTATTATTTTTTGTATAAATTTCGTTACATTAATATTAAAAGATTCTAATAAAAATATTTTTGCTCTTTTCTCTTCATTTGTACTTACGTTTTCATATAATAATTAATATTCATAAATCAATGTGTAAGAAATAAATATAATCTTTAGAATCGTAGGAAGATAATATTTTATTAGTAAAGTCATAATTCCATAATAAAAAAATATATATATATATATATATATTAGAAAATTATCATTCACACACTATTACGACATTTTTTATGTAACAATATTTAGAATTTTCTTTGTTTATATATTAAGTAGTTTTTATTTTCCTTTTCTAAGATAGTAAAATAAAAATTTTTAAAGTTGAAATGGGCATGTCTTTAGAAGATGATTTTATTTTATCTTTTTATTTTGATTTTTTATAATAATTTTTGTGATATTTGTACTAAAAATACAATAATTGTATAGTAAAATAAAAAAACAAACAAACAAAGACGTCCATAAAGACAGATTGAAGATTTCCTTCAATAAACCCTTGAACACAACCGAAGGAACAATTTGCCCTCAGTCAATCAACTAAATATTAAAATTATTTTACTTTTTTATTTTCACATTACTTTTACTTTAATTATAAAAAAAAAACACAAAATAGACATTGCACTATTTTATTAAATTAAGGACGGGGGAGTATAATAGTAGTATATCATAACATTGCTGCAAAATATATCCTCCAAACTCAGATGAATTCAAATATTGGCCAGCCCTACATCAAAGTTTTTCAGTCTTAATCCTCAGAATGATGATCAAGGGAAGCCGGGATGGGCTCCGATTCGAATATTTCACCCTAAAATGCATAGTACAAAGCTAACAAAAACAACGGCAAAAAGAAGAAAGAAAATTCGATACCCCAAAGGATAGATCAAAGCACATTAATTTATAATAGATTCGCCCTCTTCAAAAACCTGATTGTTCGGCAGTAGAGTGGCCATATCCCTTCGATGAAATCCAGGTAGTATTCGATCATCCATTCTTGCACATCCTTAAATTTTCTCCGGGCAGCTTCTTTGTAGTCCTTATTTTTTATATCAACCAGAGGCTGGACTAACCGTGCGCGCATAGTTTCTTTTAGACCGCCTTTAAAGATGTAGGCGTATGCCAGTAAGCAGTAGGAAGGCATATTAATTGCAATTTTCACTGTCTGCGTGAAGCTGAATACATATAGTCTGCATATTGCTCGGAAGATCTTGATGTAAAGGGCTACGATTAATGGCCCGAGAATCCATAAGGGGGCTAATTCTTTTAACACCTCTGATCCGTAAGCTATATTGACATAGAAGAACATGGGAGTTCTGCAAAAAACCAAGGAAGTGATCAACGATAAGCAAGAATCGAGCAGAAACACATGGAGAGTGAAAGTAAAGAGCAAATAACGCGTCTTGAGATACTGCAGGCCTACAAGAATCGAGATGCGTGGAAAGTGGAACTATCGTGTGGAGCAAACAACAATCGAAGTAAGAATGGATTTCTGAGAAAATTTTCAGCATATCTTTATTGGGAGAAATGCAATTGATGCTTTTTCTCAAGAAATGCAGGTCAGGATAGTATAGGGTTGTGTACTTTTGTGATTTTTTTCAAAAATTTTCACTGTTCAATTAGCTTACCCCCAAAAAAGCATCAAATCAAATACCTATAAAATATCACATCAAACAAATCTTCGAATTCAAAGTTTCAACATTCAAAAATCCAAACCCTTAAGCAAACACACCTTAAGAAACTTCTAATAACAATTGAATCGTAGTGGCATGAAATAGAGGATAAAATTTACAACTAGATTTGAACAATCTTTTGGATTTCTAAAGTCATTCCAAATCCGAAAAGGAGCGTTCATGCTAGTAGAAATGCAATGCTTTACACTAGAAACTACCACCGTACCCACAATTCTAAAGGAAAATATAGTGCGGGGAGGGGCCAAAAACGGAGTGTAACAGTAATACTTACAAAATAAGCACCGGTATTTTTATAGTTGCATCCAAGTTCATCAAGTAAGCTGCAGCAGCCTTTACCAACTGAATTGTTTCTTGTTTTGCAACAGTGTTGGGCGTTTCCGATGATTCAGTGGAGGATGGTTCTGCCGCAGCTCTTTCCACAGGTTCAGTTTGTGGTTGTGTGCGCAACAACATTAGCCAGTTTTTAAACAGCTTCTGTATAGCTACAGACCGGCTTGCTGTCTCGGCCGCTGATGTGCAAGGATCAGGGACAACATCATGTACCTTAGAAGATTTCAAAGAGGATTCTTCGCTTTCATCTTGCAGAAATGAGACTTTAGCACTATTTTTTATGGACTTTGAACCATTTGTTCTGCTGCTAGAATCATCATACCGATTCCCACCCTTGAAAGCATATATTTTAAATATCTTTTGCTTTGGTCTGTGAATGACAGCTGCTCCTACACTGAAAATGAGATGCGCAATTAGTTTCATACTAAATCAGCATCTAAACTACAAAGCAACAAAGCAGCAAACTTTTTCAAATTTAATAGATAATTTCACGGCATTGGAAGGGAACAACTATTATGAATAATTCATATACAATGCAAGAGCAATCATAACATCGATGCCGCCCTTCACTCATTGATTAAAACGGAAATTGAAATTGGGTTGCTAAACTGCATGAATTAACACCATAATCAAAATAATTTAAAGATTAGTTTCTAACAAAATAAACTCTTTGCATAAGCACTATAAACACAATCCATATGATTATATGATAACTACTATTGGTGTGTTCTTTTATCAAATTTGCCCGGATTTCTACAATTCACAAAAAAATTTTCCCTAAAATCATCAAATCAAAAATCTATTTTTCGTTTTCTATATTATACTAAAAATCAATTTTACATTCAAAACATCACATCAACACCTATTTATATCACGTCATACAACTACTTCGATTCAAAATATTTACTATTCAAATCCCAAAACAAAATCTAAATCCCCAAACAACACACCCTATGAGTAATTCATGCACCCATTAGCTCTCTTGAGAAAGCTAAACTTCAGAGAGGACCATATAGACCAGACTCCACATAAACGTACGCTTCATGATGGACATAGTTGCTGGTCAAAACACAAATAAGCCAGAAATCTTGATGCAAGTAAGAATGATCTTACTGCATGCTAATTATAGGATCTACCCCTTCTTGTGATGTCCCTTCAACATTTGATACCTTCAAATTTATACTTATCTTCAATTTTGTAGTTAAATTTTGATAAAACAACAATATCCACATGAAATATTCATCCATATTGTAGTTTCAATGAAAAATTTGAGAAGGACGAGAGAATTTCCTATTGGTAGTGATAGTTTTGATACACGTTTATACTGAGATTATATCTTATATAAAATTGAAAAAGAATCTACCATCGGAACTACAACAAGAGTGAACATTCCATCCCCACAAACGATTTGAGCAAACAACCCATCCTCCTTAAGTGGTCTTCCTTACAGTTATTCTATTTATAAAACTACAATTCCATGGAAAGTGAATGCTGGTCACATAGAACTTAATGGCGATAACGATTAGCATGATCTTAGATTTATACATGTATAAACTCTCACCTTGATCGTGATCTGCATTTCAAAGATATTAACCTATCTTTTCTCCCAACTGGATGGAATGTAGGCAAAATATGATTTACCTTGCTCCCTCTACTCCACGATGAAGATACGGAAGGGAATGTGCTACAAGCACCCTGAATAGAATTGACGGTAAAACACCTTCCACACTTAATATGGGAAAAACAGCACTCAGAAACTGTTTCTTTATGAAAACACATTGGATAATACAGTTGTAAATAAAAATCAAATTTTATTTAAGTTTAATGCCATAGATGGATAAACTTTAGTCTGACAATAACTATAAGGTCATCCAAATGGATTAGTTGCATAACATGAATAACAAAATCACCTCTTAATACCAAAGTATAAAGTTAATGTATCACCAACATAAACATTGAAATGTCGTTTTATAAATTCACAGCAATAGAAGCAAAACAAAAAATGCTATTTACTCCCATGAAACAAATTGTAAGATGGAGTGTTAAGCCTATCAAGAGAAAGCGCAATGCATAGCCTAGTAAAATAACAATCATAACGACATTGTTTTCACACAATTACAGGCTGCAATTTTCTTACCAAATTGTATGAATGAACAAAAAACTTCATGATCCAGCTTCTAACAAAATAACCAATTTCACACTATAATGCATAATCCATTCGTTTGTCTGGACGACCAGACTTCCAACTAACCTTTGTCGCTTTACAAATACACAACTAAACCCGATTCCTAGTAAGAAATTCATCACAAATCATGCTGAAACGTAAATTACTCCATCACTCAATGCTCTTATCTTGGACCAAAACAATATAACACCAATAACTGCACAAATCATCACATACACGAGCACAAATTATCACCTGCAGATGCTGAGTTATCATTGCCATAATTTAAACAATGTGCACACGAGCATCTGTGGCAGAGATCATATTACACCCAAGAACTTCAACCCTGCACAAATATAAAGTTATCTTGTTTCAATTATCCAATCAATACATTTCAAGACGAATGCAAAGGCTGCCATATTTATTCCTTTCTCTACAAGAAATTTTCAAGACCAAAAAAACCAAAATTATACATAAAGAAACAAACAGTAATTTCTACTCCTCCCTCGAATATTTGAAAAACAAATCGACTCCAAAGCCAATTCGAAAAGTAATGTTTCCATAGTTCCGTAAACTACATAAAACCCAAAGATAATCATAATATTTTCAATTCTTTTTCAGAATTAATAATAGCTTTCTTGAAAAGACCTGCGCCTATCACATAATTCACCAGAATGAAATCGAAACGATAATCATGCACAAAAAACGACTCCACAGCGTATTTTAAAACATATATTTATACATACAGAGGGCGGCGCACAATGATTTCGAAGGCGGCGAGCAGAAGGTGAAACCCCTCAGCGTGTTAATCTGCGTCGAAAGGGGGCTTTCTTCGCCCACATGAAATACGATGCTTGTTGCAGAAACTTTGCAGAGATTTCAGAAAAGTTGGGAGAGATTTCGGATAGAGGTGAGAGAAATCAATTTGGGAAGGAATGAGAAATAGGGATGAAAACGGATCGGGTTGTACCGAAACTGAATCTGGACCCGATCCATTAGAGGTACTAAAACCCTCGCCCGCCCAAAACCTTTCGGGTCGGGTAGACCCGGATACCCAGCCAAAAACTAAAAATTAAAAAGTCACAGCACAGTAAACACAAAAATAAACAAGCATTAATTTATACTCTCTCCGTCCCAAATGTATAATTGTATTTGGCACGAAATTTAAGAATAGATAGTTAGTAAAAAGTAAGAATAAATATTTTTTTTTGCCTTGGTAAGTATATTAGTATAAAAAGTAGTGACAATTGTTTAATAATAATAAAAAAGTAGGGATAATTTTACGGTGATATGGTTATTTATGAAAATGAGACTATTATTTTAGAACGGACAAAAATAATAAATAAGACTATTGTGTATTGAGACCGAGGGAATAATTAATATAGATAGTAAATGTGTTAATAATTTTATAGTTAATATAAAATCTATATATAAAAAAATTATATTTAAACAATAAATTTACAATTAATATTAAATTTAATTTGTTAAAAAATATATTAAATCAAATAAATTTATATAAATTTAATTATACAAGAAAGAACTATAATATAAATTATATGAATTTTAAATTTATTTAAATTTTATTTTATATAAATATATTTATAATAATTAATAAATTCTATAAAAATTGTGTCAATAATATATGCTTAGGTAATTTTTGTCCCGTTGGACTTGTTCAAACCCTCGACGCTTCAAGTAAGCTACCATACATGATTCATTTAGTGTGATGTATCTGTAGGACTTAGCTTAGGTTCGACTGCATATTCCCACGTCATAAAATAAATAAATATATATATATATATATAAAATAATATGTTGCACCCAAAAAAACCCTTTCTTCATCAAGCAAGCAGTATTTCTTCTTCCTCCAACCAGTTATTTTTCTCCTCCCATCACCAATTTTGTTTGGAACCATGACTATACATTCGGTTATCGGAGAACTACTAGGAATAATTCATAAACTCATTGGCTCTTTTTAGAAAGCAAAAGCTCCATAAACACATGATTCACGACCGATCGGAGTTGCAACCGAAAACGTACAAATTATATGAATATGGACAACCACACTTCAAACTAACCTCAGTCCACAATCTCGATGCCATTGTTTCTCCCCAAGATCAAATCTGCACAATTTTAACCCATACAGTTTACTCCATATTATCCAAAACTTATTTATGTTTGCTAAAATTATTATGAAAAAAAAATTAATAAAAACATCATCGATTTTAAAACCAGTAAGATCATAATCGACATAGAAATTAATAAAATGAATCACAAATATACTCCATCCTAATATAACATTGATTATTTACCAACAAGGATACCTTTTGCTTCGATTGTTGCTCAAAATCTATCATCTCAGCGGAAGAAAGCAAAGTGCATCACAAATCGGAGAAAACCTATCCTAAGTCGACCCTCTCAATATTGGGAAAATTGACCTTTGTGGCCCAATATTAAGATATTGGGCTTTATTTATTATATGTAGAGAGCCCAATTTTAAAGTTTCGGCTTATAGATACCAATATAAATATAAATAAAAAAATTTATTTAAATTTATTAGGTACTCTTAAAGGGTGTCGGGTAAACAGTTTTAATTGCTCGACTGTGTTTGGTAAATTTAGGTATAAATTCATATTTATAAATTTAAAATAATTAGTTTTTTATATGTCAATTATTATATTTATAAAAAATTTAAATTTTTTAAAATAAAGATAATATAAAATATTAATATTATTAATTTATTTATATAGTATTTTTTATCACATAATTTTTTTAATTAAAAATAAATATATTTATTTAAAATATATATTAATTAAAAATTAATCTAATAGAAATCCATATAGAAATTATTTTTACTTTTTTATATTTATATCATTTCTAATGAAAAATATATATATATTTCAATACATTTGCATTAATTTTTTACAAAATATTTTAAAAATAATAAAAATAAATATCTTAATAAAATTTTTATAATTTTTAAAATTAATAATAATATTTTAAAAAAGTCTACCCATCGAAAAAAATCAATTAAATATTTTTAAAATAAAATATAAAATATTTTTAATTATCATTTTATATATGGACAACTAATACAAAATCGTTATTTTATCAAACACTTTTACACAAACAACTAACTGAATCCGCTAGTCTAACCGGCTAATCGAATCAGCTAACAGCTAAAAGCTAACCGTTAATTGTCAAACACCCTCTTAATATTATTGGATATAAATTTTGAAATATTACTATTTTATATTATGGCGTGTTGGGGAAAAAGCATTTTTAATAATTTTTAGTTTATTAAATAACTTTTAGCTATTTGATCAGTTAAAAAAGTAATTTACGTATTTGGTAAATTAGTTTTTTTAAAGAGCTATTTAAACTTAAAAAATTAATTTCTAAAAAATTAATTTACCCATCATTCTAGAATAACTTTTTCACTTAAATTTTATTTATTCCTTATTTACACTTAAAACAAATAATTTATTTCATATATATAAATATATTTTTATTAAAGTATTTATTAACTATTTTAAATATATTATTATATTATAATTTTATTTTTTAATTTTAAAATAATTACTATAATTAATTATTACATATAAATTATTTTATTTGTAAATTATATAAATATATTAAAATTAAATCAAATAGAAAAAAAATATTATTAATTAATTTATATATATTTTTATTATATAAATTTTATATCAAAAATTAATAAATAATAATTAACATAATAAAAATATATATATACAAGATTTTATATTTTATATAATTTTAATGAAAAAAATACTTTTTTTAATTAAAATATTTTTCTCAAATTTAAAAAATAAAATTAAATATTTTAGAAAACAATGTATTAATGTCATTAAGTGTTATTTTACGTATAAACAACTAATATCAAATAATTATTTTACCAAACATTTTAAGACAAATAACTAATTGAGCTAGTCAAATCCGCTAATTGAATTAACTAATAGCTAAAAGTTATCTGCTAATTGTCAAACGCACACATATATTTATCATACATGAATAAATATACGATTTTATTTTTCTGCATGTTTTGTAATTTAATTATATTATGTTGATATTGTTATAATAATAAATAAAATATCAGGATATTTTTCTAATATTTGTGGGGAATATAATTATTAAAAAATAAATATATGTGTTGTTTGGTTTTTCGACAATACAAAGTAAAATTCGAAAAATATTATCGAACTTGAATAAAATTTATTTGTAGAACAGGGCAGTAAATATACTGAAAAATAAAGGGTGACCCCAAACAGGAAATTTGCAATTTTTCTTATCTGATTCAAGATCCCCTATCTGAATTTCCTTGAATCATTAAATAATTCATAAGGAAACGTTTCAAAACGTCACCTGGTCAGTTACCGCAACCGCCATCAACCGCCCTACACATTAATCCCCATTTGACACGTGTCTTAACCGTCCCACCAATCGTTTCTGTTAGTTATCAAATTCAACTGCTCTTACGACCACCCACGTACTGTCATGTCTCCTTAAACGGGCGGCTGACCCAACCGACCGCCTAGCCGCCGATCCTTCCGCCCAGAGAAACCCTTGGCCCCTTAAACGGACTGCTGACCAACCGACTGCCTCGAGAAACCCTTAGCCATCTGATGGGCCCAATGACGGGCCCACATCTCCTCTTGTTTTCGGCTATTACCCTAATTATAAATTTTATACTCAACAACTTGCCCCGCCGCCATCTGACTTCCAAACGTCACTCCTCGATCGCCGCATGACAGGATGTTTGGGAGTCTGCAGCCTATGCAACAGTGCCGCCCTGACTCTGCTTCCCATAACATCAATAGGGTTTTAAATACCCCATAAGCATTACCCTTTATTTCCTGTAAAAACCCTTCCATCAACTTCGTTCATTTCACGCATCCATTATCGCGAGCCATTTCCAAAAAAACCTCTCATCTTCTTCGTTGTTGCTACCATCTCCTTTCTGCAACTTTCAATGCATGGCGAACCAATACGTACCCACACTTCCTTCTGATGGACCAACCCGGAGGTATTTTTTGTTGCATCGAAGGTGGTGACTCCAACCATCCGCCCATATTGCACTACTCCTGAGGACTCCAATCCGATGAGGGAGGTACTTGAAGCAGAGAACCCCCTTGCCATCAACAATCCCAACTACAATGTTGTTCGTATCAATGACAGCATCAAGACACATCTGACCGATCCCAAAGACCCCTACCGCACCTGGTACAACAGAGTGGCGGAGCGCTTCCAGGAGCAGTGGAAGCGTGAACACATCGACCAGGCCATACTCCTTTCCACAATTCCATTTCATTTGCACGAGAAGGTGCTCCTGGCGATATCGGCCTTCTGGCACTCAGAGATGCGGGTCTTCTTTTTGCCAACAGGCCCTATTGGCCCGACCCTTATGGATGTGGCCATGGTCGCCCATCTTCCCATCGTGGGTGAGGACCCAGTGATGGGAGTCCTAGATGAGCAGGAGCCAGAAGCGGACCATCTGGGCTGGTCCTTAGCTGGAGTAAAAGAATGGTCTGGACGAAATTCACGACCGACCAGCAACGGGCAGCAGGAACCCCCGTGACCGACCGCGAACATGTTGCCTTCCTCCTCTTCTGGCTATGTAGGTATGTCATAGTCTCCCCATCCAAATGCGTCCTTTCTTCTCATCTCGATCTAGTTATCCATTTAGCTTCAGGTCTTTTCTTTTCCCTTGGCACTCTTTTCCTTGCCAATCTTTTTGAAGGTCTTTCTAGCGTTAGCACCCGCCTTGTAGATAGTGATAGTAAAAAATTATATACCGCCGCGTCGGACCCTTTTTGGCTCCTAGAACTTTGGTTCCGTCTTTACTTTCCCGACGCGTTCAAACTTGGTCGTCCGCCCATCACTTCAACACCCGACCATTCTTTGGGTTTAGCCCTTAACCGACTTTGCCTAGGTCACGGCCACCTCCAATCATCCGACCCCATCATCTCTGCCATCCTAGCCGACGACCGCAACAACTCCCGTTTTTATGTATATAGGAAGTATGCTTGCTATGCGGTCGGTCTCTTTTGGCCTTTTCCTGTGTCTTCATCTATGGCCAAACCTAAACCTCTTCCTCATCCGACCTATTCTTTATCCTGGGATTATGCTCTTAAACCCAGGTCTTTATTTGTTAGTAAAAAATTTGATAAAAAATGCCAAAAGTCATTTTATATTTTAGTTATCAGCCCCAATTTTTGGCACGTCAATTCGGCTGCTGCCAAAGTCTACCTGGCCCCATCGCCCGTCCTCACCTAATACCTCAAAGCCCGGACGGGCGGGTCATTCCCGAACTGATTCCTTCTTACCTTACGCAACTCACCACTTACATAACTACCAGCTCTTACATTCCTTTCCATTCCACTCCCGAAACCGTTGAGACCTTTCGCGAATGGTGGTCGGTCACGTGGGCCCTACTTGCCCCAGAAAAAGATCGGTTGCTGGGTGTTCTCCTGCCCTAGTCTGCCTTGATGTTAGGGGCGGCCCAACCTGTAAGCGCCCGAAGAAAACAGCCGCCCCGGGTGCCGGATCAAGTGTTCCAAAGAGGAAGAGAAAAGCTTCCCAGATCCAAGTAGTCCCGACTTCTGAAATAGACCAACAAGCCGCCGAGGACTATTTATTGGCTTGGATGCCAACAAGGATCCGCCCCGTCTAGGTATGCTAAAAAATCTTTAATCACCTTGATATTTCCTTAAATTTCTAACTTATATTCTTCTTCATATCAGGTTCGACATCGGCAGCACCAACCGGCCAACCGACTCTAGCCCCGGCCGACCAACCAAACCTGCTAGCTGATCAACCCCAAGTTAATGACTCATATTACCATTATTCCTTTTCTTCATAACTAGTCATGAACTGACTAATGTTATTTCACCGTAGGCCCTTCCCCTCCGAGTCCACACACCGATGCTTGCTTTGCCGATGATCAGTCGGGAGGGGGACCCGACTAGGAGGCAATCCCTTCCCTCTCTGCTGGTGAGTGGTCCGAAAAGGGCCCCGACCAGGAGAAAATCTTTGTCAGCACCTCCACGAGATCCAGTAAATTTTCTAAACACCCAACACTTAACCACTTTTACCCTCCATACTTAGAATAAATATCTAATATATTTATTGCAGACGCCTTTACCAACCGAACCGGAGGTAGCAGCAGCTTCGACAGATAGCGAGGCAACTGCTGCACCGAAGACCGTACTGCCAGCAGAAATTGCGGAATCTTCTTACCTAAGTGAAAAGCCAACCGCCCCTGCTGCAACAGCCCTGTTGCAGCCGCCCCTATCATAGCTGCTCCTGTTGCAGCCGCCCCGATTGCGGCCGTCCCGGTTACAGCTGCTCTTGTTGCAGCTGCTCCGGCTGCAGCCGCCCCGGCTGCAGCCATCCCGTTTTCAGCCGTCCCACTGCCGGAGGTGGCAAGGCGAGCAGCAGAACCGCCTGTTGCCGTCCGTCCGAGGAGTTCCCCACTTGACGTAGAAGAAATTTCTTCTTCTGAGTTGGAGACCTCTGTTAATCTAGTAGGGTGTTCAAATCTTTCTTTCATAACTGTATACCAATTCTATCAAGCACTAAATACTTCATATTTTAACTTCAGGGCCCTAGGTCAGCACCGCAAGGACCTTTGTCAGCGGCCGAAGAGTCGGCAATTACAGTGCTGACACGCCCGACCTCCCCGACCGATGGCAATCCTTGCGCCCTCCGTAACCACGGTCCGCCAGGAAGTAAGTAAAATTCCACAAGTAATCCATACCATTCATCCTCTCCATCAAACTTAAACATTTGAACTTCTTCTTAGGGACATTTTGACCTAGCCCTTTTTTCGGCCATTCCGATTCCGGAGGACATCCGAGCTACCTTCGCTCAGGCCGTCAACCGCCCCTTCTCCGTCTTGGGATCAGAATCCTTTGAAAGTCTCATTCAGGCGGTTGGTGGCCTATTATTTCAAACCCCTTCGGAATCGACGGCCGCCCCAATTCTGCATTGGCTGATGGAGAGGTTAACTGAGCTTCGAAACGATATCCTACTCGCCCGACTCCTATCAGCCGAACCATCCCAGCCGAGCTCAGATCAAACAAATTTGAAGGCTTCCTTGGCCAAAACCAGGGAATCCCTTCAGCAATCCAAAAGAATGAGAAGGAATTAGAGGCGTTTCGTCAAGAGCAGTCCATTCTGGTGGGCCACGTGGCCGACGAGCAGCGCCTGATTGAAAGATATCAGAAGAACGAGGTCGACTTGGATCAAGAATTGAAGATTCAGGCCCGGTCTCAATTCATCAAACGATATCAGGCGGTTGCTAACAACTGATGCCTATCCAGGGCCGAAGACAAATGGTCCCAGATAAAAATCGCCCTGGGGGCCCTTATGTAAATCTTTTATATAAATTCTGACTTAGTAAACAATTTCTGTTTTCCTATTAACAAGGATCACTTTCCATATTCCGAACCCTAAGTAGCCAAATTAACCTCACTTCCCTTATAAAAATCATCGTCCCTTGTGATAAAACTAACAACTTCAAAAAATCTGAAATTGGGACATACCTGAACTATTAATTAAGATGTCATAACATCGGCCCCATGTTCCTTCGAAAAACTGGGAAAGTGCCATTCAACCCTTCTTTGTGGGTAATCATCCTGTTGGTGGTCATGCTGAAGACTTGTTATATATACTCAAGCAACTAGATTTCAAATTCAAATTTTTCCAACGAGGAAAAAAAACCATTTATCGTGTTATTCGCCTGATGGAAAATGTCCTGGGTGGATACGAAACTCTTCGTGACATCCTAAGCCACCTTCCTGATATTGATCATCATATGAACTTAATTGAACATCATGTGACAGCCATACTTCCAGATCTTGGTTGGGATCACATATTTTCCAATAAATGCACAATTTTTTCAAGACTACGCACTCTTGTTAACCGTGAACGCCCGACCATAACAGACATGAAGGCTCGTACCAATCACGATTTAGAAGAAATGCAAAATCAATGGGAACGATACCGACCTGATTTAGAAGACCTTCTTGATGAAGAACCATAGTTAATTTCCAATCACAGGGATGACGATTCTGACTCAGAAGACGAAGGTCCCCTGCACATATCAATATCCGATAATGAATGAACCCCATATTGGGTTCGAACCCTTGATGTTTGGGTTCTGAATAAAATTTCTTGTTTTATGCATTCTTCTTATCTGAAAAGGCAAGAAAATACCTCTTTAGATATCTAGCATTGATACAATCATGTACTCTTTTACCTTCTTGATTCATTATAATAAAGGCACCATTTCTGATTTCCTTATGAATAATAAATGGCCCTTCCCAGTTCAGAGACCATTTTCCTAATTGATCAATCTTCTTGTACGTAGGTAGCATGGTCTAATCGATTGCGTGGAGTTAGTTAATATCTAGATTTTCCAATTTGTGCAACATAACTTGCTGATATTCCTCGGTGAACTCTCTAGCAGTAAAACTTGTACGTCTCGATGATACCTGAATTTCTGCTGACAACACAGCATCCAGCCCAAAAGTAAGTTGATATGGTGAAAACCTTGTCACCGAACTTCTACTATTTCTGTGTGCCCATAAGGCCTGAGGTAATAGCAAATGCCACTTTCTTGGATTCCCCTCAATCATTTTCTTTATGATTCCAATAATAATCTTATTGGCTGTCTCTGCCTGTCCATTAGCTTGGGGATAATAAGGCGAGGAATGATTTATCTGAATACCAAATTCTGCCAAGAAACTTATAAAATTTTCCCCAATGAAAACTAAACCTTGATCAGTGGTTAAAGAATGCGGAATGCCATACCTATAGATGATTTGATTCAGCACAAAATGGATTACCTCTTTTAGATCCACGTTTTTTAAAGTAACTGCATCTACCCATTTGGTGAAATAGTCTGTTGCAACCAAAATAAAACAATGATGTTTGGATGAAGGAGGGTGTATTTTGCCAATGATGTCCATGGCCCAGGACCTGAAAGGCCAAAGTTTTACCATAGCTTGTAATCCAATAACTGTCAAATGATTCAACTGTCCATGCTTTTGACATTCTTGACAGCCTCTTGCAAATTGTATACAATCTTCGAAGATCTTTGGCTAGAAGAAACCCAAACGGTGAATAGCCCATCTCATATTCAAACCTGCTCAATGTGCTCCGCAGATCCCGCTATGTACTTCTGTCATAACTTCCAAAGCTTGCTTAGACCCCAAACATCTTAAAAGTAATACTTCAAATGTCCTTTTATACAAGACCCCTTCTATCAATTGGAATCGTAAGGCCTTCAAACGTACCCCTATCGGCACATTTGCTCCTGGATTTTGTAGATACATAACAATTTCTATCCTCCAATCGGTCCCAACACCAGTTTCCGACTCGATTTTTGCACACATCTCTTTCGGGATCCCTTTACATGTCTTTTGAGCTAACTCATCTGCATGTTGATTCTCTTTTTTAGGGATGAATTCAATTATTACCTCTGAGATTTTTTATAACAATCGATATACAACATCCCTGTATTTGTGTAGATGAGGATAATTGCAAACATATTGTTTGGTCACCTAATTGATTACTAGTTGAGAATCTCCCCTTATGACTACTGACTGAACATTCATGGCTATTAAAGATTCCAATCCTAGGATTAGGGCCTTATATTCTGCTGAATTGTGGGTCATAGCCTCTAATTGAAGCTGTAACTTGATCTTTTGGCCATCTGGCCCTTCTAACAAAACCCCTGCACCTGATCTATTTCCAGCAGTAGAACCATCGAAGAACATTGACCAAGTTCGGGTGCTCACATAAGATGTGAACTCAATCTCTTCTTGATTGTATCCTGAAAATTCTGCCAGAAAATCTGCTATTCTTGACCTTTGACCGCCTTTAACGGAGAATGTTACAAAGCGGAAGGAGCAAATTTAATGGCCCATTTAATAAGTCTGCCCTGCATGGTAGGTCTCTGCAAAATTAATTTGATAAGATCTACATTTGAGATAACTTCTATTCTCCTAGGCAGCATATAATGCTCAAGTTTGGTGCATGCGAACACCAATGAGTAACACATTTTTTCTGGCATAGTATAGTTTAATTATGGTCCTGCAAGAGTCTTACTCAAATAATAAATTGCCCTCTCTTTACCATCATCACCATCCTCTGCTAGTAAGCAGCTGACCACTTCGTGTGTATTTTCCAAATAAAGCTTGAGGGGCCGACCTTCCTTAGGAGACATTAAGACTGGAGGTTGAACCAAGGCTTGCTTTATAACATCTAATGTTGTCTGCTGGTCTGGTCCCCACGCAAAACCGTCCACCCCAGCTTTCAACAACTTAGTGATTGGCCTAATCTTTCCAGCAGCATTAGCAATGAACCTCCTTAGATAATTTACCTTGCCCAAAAGACTCTGTACTTCCTTAACCGTCTTGGGCGGTCGGATGGCTAGAATTGCTTTGGCTTTGTTGGCCTCAATTCCAATTCCCCTTTCATGCACCAAAAAACCTAAGAAACTTTCAGCTGATATCCCAAAAGCACATTTAGTTGGATTCATTTTTAGATTGTACCTCTTCATTCGGTTGAAAGCATCTTTTAGATCTTTCAAGTGATGATCGAAACTGGCAGATTTAATGATAACATCATCAATATAAAATCTCCATGAATTTGCCAATGAGGTCATGAAAAATCGAATTCATGGCCCTTTGATAGGTTGCCCCTGCATTCTTTAATCCGAATGGCATGACTGTCCATTCGTAAGTACCTAACGCTCCTGGACACCTGAAAGCCGTCTTATGAATATCTTCTTATGCCAAAAAGATTTGATTATAGCCTGCATAACCATCCATCAGACTGAGGATTTTATGCCTTGGTGCTGAATCAATCAGCATATAAGCCATAGGCATCACATATTCGTCTTTATGAGTGGCTACATTAAGATCCCGGAAGTCAATAGATATTCTGATCTTACCATTCTTTTTAACCACTGGTACGATGTTTGCCAACCATTCTGCATAACGGCAAGGCCGAATAAAACCGACTTTAAGAAGTTTCTGGATTTTTTCTTTGATTTGAGGCAACAAATCAGGGCTCATTCGCCTCGGAGGCTGCTTGTAAGGTTTAAAATCCTCTCTAATAGGCAACCAATACTCTATCAGACTTCGTTCCAAACCAGGCATTTGGCTCTCTTTTTTCTAGCAAATCTGGCCACCGAAATTGTTCATCCTTCTGGTGAACATCAGACACCTTTTTAATTTTTCTGCTTTTTTCAAAAGCTGACTTAAATAAAATTGATTAATAAGTAAACTACAATCTTCCATACTTGTATTATCCATTAAAGATATATTATAAGATAGATTTGGCTTCCTTACGAGCCATACATGAGATGTGTTCTTTTTAGAAGAACATTGAATTCTGGCTGGTGAATCTATAACCCTTCCTTGGGTGTTTACTGGCCAGAAATGCCTGAGACATTGGGGGTAAGTGACTGGAGTAAAATACTAACTCCTCAGCCTTTTCCGACGCACAAAAAGGGTTGTCACTTGCTTCCATTTTAAAGACTTGATTACCCTCCAAGAACATTAATTGTTGATGCAGAGATGATGACATACATTGTGATACATGTATCCAGTCTTGTCCTAGTAGCACTTATGTAGTGTCTGCATCCGCCACAAAAATTACGGAAGAAATTGTCGGTTGCCCTGTAAAACTGGTCATCTCAAAATCCACCGGAGACAAATCGTGAATTCTTTTCCCTAACTTCTTGAGGGTCTTTAACGGAATAACATTAAAAATGGCTCCATTATAGATGAAAACTTTCGTGATTGGTTTCCTGCAAATGTGTGCGTTAACATACAGAGGCTTCAAATGAGATGTTGTTCCTTCTGGGATAGGAGAAATAACTATCGGAGGAGTTTCTAACTGAAAATCAGGATCTGAAATCTTTGCCCATTCTGGTTCATCCATAGAACCATCCATCAGACTTGCCCATAAAGGTTCTTCTTCAATCCAATGAACTTCTGTCATTTGGCAAGGGACTCGTGGACCTAAGCGAGATTTGATAGATCTTGGGTCTACTTTCGTTGTACGAAATTCTTCTCCCATCCCGTTTCCAGATTGGGTTGTTAGTGATTCTAAACGGAATTCTTCAAGAGATGGGTTAATGTTAATCCTTTTACAATACTGACATCTGAAACCTTCAACCTTCTCGTCTGATGCCTCTTTATTCCCTTTCTGTATGGATCAACTTTTTGTCGGATCATCATAAATGACTTGGAAATCATTCGGCTGTTTCGTTGAAGGAGCTTCTTTTTCCCTTTCTTGTACCTTGCAGCATACCTGCGTTTGGCATTACGAATTTGGGTACGATTCATACCTGGAAATCGAGGATCGATATCAACTGGTAAAGGTTTTTTTATTTCGAACCCAATTGTCCCCAACCAAGCCGGTTCTTCTAGTCGGATGATCTCGAACCATCATTTGTTCCTTTAATTCCACGTCAAAAGATTCGTCTTGGTTATCCCGTTTTTCTGCTACTGCCTTTTCATATATCTTGAATCTTTCTTTCTGTTGGCTGTTTGACTGGATTCCTCTTGGTTTGGGAATTGGCCGCACGTCTACCATTGCTATCGTTACTTTTGGGAACGGCTGTTGTTCTACGCCCAGAGTGACATACTTAAGCCGTCCTGCCTTGATGGTCCTTTGAATCTCTTTCCGAAAGTGTGTGCATTGACCTGTATTATGAGTAAGAGAATTATGCCACTTACAGTATGATCTTCCTTTGATTTCTTCTCTTTGACCTTTTGGGATTCGAATATGTACATCACTCAGTAGAATATCAAAAATTTTGTTAGCATTTGAACTATCGAATGTAGAATGATCCATTCCCTCAGTTCCTGGCCATGGTTTCAATTCGTAGCACACATAAGGCTTTCCAGAGATGTTCTCGGCCGCCATTTCTTCTATTTGATCACAATCAGGGCTGTATGTTTCCGTTTCCATACTAGCCATTTGTTGAACTTTATTACGTCTGAAATTTTGATTTTTTTTCTCTGAAGAGAGACTCTAAACGTCCAGCCTTGGACGCGAGAGTTGTCAGATCTTCTACGTAATGTGCAGTAAGTGCCTCTCTTAATCGTACATGCATATTGCGGACCACTAAATTGGTCATCTCCTTTTCATTAATTATCCTGGGCATCGCCCTTTCATGAAACGTACCCTTTCGATAAACTGCGCGGCTGATTCTTCTGGATCATGCTTCATTTCCAACAAATCGGTAAGGGAGACGGTTGGCAAAGGGTTAAAGAATCTAGCATGGAATGCCATCTCCAAACCTTCCCAGGTTTGTATTTGTCCCGGTGGTAAGTTGAGAAACCATAAAAAAGCTGTCCTAGTAAAAGATAAACCAAACAGTTGCAGTTTATAAAAATGATTATTACCGATCTCTCCTAATTGCGCCGTGAAACAACCCACATGTTCTATGGTGGAAGATCCATCTTCTCCTGAGAAAGCATGAAAGTCGGGTGGTCGATAATTCCTTGGGAGAGGGTAATCATTAATGATCCTTTCTGAAAAAGGTCTTTGATAGGTGGGGCGGTTGGCCATATGTGGATTCATGCCGAAATGAACCCTCAGAACATGTGCAATTTCTTCAGGATCCAAACGAGGATGTTGATGATCAGGGATATGAATAGGATCATGTATATGTCCTCCTTGTCTATCTTCCCTTACGATGTTCGGCTGAGTGTTATCGATTCTTGGCCCTAAAGGAACATTATTTGGGAAAGTTAGAGGAGTTTTTCCCCTATCTGCTCGATTGGGAGCAGTGGCACTGGGAACTGTACTATCTACGTATGATGGCCCTGCAAATATTGGTCCCAGAAAAGTCGCCTGAAAATGAGAAGGTGACAATGCTGGAGGCGTGCTTGAATGTAGTGTGACCCTGGACAACGCCTGATCCAGCATATTCTGCATTAAATTCCGTTGATCGTGCAACATTGTTTGTATGGTAGTCATCGGAAAAGTCGCCTGAAAATGAGAAGGTGACAATGCTGGAGGCGTTCTTGAATGTAGTGTGACCCTGGACAATGCCTGATCCAGCATGTTCTGCATTAAATTCGGTTGATCGTGCAACATTGTTTGTATGGTAGTCATCTGTTGATTGTTCAATTGCTGAACATAAGTCAACCATTCAGGCTGTACTTGAGACGTCCCTCCTGTGGTAGGAACAACTGTAGTTGGATTTGACGTCACCGCAGAAACTCCGACACTGGTGGTGTTGGTTTGAGATTGGGTGCCGGCCATAGTATTTCTACTAATAATCCGCCCGAAACGCAAACGTATGAAGTCGTTGCGGAAAGTAGGATTAGCTATATTGCTTTCACTCCCACTGTGGTCGCCAATTTGTTGTTTGGTTTTTCAACAATACAAAGTGAAATCCGAAAAATATTATCGAACTTGAATAAAATTTATTTTTAGAACAGAGCAATAAATACACAGAAAAATAAATGGTGACCCCCAACAGGAACTTCGCAATTTTTCTTGTCTGATTGAAGAGCCCCTATCTGAATTTTCCTGAATCATTAAATAATTCATAATGAAGCATTTCAAAACGTTACCTGGTCAGTTACCGCAATCGCCATCAACCGCCCCACACATTAATCCCCAACTGGCACGTGTCTTCATCATCCCACCAACCGTTCCTGTTAGTTATCGAATTCAACTGCTCTTCCAACCACCCCCGTACTGTCATGTCTCCTTAAACGGGCGGCTGACCTAATCGACCGCCTAGCCGCCGATCCTTCCACCCAGAGAAACCTTTGGCCCCTTAAACGGACTACTGACCAACTGACTGCCTCGAAAAAGCCTTAACCATCTGATGGGCCCAATGATGGCCCACATCTCCTCTTATTTTGGGCCATTACCCTAATTATAAATTTTATACTCAACAATAGTTTCTTCCAACCTTTTCTATTCATTTTTGTACAATTTTTCTAACAACCCATTGTTAGTTTAATTAATTAATTAATCATATTTGAATTTTAATTATTTTTTAATTATCTTATATAATTAAACTAACCTAAAATTGTGGCCCACTTTTCTCACATTAAGTCTATCACATTCAAAATATACGTGAGAAGTGGCAGAAAAATCGTGATGGACGGTTTCTCTTTTTTATTATAAATACTCTCACATACGGGTTACTAAACCTATCTCAGAAAATCAGAATACACCATCGCTATTTGAGAGCAAGGGTTTGGCAACATCATCCTAGGGTTTCAGGATCTGGCAATATCTCCACAGGGTTCTAAAGTTTGGTAACATTCTTCCAAGGGTTCCAAAGTTTGGCAACACCATCTTCCCACGGTTCCAATCTACCGTTTGCTTGAAGAAGAAGATCTCAAGAACAAATTTAATTTTTAGCAGTGGCTGGAGGTTTGTTTAAATTCCGCTTCCGCTAACATATTTGATTATTGTTTATTTTCTAATATTTGGTATCAGAGCAATTTTTGCCTCTGCCTTGCTTTGAATTTTCTTCTCGTGAAATTCTTGATCAAGATTCGCTTTAATTTTTATTTGAAAATATATTTTTTTTTTATTTTCAACAATTGCTTTGCGATATTTTTTGATCAAGATCCGATCCTGCTATTTGAGAAAATTTCATTATGTTTTGGAAAAATTTTGAGTTTTATTTTGAAATTAATTAATTCAAAATATCAAATTTCTAAATCACGTCTTTCGGTTACAATTGAGATTATACGTGTTGAATATTATGCCTTGAATGAACATTATGCCTCGATATCCGTGCGACATTTAGTATTGTTGCAGTAGTACTCTGCAGTGGTAATATTATTATTATTACTATTCTTCCTGAAGTACAGTAGCATTGTTGCTATTATTATTATTCTTTCTGCAGTGCTATCGTTGCTATTATTATCATTATTATTTTGCATATATTTGTACTATATTCTTGATTGAAGCTTGTTGATGGTGTTAATCTCATTTATTTATGCGAACTTCATATTATATATTCATGATTTATGTGATTTGTTTTAAATTTTATTTAATTGGGGAATAGCCACAGCATCCTCGATTAATTAAAAAATTATTTATGATTTATTTGAAATCACATTAATAGACATCGATTGTAATTATCATGTACGATGTGATGAGATATACCCACATGAGTCTTGTTATATTTGTATGAATAATTAGGATAAAATATCGAGTTGTATTTCTTAATCTACCCACAGGAGTTAAGAAAAGGAACACAATTTGATAGTTTTATTGTTAAGTTTTTGTTTGAATCTAATTGAGTAAAACTTTAGCCCACAGGCAAGTTTTATGTCTCTAGATTCATGTTTTAACATGTTTACATTGGTAGAACATGTAATTTACTTGTGTCGTTCATTGATGAGCATGTATATTTAAGTTTGGAGCGTTTAATCCTATGAATTTCTCTGACATTAAGTGTGATGTCCCCGAATTGACTGGTGATAATTACGAAATCTGGAAGAATGGATCCTCCTTCATTTAGGTTGGATGGACATTGATTATGCCAGTCATTCAGTTCTCCACCATGAGATTCACGGGCGTGAGGATTATGCCAGTCATTCAGTTCTCCACCATGAGATTCACGGGTGTGAGAGGTGTGCGCGAGCACATAATACAGATGCGGGACATTGCCCTACAACACACATAAAGATAAATGGTCCATCAATGAGTTGATAGCCATGTGTGTTCAAAAGGATGAAAGACTATTAATGGAGGAATGGAGAAAATTTAGTCTTTAAGCTTAATAAATCCATATATAGATTGAAGCAAGCCTCCCGCCAATGGTATTTGAAATTTCATGATATTATCTCTTCATTCGGCTTTGAGGAAAACGTCATGAATCACTGTATATACCAGAAGGTTAGTGGGAGTCATATTTGCTTCATTCTGTTGTACGCGGATGATATTTTGCTTGCAACTAATGATAAAGGGATGTTATATGAGGTACCTTCAAGGTACGAAGGATTTCATGCTCACATATAGACAAACTGATGTCTTGGAAGTGATTGGCTACTCCGATTCGGACTACGCTGGCTGCATTGACACTCGGAAATCCACATCGGGTTATGTGTTCATGTTAGCTGGTGGAGCTATCTCTTGGAGAAGTGCGAAGCAGTCTATCACTGCTATTTCCACTATGGAGGCTGAGTTTGTTTCATGTTTCGAGGCTAGCTCAAATGGTGTATAGTTGAAGAGTTTCATATCCGAGCTTAGAGTCGTTGACTCTATTTCCCGACCGATCAAGTTGTACTGTGACAACTCTGCTGCGGTGTTTATGGTTAAAAGCAATAAGAGTGGGAGTCGAAGTAAACACATCGACATCAAGTATTTAACCTTAAGATAATGTGTCAAGGAAAATAAAATGGTCATTGAACACATTAATACATAGTTGATGCTTGTGATCCCTTGACTAAAGGCATGCCACTAAAGAATTTGAGGGATCGCGTAGCAAGTATGGGATTTGATTTTACAATGTAGTTTATTTGCACACATTGTTATTTGAGACTCTTATTCAGTTTGATGTTTTGTCGCATTACTGTGCACATATTTGTTTATTATTGAGAAAACTCACTTATGTTTAACCCGGAATAAATATATAATTTATTCATTAAGATTGTGAATTTAGTTTGAGATGCTGTACATATCGTGATACATGGAAGGTAACATTCGTTTATAGAAGACCTACAGCCATGATTCGTATGTAAGGTTTCTCGTTATGTTGTGATGGTTTGAGTGGGCCAAGTGGGAGAATGTTAGTTTAATTAATTAATTAATCATATTTGAATTTTGATTATTTTTGAATTATCTTATATAATTAAACTAATCTAAAATTGTGGCCCACTTTTCTCCCATTAAGTCTATCACATTCAAAATATACGTGAGAAGTGGCAGAAAAATCGTGATGGACGGTTTCTCTTTTTTTATTATAAATACTCTCACATACGTTTTACTAAACCTACTTTCAGAAAATCAAAATACACCATCGCTATTTGAGAGCAAGGGTTTGGCAACATCATCTTAGGGTTTCAGGATTTGGCAATATCTCCACAGGGTTCCAAAGTTTGGTAACATTCTTCCAAGGGTTCCAGAGTTTGGCAACACCATCTTCCCACAGTTCCAATCTACTGTTTGCTTGAAGAAGAAGATCTCAAGAACAAATTTAATTTTTGTTTCCGCTAACATATTTGATTATATGTTTATTTTCTAACACCCATTAGTGTGGCCTACACTGCTTTTGCCCGATACATGCATTTGATCAAGGGATTTGATCCCAGCCGTTGTTTCCGATCTAACCTATCCAAAGCTAGTATGTTATGAAGTTGTCTCTTTTTTGAGAATTTAATTGAAATGATTATATTATTGGTAAAATCGACCTAGTTTTAATTTGTTATGTTGGTTTATTTATTTTTTTTATTTTTTTTTTCTCAAAGTATTTTTGTTTACTTGCTTAGGTTAGTTAAGTTTCTGTTTCTCTAGATCCATTGTGTACTCCATCACTATAGCTTAAATGTAGCTTCGTTGATTTGTGTTTAAATTGGATTATTTTCGTAAAATCATTTATGTTTTTTTGTGAAAAATCGATTTTATCTTTACTTTGTTTTGAAGAACCATAGAGTTTACTTAGCTTTCAAAGTTTGTAAAACAAGTCTTAGTTTTATTTTTAGAGTTCTTAATTGGATTTGTGTTGTACGCTTAAATCTATATAGATCTGTAAAGCGCACTTTGATTTTAAATAGATCTATAAAGATCTGGCTATTTCTTTAATAAAATTATTAAGAATATTTAATTTTTTTGTTAAAAGTCTTTACACATTCTAGTTTTTTTTTAGAAACAACTAAATTATTAATCAATCTGTGAATATTCATTTTATAAATTTATATATAACACTAGTTAAATTTAAAATTTAATATAACACTATGTAAAATTTAAAATATCAAATATATAATTATTTTTTCGTTATTTTTGCATCAACTTAAAATTTTAGTTTGAGAGCATTCACATCTAGTATTTTGCAAAGTAATCTAAGCATTGCACAATATGGTAAAGTCAATAATATGTATATTTTTTGCATAACAAAATGCTACCAAATATTTAAGATATATATATATATATGTGTGTTTGTGTGTGTTAAAGGTAAAACCGATTCATAGATTGATACATTAAAATTGTATATATAATAATAATTATTATTATTATCAAGAATATTCTGTAATTTAACTTAAACTTTTTCTTTAATATTACTATGCAAACGTTCAATTTTTAATAAAGATATATCATTATTAATGTTTTTATATAAAATTTTACACACAGTCACTATTTCACTTTAAAAAAAACATAAAAAGAACATCCAAAAAAATTATCCATCTCATTTATTAATATTTGGAGCAATAATGAAAGAAACTAATGCAATGTTATTTTAGTGGAAAGAAAAACTTTTAAATTACTCAATTATATAAATATTTATAGTATATACACTAAAAATTGTAATAAATGAACAAATTAATTTTACAACAACAACAACAACAACAACAATAATAATAATAATAATAATAATAATAAGAAGAAGAAGAAGAAGAAAGTGGAAACAAAAATATATGGCCACTATAATAAATTATCAATTTTGTAATGAGATTTTTTCGTTCCTAAATTCATTTTTTCTGTTACTAATGATATTAAAGACGGAATTAAAGCTACGTGAACTTTAGGAATGAAATTCCGTTACAAATATACTATTTTTTTTGTAGTGGGCAAAAAATATTAGCCAAAGTTCAACATGGCATATATATTAACCTTGGTTATGCAGGCAAGTGTTTTTGCGTGTCTCAACCGCATCCCTCATCTTCATCCTTCTCTCTCTATATATAAAATGCACACATAGTCCCACCACCACTCGTACTCTTGATGAAGCTCCAGCAATGTTAGATTTTGAAGTCACCGGCGGCATTTCGATTTCTCTCTATGGTTGTTGCGCCACCCAAAGAAGATTGAATGTGAGCTCATTTGAATCTTTAATTTTCATGTTTGAGGATTTTTCTAATCTGAATTTCTTTGTCTAATTATTTTATCATCTTTTACGTAAATTTCCTTGTCTTTGGTGGTTGATCTGAGACATTGATTGTTGTATCCATCCCTGATCTTTGAGGCTATTGCCATTTTCAGCAGATCTGTTGCCATATTCTTCTACAGATTTTCACATGTTTTGGATTTGGAGATTTTTTCGTTTAGGTTGTTTATTTGAGGTCAAATTAGTTATTGGCAATCCATTCTTTTCTTCTTCATTTTCTTCTTTTCATTACTTAGGATGTTGTGAATGATGGATTAATTCTGATGTGTTTAGGGAAATTAAAATTCAACAAAAGGAGTATGTGCTTATATATATATATATATGTATACATATATATTCTTTGTTAATTTGGTGGAGTTTGTGTTTTATGTTGAAGAACTATGTGCATATATCTATAAGTTGGTTGAGTCGCAGGTTTTTTCAAATTGTGTGAGTCAAGTGCTATGGCCACGTGTTCGAATTAAATGTGTCCGGAGGAGCACGTGACCCACCCTTTAATATACATGAGACAAATAAGAATTTGGAGGAGGTGCTATTGTAGAAATAAGTCTCCACAAGTGACAAATCTCCGTCATTTTGGAGTTGAAGTATTCTTGAGTGTAATTTATTTAAAATTGTAAGAACTTGAAAACAACTTCAACGAGGTAAGTAATGAATTACTAATGTGTATGTCTTGCTTTCTCTCTTTAATGGGTTTTCTTTAATAAAAATATTAAAAATAACTAAGTCTTTGTTAAAAACCTTTTCAAGTTTTTCATAAGAAATAACTAAGTTAGTACTCGATCTGTGAATATTCATTATGTAAATTTAATATAATGCCCCCTTAAATTTAAAATTTAATATGACACTCTATAAAATTTAAAATATCTCCAAATATATAATATATTTAAAAGGATATTCACAACAACATGGTATAGACTTTGATGAAACTTTTTCTTCAGTTGCTCGCTTCGAAACTGTGACAATTATTTTGGCATTAGCTGCTCAATCAAATTTGCCAATTTATCAATTTGATGTGAGGTCGCCTTTTTTAAATGGTGCATTGGAAGAGGAAGTGTATGTTTCTCAACCTCCTGGATTTAATGTTGTTTGCAGTGATAATAAGGTTTATAGGTTACGAAAGCTCTTTATGGGTTGAAACAAGCTCCTCGGGCTTGGTACACTGAAATTGATTCATTTTTTCATAGAAATGGATTCTCAAGAAGTGAGAATGAGCCTGCTTTATATATAAAGAAGAAAGGTAATGAAGATTTCTTGTTGGTTTCTTTATAAGTTGATAATATGGTATATGTCTTACTTAATGATTTTAAGCATACCATGATGAGCAAATTCGAGATGATAGACCTTGGGTTGCTAAAATATTTTTTGGGAAAGGTTATTCAGAGTGAAGATGGAACTTTTGTGGATCACAAGAAGTATTATGCCGATCTTCTAAAGAGATTTAACATGGTGAATTGTGAAGTTGCAGCAACACCAATAAATATTAATGAGAAGTTACAGCATGAAGACGGGACTGAAAAGCAAATGCAACATTATTTCAAAGTTTGGTTGTTGGCTTGAATTATTTAACACACACTAGACCTGATATTTCTTTTTCGGTCAGTGTTGTGTCCAGATTTATGCCTCATTCTACGAAACAACATTTTGGGACTGCTAAGAGAATTCTTCGTTACATGGCTGGGACGTTGAACTTTGGCATTTAGTACAGTCAGGCAACAAATTTCAGACTTGTTGGCTTCACCGATAGTAATTGGGCTGCGTGCATTGATGATTGGAAAAGTGTATATGGTATCATATTTAATCTCGGTTCTGGAGCAGTAACATGGAGCTCTAAGAAACAAGACACAGTAGCTTTGTCATCGTGTGAAGCAGAATATTCAGTAGCAACTTCAGCAGCAAAACAAGCTTTGTGAATTCGGAAACTTCTTACAGATTTGGATCATGAGGGGAAGGAGGCGACACAAATTTTCTGTGACAACAAGGCAGCAATTTCAATTGCCCAAAAATCCAGCTTTTCATGGGAGGACAAAACATATTGACGTGCAGCATTACTTCATTCGAGAACCCATAGCAAATGGAACAATTTCAGTGACGTTTTGTGGAACCAACAAGCAAGTAGCAGATATCTTCACCAAATCACTTCCTTAAGCCAAATATGATTAGTTCAGGATGAGTATGAGAGTGACAAGCTTTGAAGCAAGGGGAGTGTTAATTAACTACTTCAAATTATTATTGTTATTAAATAAATAATATGTGCATATTATTACGGGTTTCAACCATTGTTTTAAAATTTCAATTTATAATAATTAGTAATTATTGTATTATATTTAATCGCAGAAATAAGAAATTCTTCTTTGTTCTTGTTCCTATTTCTTTGTTGTGCATTTCTTTTCTTGTTCTGCTAACAGCAGAGTCAGTGTTTGATGGGGCTTAAGGGTTTAGGGGCTGAGGTAGGTGTGGTTTGGGGGCCTAGGCTGACCTAGGCCGGAGACTCACACTGCTTTGAGCTAACCGGGATAGTGCCATGGCGTCATTTAGGCGACTATGGTGAGGCGATGTGTCCCAGCGCTTCCCAAAAAGCGCCAGAACCCCATGGCGACCTGATGACAACACTGATGACTACCATTAATTTCTTGAACTATTTGATTATGAATGTTTAATGATCTCAACCTCATTGTTATGCACGAAAATTGCCAATTAAAGTTCAATGTAAAAACGAAATCAGTAGCATTGTGGAATGTTTACTTAATTCAAATCCTTGCAGAGGACCAGAAATCTGTCTCCATTCTCTTGACAAAACAAAATCAAATGGAATGGTGGAAATATTTTGTTGAGCGTGAGCCGGAGGTTGACACACAGAAAGTGGAGTTTGAAATCAGTAAGTTGTCTGCTCTGGACCCATTAACACGGACCACTGTGGCAAAAAATGAAGGTAACCTTTGATAATCCCATTAGATATCTAATTCATTCGCTCTAATGGGCATATGTTTGAGTAATCTATAAGTTTAATTTTAGGATGCCTTTATATCCATGTTTTCTATCACCTTTAATTATTTCCAGTATTTTTTATTTTTTATTTTGTGTACTATTGATGTCTACCTGCACTGAAATAGATCGACGAGAAAGAGTTCGATTGGTCAAGTTCTTCGGTGTGAATCCATCGGATGCAGAAGATGTCACTAGAAAGTGGTAAAGGAGGTTGGCGCTTGTGCTGCATCCAGATAAAAATAGCTCCGTTGTCACCAAAGGTCCCTTACAGTTAATTCAAGCTGCTTGGGGCTTGTTCTCCAACAAGGCGAAAAGGATTGAGTATGACCTGAAAATGGGCATTGTAGAAATTCAAGTCTGAATAAAATGGGCATTGTAGAAATTCAAGAAATTAGAGTAGCATATTATTAAATTAATCTTTAAAATAATATCAACTATATGCAAAGATAATTATTTCAAAAAACATCATGGCGTTTATAATGATTCATTATTATGATTGACTTGTCTTGAATACATGCCAACACTAGTCAATCTTCAAGATAACAAAAAAAAAAAAAAAAAAAAAAGAGTTAAACTATGTTAATTAAAACATGATTAAAACAAGTCGAGTAGACGTGAAAACTTAATGCAAAAAGTAAATCGAATAATGGCGAGGACATATCTCACGAAGCTTTACATCATTATAGCAACCATCTCAATTAGTTAGACGATGAGATAGTTAAAGTGTCACCATAAAAGCTAAACAATTATAAAATACATGGTGATAAATTTTGACTCAAGCATTTATATACATATATATAATTTGAGCACACAACTAAAATAATAAAAATTAAAGAGTAAAAAGATTATCTATGGACCTTGAACATAGTGGATCAAATAATTAAAAGATTCTTTAATTTGATTGCATGGTTATAACAGTCACATGACAGACACTTTTGGAAATATTCATTAATATTTTCAAACACTTCATATAAATACACTCCGGACTCACAAAATATCACATCAAATATAACTTATTACTAATTCCAATTTTTTTTTAAATTCCAAAACTCCCAATCTAAATGAAGATGAAAGGATTGGGATGCAGTATGGTGTATCAATATTTTCTGCTAGATACCCATTCTTACATACGAAACAATGATAGTTTGATTCATATGTTTGATATCGTGCCCACTGTAGGTGTTGCAGTGTGGGCATAACAACCATAAAAAATCTCTACTTCTGCCCGATGGGCAGCTTGTACTTGCACCGGGGTGGATTAATGTGAACAGGGGGAGATATTGGGTATACCAAAAGAGTAGCTGTCCTAGCCAATATGAGTCCCTATATGTCTTGCGGTATTTATGGACACCTGAACCCAATTTCTCAGCATACTTTGGGTTGAGGTCTAGTGGAGCAATGTAAATGGGGGCAAAAATTACCTTCTTGTATTCCTGAAAAAGGATGCGAGTCAAAGAATTAATTACTCGCGCATTAGTCAAGTTCAACAAATCAGCATTTTGGCGTGGCGAGTTTGGAAAAACTACAACTCACCCTTAGTCTGAGAAAACACTTTGTATGAGCATATATGTGTATCATGCCGACTTCTATATGTAGAATGTAGGTTCCGCATCTCATCCTTTAACCTGAAATTTATTGAAGAGACTTACATTATAAGGATTTATAGTAAGATGGCATTATGGAGTTCAGTTAACGGTAATTACCATATTAAATACCCCCGGAGCTTCGTCTGAGGGTAATCAGGACCAAATGAACCATGGGCATGAATCTTTATCTTGAGATCCTTCAATATATTATCTTTCATGTGATGCGCCATGCATTGAATAAGTTCCTCAATGAATGATCCTTCTCCTTCCGGGCTAACTCTTTCCAGTAGAGGAGGGGCTTCTTTCGGGTCACCAAAATACTTCACCTGGATCAATATTTGAAATAAACATGTACAGCACCGTCTTATTCGATCTAATATCATGGTGTGAATAATAAATCTATTAGCCGTGAACGTACCCATGAAATCATAAAATGCTGATTCTCTCGTGTTTTGCGATTGACATGAAATTGTACAATGCCCCTTTTCGAGTCATACTTAAGCCTCTTTCGCCTTGTCGGAGATCAAGTCCCAACCAACAGATCTGTTTTTATCTGCATCAGATAGCTTCACGCCAAGAACCTTTTACCAATCAACCTCTTCTTCATTGACCTTCTGTACAGACTGATAGACATCAAATGTAGACAAAAGTTGGGTGATGTCATCTAACGCTGGATATACTGCCTTTGCTTGCAAAGCCAACTTCTTTGCCTCGACAACATAATTAACTTGACCCAACATTTCCTCAGCTCCAACTTTGGCCTTCACAGATCATCTTCATGCTGTTCCATCTTAGAGTAGACTTCACGGAATATCTCCTTCACACTGGTCATAACACAAAATTTTAGGATTCTTACAACCAAGAACGTCAAAATCAATTCATAGTCTAAAATATGATAATATCACATGCAGTATGGAAGCTTAAAAATTATATAAAAATACTAAATTAATAACAGTCACCGAAAAAAGGTAAATGAAATAGTTAACTTTTCTTAAAAACTTTTTTGAGTTGACCACATAATTGTAACTTGAACTATTTAATGATACTTGTAATTGTAAAACAATGAAAACAACAATCCCCTCAAGTGGGAAAAGAGACAGCTCAACCAATAACATCTTATTTGATTTGAACACGTGGCAATATCGGTCGACTCAGACACTACGACCCAACAAACTTATTGATATATACACAATTATCTAATATAAATCACAAACTCTACTGAGATATCATCTTGTTGTTGGGTTGTAATTTCTCTGGACACATCAAAATCAATTTATCCTTCACAACATTGCGAATAACAAAGATAGAAAAGAAAAAACAAAGCATGGATTCACAAAAGTTTGATAAAATGATAAATTTCACCTCATACTAAACAACCCTAACTCAAAATCTTTCAAATCCAAATCAAATGAATTTCTGCAGAAAACTGGTCACAACCTCGAAGATTAGAAATGGATCTGCACGAGAGAACAACCAATTTCCCATATCAACAAAAACAACAACCAAAGATGACGAAATTCTTTAATATGTGATCTCCCCTTGGCTTACAAGGGTGAACGACCACTTTACCTATCACCAATTGGTTTCAAATTGGAAGCCCGGATGCCTTCTTCACAGAAATCAACATAAACGTTGATAAATTAGACAAGGTCATTCACATTAGCAAAAACCTCTAAAAGGGAAAAAAAATCTGAAGTTGAGATAGAAGATCGAGATGACGATGGTTCTGCAATAGCAAGCGACAAGAGCTAGCGTGAGTGGTTATGCGAATCTGCATGGATGCTTTCTATATATATATAGAGGAAGATGAAGATAAGGGGAGGCGGGAGACAGACAGACAAAAATACTACTGGCTTAACCATGGTGAATGCGATAGGATTAAACTTAACCATAGTTAATACTTGCCATGGTTTATTTAAGGAAAATTTTAATAAATGAGATGGATAAATTTTTTTTATAAAAAAGAAAAAGTGCATATAGATATTGAGGTATTTTAATATATGATAAATCTAACATATTGAAAAGAGTAAATATGAAAATTTTATTTAATTGCCATGATTTTACAAAGTAATACTCTCTTCTTCCAGTAAATTTAGTATTTTTGGCTTTGGCATCAATATTGCGAAAAAAAGGATATTTTATTGAATATTAAAAATAAAAGTATAGTTTGAGATATTTTAGGAAATTTAGATAAAAATAAAAGAAAATGAAGAAAAAAAAGGATATAAAGGCAGTCAGATTTGTTTTATATAAATATTGAATGGAGACAGATAGTTAAATGTTGATTTATTTACTTTTCTAAAATTAGTATTTGGATAAAAGTCCCAACCGACAAAAAAAATTTGTAAAAGTAAATTGACATTCATAGGAGTTACTTAAAATTTATCACAAAAATAGAAAAATGAATTATACGAAGGAATTTTCAAATTACATTATTTTAATTTAATTTTTTCATAATTCTATAAAATTGAAAAGAAGAAATATGGAACTTCAATTTCAATGGATTGCCATTATTTTTCAAATTAAAATTTTAAACTCACAAAATAAAAAAATGTCATTATTATACAAAATTATATTCCTCCGTCCCTTGATAATCTATTTATTTTTTTATTTTGGTCAGTCTCGTACTATCTACTTAACATTACAAATATTGTTTCAATTTATATTATGTTTCACAAATGTCAATACTTTTATATCGTACCATAATAAAAAAAAAATTAATTTAGTCTTTTTACGTTTATTTCTACAACATTCCAATATAATATATGTTTTGAGATACATATGGGACGACGGAGTATGTAAAATTGATAACAAAAATAAAAAAGTGCATTATATGTTTTGAGATACATTAAAATCTATAAGATTTTAAATTCAAGTTTCTATAATTCTATAAGGTTGAAAAGACGAAATATGAAAACTTTAATTATTGTCATTATTTTCCAAACTAAAATTTTGAACTGACGACAAGAATAGAAAAATATATTTTATGCTTTGAAATCTTTTAAAATTTACCAAATTTTGAATTATTTTTTTTATAATTATGTGACATTGAAAAGAGAAAATATAGAAACTTCAATAAATTGCCATTATTTTCCAAAGTTAAATTTAAAATTGCTTTCAAAAATAGAAAAAATGTATTATATGTTTTGAAATATTTTATAATTACAGGATTTTAATTCAAACTTAAAATTGGAAGACTATGCCAAAATTATTGGAAGCCTAATGTACTTAACAAATTATACAAGGCCGTTTGCCATGTAAACAAGCTAAGTCGATATACTAGCAACCCCAGTCATGAACACTGGAAAACGCTAATAAGAGTATTAAGTTATCTTAAATTTAATCTGAATTTTGGCTACACTACGCGAAATATCCACCGGTACTTGAAGGGTACTGCGATCACTACAAAAAAAAATATATTTGTAACGGAATTCCGTCCCTAAAATCACGTAGCTAACGTAATTCCATTCCTAATTCCGTCTCTAATATCATTAGTAATGGAAAAAGTAGATTTAGAGACAATAACATTTTGTTACAAAAATGATTTTTTCTTGTAGTGGATTCCAATTGGATATCCGATACAAAATACTCATTGTCTACAAGTGGATATGTATTTACGATTGGAGGAGGAGCCGTTTCGTAGAAATCCACAAAAAAGACATGCATTGCACGGTCGACAATGGAATCGGAGTTCATCACCTTGGACAAAGCTGGCGAAGAAGCCGAATGGCTGAGGAACTTTTTGGATGATATTCCATATTGGACAAAACCAGTACCTTCAATAATGATTCACTCCGGTAGCCAAGCTACAATAGCAAGGGCTAAGAATGGAATTTACAACAGTAAATCTCGACATATCTGACGTAGATATAATACTGTACGGCATTTGATCACCAGTGAGGTTTTGACTATTGAATATGTACAATCAATAGAAAACCTAGTAGATCCGCTAACCAAAGTGTTGCAGAAATATCAAATGTACAAACTGCTAAAGGGAATGTGTTTGAAATCCACAAGATAGAGACAATTACAGTGGTAACCCAACCAAATCACTTGGTAATCCCAAACCTTGATTCAATGGGAAAACTAAGCTATGAGAGTCCGGCACGAACACTCAATTACAATTCCCTGAAAAGCAATAAGTGTTATAATGTGCAAAAGTGGTAAGGTTGAGTAATGACTCTTAATGATCCTGAAGGTGTGAGTTAGATACCTTGAGATAGGATTACCTATATAAGTGTGAAATGTGTGCCGCTTCAAACGAAATACTTATGAATCCAAAGATGAGATCCATGGCCGAAATGGATCAAAACGTGAGATCAAAGTTGAGACTGAGATAGCGACGCATCAATATTATTGACTAAGTGCACGCAGAGGTGGAAGAGTTCAATGCATCACGTCAACTGGGCCACCAGTACACTCTCTAATGTTGACAATGGAAAGTTCAAAACAAAAACTACATGCCCTGATGTGTTAATGTCTCACAAGGATTAAGCTGGTTTTCTGTCCTTTATGGGCATTTCCACTCATATGGAGGATTGTTGGATAATCGGTTATTTTGCAATCGATTATTTTGTGAGTGAAAATGCGACAGGTCGATGTTCCAAATTAATTAGATTAATTTGGAAGAAATAAATAAATATTATTTATTTATTGTAAATGGGGTTTTTAGTTAATATTTTGGCTATTTTTTTGTCTCGAGACAAACCAAATTGTGCAACCCCAAATTACATCCGGGTATATGGCCTAAGTCGCAGTATTATTTGGATAAAATATTATCCGTTGGATAGATTTATTATAATTTCAATGGAAGCTTTGAAATTAGAATAAATTACAATCGTTTCAAATGGAAGGTTTGAAATTAGAATAAATTACGATCGTCACAAACGGAAAGTTTGTAATTAGAATCAATTGCGACTGTTTCAAACAGAAGGTTTGAATTTAGAACAAGTTACATCGATAATTAAGGTCGTAATTATGATCGTAATTGATCCCCTGTCATTTTGGCCGAGTGAAGACGCCTATATAAAGGGTCTTCCCCTTTCATTCAAAAAACCAACACCAACAATTCTCTCCTTCTTCTCTCATCTCTTCTAGCTTTCCGGCAACCTCCCAAGCTCAGTTTTTCTCTCGTTTTTGTTCGCCGGAGCTCCAACGATTAGAGGTGCCATTTCATTGGAGACGGAAACCTTTTTATCTTTGGGTTAGAATACCAGCCACCGGAGGCACTACTGGGGTGTATCTAATTATTGGAAAGAGGATCTATCATCGACTTGGTTTCACGGTAGAGTTTATTCTCGCAATACCTATGTATTCCAACATCCAACACTGCCTTGTTGACTATCCGTTGAGCTTAGTCATCTTTATGAATAATCCAACATTGTTCAAGCTAATACAACAATTTTCAGTTTATTTGAGCTATCATGGGACTAAAACTGATTAATTTTAGTATGGATGAGTCCATAATTAATAAGAAAATTTGAATAAGACCAAAATTGATAAAAAAATTTTGAATGAGACCAAAAATTGATAATTGTGATATAGAATGTGACCAAACATGAATTTTGCACATTTTTTTCTCACATAAAATATCACATCAAATATAAGTTTTTACTATTTCTAAAATTTTTCAAAACTCCAAAACTCTCCGTCTAAATGGTGCCGAAAGGATTGGGATGCAGTGCAGTGTATCAATATTCTCTGCTAGATACACATTTTTACATTAGATAGTTTGATTCACATGTTTAATATCTTGTCCATTGTAGGTGTTGCAGTGTGGGCAAAATGAGTCAATAGTAACCTCTATTTCTGCTCAATGAGGGTGGTGCACGGTCACAATGATGACAGAAAAGATCCAACTGTAGAGCCCGGTGGTGCACGGTCACAGTGACCCCTCTACTCTTCAGGAACTCGAAGCTTCAAATAATGTCGGGACTGAGCAGGCCCGCAATGTAGAGCCATTTCGACCTGTTGTCCTTGCAAAGTGGCATCTACTAGTTTGGCAAGCCCGTGATAATTTCTTCTATTAGATTGAAAAGAAGAAATATGGAAACTTTAATGTATTGTCATTATTTTTCAAATTGATGATAGAAATAAAAAAGAAAAGTATGTTATGTTTTGAGATATTTTTAAATTTACAGGATTTTACATTAAATTTTTCATAATTCTATGAGATTGAAATGAGGAAACATGAAACTTTAATGAATTACCATTATTTTCCGAAATTAAATTTGAAATTGATGAAAACATGTAAACGTACCTTATAGGTTTTGAGATATTTTAAATTTTACATAAATTTAAATTATATTTTCCATAATTCTATAGATTGAAAAGCATAAATAAGAAAACTTTAATGAATTGCCATAATTTTTCGAACTAAAATTATAAATTGATGACAAAAATAAAAAAAATGCATTATATGTTATGAAATATTTTAAAATTTACAAGATTTGTTGTTGTACTTTCCGTAATTATGTAAGAATAGTAAAAAGAGTGAAATATGAAAACTTAAATGAATTGTCATTAATTTTCAAACTAAAATTTTAAATTGATGAAAAAAAAAAAAAAAGCATTATATATTTTGAGATATTTTATAATTTTGAACTATTTTGATGTGTTCAGGAAAATTACAACCCAATAAGAATATGTATTTGTCTTTATATATGTGCATTAATTCAGTGGTGCTTGTTAATTAATTTGGTCGGGTTTGTGTTTTATGTTGATTAATTGTGTATATATATATAGAAGTTGGTTAACTCATGGGTGTTTTCAAGTTATCCGAGTCGACCATGTCCAAGTCAAAGAATATGTTAACGGGCAGAGTTGTCTATTGTCACCACGTATTTGGAGGAGCACGTAACCTTGTAAATATTTTTAACTCACCCTTGTATTCACTATTCAAATTTTATATTTATTAACTCAGCAAGTTCTATTTTATCACTATGCCTCTAAAGTAAAATATGATCTTTAAATTGTTTGAGTAGTTTGTATTTTCATCTCTTTGGTTCCAGTATCATTAATAGTTCGAATTTGTCACCACGTGTTCAATATTAAAGAAAAAATAAAAATGTCTCTTGATCCTTTCAAATATGGAAAGTTCCACCCATTCACCATTGGAAACACCACTTCCGGTCCAACTATAGCATTCACCTTTTTTTTCATTACATATTATTTTTATAATGATTTAAGCTTCAATTTTGGATGTATTTTTATCACATTTTAGACTATGAGTTGTGTAAAAAATAAATATTATATCTTTAAAATTGCCATATTCTCAAGAAAATGTTGTATATATTAGATTGAAAATCCTAAGTTTAAATTTTTCTAAAGGGTAGTTTTCAATTATAAACACAATTTTTGTATTCGCATAAATTCACACAAAATGTAAGATACACAATTAACACTAAGTCACAAATTGAAGAGAGTGAAAATCTCTTTATCTTTTACTTCTTCGAGTTTTTGCGTAAACTTTTAAGTTTTATTTTGTTTTCATACTAATTTCGTGTAACTTAAGACATTAATAGGTTCTGTCATTGTGAACCATGAACTCTGCTTAAGCCCTAGCAACACTAGATTTGAATTTGTTGCATTGTAAAACGCCAAAGTAAAACCTGTCTAAAAAATAACAAATAAAATAAACACCGTTTAGGAAATGGTTAGGGTGCTAAATTTGAAAAATCAACACCGGTTTGATTCAAATAAGCACCCGTAATATATACAAACACCACACAATCTTATTATACACAACACATGTTTTGTGTAACAAAGACATGTCTTGTTGGTTCATAATTACAAGCGTGTTGTATAATAAAATGTGGTGTGCTGAAATCAACTATTATTTGTGTTGTATAAGACTATAGCATGTCCTGTTAGTTCATGTGTTGTATTTGTGTTGTTGGTTCATAATTACAAGTGTGTTGTATAATAGTATGTGGTGTGCTGAAATGAACTATTGCTTGTGTTGTATAAGACTATAGCATGCGCTGTTAGTATATGTGTTGTATTTGTATTATATGAATGCAGACGTTTTACTGCTTGTAGTAATACCGTGTGCTGTCTGTCAACACCGCCGCCGTTCGTATAAGTCCAAGTCTTTTTGGGACTGTCCATGTAGTTTTAAACGGAGGTTGCTAGGGTTTTAAACCACCATAAATACTTATTTTCTCAAATTGACATCCTATTTACCTTGTTGGGATTTGGCCGCTAGACTCTACGTTGGCAGAATTGTTCACCAAATTATCAATTTCTTTTTATCTTGATTTCATACAGAATTCATCTGTCATCTCGATCTTGTCTTGCTTCTGCGCCGTCGAAGGAAGAAATAAGAACCTCTGTGAGCTAGCTCATCCGACCAAATTTTGGATCTTTTGCATTTTCAAAGTTTTTGTTAATCTAAATTACTTTATCAGATATATCAATCAACTTTGTTTTCTTTCTCGGTAATTTAGATCAATCTGGGAATTGATTGGTGTCTCATAGATCTCTTTGAGGTTCTTTCAGATCTTCACCGGTTTTAGTTTTGGAGGGTTTTAAGTTAGAACTGTTTATTTTGCGGTGAATTAATTCGACATTTGATCAAGTTTTGGGCGATCGATTCTTTCTTCCTCTTCTTCTTTTTGTTACTTATGATGTCGTGAAGGATAATTTTAACAACTTTGATGTGTTGAGGGAAATTGCAAGCCAATAAGGGGATGTCTTTGTCATTAATTATATATGTCCCTACATTCAGTGGTGCTTGCTACTCTGATCAAGTTTGTTCATTATGTTGATTAATTGTGTATATATATATGAAAAAGTTGATTGAGTTGTGGTTTTTTTATAGTTATAGGACTCGAGCACATGTCCTTGTCAAAGAATATGTTTACAGAGGTTGAATATGTTATCTGGGGTTGAGCTGTCTAAAGTCACCATGTGTTTAGAAGGGCACGTGACCTTGTAACTATTTGAATTGCCCTTGTCTCCACTATTCAAATTCTATATTTATTAATTCTAGTTAAAGTAAACAATAATTTTTAGATTATTCAAATAGTTTGTTTATTTCATCTCTTCGATTGCTAATATCATTAAATAGTTCAAATTTATTACCGCGTGTTCAACTTAAAAGGTATATATTAATTAATAAAATTGTTCTTTATTTCATTTACCTAATGTCATAAAGGTTTATATTTTTATAATAATTTTAGCTTCAAATTTGCATGTGTTATTATCACATTTTAGACTACTGAGTCATCTAGTACAATTATTATATGTTTAAAAGTAGTTTTATACTTCTACATTTTAGACTACTGAGTCCTCTAGTACAATTTCTTAGACCCCGGTATTAGGTCCTTTTGCAGATCTTCTAACATGTCTTTCAATCCATTCTTACCACTCTCTAACCCATCTTCAGGATCCACGTCATTTATGTTTGCATGACTGTTCTCTGGGTCTACGTCGTGTGAGAAAACACACTCACGCAGAAGCAAGTCTAGTTCATCTTCCCGTTGCGAAGTCATCTCATCTTCAACCAAGTTATTAGTGGTCGTCTCACTCCCTGTTTCCCCATGCCAAGTCCACACCTTGTAAGAGGTGTCAAACCCGTACCTGATACAATGGAGCAAGATCTCCCTACGGCTATAACTAGCACGATTGCCACAAATCTTACAGGGGCAGTGCACAACTGATTCCAGTGTTTTTCCGTTGAAAGCATAGCTTAAGAATTGGATCACTCCGTCAAAGTATCTATTGGAAGTGTAGTTGGATTCTTCTATCCAAGTCATATCCATCTAATAAACAATTTTGGAAAGAATCCAATCAAGCAGCCACCAACGTAGTTACGGGATAATGACAACACATTATATGCTAGTTATGTATGTATTGCATGTGCGACAATAATGTGACTTATCTGTTTCAACTTTCAACTATATGTGGATATGAAGATGGCTACTCTTGTAAGAAAACTTGCATGTTCCTTAAACAATTCATAACTCATCAATATGTTCTACAATAAAACAGCCGGTAATGTAATACAATGCTTAGTTTGTAATGTATCCGCAAGCAAATAAGAAATATAGCCACTTCCGGGTTACGCCCCAAAAATATATACAACAGCAACAAACAGAAAAACACCGCCCTTGCATTAGACATGCGAAAAACACCGTTATGAAACAAATGTTAGTTAGTTGTTATGAACTAACTAATGAAATAAGACATATGCCTCCAATGGGGCCGAATTTAAAGTATCAAAAAATAACAGCCCCTTAAAACCAAAAATTATAGTAGAATCATGTTTGTTCGATCTCTCCAAAAGGAAACTTATCTCCAAACCCATATATCCTATAAGCTCTAAGCATAGTGATGTACCACTATAATTCTCATATTGTTATGAAGTTCAATTAACACCTTTGAATGCCATAAAATAAAAGATGAGGAATGAATAACGTACATAATTTATTTGGCGGAAGCAGGCACAGGTACGAGTACGGTCCTCTACCCGTAGGTGATCTCCAAAGATAATATCGACCCCCTAAGCACCTTCACGCACAAAAATTTCTGCCATTGGACACTATTCCTATTGGAGAATCAGAAATACAGTGTGAATTCATAAGCAAGTATACTACTACTACTTGCAGTAATCACATAAGCTCAGAAGCAGAGGGCAAATAGATTGTAAAAAATAAAAGTCAAACCAAATTTCAGAACCTCCAAAATAATGGCAATGAAAGTTACAACACACTTTTTTGTAATTTTTTATCTTCAGAATTGATAAAATCATAGTGTTCCTTTGTCACACTAATAAAGAAAGACACATTTTCATCTTGAGGTTGCTGGTTGAGCAGCAGGTTGATTTTGATTTTGATTTCTAAACCCTTAGAAACATTGTTTTGAGCACTGTTTCTGTGCTGATAAGCTGAACTGACAGAACCAGATTTGACTAAAAATCTAATACTATTGTCATATATAGATTTCTTCGAGGGATCTAAAAGCTTTGAATTCGCTTCACAAATCAACTTAAAAGCACCCTCGGCTCCAGGAAATCGGTTCTTGTCGGGATGGAGACTGAGGGCCAACCGTCGATATTGTTTCTTGATCTTCGATTCATTAACCAGCTTCTCAACTTGAAGGATTCCATTCCAATCCTTTTCAGATCCTAATCTATTTTGAGTTGAACACTGAACATCACAGATGCTTAGCAACTGGCTAGTACTGTCAAGTCCTGGGTAAAGGTTTTGCGCTTTCAAAACAAATTTTGGAGCAGCTTCAAACTCATTTTCTTCCATCTTGGCGCTGACCAATTGACCTTGCCCGTATGGCCTCATATTTGTTGCACTCCATTCTCTATGTGAAGATCGGGAAATTTCAAAGAGACAAGTAATAATGAATTCCTCTCTTTGCTTAAATCAGATGCCTCGGCAATAAGAAAACTGAAGTTCAAAAATTTGTTTGGACTTATGATTGTTTGGAGCAGTACAATGCCATCCACAGCCAAGAACGTGGGTCCGTTGCATGCTAAATGCTGTGATAATCAATTAATCATCACCACCAACTTTCACCAACTTGAATATCAAGCTTGTAGTTTCCCAATTGCAGCTCAAGTGTTTGAAAGGGGTAAACAAATAATCTGGTGTTGGGAGTAGATTGAGAAAAAAAAAAAACTACTTCTTAAACATATCTAAATAAGCTCTGCACTATGAACAAGCTAATACCACGTGCTTTCCTGCGCTCACTTCAATATCCTGTTCCCAGTTCTCAATTCCATGTAGGTGGCCCTTCCCGACTACTGCTACCACTGAATTTTGCTCACGAGCAACTCTAAGTCAATTGATTGACATATATTTGTCGCGCTCGTGGATAATAGTTTCCATAATAGTTGGAAACTCCTTGCTTACTTCTTGAATAGTTGGCATGTGACCATCATCCATTTCCTTTAGCTTCTTATTGATCACTTCAGAACTTGGCGAGAAAAATGATTGAAACATAAAGGTGGAAAGCAATTTTATCTTGTGCCTAAGAGGCATCTTCATCCATGTTCTATGTAATGTGTACTGAACAGGTCGATCACCAAGGACAACCTTAACGCCATACTTTTTTGCTTCTTCATACGCCACGTGAAACTCATCCCCATATTGAACTTCCAGTTTCGTAGCAAGCTTAAGAGCAAAAAAGTTGTAAATAATGGCAAAAAGTTTCCTGTTTCTCTTCCACATCTGCACCATTTCTCCAATTGTTGGAACCTTAAAAAGAGATGTACGAGCAGGGCATAACTCCAGGAAAACAACCTCTGGTTTCAAGAAATCAATCACAGCTTCAACTTCTTGGCAAGATCCCTTCGAAGGATGAGACGTTCCAACCAAATAAACATAACAGACACCGCTATCCACAGTTGAATCACAACTGAGCATCACTTCATTCTTCCAAAGCTCCGGGTCCAGAAACTCCCCCTCATCATCACTACTTTCAGACGAATCCTCGAAATTCTTGAAATCCTCGCCAAAAAGAAAGTCCCCTTCCTCTGCGTGCACAACACAATCAATCCCGGTAGGTGCCGTTACAGATTCAAACCCCGTCACAAGGCGGCGAGAAGGACAAGAGCGCAGGAAAACAAATTATGCTAATCCCCTCCAAAAATTCAAACATTACAGTAATTCCCTCCAAAAACTTGAGGAAGCCCTGATACCACTTCTTTTATACCCATTACATTTGTGTAATTAGGTACGAAAAAATTTCAACCATAAAGATATCCAAAAGCCACAAAATCGATTTTTACGCAGTCAATGAAAAACCTAGGTTTTAAATCCAAAAATCTACATTGCAAAAACTTAATCGAAGAAATGAACATCAAGTAGATGAGTATTATACTATATAAAAAATCCTCAAACACACAAATACGTTGGGTTAACAAATCGTTTTAACTCACCCGTCGAATTTGCGCCCTAGAACGTAGCCCGAACGACCGCCTTGAAACCTAGGTGATGAAAGTCGCTAGCTTAGGGTGAATTTTGGGCTGCCTTCCACCAGCAACGGCGGCGCGAAGGTGGAGGCGACGGCGGAGCGAGGGTGGAGGCAACGGAGGCTCGAGTCTGAGGCTTCTCTGTAAATTCGTCTAGGGAGAGAAACACTTAATAATTTGATTTGATTTATTGTATATGAAACGTTGGTTGAAGACACAAAAGCGCATTGACGCTTTTTTATTTTTTATTTTGTTTTTAGTAATAAGTTTTATATTGAATTTATTTTAATTTAAAAAAACTTCCCTTAATAATTTATTAAGTAATGACAAGCTTGTATTTAATTATTTTTTAAATTATTTTTAGATTTAATTTTCAGAAATTTTTTAATTTATAATACTTATTTTTTTTGTTACGGTCGGTCCACGTAACAAATATATATAAGATAACTTTTTGTCAAAATTGTATTTGGTACGGATAAATTTTTGTAACAAAAGAAAAAAAAAGGTTGACCACCGCCCGTTTTTTTTGTTTGACATAAATCGTAACATAAACTACTTTTTGTGACGAGATTATTGTTACGGAACATTAACCCGTTACCAAAAGACCTTTTTTTGGTAGTGATTCTTGAAAGAAAAAAATCCCCCTTAACTGATATTTTAAAAATATCATATTATTACAAAATTGTTTGATATATAGTAGATGAGATACAGTTAAACATTCTCTAGTTGAGTATATTTCTCATGTTTCAGTTCCTTTCGTTCAACAAGTGATTTCTCATTCTTAATTTGAGCAAATAGCTTCTCGGATAGAATTGATTTTAAAATTCTAGGCTGTAAAAATTCTAATATATGTATTTTTTATCATAACCAGTTTGTAGGAGCTACTTGGTCGGACTCTACTCTAAGATGGAACAACATAAATATGAAGTTGTGAAGGACAAAGTTTGAGCTGAGGAAATGTTGATGCAAGATGTTAGAGACAATCCAATTACACTTCGGGTGTACACCCGACGGGGCAAACAAAGGAGAACCCATTTTGGGTTAATTGTGGACTTGTCTTGAGTCCTTATTTTATAAGTATTTAGCTTTCCTTTTTAGTCCTAATAATAAGAGTTAATTGTGAGTTGGTCCCTATGGTTAGAATAAATAAGGAGTCAAGTTTGTGGTTAAGATTTATCCAGACGAATAAGATAAGATCGGCTGTTCCTAGGACTGGCTCTGTCCAGTATTGTGCTTATTTTCGATTGAATAAAATAATTATCTTCCATCACAACAAAATTATGCCGAGGCAAGGATTTAGTGTTGCAAGCAAATGCTCTATATTCAGAAATAGAACCTGAGGTTATTTTTAGCCATGGAGTATGGATTACTTTGCAGCTTATACTAATAATGAGCCATGACATACATTTGTGGCTCTGATATGACTACCCAGTAATTTTTTGAACTATTTGATTATGCATGTTTAATGATCTCAACCTCATTGTTATGCAGGAAAATTGCCAATTAAACTTCAATGTGAAAACGACATTGTGGAATGTTACTTAGTTCAAATCCTTGTAGAGGACCAGAAATCTGTCTCAATTCTCTTGACAAAACAAAATCAAATGAAATGGTGGAAGTATTTGGTTAAGGGTGAGCCGGACTTTTGACACACAGAAAGAAAGTAAGTTTGAAAACTGTAAGTTGTCTGATTTGAACCCATAAACTCGGACCACTGTGGAAAGAAATGATGGTAAGCTTTGCTAATCCCATTGGATATCTAATTCATTCGCTCTAATGGGCATATGTTTGACTAATCAATAAATTTCATTTTTAGCGTATGCCTTTATATCCATGTTTTCAGAGGTTGATTGGTCAAGCTCTTTGGTGTGAATCCATCGGATGCAGAAGATGTCATTAGAAAGCGGAACAGGAGGTTGGCACTTATGCTGCATCCAGAAAAAAAACAGCTCTGTTGCGCCAAAGGTCCCTTACAGTTAATTCAAGCTGCTAGGGGATTGTTCTCCAGCAAGGCGAAAAGACTTGAGTATGACCTGAAAATGGGCATTGTAGAAATTCAAGTCGAATCAAATGTAACCACATCAACTAAGGTTTATTGTGATTTATGGCAATGTTGTATGCTTATATACTATTTTGTACATTGTCTTTGATTTTAAAGCAAAAACAAACAAATCATCTACAATATCAACATTATCTTCAATTTTGTTACAATGTGAGTGATGTTGGAAGTTGCATAGGCATCCTAAATTTTGCACATTGGCCTTTCCTCTCCTCTTTCCAAAACTTACCAAATTAAAACACCTCACAAATAAAAAAATGAAAAGAACATACTCGCCCTTAAAAATAAATCATTATACATCAAAGAAAGTAACAACCCCGTAGGTTTGCTTACAAATAAAATCGAGGATTGAAACAATAATCACATGAAATATTTCAACTTTCCACTAGACAAACACTCCTACACTACCTCGTGTCGTTCAATAGATTGGATGTTTTTGCCACTTGCCTATTCCACCCACTTGCACTTTCTTTACAACCTTTTCTTCAATTCTTTTTATTTATTAATTAATTATTGATTAATATCTCTATTTTTATTGCAATCACTAGCAGCTACACAATCTCCATGTCTCCCTCTCTCTATTTCTGTAGATTTTAATGTGTGTGTATATATATATATCGGATCTCCAACGCCGCCACGGATTGGTTATTGTGAGAAGACCAACAAAATGTCATTTTCGTTTCAGCTTCATAAAATCAGTTGATAAACCAGCAGCACAGGGCGGCGGCGGCGGCGGCGGCGCACCAGAAGCCGGGTAGGGTTACGTGGGCTTATCCCGTCTTCAGTGGCGGCGACATTGATGTCGTAGTTCGGAAAACGTGTTCCGCCACCAGTTACCCTTTATATATGTTCATTGATATAGTATTTGTTAATCTGGTGGACTTTGTTCTTTATGTTGAACAATTGTGATTTGTGCATATAGCAAAAAGTTGTTGATTGGGGTTTTTTTCAAATGTTCTGAGTCGACTGCTATCGCCACATGTTTAGAAAAAATAAGATGTTAATTGGTTGCATTGTCTATTGTCACCAAGTGTCTGGAGGAGCACACTGACCTTTTAACTATAAGTTCCATAAATAGTAATCCAGTTATCAAAGTAAAATGTTATCTTTCTATTGTTCGAGCAATCGCGGTTTTCATTTCTTCAATTACATGTACCATTAAATAGTTAAGTTTACCATTATATGCTCAACTTAAAAGAATTAAAAAATAATAATAATAATAATAATAATAAATACTATCTATTTCATTCACCTTTTGTCTTTATATGTTATTAAATTAATTTTATTTGTTTATAATTATTTAAGGTTGAATTTTACATGTTTTACATTATCACATTTTAGACTCTAGGAATTGATTTTGACATTCTTGGTTGTAAGAATCCGAAAATTTTGTATCATGACCGGTGTGCAGGAGCTATTTTGTGGAAGTAAAAGATGAAGCTGTGAGGGCCAAAGTTGGAGCTGAGGAAATGTTGAGGCAAGAGAATTATGTCGAGGGAAAGGCTTTATATCAAGAGTTAGATGTCATCGCCCGACTTTTGTGTACAATTGATGTCTATTTGTCTTCACAGAAGAATTGGTACAAGGTTCTTGTGCTACAACACCCTGTCGGAGATCAAGTCCCAAGCATACTTGAACACGATTGAGCAGGGTGTTGTAGCACAAGAACCTTGTACCAATCGACCTTCTTCTGTGAAGAGAGATAGACGTCAGTTGTACACAAAACTTGGGCGATGACATCTAATTCCGGATATGAAGCATTTGCCTCAACGTAATTCTCTTGCCTCAACATTTCCTCAGCTCCAACATTGTCCCTAACTGCTTCATCTTTTACTTCCACCAAATAGCCCCTGCACACTGGTCATGATACAAAATTTGAGGATTCTTACAACCAAGAATGTCAATATCAATTCATAGAGTCTAAAATGTGATAATAATACATGTAAAATTGAATCTTAAATAACTATCAAAAATAAAATAAAATTAGTAATATACAGCGACAAAAGGTGAATGAAATCGATAATATCTTCTTTCTTTTCAATTTTTTTAAGTTGAGTATATAATGTTAAAAACTTAACTACTTAATGGTACTTGCAATTGAAAGAAATGAAAACAACATGCTCAAACTAAAGAAAAAATCACATTTTACTTTGATAAATGGATTAATTTTTATAGAACTTATAGTTAAAAGGTCACGTGCTCCTGCAGCAGTGACACCTGGTGACAAGAGACATTACAACCAATTAACATCTTATTAGATTTGAACATGTGGTGATAGCATGCGACTCAAAACATTTGAAAAACCCCGTCACTCATCAACTTCTTGATATATGCACAATTATTCAACAAAAAAACACTAACTCCACAAAATCTATATTTTTAAAAAACGGTAAAGCCACAAACATATAAAAACTGGTGCTATTGCGGCTACACCCCCTGATTTGTCAGGTATACTACGAAGAATGCCATGGATCGGTAGGAAATACCATTCCGGCACAATATGAGGCGGGGTGGACATGGGATTAGCAGGTATATAATTGTCGGGATGCCCCAAAACATTAGGAGCATAAAAAATCCAAATGGAATAAAACATAGCAAAAGCTACCCAACCTACTAGATCCTTTACATAAAAATAAGGGTAAAAAGCTATTTTATCCATCTCAGAATGTACACCCAATGGATTATTTGATCCATATTGATGCAATGCAGCCAGATGAAGAAGACTGGCGCCTACTAAAATAAAGGGGAGCAAATGATGAAGACTAAAATAACGATTTAAGGTGGCATTGTCCACGGAGAACCCACCCCAAAGCCAGGTTACTATGGTATCTCCTACTACAGGTATGGCGCTAGCTAAGCTTGTAATTACTGTAGCTCCCCAAAAACTCATATGACCCCAAGGTAGTACATATCCTATAAAAGTTGTCACAATCATTAATAGGAAGATTACAACTCCGAGACACCGAACAAATTCCCTAGGACTGCTATAACTCGCATGATATAGACCACGAAGAATATGAAGGTGAACCACAATGAAAAACATACTTGCCCCATTAGCATGCATATAACGGAGCAACCAGCCCCCTGAAACATCTCTCATAATGTGTTCTACGCTGTTGAAAGCTAGATCCACATGAGGTGTGTAATGCATAGCTAAAAGAACGCCAGTCACTATCTGAATGACTGAACAAATACCAGCTAACGAACCGAACCCCCACCAATAACTAAGATTGCTCGGGGTTGGATAATCTATCAAATGCTGATTAAGTGTGGAGGATATAGGTTGTTTAAGAAGAGAGAATCGTTGGTTCCTTAGAGTCATTTCTTTTTTTCTCGTGACCACTCTTGCTTTTTGGCATTCTGGGGCCCTACTATATAGAAAGAGAAATTGTCCGTACCCTTTCTTCCACCTCCGAAGGGGTATAGAGCGAAAGAAGCTTCGAAGGGGTCGGGTCATCCTGGTTTAATAGAAGAGCATTTTTTTTGAGCTAGATTTAGAGGAATTTGATTCAGACTAAGAAGGTTGATTCGGTAAGTCCACCTTGGGCTATCCTTTTTGCGATTACTTGCTGAAAATTGTGGATTTGGAGGAACCGACGTACCTACCTTCCAAGGGCGGAGTTTCCAACCGAGACTTGCTAGCAGGTGGCTACGCGAGTTTGCTATGTTTGAAGATGACGCTTGGAGCAAGTTTAGGAGCTTGCAATATCCTGGTAGAAACTATCATTGGCACCTAGTTAGGTGGTATCCGGGTTTTCTCAAAATTCATGTTGATGGGAGTGCAGGTTATCTTGCTGCAGGAGGGGTTCTACGTGATAGTATTGGTCAATGGATTTACGGGTTTACAGCTAATGTTGGTTTTGGCACCATCCTTACGCTGTGTTAGTTCCGGCATGCCGGGCTCTTGTGCCGTATTTTCAGGAGTGTATTGTCCATCAACATTTTGGTAATTTCAAGCCAATAATAAGAGGATGTCTTTAGATATGTTCATGAAGCGTGCTTTTATATATATATATATATATATAGTCTTTGTAAATTTGTGGAGTTAGTGTTTTTTTGTTGAATAATTGTGCATATATCAAGAAGTTGATGAGTGACGGGGTTTTTACAAAGACTATATATATATATATAAGCACGCTTCATGAACATATCTAAAGACATCCTCTTATTATTGGCTTGAAATTACCAAACATATCAAACTAAAAACTCAATTTAGCCTTCACAATATTGCAATTAACGAAAAGAAGAAGAAGAACAAACAAAGTGTGGATTGCCAAAAACTTAATCAAACAATGAATCTCACCTCAAACTAAATAGCCCTAACTCAAAATCCTCCAAATCCAAAACCTATAAAGATTTGCAGAAAATTGGTCACAACCTCAAGATTAGGAATGGATCTGCACAAGAGAACAACCAATTTCCCAGATCAACAAAAACAACAACCAAAGATGACGAAATCACGTAAACATAGATAAATTAGACAAGAAAATTCAGATTAGCAAAAACCTCAGAAATGGAAAAGATCTGAAGTTGAGACAGAAGATCGAGATGACGAGACAATGCCAGGCGACAAAAGCGTTGAGTGGATGTGGGGTTTTTATAGATATATATAAAGAATGATGAAGATGAAGGGACAACCAGCACGCAAATATATTGCTATCTTAACTATGTTAAATATAGCAGGTTTTTAATCATGATTAATATTTACCTTGTATTTTTATTTTCATTTTTTTATTATATAAATATTACAATTTGTGAGTGTATCAACCATAAATATTTATATCATTGACTAATTTGAAATTTTACATTGCATCAATTTTAAAAACGACATGTTGTTAATGCTCCCAAATTAAATTTTTTTATTGATGAGAAAAAATGAAAATTACATTATATGATTTGAGTTATTTTAAAATTTACAATATTCTAAATTAATTTTGTGATAATATTATACGATTGAAAATAGAAAATATTAAAACTTTAATGAATTGACATTATTTTACAAACTAAAATTTAAAATTAATGACAAAAATAGAAAATTCCATTATATGATTTGAAATATTTTAAAATTCCAAGATTTTATATTAAATGTTTCATAATTCTATAAAATTGAAAAGAGAAAATATGGAATTTTTAATGAATTGTCATTATGTTTTAAATTAAAATTTTAAATTGATGATAAAGATAGAAAAATGCATTATATGTTGCGAGATATTATTAGTTTGTTTGTCCAACAATTTTTCTCCGGCACAACTTTAATATATATATATATTTTATCATATCACAAAAGTCAACATACAACATAAAATATTATATTTTATATTACCGACACAATTACAATACTTGACATAAACAAATGTTTCAACTCGAAAAACTAACAAACAAACCCATCAAATATATAAGTTTAAAATTAAATTTTTCACAATTTTAAAAGATTGAAGAGAGAAAATATAAAAACTTTAATAAATTGTTATTATTTTACAAGCTAAATTTTTAAATTGATTATAAAAATGAAAGAATACATTATACGCTTTGAGATGTTTTAAAATTTGTAGAACTTTGAATTAAAATTTTCATAATTTTATAAAATTGGAAATTTGAAATATGGAAACTTTAATGAATTGCCATTTTTATAACAACTAAAATTTAAAGTTAATGACATAAATATAAAACTAAATTATATAATTTGAGATATTTTAAAATTTACAAAATATTAAATTAAATTTTTTATAATTCTATGAAATAGAAAATAGAAAATATGAAAATTTTAATGAATTGTCATTATTTTCTACTTAAAGTTTTAAATTGATGATAAAATAGAAAAATGCATTATGTGTTTTTAGGATATTTTAAAATTTATAAGTTTTTTTAAAATTAAATTTTCCATAATTCAATGAGATTGAAAAGAAGAAATATGAAACTTAAAAAATTGCCATTATATTACAAACTAAAATTTTAAATTAATGATAAAAATTGAAAAATATATTAAATGTTTTGAGAAATTTTTAAATTTATAGGATTTAAAATTAATTTTGTTTTCATAATTCTATAATATTGAAAATACAAAATATGGAAACTTTAATTAATTGTCATTATTTTACAAACTAAAATTTAAAATTAATGACAAAATTGGAAATGTGCATTATATGTTTTGAGATATTTTAAAATTTATAAGATTTTAAAATTTTTCCATAATGATTTTATTGAAAATGAGATATGGAAACTTTAATAAATTGTCATTATTTTTCAAAATTAAATCTGAGAGTGATGAAAAACAATGAAAAGTTGTATTATATATTTTGAGATATTTTAAAATTTTACAGTTTTTAAATTAGAATTTTCATAATTCTATAATATTAAAAAGAGAAAATATGAATTATTTAATAAATTGTCATTATTTTACAAACTAAGATTTAAAATTGATGATAAAGATGGAGAAGTGCATTAGATATTTTAAAATTTTCGGAAGTTTAAAGTAAATATTTCATAATTCTAAAACACTGAAAGAGAAATATGGTTTTAATCAACTGTCATTATTTTCCAAATTAAAATTTTAAATATGGAACCTTTTATAAATTTGCATTACATGGGTTGTGATAATTTATATACACAGGATTTCAAATTAGAATTTTCAGAATCCAAAAGATGAAATATGAAAATTTAAATTAATTGTCATTATTTTCCAAATTAAATTTAAAATGGATGAAAATAAAAATGGAAATTGTACTATATATATTTTGAAATATTTTTAAATTTATAGGATTTCAAATTAATTTTTTTCATAATTTAATAAATTGAAAAGAGGAAAAATGGAATCTTTATTGGATTGTGATTATTTTCCAAACTAAAATGTTAAATTGATGACAAAAATGAAAAACTACATTATATGTTTTCACCTGTTGATGCGGGAATGAATGTTTGTGAATGTAGTCCGCATTCTCACGAGGGTGTTTATGGGTGAAGTGGATTAATGATTATTGATGATGATAAGTATACAGGGGTGCAAGAAAAAGGAAGAGATGGTCTCTAAGGGATGAAAGTATTCACGATATATGTATAAATATTGTGCGGGAAAGTGTTGTTTGCAAGTGATTATACATGTCTTTCGCTTGCTAATGTACTTTGTGAGCGCAATGACTTATTCCAGCCTATAAGAAATCATGGAAGGTAAATTAATCTTAAATTATAATGTTCCATTTTTAAATTATTTTTATGTTTGGCAAGACGTTCTCCTTGACACTTGTTACTGATTAATTGAGAGATCAATTTACTACCTACCTTAGCTAGTTATTCTAAGTCAAATTGCGTTTAAGGAGTCACTTTTGCAATGGGTCTTGGATCTACCAAGTAGCACAAAATCCTTTTGGAACCTTCTAACTAGATTATGTTAAGGGAATTATAATTGTGTTTTGGTCAAAGTTGATGCAAGGTACGTCATGAAGCAGTTAGCATTCATATATGTCATCCATGTGCGCCGGTGATACCAAGAATGATGATATTCTATTAATTGCAATTAAATTAAAGTTGGTGTTTACACTACTAAAAAAACTGTTTTCTACTACGGCCGGAAAATCGTAACAACAAGCCATTTTTCGTGCAATTTGCGTATTTGCTACGCCTTTGTTATGACTTTTCTCCAATGTGTACTCGCGTAACGAATGTTTTTTGCCACGCGGTTTTTCGTAACTATTACTGTCGGTCAACGCTCCGTAAAGCAGGGTTTTTGTTACGCTGGTTGTTACGAATTTCCTCTCGTAACCAAATGTCGATCCTTCCGCGCGTGTGTCAGAGCTTTTAGTTACGATATTTGTTACGAAAGGTCGGCGCGTTACAAAAACGTTCCAGTGATCGCTTGTCATATTTGGTTTTTGTTACGAATATTTGTAACGACATTGAACCCGTAATAAAAAAATATACTTTTCATTAGTCACGGAACAACCTGAAACAACAAACATCCAATGACCACTTTTTGTCACGGTATTTCATCCTTTTGTTACGCAGAAATATCATGCTACAAAAAACAGGTGTTACACTGCAATTGAAATTGTGCGTAACAAAATGACCTGCCGTGATCTCCGCAATAATGAAAGAAATTCCATATACACATAATGATATAAACATCATCATTGGCAATACTTGCAAACATTAATTCATAGTATGCATAAGAATCCCGACATTAAGGGACATGGACACCACAGTTTTTACTCGACAATCTCCATACCTAACAACGAAGTAAAGCAACCCATAAAACAAGCCTAGCAAGCACTACACAGCAACATCCTGTTCCGCAAAACAGGCTTAACAGTTCAAACACCAAACCTAACAATAAGCAAGTACGGATATCCATCAATCGATAACCACATCGTTCACCACACGAATTAAAAATCCAATGGTCTATGCATCCATTCCACATATCGTTCACACAGCCTCAATACAATCCAGCGAAAAACAGGTACGATATACATTCCATAAGACAAATGGGGCAACTAACACGGGTGAATCAGTAGATACGCTTCAGGGGCGGCGCATGAGCTGCAATGGCCAACACAAAGATAAGTTTAAGTCGTATCTCTTATAAATTTCGGAAGGCAATACAAGAAAGGTATGAAAGTAGATCCGTACGTCCTTGTAGTTCCACTCAATAGGATCTTCACCAACGACATCGCGAAGGGTAGTCGCCCCAGCAATGATCGGCAAAATAAGGGGTGTGTCCGGGATTGAGGTGAATGTCATGAAGACCTTGACCAGGGAAAGTGTGTCACCTACAGCATGCACAAGTGCAATTTTTGAGTATATTGAGCCATAGATATCAACAGACGTTCAAACTGTATGTATAACATGCCACAACACATACATTAGAAGTGTAAAGCTTTGCAACTAGAACAGTACGAGTACGTATATTCAGACATGTCGTACAATACATAGTATTATATCCATGAATTAGGTACCAAAGTACATTATATCCTAATTTCCTATGTGATTGCAGCTCGATCTATAAACCAATCATCCTCCAATAAACAAATGTAAACCAGCAATATCATGTACAATATCCAAATAAAAATTAGTATTTTGAAGTTCTATATCCATATGGCAACCCCCAAATGGGAGGGCTCCATGTATGTTTCGTAGTACTATGTCTCAATGAGATTAACTACCATTTATACACTAAATACGAGCAGACATCCGCAGATACAGTTTTAAGTTTAGAGTACCGACCACTGATATATCAAATTTTATGTACCAAACTCATCACTAACAAGCGATACACCTTGGCAGCAAGGGACTACATAGGATTTCAATAATAAAGTCAACTTTCAACATCTTTGGGGAAAGTCATAGTGTACCCAAATAGTGTAATAGCAGCGTAGCCATAAACAATGTGATGTAAAAGATAAAAAAGACCAGACCAGCACAGGAGTCGGCATAATACCACTGAGTTTACTGCCCCTATAAAAACAGTGTACATAACACAAGCAAATCCACATATCGTAACATTGTATATGTCTAGGCTCAAGAAAACCATGATCATTAGCAATATGAGGCCCGAACGGTCACAAAACCTACGATCCCTCGCCGAGGCATAATAAAAGTTCCAAAGAAAACCTTAAAGACAATGGCACAAACCTGGCGCAGAGGGGCAGAGCAGAAGTCCCTCCGCAACTTCTTTTTTCTCACCGGTGCGGGATAATAGAAGCACACGCGTGCCGACCTACAACAAAACATTACAGATGAGTTGGAAACGTAGTAGACTATCAAGAGTAGCCTAAATTAGGCACTGCACTGATTACTAAGAAACTTCAAGGTTTGACGGAATCATACCGTCAGACCTGGCTCGGACACAGGCCTGGGAAGCTCAGAGACTGAATCAATACGAGATGTGCCCTATCATTTATGCGCATATCATGGTAAATTCCCATATTAGCCATCCTAATCTCATGGGATACTCATACGAAATGTACAGATATTATGAATACTTACTGCCTGACCAGTAACTGCTCCGGAGTTTCTGTGCATGAATGCATACACATCAGACTTGATAGTTTTGAACTCAACCATCATTGCCTTCAACTCTGCAAGTCCATTCTGTATTTATTCCCACCCTTGCTCGAATGCTACACTATCTGTTAAACTAGTTGCTTCGCTGCGGGGATGAGCTGAACTTGCCGCACTATCGACCTTTAACTGCTTCTTAATCTTTCTCCCAAGGGCCCGTCGGTACAGAGTCTCCCGAACAGAGGGAGTCCGCCCTTCAGGGGGAATCTTGTTTAGCTTATTCTGTAAATATGTCTACGAGAAAAGATTTAAGTGAGGTTGAACTCGCTTTTATTGTCAGAGAGGTGCATAATGTCTGAATTGTCACTTAATTGGTACAATAAATTTATTATACCAAAATCTCCTCGGTTTCTTGGTCGTCCTTCCCCTTGCCTTATGTCCGACTGGATATCCAAATCTCCAAATTGTCGGGGTCCTTCCCCTTCGCTTTGATCTGCAGCAGCACAAGGCCTTATGTCATTGCAAAACACAAGCAACTATGTTTTGAAGAATGTAGGGATGGAGCATAGCATGACTAATTACTTAAACATAATGAAAGGTACCTCATCGGCGAGAGTTATGAAGGACTTTCTCCCAGTACGATGCGGAAAGCTTCTTTTCTGTACATTTGACGCATTTTTCTTGGATTGAAGCTACGTAGGAATCAAATTATTTAGTTCTCACCATAGGCCTGTGCAGATATAATGTATATTAATTTGGTTGGTCCCTATTGCATACCTTCACCTTTTCGTCGCGCCAGTACTCAACCAACTTTGGCCACCGATCAGGCACGATCCTGCTTGAGGGAACCTTCTTCAATGCTTCCTCGTCGTCCTCGATCGGATTAAAGTAGGTTGATTTGATGTTGTATTTCCAATGCCTCCAAACTTCCCTTACGTCAGCCATGACCACTTTCTCTGCTGAGTCTGGTGATCCGCTGTTACTCTGCAAAGACATTTGACATGGTTATCGCCCGGTACAAAAAAGATAGTAGGACCACGTATACAACTATAATGAAATTAAAAAAATTTCATTTTATATGAACATTGCATCACGTGAACCTCCATCCATGCACCCTGTCTCTTCGTCTCCGGTATTTCAGCAAACGTGGGGTAATTTAGAGGAAGTCGAGCTCCGTTGCGTGCAATGACCCCAATAGCTGTCTTGTACTCATTTAGGTCGGGTCCAACAATGCTTTTACCATCAGGCAATGTGAATACAAGCATCCTGTGATCCTTTCCCTATCCACGCGGCATTCTTGCCGCCCCTCTCCCCTGTTTTTTCTTTGACGAACCAGCTGGTACAAATAAGAGATTACATGTTATTGTAGATGCGCGTTTGTAGAAAATTTGAAATCAAAATAAATGCAAGACATAATCTTAGAAGGATAATTTCCAAACCGCCATCCGATGTTATCTCGTCCAATTGTGTCATATCGCCCACCTTCGTTCATGTCATCAGAGCCGGGTCGGAACCTGGTTCTTCACCCAATAATGGCATATTACTCTCTGCAGTCTCCATGTCCTGTGTTGGTGGAAGTGTCTCATCATCTGCTTCTGTGGGGGGGATTGTATCATCCTCGTCCTGTGTCGGTACCGTCTGTTCAAGGACTTATGGGATATCCCTCTCATCATGTTCCTGTTGGGGTTAATAGCGTCAGCCTATAGATTTATTAGACCAGTGGCACAAAACCTTCAAGTGCAAAAGGCGTGCGATAAATGAGAGTCTACTCATCTTCTTGCACCCAGGTATAAGCTCTTTCTCTACATCTTCTAACATCTTTTTGTACCCCTTACTGCCAAGATGTATATGTTCATCTTCCTTATCTCTGTGAGGTGCGTTTCTGCTTGGAACATCATCGGTGTGCTCTGTATATGCACACTCTCGCAATAGAAGTTCTAGTTCATCCTCCCAACGCATTGGCACGTTGTCGTTTGAAGCAGCAGGGTTCACCTCTCCTTCTCCGTGGCAAGTCCAAACCTTGTAGGTTTGGTCGAAATCATAACGAATACAATGGAGCAAGATATCTCTACGAGATTTCGTTAAGCGATTTCTGCATGATGTACATGAGCAATAGATGCAAGCTTTAGAGCTACGATCTTTGAATGCAAAATCTAAGAAAGCCCTGACCCCATCCAAATATTGAGCCGAGATATGGTTCGCATCATCTATCCAACTCCTATCCATCTAACAAGGTAATACATGCGATTGTATCAACGTAACATACAACCAAAAACCTAATGTTTAAGTCCTATCACGGACGTATACCCCAAATTTACAAGAATAAAATTATCTCATCGATTTGCATAAAATGCATTTACGTCTCTAGAAGTCCATGTTCTCTACATATAAACATAAAATAACCTTCACTAATATAATAGGAAACACCGATGCTATATATGACACTAGCATTATACTTTATCGTAGCATTAAGCCACATAGTTTAAGATAACCAGTCCTCCCCACTTCAAAACCATATATGGATGCCCCCTAAATAGTAATAAATGGATTTCGACTCCCCATCACAATTTTTGATCGGCCATTTGTAGACACAAGGCAAATTTCTCACTATTCTAACTTAATTACAGTGAAACTAAGAAGAAAATACAACGATGTCGATGCTAGAGATGAAGGATATGTAATGCTAGTACGTCAAATTTAATATAATTAAGAAAATAATTACGTAATTATGAACAAATAAGAGATTACATGCAGTTCTTGCCTTATGTCCACACAAATATTAGAAGTGGCAAGCATATGTTTTACCATTGTAATTGTGAAAGGCAAAGCTGATGCAAAGTCATTAAGCATGCAATTTGAGTTAATTGTCAATGCTGCACTTAACACTTCATTGCACCACCCACCCAATAAACAAACATCACAGAAAAGTTTCTGCACAGTGGCATAGCGTCAAAAAGAAAGCAGACCTTTCGGTAATCTAAAGGCTGGGTATCCTGGATGAGCACAGCATGCCTGCGTTGACACACGGTCACTTCCTATAAAAAAATAGAAGTTAAAGATGCACTAATCTTCAATGAAAACGGCGCAAAGTACTACATTAATTAAACATGCACTAATTCACATTCCGCATTCTCTCTTTTCGGACTGAATTAGAACCATATATACTAGTTTTAAGACTCCATAGAAGATTTCATGGAACCAGTAACTAGAAGTGATGCAAGATATGACAATTTAACAGATCAAATCGGTGCTATCAAATTTCTTATAAGTCAATCGTTCACATAGTAAGCAAAGATAGCAAGTATGCAAATAGCACCTACTTATGAATATTCTACAGGTTTCAACAAAACTCTGCTGCTGTTTATGCAACTCTAGATTGAATAAAATAAGGAAGATGGGATCTCATTGTCTGAGGCATCGAGAGGATTTAAAGAACCCACAGACAGTGCCATTAATAAGTATAGAGAACCAACAATTATCCACACAAGCACGGATGTGGTTGATGGATGAATCCCTAAACCCCAACTTGGAAAGCACATCGCGTAGGAAACTTCAATTAACTCAGTCATAAGCCTTTTCCATGTCAAGTTTCATGATGAGGCTATGTGTTTTTTTGCGGCTGTTGAGATCATGAACCATTTCAGTCGCAAGTAAGATATTATCCGCAATACTCTACCCTTTGAAAAATCCCCTCTGAGTCTTGGATATCATGGGAGGAATGATGGAGGCTAGCCTTGTACACAAGATTTTGGATTTGATCCTGTTAACCACGTTGTACAAGCCTATCAGCCTGAAGTTGTTCCAGTAAACAGGGTCATCAACTTTAGGCAAAAAGATGAGGGTGGAGGCAGTAAAACTTCTTGAGATGGGAGATCCAGCGAAGAATTCTTGGATCGCAGCAATAAGATCTTCGTGGATAATGTCCCAACAATGTTGATAGAAGAGGCTAGTAAAGCCTATAGGTCCAGCAACACTATCCTTGTTAATTGCAAAAACTGCACTTTTGATTTCCTGAAGACCCGGAGTACTGCAGATTATGTCATTATCATCAGAGGAAGCTTCATGCTGGTAAAGATCAGGTGGAGCGTGTCCCGAACAGACCTTTTCATCGGTTAAGAGGTTCTAAAAATATTTTACTGCGGAGGTTTTGTTTTCTTCCTGAGAAGTAATGTGGCGGGAGCCTTCTGTAATGAGGTGGATAAGGGTGCGCTGTCTTCTTCTTTTTAACTAATGTATGGAAGAACTTAGTATTCCTTTCTCCTTCAACAATCCATCGACATCTATCTTTTTGCTTCCAAAACACTTCTTCAAATGCTAGAGCACGAGTAAGCATAGCATTGCATCTGCTAAGCTCAATGAGATTGGCCTCTGATTGTTGCTGCTCAAAAGTTCTTTCACTGTTGAGAACATCCTGTTCAGCTTTGATCAACAAGTGGAAATCAATGGCAAAAATGTTCTTATTCCACCATTTTAGATGCTGCTTCAAGCTGATAAGTTTCTGTTGGAACTTGATAAGGCCGTGAGTTCTAGATCAACTTCTATTCTTTTTTGCTGCCTTAAGATCAACTTCTACTCTTTTCCCTTTCTTTTTTGTATTTAACAAGTGCTGAAGATCCCGCTGTTTAAACCTATTGGAGCAGTTTGAGTCTTCATTAGTATCAACATTGTCCTGAACCCAAGTAGGGTTCACCTTATCCATTCCAGTAAGGTCCTCCTCAGTGAAGCCTTCCTTATGTTGGGATTTATCTCTTGGAATCTGATCTTCTTTTTTTCATTGCAAGAAGCTTCTTAGATCATTTTTTATGTCCAAAATTCTCCTTATTACTTGGATTCGAGACAAAATTAGTCGATGAAGCAAGACATCCTTCCAAATCATGTCCCAGATGCTTCCAAGAGACAACATTTCGGCACTTTCTCATTTTCCACTTGCTGTTCCAATTCAACTCCATTAATGAGCAAATAGATTTTGTCGATCAGAGGGCGAGACACATCAATTTCAATACAGCCTCGGGCAGCTGAAATTCTAGCCTTGGGAACTGTTGGCGTGTCCACTTTCAAAGGGGTACCAATAATTGAGGCAATGGAAAAAAGAGCATCCCTCTGGCATAATTGGGCAGGAAGCACAGGGAACTGAACCCAAAATGGTACTACTGGAGATTCGATTCCAGGTTTAAAAGAAGAATTCCATTTCAAAACTCTCATAGGGAAGCCTCTGCTGAACCAAATTCCTCGAGTCCAAATCCGAGTGTAATCCTCCTCATTGGCAAGGCGAATCAAAATATGTTTAAAATTGATTTGTAATAACTTGAATTCCCCACTCAACTTGAGATCATTGAACGTATCCCAACAATACTTTCCGTGAGGAATATCCTTGAGTGAATTTTCCAACCAATGAGAACTTGAAATCAATTGCCAGAAGAGCGGTCTCCTCATTTGAAAATTCCAGCGCAGGGCCATTGTTGTGTTCAGTAGTAGAACCAATGGTTTTCGGGTAGGGAATGGAAAGAAAAGAATTGGTTGAAAGGGGATGTTGTTTGTCCAGAGGGTTCGGAGGATGGTTGGCAACGACTCCAGCAAAGGAGTGACGAGCAGGAGACTCATCACCCATCTTAAACAACAAGCCAGAAACACAAACACCTCAACCCATACTGATCCCACGGTAGAGTCGAACAGGTGCAGGTTGAGATTCTTCCCTTTCAAACCAGCAGATCAAAACCAAAATTCCAGAACCAAAATAATCATGTGATAAAATTACACCATTAATAAATCAAACTTCACAGGGCACTTAAACAATCTGCCTACCCGTTCTCTACACGAGAATATGTTATCCTACCAACTAATCAAGTTTTGTTTATCACACACAAGCCATACAATTCCCAATACCACCTGAGAAAGAAGAAGAATATTAAGACGCCCTATTTCGATTTCTCCTTACAGAGGACGAAGAACCGTGGATCGATCCTCATACTACTCGAGATAACTTAAAAACATTACCTGGACGCCGGTGCCGATTAACCTCCTCAATCCCACCTTCGCCCAGTACGTCGCATAAGCTCCTTCAAATCGCGTCGAAGAATGAGTTGTGCCCTAACTTTCTGAAATTCGCTAAGTGTGGCATGTATTCGGCACCGAGGAGGGGAAGAAGAAAGCCCGCACCCTAAAATCGTTCTTAGTTTTCCAAAAGCGCTATAGCGTTTTTACCCTTTTTAAAATCCAAAATATCTTTTAAATTTTAAAAATAAATTTATACGTCATTTGTTACGAAGCACAATCGTAACTAATGTTATTTTGAACAAATTCTACCAACTCCGTTTTTGTTACGGCTTATTTTGTGTAATTAAAGAACCTGAAACGTTGACTAAAAAAATATTTTTGGTCACGGAACTTGTCGTAACAATAACCATTATTTGTTACGATGTTATTATAACGAACCGTCGAGCCGTGGTGAAAGACCATTTTTTTGGTAGTGTTATACTATGAAAACAGTAAAATTATCTAGGTATAGAAAGTAAATAGAATGGGTGGCGAGCATGCAACTCCTGTCACAAGTGCTGCCAGCCACCCGAGCTAGATGCCTTGAAGCTCTTATAGCTTGAGGTCCTCCAAAACACTCATGTTTTACAAAAATTGAAATTGTTACAAATAATACAAATTGATCCCTATTTATAGGCATTGGTAGCTGTTGGTTAGCCAGCTGACACAATGATTATCAACCGTTTAATCTAGAAGATGCAAATACACTAAAATCAGCACTTTGTCAGACTATTTTCAATGCGACATTACCTCGGAATCTCTCATGAACCGTGACTGAACATATTTAAAAATATGAAGACACATCAAATGAAACGAGATTGAGTACAAACATGTTTACCTAGATATTTTGGCACAATTAAGCACATCATAACCACATTGGAAGTGTACTAAAATTGTAACCGCCATGTACTATGCCAAAAAAGGAAAGAAATAAAAGGTATTTATTCTAGATGGGGTTTGAACCCATGACCTTACGGTCACAAGTTCACTCTCCACACCATCAAGTCATCTCTTACATTAATTTATTTGAGTAGCTTGTTGCTTTCATCTCTTTGGTTCGTATCATTGTGGACTCTGTTAATTACTTAGTACCCCACTACTCCAATTCAAGTTCTTGAAGAGGACCAGAAATCATTCTCCATTCTCTTGAAAAAACAAAATCAGATGAAATGGTGGATGTAGAGCCTGAAAACAGAAAGTTGTCTAATATGGACCTAGAAACACGGACAATTGCAGAAAAAATGACGGTAACCTTTGATAATTAAATTAGACATCTAATTCATCCGCTCTAATGGGCATATGTTTGAGTAAATTAGACAAGAAAATTCAGATTAACAAAAACTTCAGAAATGGAAAAGTTCTGAAGTTGAGAGAGAAGATCGAGATGACGAGACAATGGCAGGCGACAAGAGCGTTGAGTGGAGGTGCGGGTCTGCGTGGGTTTCTATAGATATATATAAAGGAGGATGAAGATGAGGGGAGTCGACAGGCAATAGCAAATACTGTCGGCTTAGCCATGATGAATATAGCTCCGTTAAACTTAACTATGAGTAATACTTACTTTGTATTTTTATTCAGTTTTATTATTATTATTATTATTGTAAAATTCATTAATTCATTTATTACAATTTGTTAGTGTATGAACAGAAAATATTTATGTCATTGACTAATTTGAAAAAATTATATTGCATCAATTTTATCTGGGTGAATTTTAATAAATGAGATGGATAAAAAAATTTTAAAAAAAATCGACCCGTTGTGAATGCTTTGAAACTAAATTTTTTAATTATAGTAATTTTAAAATTTACAGTATTTGAAATTAATTTTTTTATAATATTATATGATTGAAAATATAAAAATAGATGATATTTTAAAATTTTTAAGGGTTTTAAATAAAACTTTTCATAATTCTATAAAATTGAAAAGGAGAAATATGAAAATTATAATGAATTGGCATTATATTTCAAATCAAAATTTTAAATTGATGAAAAAAGTAGAAAAATTTATAGGTTTTTAAGTTAAAATTTTCATAATTTTATAAGATTGAAAAGAGAAAGTATGAAAACTTTGATAGATTGTCATTAGTTTAAAATCTAAAATTTTAAATTGGTGATAAATAAAGAATTTTATTATATGTTTTGAGATATTTTGAAATTTAAGAGATTTTAAATTAATTTTTTTTATATATATAATTCTATAACATTGAAAATACGAAATATAAAAACTTTAATAATTTCTCATAATTTTACAAACTAAAATTTAAAATTAATGACAAAGATAGAAAAATTCATCATATATTTAGAGATATTTTAAAATTTACTGAACATTAAATTATATTTTATATAATTCTATGAAATTAAAAAGAGAAAATATGAAAATTTAATGAATTGTCATTATTTTTCAACTTAAAAATTTTAATTGATGATAAAAATAGAAAAAAAAATGAATTATATGTTTTGAGATATTTTATTTAAAATTTACTGAACATTAAATTATATTTTATATAATTCTATGAAATTAAAAAGAGAAAATATGAAAATTTAATGAATTGTCATTATTTTTCAACTTAAAAATTTTAATTGATGATAAAAATAGAAAAAATGAATTATATGTTTTGAGATATTTTAAATTTATAAGTTTTGTTGTTTTAAAAAAATAAATTTTTCATCATTCCATGAGATTGAAAAGAGAAAATATGAAACTTAATAAATAGCCATTATTTTACAAAGTAAAATTTTAAATCAAAGAAAGTGAGTTCGATTGATTGTTCATGAGGGAAGACAAATCTATTCTTGAATATACAAAAAGATTCAAGACATTGGTAAGTCAGGCACATATATTGGGTCTGAAATATGATGAGACGAAGCTGGTCTATAAGCTAATGCTAACGGTGTGGGACAAATTTGCTACGAAAATCACATCTTTGGAGGAATTAGATAAATTGGACAATATTTCATTGAAGGGGTTTATTAGAATTTGAAAGACCTATGAGTTGAATATATTTGCATCAGGAACACTACGTCAGATGATTTTCACCACAGAAGCTTCAACCGCTGAAGACAGTGCAAAGAGCTCAACTTCATCACAAAACATATTTCTCAAATCATTCAGAATAAAAAGGCCAGGTAGCTGAAGCAACAAGGATTTCAAACTGGGAGCCAGAGCTCAGTTCGAACAAATGACAGACGATCTTCCTAGAACATACCAAAAACTGGTGTACTACTAACCACACTCTCCAGAAGAACGATGTTTCAAAATCATTGAAAGTGATAAAGAAACAAAATGTGTAAGATGATGTTAGATGCTATGAACGCAATTGATATGGGCATATTCAAGCTGAATGTGTAACGGCCAAGAGAAAGGATAAGAAGGCCATGGGAGTTACATAGAGCGATGAAGAAACAGAAGAGCAAAAAATTTTCTATGACAAACAAGAAAGTGTGGATGATGTGGTACTTGCAATTACTATTCGTGATGATGAAAAAAAAGAAGAAAATGAGGATGTCGAATATACTGAAATGACATCTGAAGAATTGGTAGAAGCATATGATGTCGTGGTAGCTGAACACAAGGTTGTGGTTCTCCGGAATGACAAATTAAAAGCATGTGTCATGAGGTTGAACAAAAAGATTGAGGACATTGATGGGAGTAAATGAAAGATTAGCCTAAATCAATGATGAACTTTTTGCCGAAAATGTGAAATTTTTTCAAGTCTTGAATGAACAGCCGGAGAAAATCAGCAAGTTGGAAAAGGAAAATGAGGAACTATTGAGCGAAATCAATCGATTGATGAAAGGGAAACAAAAACTTAATGAAGTTTGAATGTTGGGAAGCCATATGGTGATCATAGTGGGATTGGCTATATGCATGGGGATGGAACTTCTCAAACAACATTTGTTAAGAGTTGATTGCTCTCTGAATCAACTGGTAGCAAGGAAGGTGGTAAACTGACTACTATTTCGAAACTTTCAGGAAATCGAAAGAATGTCTGAAGGTCGGGCAGACAACTATCAAATTGCAGGTACTGCAAACAATATGGACACCAAGAGTTTGACTATGATCGAATTAGACAAGATTTATGATTGGGTACAAAGGTATTTTGGTCATCATAACACTTGAAGAATAAAATTATGGCGAGATTGGTGTGAAGACCTAGGGTGAATCAAGAAGCATGTTAAGTTGCTCCATCCATGCAAAATATTGGAACAAGGTCCGTTAATGTGAACTTCTGCAACGAATTATCTGAGGTAAGGAGTCAAAATTCAAGTGTTGACGAATTTGAACTGAAGCAAAGCCCAAATGGATTGGATTTGATTGATGAAAATAAAAGGAAGTCATATTGCATTTGGACATCTCTAGAACAACCCTCCAAGCAGCAACCTTGAACCAACAACAAAAATTCTTACCAAAGCTAACAAGAATTATCCATCAGAGCATATCTTTGGAGACACTTACTGTTGCATATCCAAAATCAAACCGAACAATGTTGTTAAAGGTTCATAAAATATAGTGTGTAGTCTTCATCATGTGCAGACAACAAAGCAACTGGCAGACATTCCAATAAAATCCTTAGATTCGAATCAATTTGAAGAGCTACGACAGAATCTTGACATGTCTTCATCATGTAGCTATGACATCATGTGGTTGTTATCTAATGTTTTGTATGTAAGAATGTGTATCTAGCAGAAAATATTGGTGCTCCGCACTGCATCCCAATCCTTTCGGCACTGTTTAGACGGGGAGTTATGGAGTTTTGAAAATTTTAAGAAATAGTAAAAAGTTATATTTGGTGTGATATTTTGTGAGAAAAACAAAAAATAATAATAAAAATTGAGCAAAACTTATTTTTGTTACATTGTATATCACATTTATTGATTTTGATCTCATTCAAATTTTTTTATCAATTTTGATCTCATTCAATTTTTTTTATTATTATTATTTTTTTTTATCAATTTTGGTCTTATTCAATCTAAAATTAATCAATTTTATTCTCATGATAAGTGAGACTGAACACGATTATGATGGATTGACCACATCCGTGTTGGATGACTTAAAAGGTAAGTAACTAAGCTCTACATACTGTCAACATGGTCATATTGGTTTGAACACAGTTATGCACAGTTTTATTTAGTTCTTTAAATAGTACTTGGATTGGGGTTTCCATTTGTTCTTGTACAATGCTACTTTTCAGGTCAAGCTCAAGCCTCTTCACCTTGTCGGAGATCGAGTTTCAAGCCCATTGAATTTACTAAAAAGCACCATTTACACCAACAGGCCTGTTTTTATTAGGGTGCAGCACAATAGCCTTTTACCAATCGACCTCTTCTTCGTCGACCCTGTTCTGTGCAGACAAGTAAACATCGATTGTAGTAAAAAAATGGGCAATACGATCCTACTCCCGATATAAAGCCTTTGCTTGCAATACCAAATTTTTTTACCTCGACATAATTCTCTTGACTCAACATTTCCTAGCCCCAAATTTGGCCTTCACAACTTCATCATGATCGGTTCTATATTAGAATAGACTTTCACGAAATAGCTCCTACACAGTGGAAACCATGCAAAAAAATTTTAGGGTCCTTACATCCAAAAATGTCAAAAACCATGCTATGGAAGAGATTTCAATTTAAGAATGACGATTACTTGATGAACATGGAGAAAGGAAGCATGAAAAATAAATTCAACTAGAGAAAGTTTGAGTGTATTTCATGTTCTATCAAAAGAGTTAGTAATAACGTACTCCCACCATCTCATATATCATGTTACACTTTTCATTTTCGTCACTTTTTTTTAAAAAAAAAAAATTATACATTTAATCACATTTTAAATTTCTTAATTTATAATTTTTTTATTTTAATTATAAATAATTATTTTACTAATACATTTTTAATTATTTAGTAATCAGAGCCCCTCCTAAATTCCCACATCCACCGTAACCCTGTCATGATATTGGGTCGGAGGGAATGATAGTTTTTTAAAAAATAATTATACAGAAACAATAATACGAGGATATCCATTATTTAAGAGTAATTTGCTTAAAAGATATATTAACATTAGTCAACCTTGAAGGCAATTGAAGTATGAAGTAACTTTTAAACATGCAATAATAATCGCATTGGAAGACTCAAATAGTCAAAGATGTGATAATAACATAATACAAGATGATAATATTTCATTCGATCTTCGAAAAACTTGTGATTTTGTTTGGTCTTTCGGTGGCATCCAACGCATTATTGATAACCTGAATATTTAATATTTTTGTTCCTTGTAAAATATGTTTGTTATCCGTATTATCGTGAAAAAAAAAAAAAAAAAAAAAAAATCATCATACTTTCCAATTTATCATATACATTATAATAATATACTCTTTTGTCCTAACTAAAAAGTATCAATTTTTATCATTTTCATCAGTCTCAGTCAAAAATATTTATTTTTTATTCTAGTAAAAATAACCATACAACAAAAATATTAAAATCTCTTACTCACTTCCACGAATTAATAAAATATTATTAATTTTTAATCTATTATGAAACTCCAAATACCCCTGCAGGGCCGGCCCTAGGCCCGGACGAGAGGGGGTCCATCTAAGGCCCAATATAAATAAAAAATCCGTCAAATATTTATGTTATATATGTATAGTTATTATATCTAAAATTTATTTGATTTATTTGAAATTAAAATGAATGTAGTTTGTTGGTGGGAGATTATTTTATAATGGTGAAGTCATGGATTCTAATTCATAGGGTAACAAAATTTTTAAATTTTTTTAATAATATTATTTTTACATCTAAAAATATTTAAAATATATATATAATATTTAATTATTTAAATTTTCATTATAAATAAAAGTTATTATTTATATATATTTAGGAGTTCATGTTTTAAAAAAATATATAATATTTAATTATTTAAATTTTCATTATAAATAAAAGTTATTGTTTATATATATATTTAGGAGTTCATGTTAGAAAAAAAAAAATTTAATATTTAATTATTTAAATTTTCATTATAAATAAAAGTTATTATTTATATATATTTAGGAATTCATGTTTTTGTTTTTGTCAAGGCCTCTCGAAATTAAGGACCGACCGGATCCTATCCCTATGGAGTGGTACGGAAAGAGTATCACTTGATATGATTCGAGAAAGAGAGGCTAAATTGACATACAAAAGTCATGCACAACATGAAGCATCACTCCAAACCAATAGTCACAGGAAGATAGATGGTTTGTTCATTTTGAATTTTTTGATTTATGTATTTTTTATTTTTTTTTTTTATGTTAGACAGAGAAATTGTGTTAAATAATATAAAAAATAATATTTTTTTTTACTAAATTATTAATTTTTTGTGAGTGGATAAAATATGTATGTTATAGTCTATGCCCATGAATTATTATTATATTATTATTATTTGTGTTTACAAAAATAGATAAGGGAAATTACAACCAATAAGAGAATATTTATGCATGCATGCAACGAAATTAATCCAAAAATTGATATTAAAATGTTGATAATATCATTGCCGTGGTTTATGGTTTGGATTTTACTTTCTCCATATATTTGTTTAGAATTCTAAACAAATATATTCTAATAAATTTGTTCGAACTTAATAATAATACTATACAATTTCCACTAAATTTTTTGGCATACTATAAAATATTCAATATACATTTTTGGGGTTTTATTTTTATTTTTTTATTATTATTATTATTATTATTATTATCTTATCTTATCTGCTAGTTTCCACTATATTTGTGATAGAAATGGTTGGATATATATGATCTTTAATAGAAATAAATGTAACGTGTATTATCATTTTCCAACTTATTTTAATTTTTCTTTTAATTAACTTGCATTTCTTAATAAAACAATATTGTTTTTTTCTAGCAAAATATCACCAAAATTTAAATAAATGATAAATAAGAAAATAACAACTCAAAACTCTTATCTAGATATTTATAGTAATCATTAATGAAAAACACTATTCTCTAGAATAAAGAAACCCATATATTATATAAGCTCTAACAATTAAGAAGCATGTAACTGTGATTTTACATGATTGTTTTAATAATAAGAGACATTTAAATAAAAATACAATAAATATTTTAAATCAAATTTTTTTCTTTTATATCATTTTGGATGAAATAATTTTTAAATACAATCTTTTATATGAGAAAAAATAACCATTGAATATGATATTTTCACAGAAAAATTAAAAGATTATATAATTAAAATAAAATAAAATAAAATAAGAATTGGATTAAATATTGACTCTAAAAAATGACAATTGAGTTTGAATTATATATATATAATTAAGAAAAAAAAATAAAATTGTATATTTCACTTCTTAAAAAAATATATAAAAATATTACCTTTATAAGAGGTGGATGGCCACCTTGTAGATATATATATATTCATTATATACAACATATATTTTTTAATTCTTCCTTTCGCTTTTTTTTATTTTTATAATGGTAAATATAAAATTTGAATTGACAATATTTGTATAAATAATTATAATATCCTTTAATGTTATAAAATATATATATATATAATATACTTTAATTTTTATTGAAAATATTTAATAAAAGGTAATTTGTAAAATAGACTAACATATGGTGCATTAAGTATGGTGGAAAAAGAAATGAAACGGTGGCTTGTTGTCTCCGGTGAAGTGACAACCTGTAATTATATACATGGAGTAGTTGAAAGTGATTCATGTGCAATCCAAGTATTCCATCTCTTTGGTTCAAAAGATCACTGGCTTCCTGTGAGATGTCAAAGTCGAACAAAGATGAAAATTCATCAACTGTACAATAAGATCGATATTTTTTTGAATTATTTTTAAGGTTATTATATATTTATTTTTAATTCAATTTCAATATAAATTTAATTAAAACACATTCATACTTCTTTTTGTATTTAAGAAAAAAAAAACTATTTTATAATTTTCTAATAAAAAAAAAAAAAAAACTATTTTTATAATTTTCTAATCAAAAAGAAAAAAAAAGTAAATAAAATTATAGTTTTTTGTAATGCAATCTTTTATTTATTTATTTATTATCTCAAGATCAAAAAAAAATTATTATTTTTGGATTTTGTTTTTCATATCTTTATATATATATATATATATAGACATTTAAATATGTAAAAATATTTATTTATTGTGAAAACAAATATTGTATTTATTAATCATTTGTTTTGATTTCTATGCACTATAAAGACATGGATACAAATAATATAATTTTTTTCGTTATAATTTAATATGTCATTTTAGTTTTTATGTTTTTCTATTTTGCCGAGATCCCCGGTTCCATTTTTCACTTAACCAAAATCCCTTCAAATTTTTATTTTTCATGATACATCATATCTTTAAGAAATACTTAAAATATAGAAAAAAAATCAATATTGATCCATTAAAGACCAAATAATCAATTTTAGTCTCATATAGAAAAAGTCAACAAAATTAATTCCAACAAAAATTATTTTAACATTGGTATCAAACAAATTAAAATTGAATCACTATTCATATTGGCCCCGAAAAGCGATTATTTATAACAGATTGGGATGCAGTGCGGAGCACCAATATTTTCTGCTAGATACACATTATTACATACAAAACATTAGATAATTTGATTCATATGTTTAATAACGTGCCCATTGAAGGTGTTGCATTGTGGGCAGTACGACCAAAAAGCAATCTGCTTCTGCTCAATGAAGAGATCCAACCGAACAAGGAGACCCCTCTGCTCCTCAGGAACACAAACCTTCCAATAATGTCACGATTGAGCAGGCCTGCACAAGAGCGTCTACTAGTTTGGCAAGCCGGAGATAATGTCGAGGTACTTTCTCAGGACAGCGGTATGAGAGGCTGCTGGTTGGTGGTGGGAAGGCATCGTATCGTAATTGGATTGGATGCGACACGTGCGTGAAGAATCAAATTCAGCTCTACTTACATTACCCATTTTCAGGCTTTACTCAAACCTCTTCGCCTTGTTGGAGATCAAGTCCCAAGCATACCTGTTTTTATCAGGGTGCAGCACAAGAACCTTGTACCAATCGACCTTCTTCTGTGAAGACAGATAGACATCAGTTGTACACAAAAGTCGGGCGATGACAACTAACTCGGGATATGAAACCTTTGCCTCGACATAATTCTCTTGCCTCAACATTTCCTCAGTTCCAACTTTTGCCCTCACAGCTTCTTCTTTTACTTCCACCAAATAGCCCCTGAACACAGGTCATGATACAGAGTTTTAGGATTCTTACAACCAAGAATGTCAAAATCAATTCCTAGAGTCTAAAATGTGATAATAGTACATGTAAAATTGAAGCTTAAATAATTGTTCAAAAATAAAATAAAATTAATAACATGTAATGACAAAAAGGTAAATGGAATAGATAATATATATATATATATTTTAATTTTTTAAAGTTGAGCATATATAATGGTAAACTTAACTATTTCATGGTACTTGTAATTGAAGAAATAAAAACAACAATTGCTCAAACAATAGAAAGATCACAGTTTACTTTGATAACTGGATTAATATCTACGGAACTTGATGGTTAAAAGGTCACGTGCTCCCCCAGACACGTGGTGACAAGAGACAACGCAAACAATTAACATCTTATTTGATTTGAACACATGGCGATAGCAGTCGACTCAAAACATTTGAAAAAACCTACCACTCAACAATTTTTTTATCTATGCACAATTTCAACATAAAGAACAAAGTACACAAGATTAACAAAGACTATATAAATGAACATATATAAAGGCATGTTGTTGGTTTATAATTTCCCTGAACAAATCAAAATTAATTTATCCTTCACAGCATCGCAAGTATCGACAAGAAGAAGAAAAAAAGAATAAATAAATAATGAATTGCAAAAACTTTGATCAAATCATGAATTTCACCTCAAACTAAACAGTTCTAACTCAAAACCCTCCAAATTCAAAACCGGTGAAGATCTGCGAAAATTTTTTGGTCACAGCCTCGAAGATTAGGAATGGATGTGCATGAGAGAACAACCAATTTCTCAGATCAACGAAAAAAACAACCAAAGATGATGATCGCTGTAAACGCTAATAAATTAGACAAGGAAATTTAGATTAGAAAAAACCTCAGAAATGGAAAAGATCCGATGTTTAGAGAGATGACAATGATGATTCGACAATGGCAGGCGACAAGATCGTTGAGTGGAGGTGCAAGTCTGTGTGTGTTTCTATAGATATATATAAAGGAGGATAAAGATGAAGGGACAGACAGTAGCACACAAAAATACTGTTGGTTTAACCATGGTGAATATGACAAAGTTAAATTTAACCATGGTTAATACTTACCTTTTATTTTCAGTTTTATTATTATTATTGTAAAATTTATTTGTTCATTTATTAAAATTTGTTAACAATAAATATTTATATCATTGACTACTTTCAAAAGTTACATTGCATCAATTTTATTTGAGGGAAATTTTAATAAATGAGATAATAAAAAAAAATGCATTATATGTTTTGAAATATTTTATAATTTACAAGATTTTAAATTAATTTTTTTTATATACTCTTATGATACTATAAGATTGAAGATAGGAAATATCGAAACTTTAATAAATTGCCATTCTTCAAAAAATTAAATTTTAAAATTATTGAAAAAAAAATAGAAAGGTACATTATATATATATTTTTAAGATATTTTAAAATTTGTAGATAATTGAAATGAGGAAATATGGAAATTTTCTTGGCTTTGTTCTTTCTATATTTATTTTTACATTAATACACTAGATACATTCATTATTTTTTAAATAAAAAATTTAAATTGAAGGCAAAAATAGAAAAATACCTGTTTTGAGATATGTTAAATTTTACATAATTTTTAAAATAGTTTTCCATAATGTATAATACTATTGAACAGAGATAATAGAGAAATTTTAATAAATTGCCAATTGATAACAAAAATTAAAAAATGCATTATATGTTTTGATATATTTTAAAATTTACATAGTTTTAAATTAAATTTCTATGAGATTGTAAAGAGGAAATATAAATTATAATGACTTGCCATTATTTACCAAACTAAACTTTAAATTGATGACAAAAATAGGAAAAATGCATTCTCTATTTTCAAATATTTTATTACATGATTATAAATTAAAATTTCCTTATTTCTATGAGATTGAAAAGAGAAAAATATTGAAACATTAATGAATTGTCATTATTTTTTAAAGTTAAATTTAAATTTGATAAAAAAATAAAAATTAAAAATTGCATAATATGTTTTGAGATATTTTAAAATTATAATTTTAAATTAAATTTTTCATAATTATAATTTAGATGACATTGAAAAGAAGAAATATAAACTTTATGACTTGCCATTATTTTCAAACTAAAATTATAAACTTATGACAAAAATAAAAAATAAATTATATGTTTTGAAATATTTATTGGTTCTAAATTAAATTTTCCATAATTTTATAAAATTGAAAAGTAGAAATATGGAGACCTTAAAGTGTGTTTACTTGTAAAATTTTGAAGGGGATTTTACTATGCCCAGTTTCTTCTTTTTTTTTTTTCTTTTTTTTTTAAATAAATTTTCATAAAAGATATAAAATCAAATACCCGTGTTTCATTTAATATATTATACAAAAAATTATTATTAATTCAGCGAATCACCTTAAACAATTATTTCAATTCAAAATATCACTATTAAAAATCAAATTCCAAAATTAAAATATTACAAATCAATAATGAATTGTCTTATTTTCTAAAATTAAATTTTAAAAATTGATAGAAAAAATGAAAAATTGCATTAAATATTTTTTGAGATATTTTAAAATTTACACAATTTTAAATCAATTTTTTTCATAATTCTATATAATGAAAAGAAGAAATATGAAAACTTTATTAAATTGTCATTATTTTCAAAACTAAATTTTAAATTGATAACAAAAAACGAAACAAATACATTATATTTTTTGGATATTTAAAATTTTACATAAATTAAAATTAAAATTTTCATAATTATGTGAGATTTAAAGAAAGAAATATAGAAACTTTAATAATTTGTCATTATTTTAGATAATTAAATTTAAAATGCATGAAAAAAATGAAAATTTGCAATATATATTTTGAGAATTTACAGGATTTTAAATTAATTTATATATATATAATTCTATACATTGAAAAGTAGAAATATGTTTGTTTTTTCAACAACAATTTTCCAACACATTTTTCAAAAAAAAAAAAAAAACCTAATATTTATTGAATTGTCATTATTTTCTATACTAAAATTTTAAATTGATGCCAAAAATAGAAAATTGCATTTTATGTTTTGAGATATTTTAAAATTGACAGAATTTTAAATTAAAGTTATCATAATTTTTTGAGATTGAAAAGAGGAATTATAGAAATTTTAATAAATTGACATTAATTTTCAAACTAAAATTTTAAATTTATGGCAAAAATGAAAAAAACAAATAATTACAGTATATGTTTTGAGATATTTTAAAAATTTTGGAATGTTATAAGTATTAAATTTTTCATAATTCCATAACATTGAAAAGAAGAAATATAAAGTTTAATGACAAACTAAAATTTTAAATTGATGACAAAAAGTAGAAAAATACATTATATGTTTTGAAATATTCTAAAATTAGCGAATGGCCCACTATGCACATATATATTTTATTAATCAATTATATGATATTTAATTTTAATTCTATGTATTAATATGAATTTTGCATAATACAAAATTTTATATCACATTTTTCCAATTTTTTAAAAAAATAATTGTATAAATATATAAAAAAATAATTTATAATTTGATTAATATATTTTTACCAAATATACAAATAATATACTAAAATATATATTTGGATAACTATTTTTTTAATCCTGTAATTAGAGTTTGTCTTGTAAGTGAAAATTTTTAGCATATTTGATAATTTGGTGTTGGAGATGTCTGTGTGGTACCCATGTGGCACATCGGATGACGCATATACGCCATGTAAGCGCCAACTGTGTGACACGTGGAAAATTTTATTATTTTATTATTTTTTTAAAAGTACATCAATTTAAAAAAATATATATATATACTCGCTCGTAGAAAGTACATATATTTCTATTTTTGGATGTTTAATTACAAAGTAAACATTTCATTAAATACCTATTTTTTTTCCACAAATATCCTTGTTTTACATCAGATTATTACTTTTACACAAAAAAAAACAAGGGCAAAAATATCATTACACTACTTTTAACTACCCACTATAATTAAAATATTATTATTTTTTAAACACCACACCAAAAGTAAATGTTTACTTTCTATGAGGACGAGAGGGAGTATATTAATTTTTTTTATAAAGTTATAAAAATATTTTCATATTTTTATTTTCTTTTTAAAATACATCCGCTTTGTTCTTCCAACACGATTAAATTGCACAAAATGCACCTATAATTTCACAAAATTGCGTCAAGCCCCCATACTTTCAAAATTGTATCAAACTCCATCGTAGTTTAATAAACTCTGGGTTTAATCCCCTCGGCCGTCTTTATATAACGGTGTTTAATCTACCCAGACTCAAACTAGGAATAAATTTCAAAATACTAAGTTTTAAACTTCTAAAATTATAAATATATTAATTTCTTTTATATTTACCCTCAAAGAACATTAAAAAAAAAAAACTTCTAAAACTAGATAAAAATAACTATTTTTTAGTATATCTACTTTTTTAAGTTAAATAATAAGAAATTTTGAGTATATTTGTAATTTTAAGGGTTTAGAAATGACGATTCTGAAACTTATTTATATTTTAGGCGTGTGCAGGTCAAACACCTTTAAATAAAGGCGGCCGAGGCATTTAGACGCAGAGTTTATGAAACCACGATGAAGTTTGACACAATTTATACTTTTGGCACAATTTCTCGTACCATATATAAAAAATTAATTCATCTAAAATTAATTCAATTTAAAAAAATAAAAATTAAAAAAACTCCAAACGTATCTATTATAAAATGATACGCGGATGCTAAGCAGACATCTCTGGCGTTGGATGACTAAATGTACGAAAATTTTTCACTTACGTGATTATTTGAAGACTAGTTCCCGTTATGAGACTAAAATGATAAATTGTGTTAATGATAAGATTGAAAGAACAGTTTATCCATTTATCTTTTATATAATAATAATATATACAGTACACAATTAAAAACTAATAATAAATACTATTTATTAAGTTTTTAAAATATATTATTTTTAAATTTTATATTAATATATATGTATAAATTTAACTTATAAATTAATTTTAAATTTAAATAAGTATATAGTAGTATTTAGATAAACATAAATATAACAACAAATTAGTAAACCAATGTATAATAAAATGAAATAATTAATAAAGTATAAAGTAAAATTATTACAAAAGAAAAAGTAACTAAAATACTTATATTAAACATACAACTATGAATTTTTAACAATAATTATATAAACTTACTATTTAACATAAAAAAAAAAGAAGAATTGTTCAATTAAATATACAATAATATTCATATAAACATTTTAATAAAAATAATATATAAAAAAATAATTATACTATTCTATATTTTTATACTGGATTGTTATTTTATTTTTTTTAATTTTGTTGATCACTCGTTTCTCTATTTACTTCGAATAATAGAGATAAATTCAAATAATTAACCATAACAAAGTATTTAAAAAATAATTGTAAAAAAAAATAGTAAAGTAATGTTAATGCATGCATTTTTCTATTACTATTTTACAATTAATTTTTATAATACATATATTGACATATTTTAAAATTTAGAGGATTTTAGATTACAATATTCATACACTACAAGAAAAAATTATTTTTGTAACAAAATTTTTTTGTTTCTAAATTTACTTTTTCCGTTACTAATGACATTATAGACGGAATTATGAATAGAATTACGTTAGCTACGTGAACTTTAGGGACGAAATTCCGTAACAAATATATTATTTCTTTGTAGTGATAATTATGTGAGATTTAAAAATAAAAAATATAATTTGAAACTTAAATGAATTACCTTTATTTTTCAAACTAAAATTTCAAATTGATGATAAAAATGAAAAAATACACTGTACGTATTGAGATACTTTAAAATTTTTACAATTCTATGAGATCGACTTAACAATTCAATGTTATTATTTTCTTAAATTAAAATATCATTGAGATAACTTTTTTTAATTCCTAAATTGCCCCTCCAGTCATCATGAGTCCGAAGATTAACTTTTATATAGATCCTACTAGTGTTCTTTAATCAGTATTCTGCTGAACTTATTATAAACTCCAGCCACCCTATGACATAAAAAAATAATAATCAAAACTTTTATGAATTGCTATTATTTAGCTTTTGAAAAATAAATATAGAATATATAAATCTAAGTTTTTTTATTTTACAATATATAAATTAAGTTCAGACTTGAAATTCAAAATGTAATAAGTGATAAATGTATTGATAAATTAATTAAATTTTCAGATGATTTGAATTGGAAGGGTTAATTCTATAAAATATGTGAAAATTATATATTAATTTTCAAATACAAATTTGTGTTACACTTCATTATGAATTCTTTTTACCATTTAGTGATATTTGACATAGTATTTATAAATGTTATGAAAAGATTATCATTGCAAGGTGTATTACACATGTATTTGTAAATTGTCTAAAAGCAACTTTTAGTTTTTCAAATAAAATTATATAATTCAATGCTAGCATATAATATATATATATATACTAGTGCTCGTAGGTGCACGCTACGAGTAATTTATATAAAAGTTAATATGATATTTTTGTTCTGGTAGAACATTTTTTGTGATTTATTTTTTTTAATATTAATATGTTGTATGAGTTGATTTGCTTCTCCATATTTTTCGTTTGTAATTTCTTAAAAGAGAAAAGTAATATAAATATATTTTGGGAGTTAAAGAGAAAAAAAAAAAAAATAAATATATTTTAGAGAGAAAAGAAGAAAAGAAAATTGCTAACCGAATTATTATTATAATAGAGGAAGAGAATGGCGAGAAGAGAGAAAAGATAATATAAATAAATTTATGAACAGAAAGATTAAAAAAAAATATTCGACCGAATTAGTATTACGAGAGAAAAAGAGAATAAGAGAAAGAGAGAAAAGACAATATAAATATATTTTATGGAGAAAATGAAAAAAAAATGTTGACCGAATTAGTCTTATGATAGAAAGAATTAGGGAAGAGAGAAGAGGAAATGGAAAAAAAAAAAAAAAGTGGTGAACCGAATTTGTAAGGAGGAGATAAAGAAATGGAATGAATTATATATTTTTTAAAATTATACTTCTTTTTAGTTTATTTAAATTCGGTATTATTTAAAAATTTATTATCTACATATATATATATATAATATATTTCAAATTTCTAATTAAATTTTAAAAATTACATTTAAATAAATAATAATATGACTATAGATATTTTAAGAGTAGTGAGGGAAATCGATTGGCCTCACATAGGAAGGTTAGAGACAACCAACAATTTGGTTGGCCTCATAATATTTCTGCCAAGACTCCTCTTCAGCAAGAAGTTGGTTGGCCTCAAGAGGGTCGGCCGTTGTTTGACCGGCTTAGGAAGGGCCAGTCGCCGGGGAACCCAAATACGTGAACCCAACCGCCGGAGGATTTGTGGCCAGAAGATCTGCCGTTGGCTGGGCGGTTTCTAATTTTTAAAAAGTCTATTTTTCTTTTTTAAAATATTTTTTTATTATGAAAAAAATAATTCTCTACAACAAACTGATGATTTGATTAGCAATTTTATGTTTGATTGGAGGTTTTTGGAAAACAATTCACTATTAATTATTTTTTCTAAAAAATATCAAATCAAATATTTATATATTACATTCTATATTTATAAAAAAAATTAATTTTACTTTCAAAATATCATATCAAAAAACTATTCAAATTGAAAATTTTATTAATACCAAAAGATGTCGTAAGTATTATACAGTTAAACTAATACTACAATAATACCAATTTGAATGCTTAGTCTACGAAAACATACCTTCAATCTCCCTTGACTTTCACTCCGCACATGGGTCATCTACAACAACAGTATTCAGTTGCGTACTTAGTTGATGCGGTAGCCTATGTACTCCCGGCCGACGGAGCATCAACTTGTGCACATTTAATAATAATATCTAAAAAGAGATCGACAAATGGAGTATAATTACCGCATCGATTTCAAATTGAATCCAAGCTTGAGAAAATTGGAAAATAGAAGATCAAACAATACTTTTCCAGGATCAATTGCCAAAACAATTCGGCAATGAAGGATCAAAACAACTTAGAAATAATCAACTGCACACTCACATAAACAAACATGCAGTAATTCACATTGCTTATTAAGGTAAATACCTTCTCTTTTACCTTCTAGATGAGACATATTTATATCCATATTATTTGTCCGAAATTATCTGCAAATAGAGAATAGAATCAGCCAAAAGAGCAAACTAAAGCATTTACAGTTGAAAATATGCAGGCTGATATAAGAATTCAAAAGACAATTTGAGGCTATGCAACTTTAGAATCAAGTCCTTCTGCTGAGATAGGAAATGATTCTCCATACCTTAAGAATGAAAATTAAAGCCACAAAATAGCATAGTCATGATTAAAAACTGCTATAGAAGCATATATTGAGCAATGCTATGTCCAAAGATTGAGTGTTATTACAGAAGAAATGTTTATTCAACGTACAGAAGTTCATTTTGAAGAAAGACGACAGGAGCTGGATCTCTTATAGCGGCTTTAAGTAGTCCACGGGCATCTTCTAAAGAGTATGGAACCAATACCTTTAATCCTGGGATTGCACCATACCATGCCGCAAAGCACTGAAAATGATGCAAAAACTCGGTTTACAGAGGAAAAATTATAGGCATGCAACAGAAACCATGAATTTGTTTTCAATGTTGGAAGACTATATATCATAAAGTTAAAGATGCATTTTTTCAAGGTGAGATGATAATTTAATAAGATTTGTGTGAGATTAATTGAAACCGCAACATTATAACAAGTATATGCTTTACGAGTTATTTCTTACAAAACTATTCTTAGAACAATAATTTATTAGTTATTTGTTCCTGTAACAGATCAAACCGAATGCTTCAAACACTGAAGCAATGGACAAAAATAATTGGAAAATAAAACCAATTAGCTTACTTTGTGGAGAACACGAAATGAACGATGGAAAGAGGAGAGAAAATGGCTGAATTAGTCGGATGGATGAAAGGAGAAGAACGTCCAGTCGGTTGAGATGGAGAAAGTGACTGAATTGGTTGGATGAGAAGGAGAGACTGAATTGGTCGGAACCGTCCAGTCGGTTGGAATAGAAATATATAATAAATTATATAAATATATATATATATTTTATAGTTGTGCAATCAATCAATTTTAAAAAAATTATTTTTCTTTTTTCAAAATATTTTTTTTATATTATACTTTGTTTAGTTAAATTTTTTTATTATTATTAAAAAATTTATTCTCTACGAAATGATATATATTGATATATTTCAAATTTCTAATTAAAATTTAAAAAATTACGTTATATGAATATGAATATATAAATTTAAATAAATAGACGATTATGAGAGAGAATAGAGAAATAAAAAATAAAAAAGTGTAACCGAATTGGTCTGATTTGGTCGGATGAAATGAGGAGAACCACTCAGTTTGTTGGATGGAAAGGAGAGAGCAAAAGAAATATAATGAATTATATAAATATATATATTTATAATTGTGCAATCAACCTATTTAAAAAAAATTATTTTTTAGTTTTCAATATATTTTTTTATATTATACTTTTTTTTTATTTAATTTTTTCTATATTATTAAAAAATTATTATCTACAAAATAAAAGGCAATGCATCATACAAGTATTCGGCAATTTAAACAATCTTTATTTGGCCTACACCAGGACACTAAAGAAAAATAGAACATTGTCTAACCAAAATGCAAACCCAATTGTAGCTAAATAGATTGTTGAAACCTATAAAGTTCTCACGAGTGCAGCATATACATTTACTAAATGATGAAATTAAGCCTTCATCAGTTCATGCATAAGTATATTTCTTTATACCATTTTATAATATTGTATATGGGCAAGGAAAAAAAAAAACAAATTAATTAGAAAAGGATGAAAATATTTGTCTCTAAAAATATATAGTGCTACATATCAAAATTTTGAATTATTTAATTATCAATTATATTTAAATTTTATATAGGAAATGAAAAGGTTCACTTTAATGGTAGACTTTAAATGATTGTGCCATCTTTCTCTGCACTGCTTTCCAATTTTTCCAGTGGGCATTTTGGCTATAAGCTGAGCATTTTCTCACTATGCCTCTCCACCAACTCCACAAGCAACCTTAATTACAATGCATTCATTCCATCATCATTTCATATAAGTTGCTTAATTATATATAATTTGACAGTAAAATTGTGTTGTGAAATTAGTAAACATGAGTGTATAACTCTATATAATTAGACTGCTGGGAAGCATCAAAACAAATGCATTTCACTTATCATAACAAATGCATTAATTGTAGATGTTAGAAGGAAAAGAATCAAAATGTTCAGAATAGGCAAGCAGAGGCCTGGAAAGACGACATCTCAACACAGACGAAAGACGAAATCAAAACCGCAGATACGAGCTTGGTGCTGAGGCTAAACGTACCTTGGGACAACTTATAGCCAGCCCGCACATTGACGGTCAAGTAAGATGTCTGGCGAATCCCCGAGACCCGATTAAAGATTGCGACATAAATGGAGCCATGGGCATGAGCCTACCCTGAGTCGAACACAGAAAACCTAAAAATTGGGGGAGAAATGAAAATAAATAAATAAAACAACCTAAAAATCAAAACCAACCTAGTCATAGGACAATCGATTCTTGTTTTTCAACAACAAAGATCCACTCATCTCGTCGGAAGCATTTAACTCATGATTAGGAAGAAATGAAGGCAATTGTTAGGTAAAATCAAATAAAAATCATGATGACAGCACAACGGTATTTCAATTCATAAGAGTACAAGTGCTCACCTTTAAGCACAGCTGGTGGGGTATGAAACTCATTTCATATAGCTGGCATGAATCAAGATTCATATTTAAGATTCATTTCGGATAGCAGTCCTGAATTTGGCACCGGTTTATGTCTTCTTCTCTCATATTGAAGCTGCTAAGCCTGCATCAAAATGGCAAATCGAAAGAGATTTATTTAGATAAGAACTTCCAAAAATTGCAACTACATCACATTGTGCATACATTAACTTCATTGTTTTGAAATTTTTAACAAGGATTCAACATCGGAAACGGACAATTATGCTTGACATAGCAAACTTAAAAAAAAAAAAAAAATTTAAAACTTTTAGTAAGTTGATTTTATCCATTTTCAGCTTATTTGAAAGCTTTTTGTTGATTAAGATCAAACAACGAATTATAGTGTTTTTGACAAATAACTTATTCAAGAGCTTTTAACTTCATATTTAAAAATTGCATGCCATCATGGTTCGCCGTCGCGGATCGGCGTCGCGGATCGGCCTTTACCGTTCCAGATACGTCGCGGCGTATCGGTCGCGGTGTATCGGTCAAATATCGGCCTATATGATTTTTTTATATAAAATTTAAATTTTTACAAAAAAATAATAAATAATTAATTAAAATACATCAAATTATAAATATAATTAATTTAAAAATATATATTATTGAAAAAATATATTATAATTTATAATAGATCAAAATTTAAAATGAATAATATTTCAACTAAATTAGCGGATATATATATAAATGTAAATGCTAAATTTTATGTTTTGCATATTGTCATTATACTAATAAATTTATTTTAATAACAAAATGATGTACCTTGTGTCCGTCAATGTCAAGATTTCATCTTTATCATCTGCATTATATAAATAAAAATAATTAGAAAAAAAATACAAATAAAATTTTATAAAATGTTCAAACTACGTTTATACTAAATATTTATACTTACCATTCAATACCATGTGGAATGTCGTGGAGGTTCAAAATCATTTTCATCTGGATTCATATTGCTTGGATAAGGAGAGATGTTCGAACCATATTGATTTTCTCTGAATGAACCCCTTCCATATACATCAAAACCTCGATATTCTCTATTATCATTGCTTCTGCTTGATGAACCATAATTTTGTCTACGATCATCAATACTACCCGAACCAGATGTAATCCCTCCGTAATATGTTCCAACTGGTTGGTTGGATCCAAATATAGGAAGATTGGCTGAATCCTGAAGATGTCTGGGTAGATTAGATAAACCGTATCCTGAGTAATAGGGATTATGATATGCATTTGGTTGGTCCCACTCCTGTCTCCCCAATCTATTACTCGAGCTATGAGAAGAATCTCCATAGGAATAACCTATATTCAAGTCTTGCATATGTTCGTGAACTCCAGAATATCTCCTAGTATCTGAAAAATTTGAAGCATCGGCTTCACTTGAAAATTCTGTTAAACTATTTAGAAAATCTCTTTGAGCTTCTATACCAGGACGATATCCATGATCAGTGTCTTGGGTAGCATAATAATTTTCATTTCCTTGAGCCCATCCCATATCACTTGAGTATCGGCTATCCCTGTAGCTCCCACTACCACCACCACCACCACCACCACCACCACCACCACCACCATCATCATCATCATCATCATCATCATCATCGTCATTGTTATTATTCTTATCTTCACCATTAGTCGATGAAGATGAAGATTCCAATATTATTGCTTTTTTTTTCTTGGCTGTATTTTTGTTTTCTGATTTTTTCTCTTTCGCCTTCTTTTTTCCATCAGCTATAAATTGAGATAAAAGCATATCACTGTCATGATCATTATGCTCACTTTGACCTCGATCTCCACTTTCTTCAATAGCCTCATCCAACCAATTCAAATCACTATCACGAATAAGTGGAGATTCATTTTCTCTAACCCATTCATCTAAAATATCATTTTCATCAAAAATATGATTCAAATCAATTGGGTCATAAAAATCGTCTGTGTCTGTCCTTTGCATAAAATTTTTTACCCGAAGACGCATGTTGTAGTGGACATAGACTAGCTTATGCAGTTTCTCAATAGCTAATCTATTCCGAAGTTTAGTATGGATCAAAGCCCACGTACTCCAATTCCGCTCACAACCTGATGATGTGCAAGTTTGACTCAAAACTTTTAATGCAATTTTTCTTAAATTAGGAGCTTCATCACCGTACATATTCCACCAGTCAGCTATTAAAAATAAATAAAAAATTATTAATAATGCAACATTTTATAACAAGTATATTTAAAAATATAATTAAATGATAAATTTCATAATACATACCTGGTAAAGATGTAGATACAGCTCTAATAGCAAGTGCACTTCCAAACTCTCCAATTTTGTTAACAAATATGTTTATCTATAGACAATATAATAGTAAAATTATTAGAAATTAATATATATATATATATTCATATATTATTTATAAATTTCACATAATTTACCTCATTCATAGCCTTTACTTGTATATCCAAATCTGGCTCGAGTCTTTTGATAACTTCTTTTACTCCTTTTCGAACCTCCGATGAATCAAATTCACAAGTGCCGGAGTATTGAAGACCAGGATTTAAAAAATAAGCTGCATGAAATGTATATAAAATTAAAAAATAAAACAAACGATTAGCACAATATAAAAACAAAAAAATAACAAGAATAGTTACCTGCTGCATGCAAATCTTGATGCAATTGATTATACCATCTTTCATCGATGATATCCCAATATTGTTGAAAATCTTTCACTGCGGTTTTTATTGCCATTTTTGCCATATCCATTGCCTCATAAATGATAGGTAGTGTAGGTTTTTTATCTTGATCAACTACTTTTAAAACCTTCACTAAGGGTTCCATGACCCCACAGACTCGGCGTATCCGTTTCCAAAATCTTTCATTCAAAATCAAGTCTGATATATCTCCGGCTTCATGTCTTCTCCTCGAGGTATTATTGTACTCAACCCATTCTCTAGAAGTACACATTCTTTTCAAATCGGTTGCATATCTCAGAAGACTTTCCATTGCAACAAACTCGGTTGCAAATCTTGTTATGCCTGGTCGCAACAGATCTCGGCCATTCGTATATGTTTTCATCAAATTAACCACTTTATCACTGTTGTATATAAATCCTGTAATTCTTCTGGCTTCTTTTATCGTATCTTTCACTGACAATATATCTCCGATGTCTTCTAACATCAAATCAATGCAATGCGCTGCGCATGGAGACCAAAAAATGTGCTTCCTTTTCCTCATCAGTTTTTTCCCAGCCGCCTTCATACTAGCTTCACTATCAGTTACAATTTGTACAATATTGTCAACCCCTACTGATTCCACCACCTTATCCATTAGGGTGTAGACAAAGTCCGCAGTCTTCGCCTTATTTGTACAATCAACCGAACTGTGATATATCATATCTCTATCACAGTACACCATAAAATTTATGATTGGATGTTTTGTACGAGTACTCCAACCATCACACATAATTGTACATCCGTATGTTTTCCATTTCTGCTTTAAAGAATCAACATACTGTACAACTTCTTGCATCTCCTCGTTTAAATATTCACCACCAATTTGTTTACCAGTAGGTCCTTTAACTCCAGGTCCAACCGATGCAATCGTGTCAATCATCGTTTGGTAGTAAGGACCACTATCGGCAGCGTGAAATGGTATTGCATTAAAATGAAAAAATTTCGAAATTGCTCTACCCACTTTTTTTGCATTATCTTTTGAAAACATATTTTTCAAAGACTTATTCTTCGATTGAAACATGTATGGATCAAGTTTTTTTTGATGCAAACCTTCTGTCTTTTTCATAGAGCTTTCGAAAAAATTTTCTACTTCCTTTTGTATTCGAGCTGCTTCCTCCTACAAAGATATAAAAAAAAAAGCATATGATCATATATGGTTGTTATCTCAAAAAAAATATACTAATATTTAAATATATTTTATAAATTTAATAAATATACCGGCTTTAAAATTCAAGCTTGGTAGATCTCCGGAAACAGAATGTCTACGCTGCTGCTCCATAAATTCCATATTTCTGCTTTCAGCCATTGCTCTTTTTAAGTGTTTTCTTTCAAGAGCATCTATCTCATCTTCATTTATTTCAAAAACTTCATCTTCTTCCTCATCAGAATCATCTTCCAAACGAATGGAATTTTGCAATGCTTCTAACTTTTTTTTATGTGCTGCTCGCATACTTTTTCCTTGGATCAAGTGTTTTTTTAATAACTCTCTTATTTCTTTTGGAGCTCTCGTGCATGCTTCAACTTGACCTGTAACATGTGCTATATGTTGTTTCATCCTAGTAATTCCGCCGTGAACAATTTTACCACAATAATTGCATTTTGCTTGTTTTTAATCATTGCTGATAGGAGTAGCATGATCCCAACCAATATCTCTGTGCGGTGCCATTTTACACAAACTCTGTAATTGAATAATACAATTGTTAAAATATTTATAAATAGTAATTCATTAATTAAATAGACAAATTATATATTAGTTTATTAATAAATCAAACTTATACAAAAATTTAAGTAGATAACTAATTTGTTTATATAAAAAATATAGTTAAAATATTAATTTTTTACAATAAATTTACAATTAATACAAATTTTGTCTAAAATAATATTAATTTTAAATAATAAGATTATAAGTTATTCTAAAATATTAATTTTAATGAACTCAATTTATATAGATTAAATAAAAATTAAATACAATCCAACACAATTAAACTAAATTTATCAATAAATTAAACAAATTATTCTAAATAATTAAATCTAAAATAATTAAACCTATAAATTAAATAAACAAATTAATAAAAAATAATTCAAATTATCTTCACCGACGCAGAATCCTCCCCCACGATTTTCTTCACCGACGCAGAATCCCCTCCCCCACGATTTTCTTCCCCACGATTTTCTTCACCGACGCAGAATCCCCTCCCCCACGATTTTCTTCACCGACGCAGAATCCTCCCACTTCTTCTTCCCCTCCCCCACAATTCTTCTTCAGACGCGAACGCATCCCCCACAATTCTTCTTCAGACGCGAACGCATACCCCACGATTTTCTTCACCGACGCGAACGCAGAATCCTCCCACTTCTTCTTCCCCTCCCCCACAATTCTTCTTCAGACGCGAACGCAGAACAGAGGTCTTTCCTCCACGATTCTTCTTCAGCGCACTGGTAAATGTTTTCTTCTCCGATCTGATCGAATTGAGATGAATTGTTCGAATAATATGAATAAAAAGTAGAAAATCGGTAAGAATAAGATTTATAATGGGTTTTATAGATAAGATATGAATGGATGGGAAAATTTTGGGCAAATATCGGATATTTTTTACGAACCGGAACCGTTCCGGTTCCGGATCGGCCGAGTCGGACCGGACTCGGCCGATCCGGCGAACCATGCATGCCATTAATGTACATATTAGAGAGATATTTAATTGATTTCCATATGTGCTAAATGATGTACATCATATATATATATATATATATAAGTATGTTGTATGAAAAGCATGCGAATGTTGAAATATGTTGCATGTAGTTGTGTCTGATGCGTGTTTTGATTACATATGCTATATTTACTTAATTTGATCATTGGCTTTTGATTTGATGTCTTTTTTAGACGATCCGAGGCTTTGATATTTGGTTTGACTGTGCCACCTTTTGAAGAGCTTTGGTCTCCATGTTGGCGATTTGATCGTCGGGTTTTTGGATTTGATGTCTTCTTTCGACGATCCGAGGCTTTGATCTTTGGTTTGACTTTGCCGCATTTTGGAGAGCTTTGGTCTCCGTAGTGGGTGATTTGATCGTTGGCTTTGGATTTGATGTCTTCTTTGGATGATCCGCGGCTTTGATCTTTGAGGAGATGGATTCGGTGCTCCATAACACTTTTGGTAGTGTATCGAAGAGGGCTGAGTTGATGCTTTCGTGAATAACGCGATGAACACTTTGAAGCTTTGAGAGGAACTTTGAAGACCTTCCCTTGGCTTTGACGAATTCTTCAATGGCTTTGGGAGCTTTGATCCTTCCGTCGGCTTGGGCATACGACGAAGAACGTTAATTCCATCGATTCGTCAACCAATATTGGATCATTTGTCCAAATCAGTGACTTTCGACGAAGAAGGCTTCGAAGGAAAGACGTTTGTTTGTCATAGGTAACTATGTCAAAGAAAACCTTCGCTTGGCCCATTCGATTGGGTTTCCCTGAGTTTTAGCCCTTGCTTTCTTACGAAGAAGAGGCACACGAAGAACATTAAGAACAATACAGAGAGAGTCTAGAGATTTACTTCTTTGCTTGAATCCTCGATGTAACTCCGGTGTGTCAAATGAACTAGCCATGGCTCCTATTTATAAGGGAGGGGTGGCCTTGGCTTCCTTTTCGGATGGTGCCACATGGCGCGTCTTGATTGGTCAACAAAAAGATTTTATTATCTTTTATTTTTCATCAGATGTCGTTTTTCATTTTTGAAGAATTTGATTGCGTGCCTTCCTTTTTTGCCAAAATCTTTATATCATTGCATTTTTTGGAAGATATTAATTACAATACTTCATTTATTGACAAGATTAATTTATTTTGCTATCAAATTTATTGTGACTCTATTTATGTACGTAATATTTGTACGATATCTTCCATTTTGAGCAGATTTTTGCATTAATGGTTGATATTTATTGTACAAAAATTAACATGTATGCATAATTGAATACCATATATTTATTTTATTGGAATTTTGTTTTCTTCCAAATATTTAATTTAATTTAGGCATTTAATATTTAATGACTACAAAATGATCCATCGAGACTTGTTTAAGCCAACGCAAAGCGTTTAAGGCATGAATGAGTCTCAAAACATAAGTCAAATTTTTTTTTTTGACTTAAACATTTTTTTTTAAGGGCTTTTATTTTACATGATTTTAACTACAAAAAAAAAAAAGAAAATCTAATTCGCTACAATATTTTTAACTACAAAATATTTTTGTACGTGTCATTTAGCAATAAAAATTAATTTTATCGTAAAAAAATAAATTATGTACTACAAAATTAATTTCGTCGCTAAAGTTTTTTTGCGGAAAATTCTATCTTCATACAAAACAGGTTTTAGCTACAAAATTATTTTTCATAGCTAAAATCATTTGGCTACAAAAGTCATACATATTTTGTTGCTAAAACTCTTTTATTACAAGAAAAAATTATTTTTGTAGCAAAACCTTTTTGTCTCTAAATCTACTTTTTCTGTTACTAATGACATTAGAGACGGAGTTAGGAATGAAATTACGTTAGCTACGTGAACTTTTGGGACGGAATTCCGTTACAAATATATTTTTTTTTTGTAGTGTTTTGTTATAAATTTTAATTTTATAGCAAAAGAGTTTTAGCTACAAAATTATATTTTTGTCGCTATATCTCTATTCTTAATTTTCATTGCAAAAAAACTTATATTTTGTTACAAAAGTAATATTTGTCACCAAAGACCTTTACTAACGCGGTATAGACAACAAAATGAGTTTCGTCGCAAAAATAGTTTTGCTATGAATTATCACCTTTTGCTACAATTTCTTTTTAAAGCTAAATTTTAACTATCTTGTAGTGTTTTTTTAAGCCCAATTACAGATGAAAATAGGCCAGGCAGCTTGTGAGGGGCCTACAGTCTGGCCTGCGTAAGGCTTGGTTTGGCCTGTCTGTTTACTAATAAAGCTAAAATCAGATATATTTCTAAGTCTTTTTAATTTAATAGAACATTCTTAGACTTTACGAAAAGCCTTTTTGGCCTATCAGGCCGGCCTGTTTATATAGTATTTTTTTTTTATCTAATTTATAATTTATAAAAAATTATATTTGGTGACAATAAAAACTAAAAAATTAATTTATTTTAACTGATTTATTATATATAATAAATAATTGTATATATTTTTCTACAAATATTAAGTTTGAAAAATAAAAAATATTATATAGATTTTTAAATAGATTCGTAGGCCAAGCCAAGCTTTAAAGTAGGCCAGACCTAGGCCTTAGATATATATTTTAATAGGCTCATAGGCCAGGCTCAGGCTTTAGTTCTATAAAATAGGCCTGGCCTATTTAACCAAAGCCTGCCCGGGCCTACGAGCCTATTTCCACCCCTAAATCCAATTTTTTTAGAGCTTTTTTTTTTTTTTTTCTTTTGACATAATTTGATGTACTTGGAGTTATATTCCAAGTTGCTTACGTATCCAGTGAAGGAATCAAGTCATAACGTAGTTCAAAACAAATTGAATTTGTTTGTTTTTGTTTAACAGTTTCTTCTCGTGTTAAGGAATCTTGTGGAAAGTTTATCCTCATTTCTAGGAGATTGTAGAAAGTTTATCCTCATTTTCAAGAGATTGCAGAAAGTTTATCCTTGTTTCCAGGAGATTGTAGAAAGTTTATCCTTATTTCTAGCAGATTGAAGAAAGTTTATCTTCATTTCCAAGAGATTGAAGAAAGTTTATCCTCGTTTCAAGGAGATTGTAGAAACTTTATCCTCGTTTCCAGGAGTATTGTAGGTATGACTGCCCCCACTGTTTGAAGTGTTGTATTTATCGTCTTCTAAGAAATCTTCAGTATGCGATCCATACATTCTACTCGACATTATGCTCAACTCCATATCATGAGCACGAGTGATGAGTTCTTCAAAAGTATGGGGTTGGATCACTTGTAGGATGTATTTCAAGCCCCATTGCATTCCTTGAATGCACATTTATATGCTGGAAGCATTGGATAGACGGTCTTTGCAGTTGAGGCTTAGACTTCTCCAGCGATTGATGTAGTCAATTATTGGCTCATCTTTCCACTGGTGGATATTGGTGAGTTCGGTCATTCTGACGGTTCTCTTTGTGCTATAGAACCGGTTTAAGAACTCGTACTCCAGCTGCTCCCAATTGTCGATGGAACCAGCCTTTAAATCGATGTACCAGTCGAAGGCGTTGCCCTTTAGTGACCGCACAAATTGTTTGACTTGGAGATCTCCATATGGTCCAGCATCGTTGCATGTCTCGAAAAAGTGAGTTATATGTTGCTTTGGATTGCCTTTGCCGTCAAATTGTTGAAACTTTGGTGGTTGATATCCCGTTGGCATTTTGAGGACGTCAATCCTTGCAGTGTAAGGCTTGGCGTAAGTGTGTGTCGGCCGTGAACTCTCTTCGAATTCTCTTTTGTGTGCCCCCTTGATGTATTTGTCAAGTTGGGATGTATGAATTAAGGAGTTGGATAATCCTTGTAATGGATTTGATTTTGCGACCTTTTCTTTGCCATGACATTGCTCCGTAGATGTTGCCGTTTCCTTTTGGGCCACCGGGGAAGATGTTTGCTTTTCGGTTGCATGGATGGCTTCTGCAGGCTTGCCAGCTTTGTGAGAAGTTTTTCGATGATGGCGTCTTGTTGTTGCATGTGCTAAGACATCCCTTCAACGATTTTGATTAATGCGGCAAGCTGGTCCTCCATATTTGATGCGTTGATAGTCATTACTGGAGCGAAAGTTGATGCAGACGAATGGCTTGAAGTCGGCTGATGAGTAGGTGGCATGAGAGAGCCTTTGAAGCTTTGATCTTCCTCGCAAAGCAGACTTTGATCCACAAGCTTTGGGTCCTCAATATTTGAAGCGTTGGTAGTCATCACCGGACCAGAGCTTGATTCAGGTGAATGACTTGCAGTTTGTTGAGGGGTGAACAATGCGGCAGTACTCTTGATGTTGTCGTCTTCTTCATAGAGTGGACTTTGCTCTGTGATTTTTGGAGAAGTGTCTTCAGATAACAACAATGCTCTTTTAGTCATGCGCCTTGTTGTCATTCCAACATTTGTTGCAGCTCTTGAGTGTTTTGATGCGGTGGATGCAACGACTCCTTTGGCGGTGGCGACGGCGGCTTGAGCAGCAACTTTCGATGCAACATTGGAAGTTTTCATCTTGAAGGAAGCCATTGGCTACTGAAAGTTCTTCAGAAAGAGAGATGAAAGGTAGAGAGGTCCCACTGGGTGTGCAAAAAATCTGTGGACAAAAAATTGTGTTATTTTTAATAAACACAAAAATTTGTACAAATTATATTTGATTTGGATTTAAAGCGGGTCCTATTCTCTAAATGGGTCATTTAATTCTCCTTCCGGGTCGATTTGTTTTCCAACTTGATTATTGATGGCTTCTTTGATCCGAAGAGATTTGGTCTTCGGTTTGATTTTATCGGACTTTCAAGTGCTTTGGTCTCCGTGTGGGCGATTTTATCGTCGGCTTTGGATTTGATGTCTTCTTTAGATGATCCGAGGCTTTGATCATTGGTTTGACATTGCCGCCTTTTGAAGAGCATTGGTCTCCGTGTTGGCGATTTAATCGTCGGCTTTGGATTTGATGACTTCTTTGGACGATCCGAGGATTTGATATTTGGTTTGACTTTTCCACCTTTTGTAGAGCTTTGGTCTCCGTGTGGACGATTTGATCATCGGCTTTGGATTTGATATCTTTTGTAGACGATCCGAGACTTTGATATTTGGTTTGACTTTGCCACCTTTTGAAGAGCTTTGGTCTCCGTGTTAGCGATTTGATCGTCGGCTTTGGATTTGATGTCTTCTATGGACGATCGGAGGCTTTGATCTTTGGTTTGACTTTGCGGCCTTTTGAAGAGCTTTGGTCTCCGTGTTGGCGATTTGATCATCGGCTTTGGATTTGATGACTTCTTTGGACGATCCTAGGATTTGATATTTGGTTTGACTTTTCCGCCTTTTGTAGAGCTTTGGTTTCCGTGTGGGCGATTTGATCATCGGCTTTGGATTTGATGTCTTTTGTAGACGATCCGAGGTTTTGATATTTGGTTTGACTTTGCCACCTTTTGACGAGCTTTGGTCTCCGTATTGGCGATTTGATCGTTGGCTTTGGATTTGATGTCTTCTATGGACGATCCGAGGTTTTGATATTTGGTTTGACTTTGCCTTCTTTTGAAGAGCTTTGGTCTCGGGGGGGTTGATTTGATCATCGGCTTTGGATTTGATGGCTTCTTTGGATGATCCAACGATTTGATATTTGGTTTGACTTTTCCGCCTTTTGTAGAGCTTTGGTCTCCGTGTGGGCGATTTGATCATCGGCTTTGGATTTGATGTCTTTTGTAGACAATCCGAGGCTTTGATATTTGGTTTGACTTTGCCACCTTTTGAAGAGCTTTGGGCTCCGTGTTAACGATTTGATCGTCGACTTTGGATTTGATGTCTTCTATGGACGATTTGAGGCTTTGATCTTTGGTTTGACTTTGCCTTCTTTTGAAGAGCTTTGGTCTCTGGGGGGGTTGATTTGATCATCGGCTTTGGATTTGATGACTTCTTTGGATGATCCGACGATTTGATATTTTGTTTGACTTTTCCGCCTTTTGTAGAGCTTTGGTCTCCGTGTGGACGATTTGATCATCGGCTTTGGATTTGATGTTTTTTGTAGACAATCCGAGGCTTTGATATTTGGTTTGACTTTGCCACCTTTTGAAGAGCTTTGGGCTCCGTGTTAGCGATTTGATCGTCGACTTTGGATTTGATGTCTTCTATGGATGATTTGAGGCTTTAATCTTTGGTTTGATTTTTCCTTCTTTTGAAGAGCTTTGGTCTCCGTGGGGGTTGATTTGATCGTCAGCTTTGGATTTGATGTCTTCTTTGGACGATCCGCGGCTTTGATGTTTGAGTAGATGGATTCGGTCCTCCATAAAACTTTTGGTTGCGTGTCCTTTTGACTTTTGGATCGAAGAGGGCCGAGTTGATGCTTGGTGAAGAACGCGATGAACACCTTGAAGCTTTGGGATAAACTTTAGATGCTCTTCCTTGGCTTTGATGGGTTCTTCAACGGCTTTTTGAGCTTTGATCCTTGAAGAGGTTGATTTGGTGCTCCATAACACTTTTGGTAGCGCATCCCTTTGAATTTTGGATCGAAGAGGGCCGAGTTGATGCTTTGGTGAAGAACGCGATGAACACCTTGAAGCTTTGAGAGGAACTTTGGAGACTTTCCCTTGGCTTTGATGAATTCCTCAACGGCTTTGGAAGCTTTGGTCCTTCCTCCGACTTGGGCATACGACGAAGAACGTTAACTCCATCGATTCGTCAACCAATATTGGATCATTTGTCCAAATAAGTGACTTTTGACGAAGAACGCTTCGAAGGGCATGAAGAACAATATAGAGAGAGTCTAGAGATTTATCCCTTGGCTTGAATCCTCGATGTAACTCCGGGGTGTCAAATGAACTAGCCATGGCTCCTATTTATAGGGGAGGGGTGGCCTTGGCTTCCTTTTCGGATGGTACCACATGGCGCGTCCTGATTGGTCAAAAATAATTTATTATCTTTCATTTTTCATCTGATGTCGTTTTCTATTATTGAAGGATTTGATTGCGCACCTTCCTTTTTTGCCAAGATATTTATATCATTGCATTTTTCGTAAGATATTAATTATAATACTTCATTTATTGACAAGATTAATTTATTTTACTGCCAAATTTATTATGGCTCTATTTATGCAAATAATATTTGTACGATATCTTCCATTTTAAGCAGATTTTTGCATTAATGGTTGATATTTATTGTACAAAAATTAACATATGTGTATAATTAAATACCATATATTTATTTTATTGGATTTTATTTTCTTCCAAAAGACATGATATTTAATTTAATTTATGCATTTAATTTTTAATGCCTACAATATATAAAAAAAACATGATCGGATTGCATATTGTCGAGTGTATGCTATAAATACAAGCATGTTAATGTTAAGTTACTTTGCTTACATTGGGTTCAAATGTTTGATTGGGTTTACGGCTGAAATTTGTGAAATAGATGTTTCAAATATATGAAATTGATGCAATTGAGATTGTATGAATTTAAACATCTGAAATTATACACAAAATAATTTTCAGATAAGGTTATTCAGATTATTAGTAATCTGATTTTTATAACCTCATGAGAGAATTTGAAATGGATGTGATAATTCTCCATGGATTGTTGTCAGCTACTAGATTAAGTGGTGATTACCAATATTGTCTCATATCAATAGTACGTTTGAAACGCCGACAAGAGTGTAGGTTGTCTGGCAGCAACGATCTGCACGCCCATACTGCAATCGGGGAGGTTCTTGTAAATGTGTGGAGAATAAATAATTAAAATAATCTTAATTATGGTTTGTCGTAATTTGTTTTGCTTCAATTTTGGAAGGGTAATCGGGTGCGAGTTGGATAAGCCATATGGAAGATCATTCTTCCACCACTTGATGGACATTTATGCTTGGGGGAGGTGCGATTCGTTGGGTTTCCAAGAAACAAACGTGCATCACAAGTTCAACGATGAATATGAATTTATAGCATTAGCCGCGGCTGGAAAGGAAGTTGAATGGCTTCATAACCTGGTATATGAGATTCCATTATGGCTGAAACCTGTGCCACCCATCTCTATTCGTTGTGATAGCGCCTTAACAATGTCTAACGCTTATAATGAAATCTATAATGGTAAATCTCGACATATAGGTGTGAGACATAGCATGATTCGTGATTTAATCATGAATGGGGTGATATCGGTTGAGTTTATTTGTTCGGAACATAATTTAGTTGACTATTTGACAAAAGGGTTGGCGAGAGACGTAGCGCACAAGTCGTCGATTGGGATGGGATTGAAGTCCATTAACTTCCTAGTATGAGACACCCAATTCTCTTATAGTATGATGCTAGAAGCTAAATTCAATTTGGAAAGCTTATGTTGGGAAGATTGGAATGCATTTTATTCAAACATTCAGGGTATGCGTTTAGACCTGCAAGAACCGTAGGTTGAGATTATATATTTTAATAAATCCTTTGAAAAATTGCTTATGCAAGAGCAGGACTAAAAGAGCTATCTATACGAGTATGAAGTTGTGCCGCTTCAAAAAATTTGAGACTTGCTTTCGATGTCCTCGCGAATGGATATGGACACATGGCTTGTAAAGTGTCAAGTTAGAACCAAGGGAATTGTAAATTCATGTGTTCGATACCTACATGTATTCAAATGAGTTGAAAGGGTTCAATCCTCAGCGACACCCTGATTCTCAAATATTTGTAACGCATAATGTACTAATGTGAAAATTCAATGTTCGTGACATTTTCGTTTATGTATGGATTTATTGTGTATGGTTGTGATTTAATTTGTGAATAAATCAAGGATTACACTAAAATTGGGGAGGACTGTTAGTGATATTTGCGTAATTGGATTTATTCGAGACCAATGCGAGTTGGGATTAAGTGGACTTTGGGATGGGATGCAACGAGTACGCACTCGAAGAAGCTAGTCTCGACATAATTTTGACAAATAACACAAATTTAGGGTTAGATTATTGATACGGCCGTAGTCATGGGCATGATTAAGTTTGTCATCTACAACTCTGAAAGTTCTGTAATTAAATTTATAGGACATAATGTTATAGCTAACTTAGTCATGGACATGACTAAGTGATACAGGCTATTCTAAAATTTTCCTAGAATTTTAATTTTAAAAGTTGTGTTTATTTACTAATTGATCTGTCTATTAATATTTAAATTATGAATTCAAATTTTTGTTAAAATTGAATCAATATATCCATTCATTTTGAATTCAAATTAATATTTGAATTGAAACAACACACCCATTCATTTTGAAATTTAAATTAAATTGAAACATTGTGTCTCTTCAATTTTAATTTCAATTTAAATGAAAGATTAGTTATGATCTATAAGTAGATGAGATTGTTCTCTTTTGCAGATATGGAAAATAAGGAAAACATATACAATATTTTTCCTTGCAAGAAATTATAGCCTACATACACATATTTATTTTCGACCGTTCACCTTGCCTCGATATTTTCAACCAAAATTCGAGATCGAACTTTGTATTATCGAAATACGAATTCCGTGTAACCCTAATTTATTATTAAAAATCTGAAATATAACTATAAACCTCCATTTCTCAACGTGTGAATTTGTCTCATTTATACTTTTTTTTTGTTAATATAAAAAAATATAAAAAGATAAAATATAAAAAAAACAACGTAAAATATAATAAACACAAATAAAATATAAATATAATATAAATAATTAATGATACAACTGTAGAAACAAAAACACAAACACAACCCCAATATTGCATATATATGCAGTTCCTTCCTGTACATAATTTACACATAAAATACAACCACAGAGTATGCCTAATAAAATTTGTTAGGAGACTTTCTTCAAGGCTAGCTACATTATTACAGGGTCACCCTCCTAAGAATGATCAGCTACATTATTACAGGGTCACCCTCCTAAGAATGATCCCCGTTGCCGTAGTCCTATGGATTAAGTGTTTGAAACCTTCGAAACTATAAAAGAAAATATCAGTAATTTGATGAGTTTGGTTAGCCCTGCTTATTATATTAAGAGTTTAAAACATACAATCAATTATCTTTATTGAATAATTATGAAATATTTTTCAATAACCATGCACATGAAAAAAATAGCCCACTCTATGTAAGTTGTAAATATTTTATTTGATATCTTGATGAATCTAAACCATTTGTTCAAATTGCGTGAATAAGTTTACTTAGAACATAGTATCATCCATTCATCATAATTAATGATCTTCAAAGCACATTTTTGCTTATAACTAAAGGTTGAGAGACATGAAACCAACACACCACTCGAATTTCATTCTTAGATTCACAAGTACATTCTTGCGACCAAAATGAATCCTCTAGAGAAGTCACTCGTTGGTAAGTTTTCAATTATCTTATTTGTATTCAGCCTAACATTGATAGTCGAGAACTGTGAAGCTCTACAATTTGGAGAAAATAACGTGACAAATCTTGATGAAAGAACTTATTACAATGATAAGTCACTTGCAGAAAGCAATGTCGTAGATGGTGATGAAAATGTTTACTACACTGATAAGACATTTTTTCCCCGTTGTTGCCAGCCTCCACCTAAAACTCATACTATAGGAAAATTTGGAGAAAACAAGGTCGTAGATGGTGATGAAAACGTTTACTACAATGATAAGGCACTTCTTGGACACTGGTGTCAGCCTAGAGCTAATACCATAGGAAAACTTGGAGAAAGCAAGGTTGCGGATGCTAATGAAAATGTTTACTACAATGATAAAGCTGTCTTTAGCGAAAATTATAAATTTCTGCCTTCATAATATTAAACTAAAAAATCATAATGTGATTCATAATAAAACTGGTCTCTCTACCCACAAGCCAAAGTAGAATATGCTAAATTCTACTTTATTGGTGAATACATATGTAAACAATATATAGATACTTGTTCTTGTATGTAAAATAAAATAGAAAAGTTTAATTTCCCATGTAAAAATAAAGTTTGCCCAAATATTATATATTTCCAGTTTTGGCCAAAAGAAAAGAGAGTAATACGAGGCATGTTTCATTAAACACGTTTGTTCTTTATACAAGTGTGCAATTTGTTTTTAAAAAAAAAAATTGAAAATTTTTCCAGATAATCGACACCATGGAAATTGCTTAACATGTTAACTCCAGTTTGTTGGAATATGAAAATTATTGAACACTCAAAACTTGTGAATAAGTTAAATGTTTTGGATATCTTGAAAGCTAGTGGCAAAAAGTTTGTGTGGAGCCAACCAAATAATCTCCTCTTTATATAATATAGATTGAATCATAAATGTTTAATATTCTTTAAAGTTTTCTAATTTAAAAAAGTTGTGTCAGTCACCTGATCTGGGAAGGGCATAAACCCGTGTCCCTCTTAAACAATTCAACCAACCAGTTTTCAGAGTTCCTGCGTAGTCCAATCAACCATATCGTCCTGTACAAAGGAAAAACAAAGATTGATAAATTGAAGGAAGGAGATTGGATCTATAGATGAATTAAGTACCACAGACAACGGCAGAAAGAAAAATAGCTTAATTAATAGGCAAAAGGTTTCGAAATTAGAGGAATTTTTCTAATCAAAATAGTTTGTTCTTGCATATCCCTACTGGTTTTCCAAATTAATCCAGCGGAAAAAAAAAAAAAAAAAAAAAATTATAACTAGAACTTCTCCTTTTCTGGATCCATCGTACAATCCTGTTATATAAATAGATAAATTTTATCCCATTTTGAAATTGGTTTATTCTACAGTAGCAAATGCTAATTCTAATATGGTTTCGACGAAGCCAAATTCCCATAGGTTTGATCCTGTAGAATTTGACCATTAAACGAAGGGTACGAAATCAATCTGATTGGTTTTTGGGGATGGAAGTTGTGGCGTCAACCTCACAATTGGTTGAAGATCACGAGGCGTTTCGAACAAAAGACGGCGATTAGATTCTTTCTAAATTTTGAGGTTAGAATAATCTTTTGCAGATGAGTAATTAGAATACCGTTTGGCATAAACGAATCAATTTAGATACTCCTTTGTGCTCTTGTGGCGACTAGATCACCACCTTATTGCTTCAAAAGAAACTCCCATTGAGGTTCACTATCAATCTTGCATGTAACATAGGTTTAGCGGTTCTAGAACTATCAATGATTGGTGAATCATTTCTTAGTTTCGTCCAGTCATTAATAATTTAATTATTTTTAGATAATAGTGGCGGACCTATTCACTCTATCAATAACCGAGCCGGGGGACTATTCTGGATGAACAGTCGGGGAGCACGAGAGACGGTAGTTTGCCCTGCAGCGGATGTCAGCCCGGAGGAATATGTGCGTCTAAAAGATCCTTGATACTGGGCTCTAACCATATTTCGACTTGTGATCAATCCATAGACACCAATAGAAAATAAATAAGCCCCCATTTAAGGAACACATGGACTAGTTGAAGTAATGAGCATGAAAAATCATTTCAGCTCGACTCGGTTGATAGGAATTACTAGATCGCTAGATCATAGAAATTAAAAAACAGAAAAAAAAAAAAAAAAAACATAAAACTGAGGTTTAGTTTAAATCCTCATTTACTTTCGCATTCTTGTACTTTAAAAAATATTGTATGAAACTTATTTATAGTTTCGAAACGTAACTTAATATAAATCCCCACTTAAAAAAAAATGGCATAGCATTCTTATACTTTAAAAAATATGCATGAAACTCCTCCGATATGCAAAACATATAGATAAGAAATCATCTTGTCATCACACCAAGGAAAGTTTCATGGCGGTGGGATTTCATGGAATGTTTATTAAAGTATAAGGGTATGTACTTTTTAAAGTATAGGAAGATTTTACACTAAATTTCGAAATTACGGAAAAACTATGACCAATTTACCTAATTAATATTTGGCTGTGGAGTGGAGGGCAGATTATGTATAAATCGTTGCAACCCATTCACAATCTATGTGCGCTAAATTTATGTGTAGGTTATTAGGTTTTGTTTTTTCCAATTTGAAATACAAATTAATATAATTCAAAAAAAAAAAAAATTGATGAAAATAATTTGATTCAAGAATTTTGTCTAATAGTACATTTTACTGTGTTAAAACAATTCAAAATTAAAGTTCAAAAAACAATGTTAGTATTCTATCAAAAAAATAGAACACCCGAAAATATTCATAATAAAAAAATTAAAATAGAAATAATAAAAAAATTAATCAATAGTATCAAAATAAAATACAGTATGTCAATTGTAGATTGAGAAATGAGTGAAGATTTTTTCTTACTTAAACTCAAAATCTTATCTTCCAGTGCCCTATATAAATTCTTGTAACTCTTGGAATTGTCGCTTTGACTGCAGAAAAATACTTCTTATAATAAAACTCCTACAATTTGACTATAATTATTTATATAAATCTTAATTCGAGCTTTTTTTATTGGACTTGAAATATTTGATGATGACTGTAATCACTAAAAAATTATTTAAAATAAAATCCTACAATATCAATCTAATTATTTATATCATTTTAAAATATATATTTGGGCTTTAATAATTGGACTTAAAACATGATAAATAAAATTCTAGAATCCAAATATATTTTATAGAAATTTAAAATTTTGAATGGTTGATCTTACAACAGTGAACATATGATTATTAACATACTAATACAAATATTTGTCATTTTTTTACTAAGATTTGATATAATAATTAATATCAAATATCAATGCGTAAAAAACAAATGAAATTTTTTTAGCCAGACGGAGGTAGTAGTATATAACATGAATATCATTTTTGTAGAGAATAAAATTCTATAGTCCCTCTGTCCTAACTAATTTGTTCACCTTAGTTGGGACACAGAGTTTTAGGTATTTGTTTAATTAGTAAGTAATTAAAAATGTATTAGTAAAAATTCTTATGATATAATAAAAATAATTAATGGTTATGATTAAGATAACTAAATAGTTTAATTAAAATTAAAAAAATTATAATTATTTTTAAAATATGATTAAAGTGTATATTATATTTCCAAAAAAGGAAATGATAAATTATGTGGGCCGACCGAAATAGAAAAGATGGACAAATTATGTAGACGGAGGTAGTATAATACAAGTAAATAAAAATATATTTATTTATTTATAACTAATATAAACTAATTTTTTAAAATAAGAAATTTTAAATATAGATAAACATGTTTATTTATTGAGTAGAATATATTTATTTATCAAGAAAATAGACAAAAATAAGGAATTTGGGATAAGTCATCTTGTTTCTTCAATTCTAGACTTCTGCAGCATTTCGATGTTGCCGGAAAAAGTCCTCCACATAGCTCTAACACCAGCTATGTCGATAAGAGGCTACACCGTAAAATTTACATGGTAATAATTTATCTGCACAATTTTGAATGATCTAGAGGCACTACCAAAATAAGGTCTTTTTGTAACGGTCAAATATTCGTAACCAAAACCCATTTTTTGTGCAAAATAGCTTTTTTTGTCGACTTTGTTACGGATTTTGACCGCTACGAAAAATCGTGGTACAAAAAGTCTGTGTCGCAATAAAATCTGTAACAAATATTTGGTGGTCAACTCTCAAATAAACACATGTTAATTATATTTGTTACGTTTTTTGATATGTAACAAACATATCAATCATGTTTTTGAATTGACAAATATCCGACACAAATAATACGGAACAAAAGTTGAATACTGTCAGAGAAATATTTGTCACGACATATGTCCCAATAAAAAAAATGTGTTACAAATGTCTAATCTTGTTAGAAAACTTATTGTTACAAACTTTATCCGTAACAACAATATGTTACAAAAGGACTGCCCCTAACAAATAAGTTGTTTAGTTCGCAACAAAATGTCATGACAAAAGTTAGGCAACCATAAATTACCATTTATACCGGCCAATGTCCATAAGTAAAAATATGCTACAAAAGACGTCCTTGTGTGGCATAGTAGTTTTGTCACCATAAATAAATTCTATTTGTCTGTATTATTAATCTGCGTGACAAATAATTTAAAACTTAATCTTATCATAATAGTTTCCAAATCCATGGTAATACTACACATGGTCATCAATACAACGATGTTCATAGTCCAACCAAAAATAAAATATTAGTCGTCAGCGGTTCTAACAAAACATCCCAACAAAACACCATTCCGTACACCAACATAACAACCTACTAAACAATGATACGCAAAACCAAAAAGTAATACGTAAATAGATAAATCTGATATCATACGAAAGTACGATTTTGAGGGCAACTCATAAACACAACTATGAATGACCCAACTCGTGGAGTGCAGAATCACGGAGGACACAATCACGGATGGCGAACCAACTGCAATGTGTTTTTAATACTCCCTCCGTCCCACATACCATGTCCATGTTGCCGTTTCTATCTGTCCCACGTACCATGTCACTTTTCTTTTTTGGAAAATGATTATACACTTTAATCTCATTTTAAACTTTTTAATTTTATTTTTTTTAAATTTTAATTAAACTAATTAGTTATCTTAATCTTAATTTATAATTATTTATATTATTGGATAATTATTTTCACTAATATATTCTTAATTATCTACTAATTACACCCCTCCTAAAATACAGTGTCTACAGTATAGCAGACATGGTATGTGGGACAGAGGGAGTAATATATAAGCATTTATACAAAAATTTGAAGTAATTTAATTTCCAAAGGAATAAAATAAATATAAAAATGCGTACATCCTGGTAAATCCAATCGACATTATCTCTGTAGAGTACATTACCGAGAATTTTTGCTCCAGCATTAGTTGGGAGGATAAGTGCAGTCTCCGGGACTATTACAGATGTAACATATACCTTAACAATGGCTAAGGTATCACCTATATAAATAGGTTAAACAAGCGCTAGTTACGAAGAAGGTCTCCCTCTTTATACATTATGGATAAATATAATAAAATAAAACTTACGCTTTAGCTTGATTTAGGAACTCTATCTTAAATACAAGTATAGTAACAAATTAACTCGAAAAACATTAATAAAATAGGCTGACCCCTGGCATTATGAAAATATAAAACACATGGACCATAGGGGCCAACTCCCCTTACATATATACTAATATTTATAAATCACCACGATCATAGATGGACAATCCTTCAGTAAAAAAAGAACATAGCTCTCCAATAGGAACAAATTAACCACCAATCAAGCCCTACAAATAATGTTCGACCATACAACTACCTTGAACCCAAATAGACATGTCCTACAACAATATAACCAGATGCTAGATATAACAATCTTACACAAAATCCATTTTATGGTCATTTCACGCTGTACAACTACACAATCAAAAGCTAACTTATCAAGTGCAAACAAATCTGGTGTAGGGAGGCTTAGTATCACTCATTCGCGGACCACACGTTTCTCCAGTCCTCGGAAGAGCAAACAAATATGTGTCTCAATCTACGCCAGAATATTTTTTACTATTATCAACATTCCTTTGTGTTAAGAGCATGAAAAAAATTAAAATTTACCGTAAAACCAATATACGAGATTATTGTAGACATCAATCATATTAATAACACAAACCGTCATCAATTCAAGTGAACTAGTTCCCGCTGTCTCGCCCCTCCTTCCAGACAACCGGGTAGTTCCCTTCATAATAGACATTGGATTCACATCAACTAGTAGAGTCGATATTTTCCACCCACGTTACATATAGAATTTACCATACTTACCGGGGCTTGTGGAGATGGTCCAATGGAAGAACTCGTCCACAAAGAATTTGTGCTTTGTCCATAGTCACTTCATCTCTAGTAGCTTTAATTTCAGACAAGACCGCCTCATCTCAACAATATCATTACGAAATCCTCCATTTGTGATCGCATGGCTTTACTATCGACATGGCTGGCAGATTGAGTCTTGATTTGGCTTTTTTTTTTTTTTTTTTAGTATATATATATATTATGCATTACAATAATAATGGGATCGATTTATAGAAAAATATAAAATACTAATAAGCATAACCATCCAAATTTAAAATTTGTTGTTAAAGCCGTCCATGAACATGTTTGAGTTATTTTTTTTTCCCTCAACCTCAAGCACAGACGCACTCATCGCAAATAAAACCAAGACCTCCGATCACTTAATTTACAAGGATTTGACAATTAATAAAAGGTTAGGTATTTCAACTTATAAATAAACATAAAAGACAAACTACAGTTAAATATTTTTATACTGAATTGATTTTAGGGGTTTCAAATTATTTATTTAAATAATATATGTTGTGATTTTTGATGATATATAAGTGTTTTTTTTTTTTTATCTTTTTCAGAGAGCTTAAAATTCAAATAATAAAAACATATAAAAATCGAAAGAAAAAGAGGGTTACAAAACGTACAGCAATGATTCTACTGATAAACTTAGCAGTTCTTTCACTATGAAACCTTCATCGACATCACATATAGTACTGCACCAAGTTAATGTATTTTATATAATTTCGTACTACTCCTTATAAGGAGTATATGTATGACTGAAAAAAAAAATCCATCTATTATTCCATTCAATCTGTTTGAAGGAAAAAAAAATAATAATAACAATAATTTGGAAAATAAATAATCTTATCTACAGATAACAGATCCGTTCAATTTGCTTTGAAGAACAAAAAACTAAATGAAAATTAACAATCTTATAGACTGAGAAGATGAAGTTGTCATAAAGTCACTTTGTACATACAAAACATTGTATACTAGGAAAAAAAACTGGAGCTGGTGGTGATCCCCTTCCATTCAAAATTTAGATAAAAAGAATGTCTAAAATGTCAACTACTACCAAAGTTACCACCAAAGTTACCGTTACGAGCGAAACCACTGGACCTGTCGATGGTTTTCCCGGAACAAACACATCAGCTCCAAACACAGCTTTCCCATTAACAACATATCTCCATTGGATGGATCTACAAAACATTTCTTGCTGATGAATTTGGAGAACCCATGTTAGAATATGAAATTTAAATTCTTTATTTCAATAATAAGAATACGTATATATTATAGTAATATACAAATCGTCTAAATAAGACAAGAATCCTACGAATCTCTTAAATTAAACAACTATCATAAATATAATATATTGCTTCTAAATATATTTTAACACCGCTCCTCAAACTCAAGATATGATCGAACAAACATAAGTTTGTCAGAAGTGACCGAAAAAGATATAGCTGAAATCTTCCACGTACGAATTTTGAATTCGCCAAGATTGACTGAAAGTGGTGTAGCCGTCCACTGGATCAGAGTCAAAAACAGAACTCTTAACACCGTTAGAGTTGGAAACAGGACTCCTCGCTCACAAAGGAACTAGAGTCGAAAAAAAGACTCGCTCACTCCGTAGAGCTAGAATTGGAAACAGGACTCGCTCGCTCACAACAAAGTTAGAGTCAGAAACAGGACTCCCTTGCTCTCAAAAGAATTAGAGTCGAAAACAAGACTCTCATTGGCGTTAGAGTCGAAAGTAGACTCTGTCAGTGAAGTAGTAAAGACGGAGGCGACATGGAAACAACAGCATGACCGAACATGACTGTGAATAGAAGCAGATACATCAATAAAATATAGAAATATATATGAGATAAAACGGGTCATTGATGTACGCGAAGAAAATTTGGCTCTAATACCGTGTTAGAATATGAAACTAAAATTCTTTGTTGCAATAATAAGAATATGTACATATAGTGATATGCAAATCATCTAAATAAGACAAGAATCATATAAATCTCTTAAATTAGAGAACTACCATAAATATAATATATTATTTTTAAATATATTTTAACAACCTACACTGGGTATTCGCACAATGGAATCGGAAAACTCTCCCTGCACATGTCGAATTAACTCAAATCCCCATTTAAGAAAATGATGCAAAGAAGAAAATTAAATGAGTTTATTCAAAAGGGATATGTAAATCACCCGGAGAATAAACATAATGGTTTAATTTATGATTATAGAGAAGGATGCTAAAAATCGCGTTTGTTAGAATATGAAACTGAATTCTCTATTTCAATCATAAGAAATACGTACATATTTATAATGATATACAAATCGTATAAATAAGGCAAGAATCCTATAAATATCTTAAATAAGATAACTATCATAAATATAATATATTGCTTCTAAATATATTTTAACAACATTGACATCAAAATCTTCACGATCACTGCTTCCTTCAACAAGGGAGAGATACACTGAAAGATATTCCGAAATATGTTTGAACCAGGACACATTAGAACAGATTTCGAGTTTCCAGTGTTCATTAATATATAGGCATTTTGTCATACAAAAATTACATATAATCTGGTAAACACAGAGCTTATAAATTAATTATTTCATACTTGTATATATGTATAGCATTGGTATTATTGTTTTTATCCAAAACATGCATCAAGAAAATACAATCTAATAAGTGACAACCTAGCTATATATATGAATATGAGGGATTGAAGGAGCCTTGAGCATCTCGAGGCGCGTATCCTATAATAGAATTTCTTTCATAGCAGTCTCCAATGAAGGTTGGGGATGGCGATGAAGCAAGGAAGCCGTTGTCCTAATATTGATCATCTCTACACTCATTGTCCTCAGATCGAGTGCCACTACTGTCATCGCAGAGGTCATGTAGCTCAGAACTGTCCCAAGAAGAATACTACGATTGCTTCATCCCGCTCATCCTCTGCCATAGTTGCTGCTACTAGTGTGAATCAATTGCCTCAATCCACGTCTCCCACTCTTGAGGACCTCTGCCATATCCTCACCCAAGTTTAATCTGTCAATCCCTCTTTGGCCTCTACCTCAGGTAACCAAACTTGGTACATTGACTCTGCATGTTGTAATTATATGACACCTAATATCCATCTTTTGCACTCCCTAGCATCTTTCACCTCACAAGCACGTATTCTCACCTCCAATGGCACATCCATGTGCATCACTCACACTGGACACACCTATTCCCCATCCTTAGATGATGTCTATGTCATTCCCCAATTAACGTTGAACGTGCCTCTGTTGGTCAGTTGATTGAGCAGGGTCTCACTGTGACTTTCCTATATTCTGGTGTGCAAGTTCAGGACATGCAGACGGGTTAGACTGTTGGGACATGATGCAAAACAGGCCACTTATTTGAGCTCGACCACTTCCAGTTTCCCCCTACACCATCCTTGTCCATTGCCGTCTCTCCCTCATCCTCCTATCACTGGCACCTCAGCCTTGGACACGCCTTCACAAATAAACTCCGGTCTCTTGCTGATAGAGGTGCTTTCGGTTCAATTCTCTTTGAGTCTTTCGATTGTTTACATTGTAAACTTGGAAAATAGCCAAACCTTCCATTTTTTTTTAATAATATGTCTACTTCCACTAACTCATTCTCTTTGGTACATTCTGATATTTAGACACCATCTCCGATTAGGACACTTAATGGGTTCCATTATTTTGTCATTTTTATTGATGATTACTCTCAATATACCTTGATTTATTTTATGAAAAATCGGTCTGAGCTTGCCTCCATTTGCTCCACTTTTGCTAAAATGATCCAAATGCAATTTTTCTGTCCCATTCAAACCCTCATCACTGACAATGCCCAATAATATAATGATTTTGTCTTTCTTAAGTTCCTATCTACCCATGGCACTATTGTTCAACGCTCATGTCCCTACACATCCCAACAAAATGGTAGAGCATAATACAAGCATCGTTATATACTAGATACAGTTCATGCCATGTTGCTATCTGCCTTATGTTTGGTTCATTTTTGGGGGAGGCCGCCCTTACTGCTATCTACAACATTAACCATTTGCTATCTTTTGTCCTTCAAGATACCACACCTTTTGAGCGGCTCTTTTGTCAGTCACCTGATTATTCTCATCTATACCTTTTTGATTGTGTCAACTTTGTCCACCTCCCATCCCATGATCGGAGTAAATTGAAATCACGTACTTGTCAATGTCTCTTTTTGGGGTATGGAATAGAACATAAGGGGTATCGTTGTTGGGATCCTATATCAAGTCGTCTTCGTATCTCTCGACATGTCACTTTTTGGGGCCATAAGATGTTCTCCTCTAAATTTCAATTCTTCGTTCCTTTCAGCCAAACTCTTCTATCTTCGTCCTAGATCCACCCCCATCTATGTCCGGTCCCGAGCTCTCACTAGTCTCTGATGGTCTACTAGATACTGTTTTGTCACCTACAGCTGATCCACTTGCATCTCCTGAGCGTATAGTCGTCACTGATGAGATTTCACTCCGTGCAGCCACTGGTCAAGGATCTACCCAAGTAAGTCTCCTTGACTACCATTGTCTTTCTGCTATTTTATCTCCTCACGAACCCAAGATCTTTCGTGAGGCAAACTGTGATCCTTTGTGGAGTGATGGTATGTCTGAGGAGTTGCAAGCCCTCAAGAAGACTCGTACTTGGGATATAATGGATCTACCACCGGGAAAGAAACCTATTAGTTATAAATGGATTTACAAGATAAAAACTCATTCAGATGGCTCTATTGGGCGCTACAAAGCTTATCTTGTAGGAAGAGGCTTCTCGCTGGAATACGGCATTGATTATAATGAGACATTTGTCCCTGTTGCTTGGTTGACCATTGTCTGTTGTCTCATAGCCGTTGCTGCTGCTCGCCGTTGGTCTCTATCAGAGTTAGATGTGAAGACACATTTCTGCATGGGGAACTCTTTGAGGAGGTCTACATGACTCCTCCACCTGGTTTAGATTTTTCCGGGAAGCTATGTAGGTTACATCGAGCCCTTTATGGTCTAAAATATGCACCTCGAGCTTGGTTCGCCAAATTCAGCATTGCCCTCGTTTAGTATGGATTCTCCGACTCTGCTATTTTCATCTGTCGCTCATCCTCTGGTATTATCATTCTTTTATTGTATGTTCATGATATGATTATCACTGGGGACGATCTCTCTGGTATATCTAATTTACAGGCATACCTTCATCAATACTTCGACATGAAGAGTCTTGGCCAGCTCCGTTATTTTCTTGGTCTTCAGATCTCTGATGATTCTAATGGTCTTTACTTGTCTCTGAATAAGCATGGTTCGGATCTCATATCTCCTGTTGGTTTGACTGATAGGCAGACTGCATCCACTCCCTTCGTTGGCTTCTTTTGGATCATGGGGGTCGTTACCCATCTTCCCCTTCTCTCTATTGTGACAATATCAGTGCCATTCATATATCAAATAATGACATTTTCCATGAGCGAACTAAGCATATAGAGCTCGATTGCCATTTGTCCGACAGCATGTTCGTGCGGGCACTGTTCGCTTATGTCCGGTGTCTTCCAAGATCAGACTGCAGATAAATTATTATTCTAAAGATAAAAGAAATTATTTTAAAAATTAAAAAAAAAACTAAAATTAACATTATTAGTGAATAAAATTAAGATAATAGTTTAGGCAGGAAATTTTATATTTGAATTTTTTTAAGGTTTTTAAATTTTGAATTTTATTTTAAAGAAAAAAATCTAATATTGAAATTGTTAAATTAGGATATGATAGTTTCGACGAAAAATTTTATATTTGAATTTTTTAGAGTTTTTAAGTTTCGAATTTGTTTTAAACAAAGAATTTAATATTGAAATTTTTAAAAATTATTGTAGGATAATTTAGGTGGGAAATCTTATATTTGATTTGTTTTTTTTTTTTTTTTTGGTTTTTTAAGTTTTGAAAAAAAAAATTCAATAAAAATTTGAAAAATCAGAAAATATTTAAAATAAAATAGACCAAAAATTTTACATATAATTTTATTACTTATTGAATTTATTATTAAAATCATGTTTATAATATAACAATTTAATCAATTATTATTCATATATTTTTACACAATAAACAAATTATAAATATATATTTAAATAAAATCAAAATTCATAATCAAAATCAAAATCAAAATTAATTACTTCAATTTGTAGTGGCGGGTGAAGTTAAATTGTTTGATAGAATCAGAAAATTATATAGGTTCGGAAGTTCCGAGACTAGTAAAGGTTCGAAATTTCTGAGAATAATAAAGGTTCAGAAGTTCCGACACTAATTATAATAGGTTCAAAGTCCGGAGACTAATGAATGTTCAGAATTTCCAAGACTATTATAGTCTCGGAAATTTTGAAACTAATGACAATAGGTTCGGAGATTCCGACACTAATCGAAATAGGTTCGGAATTTCCGAGACTACTAAAAGTCTTAGACTTCCCGAGACTAATCGAAATAGGTTCAGAAGATCTGAAACTAAAAGTCTTGGAATTCCCGAGACTAATCAAAATACGTTCGGAATTTCCGATATTAATCAATATAATAAACTGTATATCTAACATAGGTTTGAATTTTTAAATAGTCTCCGAAATTCCGAGGTGAAAAAAAATTGGTTTATTTTAGATTTATTATATAAATTTTGAAAGTATCGAAATTGATTCCGAAGCTAATTCCGAGGAAAATAAAGAAATTTTTGGTTGTGTGTGGACAACAAGATTTATCATATCCGTTCCGAACGCTGGATTGGATTCAGCTCTTGTGATTGAAGTCATATATATATTTTTGGAGGTAATTATTTTATTTTATTTTTCTTAATGCAACATATGGAAATTGTTCAAATTATGAATTATATTGTCTTTCAGGAACCAGTCGTCCAGCCCATTAGCTCGTGGAAATACAATTTTGAAAATCACAATTATGAATCACCAATCCGTACTTACTATATCTATGTAGTTAAAAAAAAAAAAAAAAAAAGAAAGTCTACATGACACAATTTTGAAGATCAAATCCCAATTAGATAAATGTATTAGATGATTATCCAAAAGCTGTTCAAAAGTATTAATTAATATATAAAAAATATTACCCCATCTATCATACAAAATTATTTTCACTTTTTTTTTATTGTCATCTAAATTTATTTTATTTTTTTTTAAATAAAAAATACCACCTTTTCTACTTTTACTAATATATCACTACAAAAAAATAATATATTTGTAACGGAATTCCGTCCCTAAAGTTCACATAGCTAAACGTAATTTCATTCCTAATTCCGTCTCTAATGTATTAGTAATGGAAAAAGTAGATTTAGAAATAAAAACGTTTTGTTACAAAAATAATTTTTTCTTACCTCCTAAATATTTGTGACTATAATAACTATAACATTATATCTATTACGGAGAGAGCAATAGCTTTATTGAATGTAAACTAAAGTCAATACGTGTCAAAAAATATATATATTATTTTTTATGATATGCTGTATATATATCTATGACAAAAAATTTGCAAATAATGTTATAAAACTAAATTTACACATGTCCTAATTCCAGCATGATAAAAAATACACAAATTGCAAACAATTTAAACAAAATAAAACTAAAAAATAAAACTCATTGAACTTATATACATAATGTATATTATTATCAGATGACTTAGATCAGTTGCACAACAAAATTTATGATTTCTACTTCATTTTGTGAATTTTATTTTTAATGAGAGTAAAATTAAACTAAAAATAAGAATTATTATTTTGTATCACTCAAAGCTATGCATGTGTGACAATCTGTAGCAATGATATAATATACAGTTGCCATGTATACCCACACAAATCTTTCTGTTGTAGTGTGCAAGTCCTAAGTGTGTGCACTTTTTGTAGAGTTTTATGTCAGTCAATTTGCACACTTACCACTCTTTTCTAATAATAATAATAATATACTACAAAAAAATAATATATTTGTAAAGGAATTCCGTCTCTAATGTTCACCTAACTAACGTAATTTCATTCCTAATTCCGTCTCTAATGTCATTAGTAACGGAAAGAGAGTAGATTTAGTACAAAAAAAATTTTGTTACAAAAATGATTTTTTTCTTGCAGTGATAATTGATTTGGTGAGTTAGCAGTCAGAGATACAAAAATCTGTCCTATCTTTGTTCTTTCTTCTTCAATCTTAATTCACTGCAAATAGAATAATCTTCTTCGTTAGAGAGGTGGATGAGAGTATGATTCTAATTCAATCTTGGGGTTGAGAATTTTCCAACAAGCATAAGATTATCAAACGACAAAAGAAGCTCTTTCCACCACACATATCTGTGTGAAAATTTCCGAACAAGAGCAAATTGATACTCCGAGGTAAGCTCGAATATTTCAGCAGCCGAGAACTTCACCCTAGGATATCTATTCACCATTGCAACTGATCTGAAATGCTCAGAAGTATCAAAATAAGCACATGACTTGGAAGAGTCATTTTTTCGAGCTCTTGGAGTGTACGAAGAAGGGGAAACGACCTCAGCATAGCTTGGTCTCTGGTTTCCCTGCTTTCAGCCATGGCCGAGAATCACCTCAACAAGCACCACCTTCGGCCACAACCGGAAGCGAAATCCAAATGTCAACGCACTCGAATCAAAAAACAAAGGAAGCACCAGTCACAAGGCCTCGACATGAAACAAACCAACTCGGGAACAAGAAGACCAAGGGAAGTACGAACCCGGAATCCCGATCACTCTTAAGATCCTGTAAGAGGCAAAAATCAGAAAAGAACTTGAAAAACAATCTATTAACTGTTGCCAACTTCCTTACTAACAACATATTATCTCTAAAACTTGGTACCGAGAAAGACATGCTGAGACAATACCACTCTGAGGGACTGAGTTAACAGAGCCATCTGGTAACCATATCACTGTGTATGAACTCACAGATTTGCAAATGGTCATCAGACACTTATTTGTACACATATGATCAGTTGCACCACTGTCATATACCTAAGCTTTGCAATCTATACACTTAGAGCTTACCGAATTGAATAAAGGAGCAATAGAACCACCTGCAAAAGCATCATGGTAGGCCATGTTCACCATACCTCCATTAGAGCTACTCGCAGGTGTTTTTCCTTTCATATACTTGGCAATTTCTGTTTGCACAGCTTCAGATATGGCTGACTGTTGATCTCCATCATAACGATCCATAGGTGTATCAACTGGCTTACTAAACGCTCCATCAGACTAATTACTGATGATCTTCAGCAGCTGCTTGTTTCCATTTAATATAATCAGGCCACCACTCAGGAAGTCCTTTCAATTCAAAACAATTCTCCTTAACAGGCCTCGATTTACCACTGTGTGTACAGAGATGTAAATGACTCCATAAAAAGTATTTGACTCATCTTAGTCTCAGATGTTTCATTTAACCCCATTAAGAAGGTCATCCCCTTATCTTATTATCTCTAGTGTTCAGCATATCACCAACTATAGGAACAACTATAGGAATAGGCCTAAGCTGTTTGTATTGATCCCACAATTGCTTTTAATGACCATAATAGTCAAAGACAGAATCATCACCTTGCTTAATCAAAGCAATATCATGTTTTATCTCAAACGAGTATGGCAAATTAGATACTCCAAATTGATCACCAATTTCTTTCCACAAAACAACAGCATCATAGATGAACATAAAGGTATTTACCACATTTGGCTCAATAAAACTCTTAATCCAAGAACATACAAGACTGTTGGCTCGTTTCCACCTTTGGAAAAGAGGCGAATCATCTGCAGGTCTTGGAAAACTACCATTGACGAAAACATCCTTCATCTTTGACTCGAAAGCTGAGATCATTGCTCCTTTCCAGATCATATAATTCCTTTCGTTAAGCATAACAGAGACAAGTAAGGTTCCGGGATGGTCTCCTCCATGAACCTGTAATTGCTCTTCAATTAACTTCTCCACTACTCTGTTCTGGCTATCGTAGCTCGCTTGCCATTACGTTCATCAATTTTTGAAAAACAGTTACAGAGATACAAGAATCAATTGGACAAATTAATCATGCTCTGACACAATCTTAAAGATTACCAAAAATATCATGGCAAAGAGAAAAGAGGCAAAAAGAATTTTTACTCAGGAAAAAAAATGAACTGTGTTCTAGTGTATTCTTCAAGTCAATCTAAAATAACTAACTAGCTATACAAGAAGAATTTAGGAGTATTGAGGTAAGCTGGCAGAAAGTATAGTGCACTTGTCGTGCTGTCATCTTTAACATGTTGCTAAATTCACATAATTCTTCAAAACTATAATAGCAAAAGGATATAAGATAATTGAGCATATATACATGATATATTTTGAAATTTCTCTAGCAATTTATTTAAACATTGTTGCGGTAGATAACAAAATATTCCTTTGATTATTCCTTCTAGTCATTGTCCATTGCTATCTGGGTTATTAATGATGGTATTCTTCTGAATTGGCTTCCGTTGCCTCAGATTCCAGGTCATTGTCCATTGCTAGCAGATCTGGTTTGTCTTTTGTTGAGGGATGTTTGATATTGATTTCCATTTTAGATTTTGTTGTGGATGTGCGGATTTCGTTCAGTTCAGAAAATCTTTTTATTTCATTCTCGCAAATTCTGGGGGAGTTCTTGGACAGTTTGGAGACAGATTCGCTTGGAATATAAGCACCTGCCACTAAGGTATGATGTAGATGAGTTTGTAGCCCTTGATTTCATGGGGATGAGAAGGTTACGCTCTTATGTTCAGCAAGTGTTTTATTTCTTTCTCCAGATTCAGAAGTTGGATCAAGCGTGGCTGAGTGGCCGTCACGGCAGATGATCAGGAATCGCCACAAAGGGATGGAATGGATGAGTTTCTAGCCCTTGATTTCACGGGGCGGCTGCGAGGAGTCTTTCTGGGGTTGTGCTTATTCCACTGCAGCTATAGCGGGAGAGTAAAATTGTGGAGCTGTAGTGGAGGCTTTCCCCGTTCGCTGGAGGAAGACATGTCTTGATGAGTGCAATGATATTGAAGAAGAAGAACTTGCAACTGGAGCAGGTTGAAAAAATTGAATTTGCAGTGACTTAAGGTTGAAGAAGAACGAAACAAGATGGACAAAAATTGAATTTTGTCTGGCTTTTACTGCTCACTCATCAAATCAATTATTATTATTATTATTATTATTATTATTATTATTATTATTATGCAGTGTGTAGAGAGAAAGTGTGGTTAGTGTGCAAACTGATATACGCATAAACACTACAAAAAGCGCACACACTTGACACAGCTGTGTATATTATAATTGTTGCTACAAATTGTTACACATACGTACCATTTAGTGATACAAAGTTATTTATAATAAAATATATATCTATTTCAAGTTTTGTTTTAATTTCAGTTAAAAGAATACACAAAAAATGATATATAAATGATAACTTGTGCAGCTAAATCTAAGTCAGTCTAATAATAATATACATTATAGATATCATTTCAATGATTTTTATTTTTATTTTTTATTTTTGTTAAATTCTTTGCAATTTGTGTGCAATGCTGGAAGTTTAGAACATGTGTAAATTTAGTTATATAATGTTAGTTGCAAGATTTTGCTTATACTTAATATATGTATATATATATATATGCATATCATAAAAAATAAAATTTCTTACGTGGTGTTGTAGTTGAGGCTTGCACTGTATATTTATACTTATACTATGGTGTTGGAAAGTGAATGTATTTATATATACATATATATAAATAAATATATATTTAAAAAAATTAGGTCATCCTGAAGTGGTTAAATTAGGTTAAAATGTATCTTGAACAATAAAAAAAAATATGGTGTGAAAATTGAACGACACATCTCGAAGAATATTTCGTAGATACGTACATACATCAATATATAGATACAAGTATAACGGTCTTGAATATTATTCAATTTTCCTATCATCCATCAAATACCAACTTATTTGCCACATATCTTAATCAATGGATACATGGCTGAATATCAGCTTGCACCAAAAAAATATTACAAAAAATATTCTTTACATAGGTTTAATTATCATTTTTTTATTTTAATTGTCCTCCTTGCAGAAAATATTTCGCAAGTGTTACAATTTTATTATTTCAGTGTATTAACCGCACGTAATCTTCACAACTCGCCAAATTCACGTTATGCTGCTATTGAATGACACGCGACACAATATTGGATAATTTCGAAAATGTACTATTCAAACTAATGGGAAAATTATTGAACTAAAAAAGAATGATAACAACCTGATACAAATATTTTAGATGTTTTAATAAAAAAAATGGAAGTATACACAGAGACATAAAATGACCAAATTAGGGTTTATTTATTTATTGACATACCTCTTTCTCTCTCCATGTAGTAATAATAATAATAATGATAATAATAATAATAATACTCCCTCGTCTTACATCTTGTGTCCGCTAATGTATATACAAAAATTTAGTTACGTAAGATATAATTAGTAACAATTAGTAAAAATAATTATTGTATAATAAAATTAATTTAAAATGAATTAAAGTGTTTAATTATATGAACAAATAAGAATACTGACCAAAATAGAAATAGTAGACGAAAGTATGTATTACAAATATAATAAATGGTAAGTCAATAATATAAAAAACATTTCTCTTCTTCGGTTTTCACTGAAAATATTAAATGTGTGTTTGTTTTGTGAAATTATCTACAGAAGTATTTTTTTTATATAAAATATAAAAAAATTATATATGTAATATAAAAATAATGAATATAAGTAATATATTAATTTTTTCTGAAAAAATATGTTAAAATCTTTTTTACAAAAATAACAAACCCTCAAGTTTTTCTCATTTGAAATATATTATGGAATTTCTCTATACTTTATTTTGAATTCACTGCACCCGTAAACAGGCCACACCTCAATTATGGTTATATATATATATATTGGATAATATTGACATTTCAAATTTTAATTAGAAACTATAATTTTATTTTTTTTTCAGTAGCAGCAAAATTATTAAATTATGAAAATTTTACTTTTGTACAATAAAATCACTGGTGGACGTACAAGTACTCTATTGCATATAGATTCACACATGATTAACCCTATCATGTGTTCCTATACTTTATTTCCAACAGTATTCCTATGCTTTGGATTGTTTCTCTCCATCCAAATGAAACAAAAGATTAAGAAATGAATGATAAGCAAAATGTTTGTGTTGAAGGAATTTTCACAAGAAAGATTCTGATAGTTTATGAAAATATGTGAGTGTTGTGTGTTAATGGGAAGAAGGTGAAATATATAAGAAAAGAACCTCCAACTCCGAGTAGCTTGCTCCATCAACTGGATATCCCTGCAACACTGACACAAAAAACCAAGGAGTGGCGGATTTTTAAGTGAGTGCACAATTTGATAAAGTATCGTTACAATATATAAATTACAATAGTCCTTTACGTATTTTTATACATTAAAAATGTTTAATTAATTTATTATTTGTAGTGAAAACTAAAAAAAAAAATTATGTTTGGCTTACAGAGTTGCAGTCAAAATGAAAAAAATCGAAAAAATTATCAAATCGATATGCTTTGTATTTGTTGCCGTCGTTTGATTACAAAATACAATAGAATGAATCGTTATTATATAATTAATTACTATGTTTAAAAAAATTCTAAATTTATAGTTGGAGTAATTATATAAATTAATGAGTTTGTCATTTGAGTATACATAGATATAAATTTTAGCGGGTCCTGTGACCCCACTTCTTTAAAGATAGATCGGCCAGTGAATTTAGCCAAGGGTAATCCCCATTTTTTAAGAACAAAGTCAACGGGAATCCGAAAAAAGAGAAGAGAACACAAAAAAAAATAGAAATGGTACGAGTAAATAGGTGACACCAATACTTTTGTGTAAACGGCTTATGTCATTGGCTTGCCTAACGCTAGCGCAAGCCGACCTAGTAGTGAAACGATGTGAAGAAGATACCATTGTTGTATCTTTTATTTTTCATTATTGATTTTGTCACAAAAATATTTATTTGTGTCTCATAAGCACATTATTACTATATTTGTATTGGTTGTTTATACCACGTGACAACTTTCAATGAAAAAATCAAGCCAAAACATGCACGTGGATATTACAAAAAATAAAGATTACCTTTTTAGACATGAAATATGAAAGTATAATAACAATTTTATTAAATTTAAAATAATGAAATCAACGTGTACAAGAGAAAATAGGAATATCATTTGATCGATATGCATAAAAGTATAACAGAAAACTCATAAATAATGGTATAATAACTAAATTACACATGTTCAAATCTTTGACGTGCACATAAATACACAAATTTGTGTTTGGGCATCAAATGGCATCATAAATTCTTGACAATGTCCTTGGATGTTTCATGGTGTTTTTTATTTAAAATCATTTTGAAATATAATAGGTTTTCCCACTACGCCTGTTGAATATGGTGCGAACAAACAAAACTTTCATTTACATAAAATAGCATCAAATTAATCAATGTGTGAACTCTGAAGTTATGGGTTCAAAGTGCCGGCTCCTTCAATAACATTGGTAGAAACAATCCATCTTTAAGTACCCATTACAAAAATACATAGCTGGACGAAAAAAAGAAGTCATATATAGAACCTGAACCTGCAAATATAATTATCATATAAAGTGGTCGAAACCCATCAAAGGAAATTAATAATATATATATATATATTAATTATATTGATATAGATATTGAAGAGAGGAATAATTATGAGTTAATTACCTTGTATTTTTTAGAGAGAACTAGTGGCCAAGCATTCTCCCGGAAATACACTCTGCAAGTGAAAGTAATAGCAAAAATTAATGAAATAATCAATCACAAACATAATATGAAATGATCAGATCCTAAACAAGATTAGACCAAATATTGAACAGAACAGTCTGGATATATAGCGTGCTTAAGTACATGTGTTTGTTAAAATGCTTTGGCCTCTTCTTGGGTTGCAGCAGCAGCCTCCTTCCGGTCGTGGAAACACTATCCTGCTTGCTGAAACGGACAAAAATGCTCAGCTTCCTCGGCCTCAGATTCCTTTTCTGGAAGTCTTCGCCCCTATTTTTGGTGGCTTTTGGCTCTGCCGCTGGTGGAACTGCTTCCTTTTGGGATATTGGGACAGATCTGATTAGGGTTTGACAGGAGATCTTTGTTTAGATAGGGATTTTTGGAAGTGTTTGGAAATTTGAAAGTTCGAAGAAAAGTAAAAATATAGTATTTGATTTGATTTTTGTGAAAAAAAAATATATATATATTTGATATGATTTTTTTGAAAAATAAATAATGTCAAATCAGTGAAAGTGTATTGTGTAAATAGAGCCTTGATTTGACATTGTTCATCGAGGGAAGTTTGATTTTGATTTTCGTTTTGGTTATCGATGTTGACGAGATGATGTCCCTCTAAAGTTTGGCCAATGTTTGATTTAGTCCTCCAGAGTGTACAACTGAGTGATATTTTTGTATCTATAGACAAACAAAGGGACAGTGAGTTTGTGCATATTTCTGTACTTTTTGTTCTGTGTCAGTGGGGTGTTTGGGACTAAGTCCTTGATCAAATAATGTCCATTAGCTCTGCAGTTTTATGCTTATTCAATATATTTTGGATTCGGTTAAATATCTTTTTCTTCATATTTAGGGTGTTTTTCTTTTTATGGGGTTTGAAAAATTTGTTAGAGGTTGATATTAAAATAATATATAATTAAATATTTTGTAAGATGAAAAAATATATATACTATCTCCGTCCGGCTTTAAGGGTTTTATTTATTTATTTTTATTATGTGTTGGTCTCTGAATATTAATTATTAGGAAAAAAATCATTTTTGCTCTTAATATAACCAAAATTCATCAATTTTGGTTCAAATATAAAAATCTTATCAATTTTGGTCTCAATATAACCAAAACCCATCATTTTTTGTCACAATATAAAAACTTTATCAATTTTGGTTCCAATATAACCAAAACTCATCATTTTTAGTACAAATATAAAAACTTTATCAATTTTAATCCCAATGAAACCAAAACTCATCATTTTTTGTTCCAATATAAAAACCTTATCAATTTTAGTCTCAATATAACCAAAAATCATCATTTTTTGTCTCAATATAACCAAAACTCATATTTTCTGATCTCACCGTCAACAAAACGACGGAAATAGCTGACGTGGACTTAATGAAGCCGAGATGGCGGGTGACCTGGAATGAACATGGTCGTGTACCATAAAACACGCCCGTGAACATACCAGTCAGCATTTGCCAGTCACCATCCACAGCCGTGTAAAGGAACTACGGCCATGTTCCCTCGCTGTGTAAACACATGGCCATGTGTATAAAACGAACAAGGCTGTGTTTATCTGAACGGGCAATTCCCGTGATTAAACACGGCCGTGTTAACATTACACACGGTCGTGTTATGGTTTATGGCCATGGACTCAGGCTGTGTTTTTCCACGGCCGTGTTTTGTTGTTACACGGCCGTATTATGCGACGTTTATGTCTGCAACACTTCTTTCTTCCCAGCCATGTTTTCCAATTATTTCTTTGTTTCTCACGATGAAAAAGATTCAGAAGTTCCTTACTCATCTGGTAAGTGAAGTACACAATATATTTTATCTTCTATCCAGTATATGTTGATATATTTTATAATTCAGTGTTTTCTTAGGGTTTTTTAAGTTGTGTGTTTAGTGATATATAATGTCTATGTTTTAAGTTGATTATATTTTTTGCATATTTTGTTTGAATCTTATATTTATAATTTTTAAATATTGTATTATTATTGCTTTCTTAGTTATAAACTTTTTTTTTTTTTAGTTTTTTGTAGGTGAAAAAAATATTTTATCTATGAAAATGACCGATGAAAACAATAGAATAATTGAGAAGGGAAAAACTATATAGTTAGATCATGAAAATATGAGAGGAGAAGAATCGGAGTTTGAGGATCCCGATTATTTGATGGAAGACGAGGATATGTAAGCTAATTTAATAAATCATTTTGTTATATGAAGATATGGTAGATGATGATGAGATAAATGAGGATCAATTTATTGTGGTACGTCAAAATTTTGACGATGAGATGTGTTTGGAAGATTCACAAGAATATGATCTCACAAGCATTGTCGAGTCCGATACAGAACTCAAGGATTCTCAAACCCTGGACGATCCATCTAGCAAGTACAATCCATTGTTTGCACTCGGGATGATTTTCAATTTGAAAAAAGAGTTTAAAGAGGTCATCCAAAATCATGCTATCTTGACGATGAGGACTCTACATTTTGTCAAAAATGACAAAACAATAATGTATGTTCGATGCTCAGTTCAAAGTTGTAATTGGAGAATAAATGCTTTGAAAGTGAGCGATCAATCGACATATCAAATCAGAACCTATAAATCAAAGCATGATTGTATATGTGATCTAAATGTCAAAAATGTAAAGTCTTCTTGGCTTGCGAAAAAATAAGAACCGTTGTTTCGATCGGACCCTTCAAGATGTGTTAAAGGATTTAGAGTGGATGTTTCCGAAGATATTAGATGCAATGTATCCTATCAACAAGCATATAGGGAAAAGAATAGAGCACTTAAAGCAATTGATGGTGATGCAGATGAGCAATATGGAAAGTTATGGGATTATGTTGAAGCATTGCGACAATCGAATCCGGGATCACACGTCTTGATGGAGTTGGAAGGTGAGTTTATAAATGGACGACGATGATTTAACAAATATTATATATGTTTAAAATCGCTCGTTCTTAGATTTCAGTCCGGTTGTCGACCTGTGATTGGGATCGATGGATGTCATTTAAAGGGTCCATGTCAAGGTATCATGTTAACTGCGATTGTAATTGATCCCAATAACGAATTATTTCCTTTCGCTTATGTTGTTGTTGGGAGTGAGACACGTGAGGCATGAGAATAGTTTTTCATGCTGCTGAAAGATGATCTAAATATAGAATGTGATGAATTGTATACCTTCATATCAGACAAACAGAAAGGACTTGTGCTTGCTACGGAAAAGATATTTCTTGGATAAGAAAAAAGATTTTGTGTACGACATCTTTACGGTAATATGAAAAGTGTTGGATTCAAGGGACTTGCATATAAACGACTTATTTGGATGACAATAGATGCAACAACGATTTCCGAGTTTGAGGATGCTATGAAGGAGATCCAAGAGTTAGATGAAAGATGTGTCGATTCGCTGGCCGACAAGCCACCTTCACAATGGTCGAGGTCACATTTTGCCACATTTTAGAGTTACATGGCCATGTTTATGTTTACACAGGGCCATGTTTAATTCGGAGGTGTCCAGTAAGATACACGGCCGTGTTGTTGTTGAACATGGCCATGTTTGGGCACGTAGTTTGAGGAAATATTAGGGTTTCACATAGGCATTTAGGTGGGCCGCTTAGATACACGGCCTTGTATATTTTTGTACACGGCCATGTACAAAGATTTTCAATTCTTTAGATAGGTTCACAGGCGTGGCAAGCTTGTACACGGCAGTGGTCCATTTGATTAGAATGTTTTTAACTTTTCTTCCAGTCGAACGCGGAGAGACCCATTTCTATTTTTTCTCCCATTTTTTTCCTTTTTCGGCGACGGTGACGACGGATCGACGGCGACGACGGATCATCGGCGGACGAGAGCGGGCGGTATCTATTTGGGGGAAGTTTAAGTTGGGCTTGTCTTTTTGTTCGAGTCTAAGGTAATGTGTGGATATATACATTGTTTTTTTTTATATATAAATTTCCTTATGATTTATTGATTGTTTATGTTAAGTTTAGTTGATAAATTTTTATTTTTGTATTTTTTGTTCGATTTAAAGTATCGGATTATGCTTATATTTTGTTAGAATGATTTCTGCTTGAAATTATATATTATTTGAAATTTTGGTTTTTTTTTGCATGGATATTTTGAGCAAAATAAATTTTTGGTTTTGCATTTTATTTTTAATGTAGAATAATAATGCGTGGGGAAAGGGTAAGGAAAAAAGAGTCAAACAGATGCAAGTTCTTCAGCAACTATTGCAAGGGTGGAGACAGCAGATGATTTATTAGGTTTTGGTGAAGTAGAACACACTGAACGATATGAAAGATTTAGGAATAGATTTTTTTCAAAGAGTAAATATATCGATTGGAATGTTTTGGCTATTTTGGGGATGAGGGAAGAGGTACAGGCTTTAGTTTCAGTTGGAGCGTGGATTCATTTTTTGGGATTATATAGCCGAGTTATAGAAATTTAACTTTGGAGTTTATGTCAACTCTTCATTATGGATTGGTGAACTATAATTACAAAAAACCCAAGACTTTACATTTAGGTTACTGGGAAAGATGTTTTAGATATCACTGGCCGATTTTTAAGTGATAATGAGTTTATATGAACGGGACTTTCTGGAATCGGATGACTTCCAAGTCTTGCCTACTCTTATGCCTATTAAATCTGCCGTATACTGGTCCTAAATTAGCACCGAAGCGGCTTACAATTCTGCACGTTCTAAGGCATCGACTCTTCGGTACCCGCTACTACAGTATATACATTATATTCTAACTCACTCACTTTCCGGTGGAGGCGAGAGCACCTGGGTAGTTCCGAATATTGATTTATGCTATCTTTGGAGTATGCTAGAGCGTTAGCCTATAAATTTGGGTTTTATGCTTGCTCGATTTATGATACATCAGGTCGAGGACGGCCGTTTGGGGAAAATCTCTCTTGGTCTGTATGTTACTCGACTAGCAAAGGGCCTTGGGCTTTTAGAGGAAGAGATTGAGGATCCGATTCGTGTCATGCAGCCTTGTGGTTTTCGGATACTGCAGATGATGAATATTGTTAGGAAGGTGACAAGGGGAGGAGTAGATAGATATGTATTGGTTGATAGGGTTGATGGACCAGTAGATGGGGTTGATAAGCTTCCAGGTGATCAGGGTGCGCCAGAGGGTGATCAGCCGCACCGTATGGTTCAGGATACCATGCCCATTGACAGGTCAGCCATTGATGACTTACGCATGGATATGCATCACCGTATGAACGAGTTGTAGATGGAGGTGCATTTCCAGATGGACGATATGCGGTTGGAGATAAGATCTTCATTTCGCGTATTTTTCAGCATCTCTCCATTCCTGTTTCAGCAAACGATGGTGCTCCTCGTGCATCTACACCGGGACACGGCGATGTCACAATTGATACAGATGCTTTGTTTACGGATCATCCAAGCAGAAACGAGGACGAGTAACTTTGTGTTTTTTCTATATTTTACGTTTAGTAAGTAATGATTTTTTGTTTTAAGTATGTATTAATCCTTAAAGTAATCTAAAGACTGTTGTTTAGGTTTTTTTTACTAATTTTAATTCAAACTTCAAAATTGGTTAATATTTAATTAATTACTTTTTTAGAATCATTATATAAATTTCAAAAAAATAAATAAATAAAAAATATTAAAATTTAATCTCCAGACAGAAAGATACACGCCCTTGATGAAAATTCACACGGCTGTGTAAAATACGAAGGAGATAACGGAAATAAACGACATAACACGGCCGCATAACAACAAAACACGGCCGTGGAACAACACAGTTTGAGTCCATGGCCATAAACCATAACACGGCCGTGTTTAATCGCGAGAATTGCCCGTTCAGATGAACATGACCATGTTCGTTTTATACACACGGCCATGTGTTAACACAACCAGGGAATATGGCCGTAGTTCCTTTACACGGCCGTGTACAGTATCACACGGGCGTAAATGGTGACTAGCGGATGCTGACTTGTATGTTCACTGGCGTGTTTTATGGTACACGGCCATGTTCATTCTAGGTCATCCGTCAGCTCGGCTCCGTTAAGTCAACGTCAGCATTTTCCGTCGGTTTGTTGACGGTGGAAAAAGATGGGTTTGATTATATTGGGACAAAAAGTGATGAATTTTTGTTATATTGGGACCAAAATTGCTAAGGTTTTTATGTTGGGACCAAAATTGATGAATTTTGGTTATATTGAAACAAAAAATAATGAGTTTTGGTTTCATTGAGACCAAAATTGATAAGGTTTTTATATTGAGACCAAAATTGATGATTTTTTTGTTATATTATGACCAAAAATGATTTTACCCTAATTATTATATCAAAACGTAGTACAAAATTACAAAAATACTTTCATTAGTGTCTTATAATACTAATAGAAGGACATTTGTACAAAAAATTATACAAATATAAGAATATTTTTACTGTTAAGTATCATAACACAAAAGGTAAATGCGACCCTTACAGACGGACGGAGGGAGTATTTTTTTTAAATACAGAGTTTAAATACTAAATTTTTGGGGTTCGAGACATTAAGAAACACACCCAATATTTCCTCTATCTCACTCAAAATTACCCATTTGGTAATTCTGTAATAAATTAAGAAATAAAAATATTTTATTGTTTAGTAAAATATGTATCAGATATTTTTGTCATTTGACATTGTACGTATAATGATATACTTGTAGTTTAATTAAATAAAAGTTAAGAATATTTTCCTATATCTCACTCAAAATTACCTTTTTTTGTAATTCTGTCATAGGCTAAAAAATAATAATATTTTATTGTATAGTAAAATTATGTATCAGGTTTCGACATTTTTGTCATTTGACATTATGTATAAAATAATTGTACGTATAATAATATACTTGTAGTTTAATTAAATAAAAATTAATAATATTTTAATATTAATGCATGATTAATTCTATTAAAATAGAAAACTAATACGTTTTAGTAAGATAAATGAATAGAATAAAAATCTTACTTATTTTGAGTTGAGAATGAGAAAGTATATAAATTCAAACAATTATACTATATAATAAATATATATATATATATATGTAATTTGTCACACTCATGTATTATAATAAGTGAGCAATATTATTTATTTTAATAGTAATACCACATATGATTAGTAGTGAGATTTAATATTTTATTTTTCTTCTTTCTTGAAATGTGTCAGACTGATTTATGTCATTATACCTTTAACATAAATGGATAGCGAAAGAAGATAATATTTTTTGGAATCACCGTAAGCAGGCCGAGACAAGAGAGAAATGAGAAAGGACTAAGTTTAACAAGAAATAAATACAAAGAAAAATAATATACAATGCTTGTCTAGATAGCTTTCCTCACATTTACATATGTTATATAGAATATATATATATATATATATATAACTTATTGGTTCAGTAACAGCCCATTTTTCTTAATAATACCGATCAAGAGTTCGGATAATACATTATTTATATTAATATAATATAAAGACGATACCAAAAAAAATAAAATGATATGATATACTCTTGTAAAGCATATTATACTTTGATAGATTTTTTAAATAGCATCAATTTCCACGATCCCGACAAATGGTGAATGAAAACCCTGAATATCTTTGAATTTTTCTTGTTGACTTAATTACAACAATTCTAGAAGTTTGAATACAACATTAAGAGTGAAAACCCCAAAGTTTGAGAGAACTAAAAATAGGGTAAATTGTTTTTTTACCGTATTTTTTTTCAATTATTCATTAGTAAATATAATTAGATCACTACAAAAAAAAAATAGGATAAATAATTTACTTAATATTACAAATACCCTTACAATTTATAATATATTACATAAATGTCATTACTTTTATATCACATGTACTAATAAGGTTATTTTAGTCATTTCCACTATTTTCCTACTGTATTCCAATATAATACTAATATTTTTAAAATTACGTAAAAAAACAAATAGATATTTCTTTATGAGACGGAAGGAGTAATATTTTTTAATTAAAAAAATAATTTTAGAATTGTCTAGATAATTTGTTATATATATCATTGATATCAAATTAATAAAATAATTTCGTAAGTTTTCAAGCTTTATTATATGTATTATTTATATTTAATTAATAAAATAATTTTGAAAATTTCAAAGCTAAACGCTATCAAAATTTTTAAACCTTTCTTAAATATATTATTTTATTTAATAAGATAAATTTAAAAATTTCGAAAACGATTACATAATTCAAATTTTCGCCTATTTCACCCTCTCTTAAATATAAAATTCTACTAATAAATATAATATACCATAAATAAATATATAATATTTACATAATTACAGAAACCCAAATCCCAAAATCACGCCGCCGTCCTTTCCTCTCCCCCTCTTTCTTCGTCGTCTCCCTTCCTCTCTTTTTTCTTTCTTTCTCCTTCTTGTTCCACTGCGATGCATTTCTCCTGAACACGAATTCCTCGTTCGCCGCCGCCACCACCGCAAAGCCTGAATCTCCGGTGAGATTTTTTCTTTTATTTTCCTCGACCTCCTTCGCCGTCGACGCCACCACCAGCTGGAATTTCCGGTGAGTTCTTCCCTTTTATTTTCCTCCACAGCCGTCGTCTTTGTTTTAATCCTCAGCTTCTTACGCCGGCGGTTGCCGGTTGCTGCCGCTGGAGATGCGGTTTCAGGCTTACGCTGGCGGTGGGGGCAGGACTAAAGCAGCAGCCGCTCTTTCTTTCTCTCCGGCAGGGTAGCCGTGGAGGCGGCGGCGGCAGCAGCTCCTTCTTCTCCGGCGGCAGCAGCGGCGGAAGCTCCTCTGACATCTCCGGAGGCAGCGGGGGCAGCTCCTCCTTCTCCAGTGGCAGCGGAGGCGGCACTCCTTCTCCGGCAGATGCAGCGAAAGAAACTCCTCCTCCTTCCTCATCTTCTTCTCCAGCAGATTCTTCTTTTCCGGCAGCGGCAGGGCGGCGGGGCAGGGGCGGTGGAAGCAGCAACTGGTTGATTATACATTTGTTTTTTTTAATAAAAATTTAATAATTTCTTCGGAAATTCCGAGGCAAATAAAAATATATCATTGTTGGATATAACTTTAGATTGGGCCTCGGAAATTCCGAAGCTATTAAATGGTAATGAGTTTTACTCTTCGGCCAGCTATCCGAGACTTAAAAAATAGCTTCAGATCTCTTTTAAATTCCGAAGCTAATTTTTTGAAACTTATGTTGATTTTTTTGGTACTGTTGTGCTATTCTAGCGCTTCTTGTGCCAAAAAAAGATAGTTCATGGCTTATATGTGTTGATAAAAAAGGTGAACAAAATCACTATAAAATATTATTTTCCTACCTCGCCTTGATGATCTTTTTGATCAACTTCATGGTTTAAAAATTGGTTCTAAAATTGATTTGCGGAGTGGCTATCATCAAATTCGGATGAGGCCAGGAGATGAGTGGAAGAGGGCCTTCAAGACAAGAGATGGTCTTTACAAGTGATTGGTTATGCCATTCGGGCTTTCTAATGCACTTTTGACTTTTATGCGGCTAAAGAATCATGTGCTTAAGCTCTACACTGGAAAGTTTGTGGTTGTCTATTTTGATGATATTCTTGTATATAGCTCCAGCCCGGAAGAACATTTGATTCATCTTTGACAAGTTTTTGGTGTGCTACAGGAGCAAAAGTTGTATGGCAATTTGAAGAAATGTCATTTCTTCACTGATAGTCTAATATTTTGTGCTATGTTATCTCTTCCAAAGGTGTCAAGATGGATGAAAGAAATATTGAAGCCATTCTTAGTTGGCTGATACCAAAGAGGATTTATGACATTAGAAGTTTTTTTGGCTTGGCCTTATCTTATCGCAAGTTCATAAAAAATATCAGCACAATCATTGCACCTATAACTAGATGTCTAAAAGGCGGCAGCTTCAAGTGGACGGAGGAAGCGTAAAAAACCTTTGAGCTTCTTAACAAGAAAGTCACGGAGGCTCCGATCTTGCAGCTTCCAAATTTAGGAAATGTGTTTGAAGTAGATTGCGATGCTTCGAATTTAGGGATCAGAGGAATTATTAGCCAAGAAGGCAAATCCATTGTTTTTTTAGTGAGATGATGAGTAATTCCCGGCACAATTATTCGACATACGACAAATAGTTCTTTGTCATTGTTCGCACATTGGATTATTGGCAACATTATCTTTTACACAAGGAGTTTGTTCTTTTCCCAGACCATGAAGCCTTGAAACATCTAAATTCCCACCAAAAGTTGAATCTACGACATGGCAAATGGGTTAAGTTCTTGCAAGCATTCAACTTTTTGAACAAGCATAAATCGAGTGTGATAAATCAGGTGGTGGATGCTCTTAATCGACGACATTCTTTGTTGACTACTTTGCAACTCAATTTGGTTTGGCATGAGGTGATGGGAGATCTCTACATGGATGATGCATACTTTGGCAAAATCTGGGAGGAATCCTTGAAAACTCCATTCAAGCTTTTCTTGATTCATAATGTTTATCTCTTCAAAGGTAATTTGTTATGTATTTCAAATTGTTCTTTAAGACTAATAATCATTGATGAAGCACACAGTGGAGGCCTTGTGGGACATTTTGGAAGAGAGAAGGCTCTTGCACTCACAAAAGAACATTTTTATTGGCCATGTATGGAAAGAGATGTCAAGAAGTACATTGAAAGATGCAGGACTTGTCACAATTGCTAAAAGTCATGGACAAAATACAAGTCTTTACACTCCTTTGCCAGTTCCATTATGTCAGGGGAAGATGTAAGTATGGACTTTGTTGTTAGGTTGCCTTGCACCCAAAGGAACAAAGATTCGGTGATGGTAGTTGTTGATCGCTTCTTAAAGATGGTACATTTCATTCCTTGTCTCAAGACTATGAATGCAACTCATGTGGCTGATCTTTACTCCAAGGAGATTGTTAGACTTCATGGAATCCCGAAAACCATCACGTCTGATCGGGATTCAAAGTTCATGAGTCATTTTTTGCGCACACTTTGGAAGAAACTTGGAACTAAACTGAATTCATCTCATCATCCCCAAACGGATGGGCAAACTGAGGTGTTGAATAGAAACTTCGGAAATTTATTGAGGAGTTTGGTTGAGAAGAATCCTCGTCAATGGGATGTAGTTTTGACTTAAACGGAGTTTGCTTATAATAAGTCTTCGAGTCAAACAACAGGACAGAGTCCGTTTGAGGTTGTTTATGGTAGAAATCCTACCACTCCAATATCATTTCTCTTACTCATCATATCAGTGGAGATGGGGAAGATCATGCTAAGTATATCAAAGAGTTGCATGAGAAGGTCCGTAGAGAAATTGTGAAACACAATGAGAAGTATCAAAAAATGGTGAACAAGTATAGAAAGAAATATGGTTTCAAAGAAGGTGATTTGGTTTTGATTCATTTGAGGAAGGAACGTTTTCCTAGAGGTCGGCATGGAAAGTTACAGCCTAGAGCTGATGGTCCTTTTTGAATTTTGAAGAAGATTGGTCATAATGCATTCAAGGTGGAATTGCCTGGAAATTATGGTGTCTTAGCTACTTTCAATGTCGCTGATCTGTCACTATATATTGGTGATGAAGATGATCCAGATTCGAGGACAAATCTTTTTCAACCAGGGCAGAATGACAGAGGAGCGGGAGAAGAAACTGAAAAATTGGCAACATTAAGGCAACAAGAGATCACTAACAGTCATTCAACTTCGATAATTGAAATGTTTGGATTGGGAAAGAGTTATGGTGCATATCCTATATGGTTGGAGACATATTCGAGTCTACTTTTGAAAAAGAACTACGGATGTAAAAAAATAATAATTCTACTGAACATTACGGCTATTTCACTAAAGTGTGGCAGGCTGCAAAGAGTCACAGAACCAACTTTTATGATGCTGATTTTGATGATTCATCTCCTCATTATGAACCTTGTTTCTTCATATTCATAGTATTTATCCATCTTTATTTAAGTTAACATTTATTTGGAGTTTAAGTTGATGCCTATATTATTACTAGCTTTTGTAAGTTTGGAGGAGGAGCCTGGAAATTTAAATTTTACCTTAAGCTATTAAGCTTGTTGGAACATATTGTCTTCTTATATTTTACTTTAAACTTTTTTGGTGGATTCCTAGAGTGGTGAGTGGTGAGTGTTCTCTTGTGGTGCCTTATACTTTTCTAATTTCCCGGTATCAATTTCTGGTAGACGAACTACCATATTCTTTTCTCGAAGAAGCTGTAGCCCCTTGTTGTGTAGATGTCCGAATCGCGAATGACATAAACGGGATTGTTCAATGCTTTCTCCAACATAGAGTATTTTTTCTCCAAGAGGTATAGCCAATGAAAAAATCTGTTTGGACTCATTTGAATTACTCCAACTGAGCAATTATTTTTCCAGTAAAAAATTCTGCATTTTTGCTCATCAAACTATACCAAATAACCTCTTTGAAGAAGTTGGCCAACACTTAACTAGTTGCTTGTTAATTTTGGCACATAGAAAATATCTTCAATAAGCTTATGAGCGCCTTCTTTGGTTTGTACAGAAATTTTTTCCTTTCCTTCAGTTTTATGTAGTCGACCATTTTACTTCCGATGTGAAGTTATGATCTAGATCAATAAAAAATTCTCTATTCCCGGTCATGTGGCTGCTACACCCACTATCAATGTATCAAATATGCTTGGAAGATTGTTTAACCGCCATGCACGAGAAAAGTTGTTCTCCTTCTTCCTTTGAGAAGTTAGCATCGTTCATCTGTGCCTTTTCTTGATACGAACTGTCCCGATGAGAATGGTTGGCATTTCGGCATCTTCTACATTTGAAACCACAGTCCTTCGTGTCTTGGTTTGTCGTTTTGCAAATTTGGCAGCAAGTTTCAGAATTTGTAACTTGGCTATTTGTACTTCTTTCTCCGGGTTTATGGTTCGGACCTCTTCCTCTTCCTCATTTCTGAAAAATGTTTCATCTTCCTCCTTGATCCCAATTTGAATTTCTACTACCCGACACATTCACCTTTGATTCAAAAGATTGCTCCTTCATATGGCTGCAAAAGGTCCTTTGAATGTGAATGTTGACAAGTCCTTTGATTCCTTTCAAGTTTCAGAATTTGTAACTTGGCTATTTGCTTATTCTTTCTTCATGGACTTGTAGTGAACTTGACAACTCATTCAATGTGAATGTTGACAAGTCCTTTGATTCCTCAATAGCCGCCACGACGTAGTCATATTTGGATGGTAGACTACGCAAAACCTTTTGCACTACTTTCATCTCATCGATTGTGCCACCGAGGCTTCTAATTTGGTTTACGATCTCTACAACTCGAGTGAGATAGGCCTGCATACCTTCACTTTTTTCCTTTGTAAAATTATTGAAATTTCTTCAAAGAGATTGCAACTTATTGAGGTGACTTTGTTGTTCCCTTGGAAACCTTCTTTCAGGATTTCCCATGCTTGCTTTGCCCTTTTCACTCCATGGATTCTTCGGTAGATGGTTTTACTCAAACCTTGCTGGATAAATATGAGCATACATGCATCCTTCTTTAGGTCTTCTTGTACTCTTGCTTGTTGAGAATTAGTCCACCCTTCATTGTTTTTAGGTGGTATATGATATTCTTCCTTCACAACATCCCATAAACCTTGGGATAGAAACGGTGTCTCCATTTGACTGCTCCAATAATCAATCACGTTCAAATATAGGAACTTGATTGGGAGTGAGAACATGGTGGGAGTTTGTGTTGATAACATCTTTGGTGCTCTTGATACCATAATTTGTTGGTGATTTTGAAGTTAAATGTAAAATGACAAAGAAATGTGATGCTGCACATTTTATTACTCTACAAGAAATTGATCTTAGTTCTCACACACTTTATTCATAGCAATAGATACAATATATAAGAGTCTACATAATTAGTGCTCATAACATGTTACAATGTGTGAATGTAAATTAATACATCAATTAATTATTCCCGCAGTCTTTTATTTTTCCAAAATGGCTCTTCAATATTATTCTTTGAAATTGCAAATTAATTAACTCTCAACAGTATTCACATTATCACTACCCAAAAAAATCAGACAAAACCAACTGCTAGCAAATCGAATGAGTGTCATTAGTCCCATCTAAACCTGCAAAAATATATATACATATATATATGTTGTTGGGATTGTGCCTCAAATTTTCTTCAAGGCAAGATTTTCAGAAGTTTCCGGCAGCCTTAGTCATAGGCATGACTAGGCGGACTTTCATGTTCTGGATTTGATTTTATATATCTTGCCAAATCAGAAGATTTCGGAGGCTTTAATCACAGGCGTGACCAAGATGGCAAGGTTGACTTGGCACCAAATCAGTAGAGTCATGGGCATGATCAATGAGTGATTTCCTAAGATTCCATATCTCCATCATTCCATATATTGGTGAATTCTATCGATTTGATTCACCTTCCATGTTAGAAGGTCAAAACTTCCCATTTTGCATAGATATTGATAAGGGGATGTTTTTGGGGTTGAGAGAGGTTAATCATTCGATTTGTAACATTGAAAACATTCGATTCATCTAGTGGATTCCTCATTGTCTGTGGTTTTTTCCCATTTTGGATTTTCCATGTAAATCTTGTGTTCTTTTCGTATTTTGCAATATTTGTTTGTGCTTCAATTGTGTTTCGATCCGCTTCTACAATTCCATCGCACCTTTAGGCGCTTAAATCTCTAACAAGTGGTATCAGAGCATTCAACGGTTGAAGATGTCGATTGCAAAATTCAAAATTGAGAAGTTTGATGGCAAGATTTCGTTTTCTATTTGGAAAATTCAGATGCGGGCGATTTTAGTTCAGAACGGATTGAAGAAGGCATTGGATGGACAAGAGAGTGCAGGGGTGAATGACAATACTTGGGCTGAATTGGATGAGAACGCATTGACTGCAATACAACTTATGTTGTCAAAAGAAGTCCTGCGTGAGGTTGCTCACGAGACCACCGCACGAGGGCTGTGGTTGAGGCTGGAGACGCAGTATATGTAGAAGTCTCTCGCCAACAAACTTCATTTAAAGGAACACCTTTATATAATTCGAATGCCCGAAGGTACTCCGATCCAATCTCATCTCAATGAATTTAATACAATCCTCATGGATTTGGAAAATTTGGATGTTACAATTGATGATAAAGATAAAGCCATGTTATTAATTGTCTCATTACCACCTTACTACAAGCATTTTCGAGAAATAATGCTTTATGGTTCTCAAGAAACTCTTCAATTTGATGAAGTTAAATCAAATTTGTTGTTGAAGGGAAAATTTGATTTTGGTGGCCAATCGAATGACAACGATGAAGGTTTGATTGTGAGGGGAAGGTCTATGTTGAAAGCTAATGGAGGCAAGAAAAAATCTCGGTCTAAGTTGAGGGGATCGAACGCGCATAAGAGTTGCAATTATTGCAAGAAGTATGGCCATGTTATTTCCGATTGCTGGAAGTTGAAAAACAAGAATGAAAGGTTCGATAAAGGAAAGAAACCTATAGAGGCAGCACAAGCTGATGTCGTGCACTCCGATTCAGACGGCGATCCAATTTTGACAGCGGCATCGGAAACTTGCGTTAAGAACGAGTGGATTTTGGACTCCGGATGCACATTCCATCTCTGTCCCAATCAGGACTGGTTTACAACATTCAAGTCAAAGAATGGCGGTGTAGTACTGATGGGGAATGATGCCCAATGCTTTGTCCATGGCATTGGTTTAGTTCAAATAAAGATTCACGACGGTTGCGTTCGTACTCTTACGAATGTTCGATACGCTCCTGATGTCAAAAGGAATTTGATATCTCTTGGAACTTTGGACTCCCTTGGTTATAAGTTCTCGGCTACAGGTGGAGTTTTGAAGGTTTCTACAGGATCTAGAACAATTATGAAGGCGAATCGGGTTGGATGTTTATACGTCCTACAAGGTCATACCGTATCGGGTTCGGCGGCAGCGGCTTCATCGATGAATGATTGAAATTTCATTTGATTATGGCATTTGCGTTTGGGCCATATGAATGAAAAAGGAATGAAGATGTAAAGCTCTCGAGGTCTTCTTGGTGATCAAGGAATCACAAATTTAGAATTTTGTGAACACTGCGTTTTCGAAAAGCAAAAGAAGATCGGTTTCTCCATTGCCTCTCATCGTACACATGGCGTGCTCGTTTATATTCACTCCGACTTGTGGGGACCGTCGAAGGTTCCATCATTTACTGGGAAAAGATACCTTATGGCATTGATTGATGATTTTTCCCGAAAAATTTGGGTGTATTTTTTGAGGCGGAAGGATGAAGCTTTCGACACTTTCAAGAAGTGGAAAGCTTTTGTGGAGAATCTTACGAGTAAGAAAATAAAATTTCTTAGAACTGACCATGGCTTAGACTTTTGCAGTGGTGAATTCAATGAATTTTGCGCATCGCATGGTATTATGAGGCATAAGACCTTGCCGAGAAAGCCTCAACAAAATGGCGTCGCAGAACGAGTCAATCAGACTTTATTGGAGAGAGCTCGGTGTATGTTTTTGAATGCAGGATTATGGAACCGGCATGATTTGTGGGCTGAAGATGTTTCGACGTCGTGCTATTTGGTAAATCGATCTCCACACTCTGCTATTGACTTTAAAATCCCAGAAGAAATATGGTCAGGTAACCTGGTCGACTATTCCTCTATGTTGTCTTCTGGAAATGGTTCAGCTGTAGGTTTGACATCCTCGTCAAATGACCAGCAGTAATTTGAAGAGAATGTGGAGTTGCCAATGATGTTTTGACCCATTGCTGATGTTCCTAGCTCTTCCGACCCGCAAGTTGATGAATCTACTTCGAGTACCACATTGAATGCTCCGGTGAGACATGATACATACTCAATTGCCAGAGATCGTCCTAGGAGACAAATTCATCCTCCTTCCAGATTTTTAAAGGATTCTGTGGTGGCATATGCTCTGTCCGTGGCACAAGAATTCGGTGAACTGAAAAATTACGATGAAGCAACGTCTTGTGCCGAATCTCCTAAATGGTTTATGGCAATGAAAGAAGAAATTAAAAGTCTCTACAAGAATGGCACTTGGGATCTTGTTGAACTTCCGAAGGGTAGGCGTCCACTACGTTGTAAGTGGATATTCAAGAAAAAAGAAGGCATTTTTCGGGGGTTGAAGAGCCTCGTTGTAAAGCACGGCTAGTCGTCAAGGGATTCAGTCAGCGTGAAGGTATAGACTTCACTGAAATTTTCTCTCTTGTTGTTCGACATACTTCTATTCGTGTTTTGCTCGGTATTGTTGCTATGTTTGATTTAGAATTGGAGCAACTTGATGTAAAGACGGCCTTTCTTCATGGTGACCTTGAGGAAGAAATCTATATGGAGCAGCCCGAGGGCTTCATCATTTCCGAAAAAGAAAATTTGGTGTGCAAATTAAAGAAATCACTTTATGGATTGAAGCAAGCCCCGCGGCAGTGGTACAAAAGGTTTGATTCATTTATGATTGGGCAAGGTTATTCTCGCAGCAAGTATGACGACTGTATTTATTTCAGAAGTTCTCTGATGGTTCATCTTTATACTTGTTGCTTTATGTCGATGACATGTTGATTGCCGCATGTAACATGTCTTGTATTATTAAGTTGAAATCGCAGCTTAGTAATGAGTTTGATATGAAAGATCTGGGTGCTGCGAAGAAAATTCTGGGGATGGAAATTATTAGAGATCGAAAAGGCGGAAAGTTATTTTTATCCCAAAGGAAGTATGTGGAGAAGGTACTCGATCGATTTAATATGCGATCTTGCAAAGCTGTATCTACTCCTTTGGCTGTGCGTTTCAGATTGTGTGAAAACTTGAGTCCTTGCTTAGAAGATGAAGTTGAGGACATGGCGAAAATTCCATACTCAAAATGCGGTTGGTAGCCTAATGTATGCAATGGTTTGCACTAGGCCGGATTTGGCGTATGCCGTGAGTGTTGTGAGCCATTATATGCAGAATGCGGGAAAGGCTCATTGGAATGGTGTTAAGTGGATTTTGCGATACTTGAAAGGTACATCACATCTTGGCCTAGTTTTTGATAGAAACAATGTACTTCATTGGATTTGACCGGTTATGTTGATTCGGATTATGGTGGAGACCTTGATTGCAGACATTCTCTTTCGGGATATATTTTCACTTTATGTGGCTGTTCTATTTCATGGAAATCTTCACTTCAGTCGGTTACCGCTTTATCGACCACCTAGGCGGAATATATAGCAGCTACCGAAGGAGTTAAAGAGGCGATTTGGCTAAGAGGTCTTGTCATGGAGCTTGGTTACGAGCAAAAGGTTCTTACTGTATTTTTTGATACCCAAAGTTCAATACATTTAACGAAAAATAATCGGTATTATGAAAGAACCAAACATATTTCTGTGAAGCACCATTTTATTCGAGAGTCTTACAAGGTGAAGTTGTAGTGGACAAAATTCATACGTCCGAGAACCCGGCTGATATGTTAACTAAGCCACTTGCCGTTGCCAAGTTCCAATATTGTTTGGACTTGGTTAATCTTAGCAGTTGTTGAGTGTCCCGTCGGGGACTTGACGATGAGGATGTTTATTTTTTAAATCGAATTTGTGGCAAGGTGGAGTTTGTCGGGATTGTAATTCTCTTCAAGGCAAGATTTTCAGAAGTTTCCGGCGGCCTTAGTCATAGGCATGACTAGGCGTCCATGTTCTGGATTTGATTTTATATATCTTGCCAAATCAGAAGATTTCGGAGGCTTTAATCACGGGCGTGACCAGGATGGCAAGGTTGACTTGGCACCAAATCAGTAAAGTCATGGGCGTGATCAATGAGTAATTTCCTAAGATTCCATATCTCCATCCTTCCATATATTGGTGATTTCTTATCGATTTGATTTACCTTCCATGTTAGAAGGTCAAAACTTCCCATTTTGCATAGATATTGATAAGGGGATGTTTTTGGGGTTGAGAGAGGTTAATCATTCGATTTGTAACATTGAAAATATTCGATTCATCTAGTGGATTCCTCATCGTCTGTGGTTTTTTTCCGTTTTGGATTTTCCACCTAAATCTTGTGTTCTTTTCGTATTTTGCAATATTTTGTTTGTGTTTCAACTATGTTTCAATCTGCTTCCGCAATTCCATCACACCTTTAGGTGCTTATATTCCTAACATATATATATATATTTATATCATCGTACAATCAGTACCAGAACCAATCAAATAAACAATCTATATATGCATCGATAATTTGGAGTGTAGAGAGTTTTGAGCGTAATTACCTTGTACCATTTCGACAGAAATGGCGGCAAGCATTCTCTAGGAAACAAAATCTGTAAAGAAAAATTATAAAAGAAATCAAAATACAAACAGTTCAATTAATCAGACCCTAAACCAAATTATTCTAGAATAAAAAGCTGGAGTACATACGATCATGTGTTTCTGAAGGGGCTTCGGCCTCTTCTTGGGTCTCCAGACAGCCCCCCTCCTGTCATCGCAAAGATATCCTTTTCCACCTCCTCTGTGCTCAAAGGAACTGTAATGCTCAGCTTCCTCTTTGCCGGCCATAGCAATGACGAGGATAGCTCAGTCTCTTTCTTCTTCTGGGACGGAGATGATGTGTTCTTCACTTCCTTGTCATCCTCCTCACCTGGATCTGGAGCCTTACCGATGGTATTCTTCTGGCTTGTCTTCCGCGGCCTTGGGTTCCAGGTCTTGAAATCCTCACTCGCACCTTGGTCAGCCTTTTCCGGTGGATTAAGGTTTGGGAGCAGATCTAGTTTTTTGCTTGTTGACGGAAGTTTGGTTTTGATTTTGATTTTTCTTTTAGATTTGGATGTGGATAAGCAGATCTCACTTTTAAGTTCAGCATGTGTTTTATTTCTTTCTGCAGATTCAGAAGGATCTGCTGCCGCTGCAGTGGAGGAATCGCCAGTAGGGCCTGATTTCATGGGGCGGCGGCGAGGGGTATTTCTGGGGTTGTTCTTCTTCCACTGCAGCTCCGGCGGGAGAGTAAAACTCTGAAGCTGCAATTTAGGCTTTCCAGGTTCACTTGAGGAAGACATGCTCTTAAATAAGGCAATTATTATAAATATAATATAAGGCAGACTGTTATAAATATAATATATATTTAAAAAAATATCTTTAACACTTTTCCTCAAACTTAAGTTACTCTGAAATCAACTTGAGTTTGTCTAAAATGAAGCACACAGAATTGGAATCGGATAGATTGGAGATAGATATTAAGATAGAATTCTGACCAGATCATCAACTGAATCAATGTTGGAAACAGTATTCTCATCGTCTTAGAGTAAAAAACGAGGCTCTCAATACGGTTAAAGTAGGTATCAATTTGAATGAGTTAGAAACTATATATAAAAAAATTATTTTAATAAATAATAGTAACAATAATAATAGAAGGTGTGTATGATATAGTAACAATCTCTAATAATTTTTAGAAGGTATGTGTGTAATAATAGTAACAATAATAATAGAAGGTGTGTATGATATAGTAATGGTAATAATAGGAAGGAGAAGAGCATAGGTAAGTGAGCTAGTATAAGTAATATCTTCACTACTTTATTTCACTGAAACTTCTATTCTGATTAATTTTTTCATATAATCAAATCTCCTTATAGCTTCGGTGGTTCAGAGATGGCCCCATTGGGTGATCAAGGGAAGAGAACTTCTGCCATGAGAGACATCCAGCCGCGTCGCCGCACAATAAATCCAAGGGAAACTCAGTCGTCCTCTTTGTCCACCCCTCTCTCAGGAAAATGTGAACCAGATGAGATCTGCTCGTCATTAAGACCTGCGCTGCAGAAGGACCCAAAACTGGCAGATGACAGTGACGAGGAAGTGAAGACTTGGAACCTGAGGCCGCGTAAGCTGATCGCAAAGAAGAGAGTGCTGAGCATTACGGTCCCTCTGAGTCAGAAGGAGATCAAAGAAGATATAATTTCTATGACGGGAGGGATGAGGCCGCCCGGGCGACCCAAGAAGAGGCCGAAGCACCTTCAGAATCACATAGATGTACACATATATACAGATTCTTATTCGCAGATCTCATAAAATATCATCCATTGCCTTATTAGGATCTGAAGAGATCAGTTTGCTTACCAAATTAATATGTATTCTGATTTATTATTGTGCTCTTTTTGCACTGCAGATTATCTCGCCCGGAGGATGTCTTGACGACATTTCTGACGATACATATAAGGTACTTTTAAACGAAAAATTATCCCTATGTAATCTATATATATTAATGTATCAGTCAACTTGATCAAATTTTGGTAATTAGTTCATTTGATATGATTGTATGATGATGATTATATGTGCAGATTTAGACGAAGCTAGTCTGGTGTAAGCTTATACTTTGGGGGATGTAAAAGGGTTTGAACACACTTCTAAAATAGTAGAGAACTCTTGTTTAGGTTTGCAAATTGTTGTTGTTGTTTATTTTTTTCATTTTTAGTTAGGGCTTTAAAGATCTCACGTTGTAAAATCGAGAGATTTTGGTAATTTGTTTTTGCTAAAAAATTGATATCAAATTGTATTGATTCCAATTGTGATATAGATATCAAATTTTACTTTTGAACAAACAAAAATAATAAAATATATACCATAAGTATAATATCAAAAGTTTTAAATTCTAAAAGAGCGTAAAATATCAAAAGTTTTAAATTTTAAAAGAGCGTGAAATATCAAAATGTTTTACTTATGGGAGAAGTCTTCAAAACAGAAAAACCACTGCACATGCTCTAACAAAACCCTTATCTTTTCACTTTTTAAAATGGCGATGGCAAGCCAAACATAAAATAGGGACCGTCAATTTATCTTTTAAAACATGTAATCACTGTCAATTATGGTAGGCAAACAACTGCTTTTAAGGTATTAATATTATAGAATTGTCAACCCAGTACTTATTTTTTCTATAGCCGTGGATCATATTGAATGATCCATCCAATGGATATCAGCTAGGATAGTATTTTAAATTTGAATACAAAATTTTTTAGTAATAATTTTAATTTAAGTAAAAGAAGTTAGTAAAAAAAAAATTAACATTGCATTAATTATAAACATTAATTATGTTTCAATCTTTATCCAAATATTGACTATATAACATTGTGCTATCTATATTTTATATACACTCTATTCGTAAGGTCATATAGAGCCGGCAATGGGTTGATTCGTATCGGGTTTGTGTCGGGTTGAATATTTTAAATGGGTTAAATTATTCAACCTTAACCCGATCCGTTTATTATCGTGTCGGGTTCGTGTTAACCCGTTTATTATCATGTTGGGTTCGGGTTGACTCGTGTTGACCCGTATACATAATTAAGTCTAATTTCTTGATTCAAATTAAAATAATTCTTTATTTTGTTGTCGTGTTATGTTAGTTTTTATTGGTTTGAGCGTAAATTAGGTTGAATTATTTAAAATTAAACTTACTTTAAATTAATTTATGAAAAAAATTATTAAATTATGATTATTTTATATATATAATAAATATATTAATCAATATTAATATATTATAATCGGGTTGTCGTGTCGGGTTCGAGTTGAGAGCCTCAACCCAAACCCGACCCATTTATTATCGTGTCGAGTTCGTGTCAAACCATATATATAATCGAGTTGAAATCTTTGACCTAAATCCAATTATTTCGTGTCGGGTCGTGTCAGGTTGTCGTGTCGGGTCAGTTTTTGCCGGCTCTAAGGTCATGATATGATTTTATATTCTATGTGGTGTATGTTCTACATGTTATCTATACTAATAAACTTATATATATATATATATTATCTATGACAAATTATGATAAAATTGAAATATTTTTTGCACTATTTTTAATTTAAGTAAACAATTTAATTCTGAAAAAAAAAATAGATATTATATTAAGTAGACATTTATTATAGTTAACAACATTACATTAATTATGATTCTAAATATTATCCAAATTTTCATCATATTATATTGTGATCTCAACAGTATATACACATGTTATTCGTAATTTCATAATATGTTTCTATTATATATGGTATATGTTGAACATGCTATTGATAGTATTCACTCGCTCCACCGCCAAATTTTCCATTTTTTTTTCTTGTTAATATTTGTTGAGATATTTTAGATATTCAGTGTTAGATTTAGTAGATTTATATTTATATTTGATCTTATTCATAGATTGATTACTTAAAGTTGAGTCTATCGAGTCTGTTTTGTATTGCCTATAAATAGTCTTTTATTTTGATGATTAATAACAAAGTCTCATTATTTTACCCTAAAGCATATTTTTCTCATGTCGTAGATATAGCCTACCAACCTACGTTTCTCCGGGTACATTCAACCTGGATTGTACCCGGAGGTCTTGTGATTTTGAGATCATGTCTTTGCAAGTCTGTCTTTTTGCAAATCTGTATCTGATATCTGTCATCTGTTTGTTGCCTGGATAAAAATCTATCTGCTATATGTATGTTGTCTGTGTGCAATCTGAAACCTGTCTGTGATCTTCTATGTTTATTGTCTGCGTGCGATATGGAACCTGTTTGCGATCTGTCATCTGTCTGCGGCTTGTCTATTGCTTGCGTGCGATCTGAAAACATGTCTGTGATTTGTCATTTGTCCGCTGCTTGTCTATTGTCTGCGTGCGATATGAAATCTGTCTGCGATTTGCCAACTGTCCCCTGCTTGTTTGTTGTCTGCGATCTGCCATCTCTCTACTACTTGTTTGTTGCCTGCATGCGATTTGAAATTTGTCTGCGATCTATCATATGTCCGTGCTTGTCTGTTGTCTGCGTACGATCTCCTTGCTGTTTGCAATCAATCTGTTTTCGGCTCCGATGGAGTCATCTCGTTTTCGACTCCGGTACTCTCGTTTTTTGCTCCGATGGAGTCATGTCATTTTCGGCTCCGGTGGAGTCATGTCGTTTTCGGCTCCAGTGGAGAGTTATCTCGTTTCCGGCTCCGGTGGAGTCATCTCGTTTTTTGCTCCGGTGGAGAGTCATCTCATTTTCAACTCCGGTGGAGAGTCATCCTATTTTTGGCTCCGGTGGAGAGTCATCTCAGTTTTTTTTTCTGGGGTGGAAAGTCATCTTTCATCTCGTTCTTTTTTGCGTTTACATTAAACTTTCTTATGAAACTGAGGTTGATTTCTGTTATACCACTTAAGTTTGAGGGGATGTTGAGATATTTTAGATATTCAGTTTTAGATTTAGTAGACTTATATTTAGATTTGGACTTATCCATAAATTAGATTACATTTTTCGAGTCTGTTTTGTATTGCCTAGATATAGGCCCTTTATTTTGATAATCAATAACACAATCTCATTATTTTACCCTAAAATTTCTAATAATATTTAAATATTAATTATGATATTAAAACATAGTACAAATCAATAGAAAATGATAAAAATACTTCTATTAGTATCTTATAATACAAATATAATGAAATTTGGATAGTAACTCATACAAATATAAAAATATTCTTAATAATGACGTAAAATGTAAATGAAAAAATTGACAATATACGGAGGGAGCATTAATTTTTTTTTAAAAAAAATGATCTAAGGGGCAAATTTTATAAAACTGAAATATTTTTGGAATTATTTTTTTTTTATTTAAATAATAAATTTAATTAATGCAAGAAATAAATATTATATTAATTAGAAATGTTATCATAGTTAAGAAAATCATATTACTTATAGTATTTAATTTTATGAGCGAGTATTGGCCGTACACACGTATGTTATCCGTAATTTCATGATATATTTTAATCCTATATGGTCTATGCGTACATTCCATCCCTCTTCACATTCAGTTGTAACATTGATCCACATTCGAAACCAACTTCGCTAAACTCGTCGGCGTGATTCCGGTGCCAGGCAAGCGTTCCATTTACGGTTCACTTTCAGTTGTAACTTTATTTTTTGTTGGTAGCATATGTTTGGGCCGGTGCCTTATGTGACTCGTCCATACGCCTAATAGATGCTAGCACATGTTTCTGGCTGGGAGGATGTAAATCTAAATAGGGATTTATTACTTATTTATGCTATATATAAAATAATTATATATAAAAATTATTTGATCTTAATGTATTAATAGGGAAATATGGCTCGGTGATTATTGATATTTTGCATATAAATATGTTAGAAAATTTATTACAGGCCTCTAATTTTTGTTTTAAGATTGTTTAGATAATATTATTATTGATATTTTATCTAAAAATAGTAGAAAATTTTAATTTATTTCATTATTTATATTATATTATAGGTAAAAAAAAAAGTATATCTTTAATATATATTTAGGGTTTTTATTTTTGTTTTAATTTTTTTTGTATTAAAAAGAAAATAAATATTTGACAAAATTATTATAATTATTAGGCAAAATTGCCAATAAATCCATTGTAGTTTCGAAACTTAATGTAAATTCTCTATATACTTTAAAAATTGCATGATGCCCTTTATATTTTAAAAAAATGTTCACGAAACTTTTTTTTTATATTTTTTGGGTGATGAGAAGATGATTTCTTATCTATATTTTTTTTTGCATGGCGGGGGTTTTATAAAATGTTTGTTAAAGTATAAGGGGCACCACTCAATTTTTGAATTAAATGGAAAATTTATGCTAAATTTCGAAACTACGTGGAAGTTATGGGCAATTTTGCCTTATTATTATTATCGATACTTTTTGCATAAAAATACTATAATTTTTTTTATTATTCATATTTTACTATAGGTAAAAAAATATTATATATATAAGATTCCCTGACATTTATTTCGGGCCCTTCAAAAGTCACGACCGGCGCTGGATGTAGCTCATGGTTGTGACTATCATCGAAGTGAGTAGCCTTGTATGTGTGGGACTCCAAATTATATTGCAACCTTTTTCTGGACATATGTCCGGTTCTTGTTTTATGTGTTGTCCTTAATCTCGTATATTTAGAGGATGTGCTTACATCATCTCATCTGAACTATTGTATTCATTGTTGATGATTTTTCAATTTTATTTATTTATTTATTTTTGCATCTTGGTATGTGTATATCAACAATTGAAACAGTATGCCGCATCGGGCGGACTAAATTTGAGATATCTCCAATCCAATAAATCTACAATAAATGTGAACACAACTTAATTAATTATGCAAGCGGCTTAACGCTAATCCTATGATATATAAAGTATAGTATGCTTTGAAAGCACTAAGTTATTCGCAACGGATTAAAAAAAACTATTGCAAACATATATGTTTGAATGCACTATGTAATCTGTTAATATAATTGCAAACATTTTGCAAGCCTTAAAGAAAAAAAAAGAAAAAACTATTCTGCTTAAAAATAAAGTATTCTTAAATTTATTTATTTATTTTTTTTTTTCATGAAAATTTTAATCATTTTTTACATTGGCCATTGCTTTCTAGACGTTTTTCTCTCAACCGTCCATTCGATCAAGTTTTTTCCATGTGAAGGAGATGAATAACATTTTAGAAGACATGCATGCAGCTAAATCCTTATGTTGCTTACGGTCATAATGTTTTTGCATCGCCATCAAATGCATGTAAACTGATAAATAAATATTGCAGGTGGTTGCTTGTAATAAAGACTAAAACCTATTTCATAGTTTTAGATAGAATATTCCTCTATGGTTCACATCGTATATTGCTTATATGAAAAGCATGCTAGAAATCAATTTGGCTACGTGAGTTCTTTTTGTTATTAGGTTTAGTTTCAAATATGAAATGCATAAAATATTTTCTTGTATAGCTGACTATTATTTACATCAATCGATAATAAATGTATTGTTGGTTATTTTGTTGTTATTGGATTTATTCGAAGATAAGAAATATCGTATCGAGCTAATAATTACATAAATTTGTATATGGATGGATGGTTTAGTCATGCACATGACTAAAAAAGGGTTATACACTGTAGTATGAAAAATGACGTATTTTCAATGTTGTGATATATTTTGGAAATTAAAACTCTCAAAATTCAGATTAAATTAAATATTTGAATTGAAGAGATTTAATCTCTTAGATTTGAAATTAAAAGTTGCAATTTTTCAATCGGCAACTTTTGAGATTTAAATATGAAAGGTGCATCTTTTCTTTGAAGAGATACTTCAAAAGTTTATTATATAAAACTTATCTTCACAAATTCTCAATATTTTACTTGCTCTATTTTTCGCTTAAAATTCAAGTGTTGCTTTGTTTTATTCTCGTACGAATTTCCTGTAACCCGAGGTGTTAATAGGGTCGAAATGACGTATAATGAAAGCGAATCTACGCGACACAAAGTATATCCAAGATCGTGTATACCCTGAGGAATTCGATTTCTTCGTATTTTCTTTCAATCCGGATAATTTATCCAACATGTATTTCATCGTAATAATTAGAAAGGATGCGATAATTAAATATTTTCATAATTACTATAATATATAATTACATTTTAATTCCTAACTCTAATCTCATCCATTGATATAATCTTGCGAGGCACAAATCCTATGAGTATGGTGTTGATTCTAGTAATCAGCACTATAACAAAAAATTATTCTTATGCATAAAGTACCGAAGTTGATAAAAAAAAATATTGAAGAGACGTAAAAATAAGAAAATAGATACAAATATAACAAAAAGCTTTTAATTATCACTACCATAACAAATTTTGCTGGTTATCTTTGCAAAGTTTAACGTGCACACAAATTACACACTCAACCAGCAAATCACAACATGCTTTAGTCCTTTGCAGTTTGGGTGAATATTGGGTGTCTATTTTAATTTGTTTGTGTATTCATCTTCTACAAAATTCTTCTCTTATTTCTGTTCTTCAACCTTTCCTGAGAATTCAGTCTTTCCAACCTGTTATTTCGTTCTTCCTTCCCAATGTCTTCCTTGAAGGACGGGTAAAGCCTTGATTACAGCTCCACAATTTTATTCTTCCGCCACACCTGCAGTGGAAGAAGAACAAACAGAATGCCTCCGCTCTGTTGAGCAAAGAGGAGGTGGAAAAGGATATCCTTTCGATGACCGGAGGGAGGCCCTCTTGGCGACGCAAGAAGAGGCCGAAGCACTTTACTATTTATTATATAATGTTGATATAATATTGGTGGCCTAAATGTTCAATGTGTTTACATAGTTGTTCAATAGATTTTTCTTTTATTTTTTTAGTTTAATAAATTCTCTTTTTAGGTTTATTTATTAGCAATTTGTGTATTTTGTGTGCACGTTGAAGCATCATTTCCTACTTATATGTATATTGGACGAGATGATATTTCTATGTATTACAAGTATGAAGTATTACACACTCAGGAAAATATGAAGCAGACGAGATCTGCTCATCATTGTGACCAGCGCTGCAGAAGGACCAAAAACTGGCCGATGACACTGATGAAGAAGTGAAGACTTGGAACCTTAGGCCACGTAAGCTGATCGCAAAGAAGAGGGTGCTGAGCATCACGGTCCCTCTGAGTCAGAAGGAGATCAAAGAGGATATAATTTCTATGACGGGAGGGATGAGGCCACCCGAAGAGGCCGAAGCACCTTCAGAATCACATCGAGTGCGCACATATATATACAGATTCTTATTCGTAGATTTCGTAACATACATTGCCTTATTAGGATCTGAAGAGATCAGTTTAAGTACCAAATTAATATGTGTTGCGATTTATTATTGTGTTATTTTTGCACTGAAGATTATGTCTCCCGGAGGATGTCTTGACCACATTTTCGAAGATACATACGAGGTAAATTTCTAAACTAAAAATTATCCCTGTGTAATATATATATTAATGTATCACTCAATTTAATCAAATTTTGGTAATGAGCTCATTTGAAATGATTGTGTGATGATGATTATATATATGTACAGATTTAGATAAAGTTAGTATGGTGTTAAGATTATGCTTTGGGGGATGGAAAAGGGTTTGAACACAATTGTGTAATAGTAAAGCACTTTTGTTTTGGAATTGGTAACTGGTTTTTTTCTTTTTTTTTTTATTTTTTTATTTAGGGCTTTAATGGAGCAAAACCTAAAAAATAAACTAGGAAGCAAACAAAAAGACAAGGCTAAAAAAGTATTCAAAAGACTTTGTATTGCTGAACTATATACCATCACCTAATTATACATAAAAAAAAAATAAAAATAAAATTATCTAAAAAAAGAAAAAATAAGAATTAATCCAATGAATTATGCTTTGATTTTTATTCTTTATTTTACAATGGACTAAATTATCATTTAAACCTCTCATGTTGTAGAATGGCGGGATTTCCTTCATTTTTTTATATATCCAACTTTACTTTCAAACTTAAACAAAAATGATAAAATATATACCTTAAGAAACCCACGAGAGATGCATAATTAAATATTTCCATAATTTCTATAATATACGGATACATTTAGTCCTCACTCCAATCTCATCTATCTATATAATCTTGCGATCTAAAGCACAGATGGCATGAGCATGGTGCTTAATCTAATAATTAGCTCTATAAGTCGACTGCAAGCCAATACTTGCATGCAAATTTTAGTAAAAACGACAAAAAATTATCGTTATACATAAAGTACCGATGTTGATAACAAAAATATTAAAGAAAAATGCAAGGGCGACGTATAAGTGAAGAAAATAGATATAAATTTAACAGAAAGCTTTTAATTATCACCACAATAACTAATTTTGCAGGTTACGTTTACAAAGTTCTGATGAAATACTTCTGATTTTTTGGATATTATTAGTGTGGTCAAAAGAAATTCAATTTGGTGATTAATGGTGGGAATAATTGAGACATAATTGGTACATTTGAATATGTAAACGTTTCTAGCAGTTTCAGGTTGTGCATTTAGTTTTCATTTGTTTTATTTTTGTTGGGATATGAAGCCTGATTATATTTTAAAATCTAGGGATATGATTTGGATATTATTGTCAAACGCTTAGGCTATAAATATCCATGTATTCTCATTTTAACATGTGTCTGCGTATTTTATAGTAAAATTCCTGGCTTGGCAGCGCCTCCAAACGTAGATCATCATGATCGAACTGGGTTACCAAATTCTTGTGTTCTTTTGTCTTTGTTATCCCATCTTGATTTTCTGAAATTTCCGTAACAAGTGATATCAGAATCATATCTCATTGATTGAAGATGTCCTCGTATCAGTTTGATCCGGAGAAGTTTAATGGGTCGAATGACTTCACGCTCTGGAAGGTTAAGACGAGGGCACTTCTGGTTCAACAAAGATGTGCGGCTGCGTTGGAGGGAGAAGACAAGTTTCCTAAAGACATGAAGGAGGAGGTAAATAAGGAGATTTTGACAAGTGCTCATTCCGCGATCTTGTTGTGAGTTACTGATGAGGTGTTACGGGAGGTTGTAGATCAGACAACGGCTTTTGGGTTATGGAATAAACTGTGTGAGAAGTACCAAAGCAACTCTCTCAGAAACAGGCTATATCAGAAACAACGTCTTTACAGCCTCCGGATGTCCGAAAGTACTCAGGTAAAGGATCATCTTGATACCTTTAACCGTATCATTCTTGATCTTCAAGGAGTTGAGGTTAAAGTAGATGATGAGGATCAAGCCCTAATTTTATTGTGTTCACTACCTGGTTCATATGAGAATTTTGTAGATACTATGCTATGTGGTAGAACTACAATTTCTGTTAATGATGTGAAAGATGCCCTTATGTCCAAAGAATTGAAAAGAAAGGTTTCTCTGGAAGAGGGTTTTGGTTCAGGTCTGTTTGCAGGTAGGGGAAGATCACAGGAGAGGGGTAACGGGAATGGGAGGTTGCATTCAAAATCAAAATCCTCTAGCAAAGTTAAGTGTTATCTTTGCAAGGAGAAAGGGCACGTTAAAAGGGATTTTCCACAGAAGAAGGGAAATACAAAGGTTGATTCTAGTAACAGTGGCAGCAGTGCTGCTGTGGTACAAGACAGTTCTGATGATGGGGACTTTGGTAAAGTTCTGACAGCGTGTAGTGCTAGTACTGCTAATTCCTGGATTATGGATACCGGTGCTTCTCACTATATGACGTTCACTCGTGATCTACTCACTTCTTTTAAGGAGTGGAATGGAACAGTGAAGTTAGGTAATGATGGGGTTCTAGCCATAAAGGGGAGCAGGATAGTACAGATAAAATTGCATGACGGTACTGTCAGGAAATTTGACTGTTGGTATGTTCCTGAACTCAGAAAGAATTTGATTTCTCTTGGCACCTTAGCCAAGAATGGTTTAAAATATCATGGTGAAGGTGAGTGGGTGAAAGTCCTGAAAGGTGCTCTGGTAATGATGAAGGAAAAACTGCAACATGGAATTTATTTTCTTCAGGGCAGTTCAGTGATGGGAACGGCGGCGGTATCCCAATCCTTGGATAAACATGCTGAGAAGACAAATTTATGGCACCGTCGATTAGGTCACATGAGTGAGCTAGGGTTGTCTGTGTTGAGCAAGTAGGGTTTATTTGGTGGGGATGTGATAGGTAAAATTCAATTATGTGAGACTTGTGTGAAAGGGAAGCAACGCAGGGTGAGGTTTAGTACCGGTCATCACACTTCAAAAGAAATTCTGGAGTATGTTCATTCAGATCTATGGGGTCATTCGCCAGTGAAATCGCATGGCGGGTGTTCTTACTTTGTCACTTTCATAGATGATTATTGGAGAAAAGTCTGGTTGTACTTTATGAAGACTAAAGATGAGGTGTTTGGGAAGTTCAAGGAGTGGAAGACCATGGTTGAAAAACAGACGGGTAAACAGGTCAAGACTCTAAGAACTGATAATGGGTTGGAGTTCTGCAATGCTCAATTTGATGATTTCTGCAAGAAAGAAGGTATAGTGAGGCACCGCACTGTACGACACACACCACAACAAAATGGAGTTGCAAAGTGAATGAACCAAACCCTCACGGCGCGTGCTAGGTGTATGCACATATTTGCTGGCTTATCTAAGCAATTCTGGGCTAAAGCAGTAAACACTGCTAGCTATTTGGTTAATAGATCTCCATCAACTGCAATTGACTTAAAGACTCCTCAAGAGGTATGGTCCGGTAAATCCCCTGATTACTCTAATCTAAGAATATTTGGATGCCCTGCATACGCTCATGTGAATGATGGTAAGCTGGAGCCGAGGGCGGTAAAATGCATATTTCTAGGGTATGTAATATAGTAAAAGGTTATCGACTGTGGTGTACAGAAGGTAAAAATCCTGGTAAATTTCTTATTAGCAGAGATGTAACTTTTGATGAATCTGCTATGCTTGATCAGAGTAAAGGTTGTGAAAGTATTGCAGGTATAAAAGATTGTGGTGCTAACCAGAGGGTGGAGTTTGAGACTCCTGACAGAGTTGTGTTAGAGGAAGAGCAACAGGATAATACTATTGATCAATCCAATCAACCAGATCAGTCAAAACCTCAAGGGAAACCGGTTGAGGGGGAAGCTGATGATGCTGGTACTGGGGTTGAAGATTCCATAGCAGCAAAAAAGGGAAAGAGAAATATTCAGAAACCAACTAGGTTTACAGGATGTGTCAATACATGTGACATAAATTCTGTGGCTTATGCACTGGCGGTTGGTGATGATCTTGGCTCGGATGAGCCAAAGACATATAAAGAAGTTGCGGCGAGTAAAGATGCAGAAACCTGGATTATGGCAATGAATGAAGAGATGCAGTCTCTTGAAAAGAACAAGACTTGGGATCTTGTTGCATTACCAAAAGGGGTGAACGCAGCGGGATGCAAGTGGGTCTTTAAAGGAAATGAGAGAATTCCTGGTGTTGAACCTGCTAGGTTCAAGGCGAGACTGGTGGCAAAAGGGTTTTCACAGAAGGAAGGAATCGATTACCATGAAGTCTTTTCTCATGTGGTGAAACACAAAAACATTCGGGTTCTTTTGGCAATGGTGGGTGCTTTTGATCTGGAGCTGGAGCAGCTTGATGTAAAAACAGCATTCCTTCATGGTAATCTAGAAGAACAGATTTACATGTCTCAACCGGAGGGGTTCTACAGTTCTAAAGGGGACCAGGTATGCTTGTTAAAGAAATCTCTGTATGGCTTGAAGCAGTCTCCGAGACAATGGTACAAGAGATTTGACTCATTCATGGTGTCTAATGGTTATACTCGTAATCAGTTTGATAACTGTGTTTACTCGAAGAAAGTTTCTACTGATTCCTTTGTGTATCTGCTGTTGTATGTGGATGATATGTTAATTGCAGCTAAAAACATGGTTGTAATTAATGACTTGAAGGCTCTACTAAAGGGTGAGTTTGAGATGAAGGATTTGGGTGCGGCAAAGAAAATACTTGGTATGGAGATCTGGCGTGATAGAGAAGCAAGACGGCTATAGGTTTCTCAAGAAAAGTATATTGAGAAAGTTTTGCAGGCATTCTCTGTTGATCAGTCCAAACCGGTAAGTACCCCTTTGGTGGCACACTTTAAACTTGATCGAAACACTATACCGGCTACAGATGAAGAGGTTAGTTACATGAAGACGGTTCCATATTCAAGTGCAGTTGGAAGTCTTATGTATGCGATGGTATGTATGAGACCGGATCTCGCTTATGCGGTTAGTGTGGTGAGCAGGTTTATGGCTAATCCGGGTAAAGCTCACTGGGGAGTTGTAAAGTGGATCTTGCGATATTTGAAAGGAGTGTCTGATATTTGTCTGGTATATGATGATAAAGGCCATGGTGATGGTCTTGTTGGCTATGCAGACTCTGATTACGGGGGTGACTTGGTGAAACGAAGATCACTGACTTGTTTTATCTTCACTCTGTTTGGATATGCAGTCAGTTGGAAATCTACTTTACAACCTACTGTTGCACTATCGACGACTGAGGCGGAATACATGTCAATGACTGAAGGTATTAAGGAGGGTATCTGGTTACATGGTCTGGTGCAGAGTTTGGGTCTGAAGGTGGATAAACCGGTGTTATTCAGTGATAGTCAAAGTGCTTTGAGTTTGGCTAAAAATCCAGTGTATCATGAGAGAATGAAACATATTGATGTAAGGTTGAATTGTATCCGTGATGTTCTAGAGGAAGACAAGTTTTCTATTAAAAAAATAGCTACAAAACACAATCCAGCTGATATGTCGACAAAGGCACTACCGACGGAGAAGTTTGAGCACTGCTTGAACTTGGTGAATATTCGTAGGAGGTGAAGCCCTCTTGGGGCATCTGGCAGGAAGGAGACGACTGAGAGAAACTCCAAGTCAAGGTGGAGATTGTTGAACCGTGACTTGGATTTAGCAGTCTACCCGACCCGAAACCAAAGCGAAATGGTTGTTTCAATTGGCAGGGTTCCTTTTGGGCTTATCCTAATTAATAACAAATAGGCTTAGGGTTTAGGGTGTTTTGGGGTGCTTATAAATAAACAGTTATGGTTCTTAGTCGGACGACATAATTGTAAATCTCTGAATCAGTATAATAAAATCTCTCCGGTTCCTGCCCGTGGACGTAGGTTAACACACCATCACCGAACCACGTAAAATCTCTGTGTTCTTTATTTACTTTCTTTCTCGTTTTCTTATAACAAGGTACCAATTGTTGAACCGTGACTTGGATTTAGCGGTCTACCCGACCCGAAACCAAAGCGAAATGGCTGTTTCAATTGGCAGGGTTCCTTTTGGGCTTATCCTAATTAATAACAAACAGGCTTAGGGTTTAGGGTGTTTTCGGGTGCTTATAAATAGACAACTATGGTTCTTAGTCGGATGACATAATTGTAAATCTCTGAATCAGTATAATAAAATCTCTCCGTTTCCTGCCCGTGGACGTAGGTTAACACACCGTCACCGAACCACGTAAAATCTCTGTGTTCTTTATTTGCTTTCTTTCTCGTTTTCTCATAACAAGGTACCAATTGTTGAACCGTGACTTGGATTTAGCGGTCTACCCGACCCGAAACCAAAGCGAAATGGCTGTTTCAATTGGCAGGGTTCCTTTTGGGCTTATCCTAATTAATAACAAATAGGCTTAGGGTTTAGGGTGTTTTGGGGTGCTTATAAATAGACACCTATGGTTCTTAGTCGGACGACATAGTTGTATATCTCTTAATCCGTATAATAAAATCTCTCCGGTTCCTGCCCGTGGACGTAGGTTGATACACCGTCACCGAACCACGTAAAATCTCTGTGTTCTTTATTTGCTTTCTTTCTCATTTTCTCATAACAAGGTACCAATTGTTGAACCGTGACTTGGATTTAGCGGTCTACCCGACCCAAAACCAAAGCCAAAGGGCTGTTTCAATTGACAGGGTTTCTTTTGGGCTTATCCTAATTAATAACAAATAGGCTTAGGGTTTAGGGTGTTTTGGGGTGCTTATAAATAGACAGGTATGGTTCTTAGTCGGACGACATAATTGTAAATCTCTGAATCAGTATAATAAAATATCTCCGGTTCCTGCCTGTGGACGTAGGTTGACACACCGTTACCGAACCACGTAAAATCTCTGTTCTCCTTATTTGCTTTCTTTTTCGTTTTCTCATAACAAGTGGTATCAGAGCCTAGTTCGTTGGTAGGGTGGATTGAGAGGAATCGGACATTGGGTCATTGTGGGAATTCCTTATGACCTGCGGAGGTGCCTTGTGTCGAAAGTCTCCTGGCGGTGTTGGGTCAGTCCCGACTGGTAGGTCAGGCAGTGAGTCCTTTTGTGATAGGCGGTACAAGGTTGGCAGGGAAGGACAAGGGTTTCGGCAAACGCAGCGGAGGAGATATCCGATGTGCTATCATATCAAATGAACCTTAGGTTTGTTTGTGGGAGTCAAGATGGATGAAGTCGAGTAAAAGAAGATCGACAGGAAGACGATGAGTGCGGTTGGACTAACCCTTTAGGAGAATGTCTCGACTGAATTTAGATTTTAGGCAAAGGGAAAGGGTGAAGATCAAGAATTGTCAAAGTTGAAGCCGGAGAACACGTAAAAGGAAGATGCAAGTCAGGTGGTATGTTGGAACTGCAAGGGGCACTTGAAACGATAGTGCAGGGTGCTGGAGAAGGATCAGGGTTCAGCAAACGCAACGGAGGAGATATCCGATGCGCTAATTCTGAGCGTCAGCAGTCCAATGAAGTCATGAATTTTGGTCTCAGGAGCATCATTCCACTCATGCAGTGATTCGGGAATTAGGGAATCCTATATCGCAGAAAATTTTGGTGTTGTCTATTTTGCAGATGATGAGACACTGAAAATTGTAGGTAAAGGAATGATTCGAATCAGAACACCGAATGGTGGGGAGTGGAGATTGGATGAGGTATGTTGAAGTGGAAGATGAAATCAGTCTTCAAGTGGGAGATTGTTGGGATATGAAGCCTGATTATATCCTAAAATCTAGGGATATGATTTGGATATTATATTTTAGATTTTAGAGATATGATTTGGATATTATTGTCAAAGGCTTAGGCTATAAATATCCATGTATTCTCTCTTTAACATGTGTCTGCGTATTTTATAGTAAAATTTCTGGCTTGGCAGCGCCCCCAGACGTAGATCATCATGATCGAACTGGGTTACCAAATTCTTGTATTCTTTTGTCTTTGTTATCTCATTTTGATTTTCTGGAAATTTCTGTAACAATTTTATGTATTTGTTTTTCATTCATAAAAAATAGAGTGAATTCCAGAAAACACTAAACAAAGTTTGCTACTGTTCTGTTCTTCTTCTTGTATTTGCCTCGTGTTTTTGGTGTGTATCTTAATTCCAATCTAGGTGAGTGCCAACACTTGGTATTAGAGAATTCTATCGTGTTATGCCCAAATATCTAGGATTGGAAGACATGGCTCTAGTAGCTCAAGGAAAAGAGAGCGGGTGGTGTGCCGTACCAGTGTCCCATGCTAACGTCTTTGAATTACACCACTTGGGCGATGGGGACGGAAGCTATTTTGGACACACAAGGGTTGTAGGAGTCTGTTGAACCATTGGATAACAAGGAGGTTGATGTGAAGAAAAGTAAATCAGCAAGAGCTTTCATTTTTCAAAGGTTACCAGAGGATGTTCTACTATAAATGGCCAAGAAGAAGACAACAAGATAATTGTGGGATTCATTAAAGTTGCGTTACGTTGGTGTTGATCGAGTGCAGAGAGCACGATTACACACGCTGAAAAGTGAGTTTGAGGCTCTTTGGATAAAAGACGGGGAAACAATTGATGAATTCACCGGAAAATTGAGTGGGATGATGTTCAAATAGAACAACCTTGAGGCGACGCTTGAGGATAGTGTTCCGATGCGAAAATTGCTCGATTTAATCCCCGACAAGTACCTACAATTGGTAGCTTCGATTGAGCAATATTCAGATATTGACTCCATGCCGTTCGACGAGGCTGTCGGTAGATTGAAGGCATATGAAGATAGATTACGATTCCGAAGTGGTAATGGAAGTGCTGAAACCAGCCTGCTGCTTACCAGAATTGAAAATCAGCAAGTTTACAAAGCTGCAAGAGGATCGTCGGGAGGACGAGGACATGGTTTGAAAGATAGAGGAGGTCGTGGAGGCCGTGGAAGAGCTGGTCGAGGGAAACCCAATTGGCAACGAGATGTTTGTAACAACAATTACAAGCCAAGAGATAAGAAACACATTAAGTGTTTCAATTGTGAAAACTACGGTCATTATGCATCCGAATGCAAAGTGCCAAAGGAGAAAGGGGACAAAGCAAATTTGGTTGAAATGCAAGAGGAAGAACCAGCTTTGTTGCTTAGCATCTATGGAGAGAAAAAAAAGACGTTGGTTCTATTGAATGAGAAAAGTGTATGTCCTAGTACATTTGAAGGGACTTGCGAGGCTAGAGAAGATGTTTGGTACCTTGATAATGGCGTGAGCAATCATATGACTGGAACACGAAGATTCTTTGCGGAGTTGGATGAAAAATTCACTGGCAAGGTTCGTCTTGGGTACAATTCTAAGGTTCAGATCGCAGGCAAAGGGTCAATCTTGATGAAGTGCAAAAATAGAGAACAACAACTCATCTCGGAGGTATATTTTATCCCGGCTTTACATAGTAATATAAACGATTACTTAATGATACATGATGATGTTGGTCGTTTAAATATGAGGGTGGAACGATCGAGAAATGGATTGTATAAGATTGCACTTGAGACTACTCAACCCATTCACCTAACGGCAAATCTTGATAACAAAGCATGGATGTGGCATGCTCGGTTGGGTCACGCGAATTTTAGTACAATCTAGTGGATGGTCTGAAATGAATTGGTTCATGGGGTTCCCATTATACAACGTCCTGCACAAGTTTGCGAGGGATGTATGGTTGCAAAACAATCGAGACATCCGTTCCTCAAATAAGCTCAATGGTGGGCAAGTCAACCTCTTGAATTGGTTCATGTGGATCTATGTGGTCCGATATCTCCCTCAACACTGTCAGTTAACCGTTACTTCATGTTAATAGTTGAAGATTTAAGTTGTTACATGTGGGTTTTTATGCTAAAATCGAAGGATGGAGCCTTTGCCAATTTTGCAAAATTCAAAGTAAAAATTGAGAAAAAGACATTGATGAAGTTGAAAATATTGTGGACTGATCGTAGGGGGAATTCACCTTTAAAAAATTCAATGAGTTTTGTGAGTATAAAGGAATTCAGAGGCAGCTTACAGCCCATTACTCCCCTCAACAAAATGGTGTGGCTGAGTGTCATAATAGGAGCATTCTTGAAGTTACGAGGTCGTTATTATGAATGATGAATGTGCCATATGTAATGTGGGGTGAAGCTATCAGACATGCTATCTACATAACCGTATTCCGACTAAAGGAGTGATGTCATATGAAGGTCTAAAACGATTTAAACCGATACTTGAGTACCTAAAGGTGTTTGGGTGCGTTGGGTATGTGAAGAAGCTGACTGATCAGGTTTCGAACCTCAGGAATCGCAGCACTCCAATGGTTTATTTAGGAGTTGAATCGGGTTCTAAAGCCTACCAAATATTGAACCCAATTGAGCTGAAGGTTGTGGTTGCTCTTGACGTCGTTTTCGATGAAAAGAAAAATGGAGTTGGGCTCAATCACACATGCAAGAGGCTGATGCAAATAAATTGTGGGTTAACAATTTTTTCAATCATATCGCGGAAGAAGAAATACCAGCCAACACCAACAGAGAAGATTAGCCCGAACCTCCTGCTGAACATGCTGATGGAAATTATTGAGCAGCTTCTCCGAGAAAATAGTGCAGCAAATGTGGACCCCTCGATGTATGAACACACTCTTGTTAAAGGCTTTCGAAGTCTCACCAATATCTACAATGAGACGGAGCATGTGGAAGAGGAATCCAATGAATTGATGTTCGTAGGTGATAAACCTACAACATTTACAGAGGCTGCTGGTGTTCCTTCGTGGCAGGAAGCAATGAAAGCGGAATTGTGTTCGATTGAAAAGAATCGTACTAGGAAGCTTACAACTCTTCCACCTGGGCACAAACCAATCGGACTGAAATGGGTGTTTAAAATCAAGAAAGATACTGATGGAAATGTTGTCAAACACAAAGTTCGATTGGTTGCAAAAGGATAATTTCAACGGAAAGGGATCGATTTTGATGAAGTTTTTGCACCGGTGGCCAGATTGGAAACTATAAGGCTGCTATTGGCTATAGCTACAATGAAAGGATGGTTGGTCCATCACCTTGATGTGACGTCGGCATTCTTAAATGGAGAATTGCTAGAAGAAGTATACGTGTCTCAACCCGATGGTTTTGTTGCTAAAGGGAATGAGCATATGGTATACCGTCTATACAAGTCCCTCTATAGCTTACGTCAAGCGCCACAAGCATGGAACATACGTCTTGACAAGACACTCAAAGATTTGGGCTTTACAAGGAGTTCACAAGAGCAAGCATGTATAAGCTTCGTTGTTCCAACACAATTTTGATAGTTGGCGTATATGTGGAGGATTTAATTGTCATCGGATCAAATGAAGACCAAGTAATTCGGTTCAAAGGAAAAATGCAGCAGGTGTTCGAGATGAGTGACTTGGGGCTGTTAACATACTACTTGGGAATAGAAGTGTGACAAAGTGAGAAAGGCATTGAGATAAGTCAAGCCGGGTATGCAAAGCGGATTCTACAAGTAGCTGGAATGTGGAACTGTAATCCAACAAAGTGGCCGATGGACGCAAAGTTTAGACTATCGAAGGATGAAGAAGGCACACCTGTGAGTTCAACAAATTATTGCCAACTCATTGGTCATCTTCGAGGCAAGGAAAACAGATTAATGATTTGGGTACGCCTGTAAAACTCATAAGATTTTGATGTACAAGAAAATACTAATAAAAGATAGAATAAATCAAAATAAATTCCGATTTTTTAGATTCTAAAGGGACGTTTCAGGCCTCTATCTTTTTATTTCATCATATGCATTCTATTTATAAATTTTAAGGGTGCGTTTGGTACAAGGAATTAAATTGTGGAAAATTGATAGTAGAGAATAGAATCAGAGATAAAAGAAAAAAGGCAGAATTGGTTTTATATCCCTGTTTTGTCTAATTTATTAAGAATCAGTCCCCATTATTAAATTCTTATTCTGCAGTCCCTACTTTTCCATTTCACCCATTCTTCACTCCCTATCATTTCTTTGTTTCTGATTTAGCTCTCAAACCCCTTTCACACACGTTGGTTATTCTTCGCGCGGAATTTGGAGTAAAACCTGTTAGTCCAGAATCCTTGGATCGAAAATCACCACCACAGCCGCGTTGCCCAGAAGCCAACAATCGCGAAGAACCATTTTCTTTTTTTCTTGTTTGATATTTCCGTGCCACTGTGAGCCCTTCTTCTCCGGCGAAGAGCAACGTCGGAATTTTACAAAGGTTAGGACCTCTGTTTTAAAATGGATAGTTTATGCCTGAGGAGGTGATTATTTTGTTATAAATGTTACTAGCGCAGCACTCCCTCATTTTCTATTTCATTTCGTCTTCACACTCTTTCCTATTGTAATCTCTAACCCCTTCAAATAGATCGTTAATTTCGCACAAAATTGGAAGGGGTATCTACTCGCCCATAATCCGGTGAACGTGAAATTGTAATTACATATCACTGGCCTAGATTCCGAAAAACACAAAGACCCATCTATCCCAATTTGTTACGGCCATTGGACAACAATCCATTTCTCTTTGAAGAAGACCCACCTTGTTGTTTTTGAAAGGTTAGAACATCTGTTCTTAATTGATTGTAGATATATTATGTGTGGTGAATGAATACCAAATCTCAACCCTGATGCATTTTTCATTCTTTTTTCCTATCTCCCATTTGGAAAACATTATGTTAATAGTAGTGAGGTAAATGTCTAATGCACTTCACATGTTCGATAAAATGTCTCAAAAAATTACATGTATTAGTGTAAGAGAATTTAATAATTTTTTGTTCAAAGTATTGAGTTATAATTTCACTTTTCATGAATATGCACTATTTTGAGGTTTCAATCAACAGTTATATCCTCAATATTGTCATCACTAGTTATTGTTGTGCATTTATAATCTATTGTAGTTTGGTGTTGATATTATGGAAAACAATGTTATAGTGATTGGTAAAATAACATTGTTGGATTGCTTACAGTCTTACCTCTTCAAGTATTGATTTATATATGATATATATAATTGTAATTTATTTTAGTCCAGTAGGTTTAGATTAGTGTGTAAAAATATTATATTCATATACTCTAATTGTACAATTTATTATATAATCACATATTTTTTCCTAAGTTGCTGAACATCAATATTTTATTTATTTATGGGCAGAAGCATCATGCTAAAGTGACTATTCTTCATCATTTACCAAAAACTCAAAACAAATCAAGACGTTGATATCTTAATTGCAGCTGCAAAAGTATTCAATTTGGTTTGTGATAGTTGGTTAAAGCCAGACGCAATTGTTGTAGATATTTAAATGTGTAATTTTTTTATTTTGAAAGGATGCCCATCAATCCTCTCATTGTAATTACTTTTGGCGTGCTAAACATAATGTAATGTTGTATATAAATATACAACAATAAGAGTATTGTTGCATTGAAGCTCTTTTGTAAATTTGATGTATTATGGTAGATGAACGGAAATTATGGGTATGTGATGATAGTATTTTATATATGACTTGTTGACAACAGAGGTTTCTGAAAATTTAACAAAGGTACATCGGAGCTCTACTGGAGTACTTTCTTACTCAACTGAGTTACTATTTTGTTAAATTCTTCTGATTGATTGATATTTGAGTTTGTGAGTGCGAAAATTTAGATTATTATGTTATGGGTTTAAATATTTTAGAAAAGATGTTTTTGTCCTATTACATAAAAAACACTTGAAGTCCTAGTAGTAGATTACAACTCGCGCTTTTACTTGAATGTTATTGTTGAGTGTGTTACGATGTAGATTACTATGTAATTGGTCCAAAGATTTTCAATTCCTGGCAGCAGTTATTTACTCTAACAATCAATATAATTTAACTTAGTCATTTATGACTTGTTTAGCCATCTACAAGTGGAGGTTGGACTATAATTGTACATATATCATACAATATAATGAAGTTATTTCTGACTTATTTAGTCATCTATAGTAAATATATGTTATTTATCTTTTCATACAATTTAGGGTGCCGCAGAAATACTATCACGATGAATTCATCCTTGGTTACCGACAACAAGTGAAGATTTTGAACAAAAAGTGTCTGTTTTCCAAGCACATGTTATCAGAGTATATATACTCGTTACTGAAGCATATAATACAAAGTATTATAGGTACATAAGATCTGTGACAAGATATGTCCGTATTTGATGCAGGTATGTAAGTATGTGCTTTGGGTACACAAACCGACATTCAAGGTATAAATGATAATTGCTTAGGTATTTTCTTTGTAGCAGAAGGTATTCGTGAATGTGATTGATTTCGGTTGATCCCCTGAGGGGCACAAACTCAGTGAGAGTACTTCATCTCCTAGCATTGTTGGAAAGTTTTAGGTACTGTACGTTTATATTTGACAGCTCATGCGATACTTTTCAAGGGAAAGACTACAAAATATGTATGAGTAACAAAAAAACATAATTTAACTCTAAGTTATTTATTACTTGTTTAGTCATCCATAATAAATATGTGTTATTTAGCTTTACATACAATTACAGAATTTACGAAAATATTATAATGATGAATTTATCCCTATTTACAGACAAAAATTGAATATTTTGAATTGAGAACAACTTGTTTCCCAAGCACAAGTTTCCAGGCATAGATACTAGTTATAGGAGCATATGAGATACTAGTTCCGGGCTTTATTGATAAATGACTGAGGTACCCGTTGATGCTAACATGTGTGAATGCATGAGATGTTGTAATATAATGTCGCTCCTATAGTGTTTGAAATATATTATTGTGAATTCAATTGGAGAGAGTATTATTAATACTCTCCATTATTAATTTGTACAACACTTGCATATGCATCATAACTAAATACTACTCTTACCAACAACACAACTAACTAACGCCATAGCCTATTGTTCACCTACATGGATCATGTTGTTAATTTCTCTAAACAATTTTTTTAATTTTCTAAATTCGTATAATTGACTATGTTAAAGATGAATACATCTCATGTTCGAATATTGTTAAAGATAATGTTATACTTTACTTAATGTTCGAGATATGAAGCATTAGACCTCCCAGACATAAATAACTTAACTTGGGGTATTTACTAGCTTAGTATAGTTATATCATTAAATAACCGAGGTCTGTCGTGTTTGGCAAGAAGTACGTATCAATGTGATGAGGGCATAAACTTTCGCAGTAAATGTATATATTTTTATTTCTTAGGTGTACCACTAATGTAGTTAGGTATCAATATATGCACTTCTATTCATTGCAAGCATTACTTCAATCATTGCAAGGTCTTGTAAGGAATTATTTAATTTTAATTTAAGAGCAATATGCATAACTTTTCTGGTTTGTTGGTGTCTTCATACAAGGATAACCTTCATAATTAATTAATAACATGTATATGAGCATATATATATGCAGTTTGAAGGTATTTCAATTTAGTTAGACGAGTACATCGATCTGTTGTGGAGGTACAATATATGCATTATTGCAATTTTAACCATGCAAAGAATTAATCATACGGTACAATTTATAGCATTACTTCCAAACTTTAAGTTTCACCAAATTTAACCTATGATTCAATCCCTCAATAGATCTTAATATAATATCATCGAACATGAGGCATATTAAACAATTCAACGAACAATTCAATCGAAATAACACACTACCCAAATCAAGCACAAATAACAAAACTCAAATAAATCCCATATCCATCCAAATTCATTACAACATTCACTTACCATATGTTGTTCATTGAAATCTACGGTTCGGAGGTGGACCTTTTAGTATTTTGGTCGTAATTTTACCGCGATAGCTCTTCATATTATCAAACTCGCTGCCGATACTACCGGATTCGCATGGATGTAACACTCGGAGAACATACAGACCAATCAGTACTACAAACCGATTGATAACCAATTTGTATTCGTTACCTGATCTGTAAATAAATATCATCAGTACAAATTATCCAAATCTTGAATTTATTTAAAAGTTTGTCAGAATCTATCAAGAGTATGTAACAATACATTCCAACTACACAGTAGTCCCTTAAAAGTCTATTACTTAGCAAACTAAACCTGAAAATTGCAACTTGGGGTACCTAACATAACCGCATTTACCAACCCACAAATATAACTAATTATCGATCAATCAAACAAAAAAAAAATTAAATTATGCAACTCCAGGTAACTAAAAAAAATGTATATCTATAAAATTAACTAAAATCACAAGTTAAACAAATAAAATCACCCAAAATTGGTGTCAAAATAAAAATCCAACTCGGTCTACGTACGCAAACATACGAACAATTTCAAACCCAGTTAACAAACACAACTACAACGATCACCCAGGGCTCCTCAACACCGAACCGATCGAGGCATACAAATATTGGACTAAGACTTATACCCCAAACAATCGAACAAATATTGGACTAAGACTTATACCCCAAACAATCGAACAAACTACGACATAAAATACTAATGTTAGACAAAATAAAAAATCGAAAAAGGTCTTACTTTTTCGAGCTTGTCCTTGGGGATGAGAGTGGTCAGCAGTTTTCTTCACCAATTTTGCACCGATCGGTCGCTACTTGATCGCCGAGCGTTGAAGAACACTGGTTCGCCTGAAAATGGAAAATGTAGGGTTTAAAATCGGGGTGAGGAGAGTTATGGGAGGTTTTTCTGCCTAAACTCCTCTTAAATCGTAAGTAACTGTCTTTTTTTACTATTTTTTTAATTTGCAAAAAAAAAAAAAGCACGCGATATTTAACTAGAAGTATATAAAGTTATAACAAGGGTAGAGCGGGAAGTAATGTAGGTATATATTGCAACATTGAAAATATTTATTAATCTATTTCGAGTACTTGTTGTGTATACAACGGTGAATTAAGAGAAAAAATAAATTGGGGAGCTATAATAAATCTAATCTATAAAGGGGACTGATTTACAAGTGAACTCTACTGATAGGGACTTTAGTCCAACTCTCCCAAAAAAAAATTTAGTTAAGAAATGTAAAAAACAAATATGAGTATCTGTTTGAATAAAATAAATCAATCACTAAAAAATAATAAATGGAATATAAAAATATTATGTATTTTAAATTATATTTTTAGTTGATAATTTATTTTAATAATAATAATTTAGATATGATATTTTATGAGATTTGAATAATATAAATATCATAAAAATTAAATAATAGTAAAAATTAATAATTAGCAAATAAACATAAATTAAATTGTAAAAATTTTATATAAAAAATTAAAAATAAATAAATAAATAAATAAACATACTGCATTCTCTCAATTTCATTTATCTTCATTTCTCTTCAAACAAGAGAGAAATGAAAATAGAGAATAAGAGATATTTCAATTTCTCTATCCCCATTTCTCTATACCAAACACCCACTACAAATAAATAGTATATTTGTAATGGAATTCCGTTCCTAAAGTTCACGTAGCTAACGTAATTCCATTTCAAATTCCGTCTCTAATATCATTAGTAACGGAAAAAGTGGATTTAACAACGAAAAAAACTTGTTACAAAATTAATATTTTTTTGTAGTGACCACCATAAGTGTCTTTTTACGAATTGGTACAATTATTCAATCATATATTATTTTTTAAGAATTGTCACAACTCTTCAAATTTAATTTCAAATTAAATATATTAAATATAATTATTTTTCCCTTTACTGAATAGAATTAATATGTGCTTGAAATGTATATCTTATTACATAATTCATCCCAATCAAATTGCACAAAAATATCCAACAATCCCCCCTATTTTTGGGTAATCACACTTTATCTAAAAAATTAGGTATCAAAACAAACTCATGCATAAAATAAAATGATGTGACAATTAAATCTTCATCTTAGTACAGTGCACATTTCAAATGCTCAAAAACTAGGATGTCGCTAAGGATTGAACCCTTTCAAGTCATTTGAACACTAGAAGAAAGCATACACATAAGTTTCTACATCTCTTTGAGGTTTCCCTAATGCTATCAAAGACCGTGCATCCATATCTTTTCACAAGTGCATACAAAATCAAGTTCATTTACGAGTGCATACAAAATGTGACGTGTCATAATAATAGAAACGTGGTGCATTGCACTTGATACAAATTCCTAAAACCCAATTCCCTCATTTTCTATATAAAACAAAAATGTTCTGAGGATAGTTCAAATTTGTTTCTCTATTTTATATGTGTTTAACCATTCAAACTCTTTTTCCTGCTTTGCATCCGATCAACCCTCTTGTTTCTTCAATTGAAATTGTATATTTTTTTTTTTATTTGTTTTTCCTGTAGATTTTCTATCATTGATGTTTTTTGTTTTTTTTTTCAAATCATCAAGATTTTATATGTTCTTTTTTTTTTTTTTTTTTCACGAAACCAAAGTAAATGTTAAAAGTTCAAATGAGAATGGGCTACTTTTGTTGGAGTAGACAATGGAATAAAGTAGGCAAAACAAGTTTTAATTGAATTACTTTAGCATCATGTAGGGGACTTGTACTATTTTTTTTTATATGAATGTTGAGATGAAGAAACTAGGGTTTCCAAATCATAGGATGGGATGAAACCATTTCTTTTTAATTTTTATTTTCTATTTTTGTTTTTTAAGCATTACATGTAAAATGTAAAGTCTATTTAACATCAGATATAAAATATCATCTCGTTAAAGTTGTTAAAAAAAACTACCAAATTAGACTTGTTGTGCTTCTTGTTTGATACACTATTGCGAAAGGCTTGCAAGTTATTTCAACTTTAGCTTACTAGTAAGTCTTATTTTTCCTTGGGCAAAACAACCATAAAATTGTTTGTATGCATATCAACCATCATCAATGAGTCGAGTTAAGAATGATGAAAAGGAAATTGCATGCATTGTTATCTCCAGTAGTTTAGTAAAGTATGTCCACCGCTTCACCTTAATGATTTTTTCTTAATTAATATATCACATTACATACAATAATTAAATTGTCATTTTCTAAGAATGTTTTATTGGCTTTAATGAATCCGTTTTTAGATACATATCTTTGTTTGTTGATTACTATTATTATTGCGCCAGAAAACAGGGGTCAACATTTTTGTTTTTGGATGTATAATAAGATTTCGAGGTTCATTTTCCAATTTTTCTACTCGCGTGACTTAGAGCTGAAATTGTAAGAGCTCATGTGATGACAATGAAACCACTTGTGACAAAGGTTTAATTTATGCCCATCTCCCGACCTATCCTTCAATTCTATACTTAGCTAAGTTTACTATATTTTATATGTAATTATATTGCATTCCTTAGATGTTAATGACTGGCATTATTTTCATCTCCTGACATTCGACCTTACTATATTCACAGAAGACGTCTGTGTCGCGATATGAATTTTTGATTGCCTTCATCAGGGTCGTATAATTGGAATTCAAGAATTTAGTTAAATATTATCGAATTCAATTTATCGCTAACTGGATCTTTTCGAGTGTCAGCAAAAGCAACTCTCTAACTGAATTCAACTTTGAGAATATTACAAAAAGATAGGAAGTGTAATAGTGAATTAACTTATCAATCATAATCAATGAGGAGAACGGCTTCTAAGGTGACGAGGACATCCAATCTTCAAGTATTCAAATGCCCGTGGGACACATCACTCGAAGCCGAGCTCGTCAGTTTCAAAATTCCGTCACTGCATTGATCGGACTATTTTTCATGGAGAATCAATTTAAGGATGATGCTTGGAGACCACTTAGCCCTCACCTGACACTCTTTCAATGGGACCCGCAGGAATTCCAATTGAAAGATCAAGAGAGTCACTAATCATGGAAGATTATCAAGGGAATCATCACTTATGGAGAGAATCGCTAATCATGGAAGATTATCAAGGGAATCATCAGTTATGGAGTCTTCTAAAAGTTATCTTAATATATATTTCCTTTTATTATAAGTTTCCATATAGTATAATTCCATATCTAAAACTTTTCTAATTATTTATTTCCTTATAGTTAGACTTACCTTTTAGTTTGTTTTCTTCAATATTTGTTGCCTTTTATTTTCCTCAAGGACCTCAATATAAAGTCATTGTCTATCATTGTAATGAGAACTTTTTATATCTTAAATCGAATTTCACTTTTATAATTTTCTAGTGTTGTGGAGTGATTTTCTCACATTTAAAATTTCAAATCGGGTATTCGGAGTGATTTCATCGGTTCATGGCTTGCAATCCTTTGCAGTGGGATTTAGCCTATTGTTTGTGTTTTACCTATGGATTGATTTTAGGTCCGAGACTTATTCTCGTGGTTGGTTATCATCCATACTAATTCACATTCTCTGCACTATCTTTTCTTTTCTTTTCTTTTATACATATTCTTAATCCATTTGTTCTATTGAACTTTGTGAGTAAGAAAATTATATTGATTATAATTATACACGGTTAGGCTGTGTCATTTGGTATCAGAGCCTTAAGCTCAAGTTTTCTATCAATTTGAGTCGATCGCAATCAAGTTTGTTCTAAAAAAAAAAAAGTCTATGCTAATCTAGAGATAGCACCAAAAAAAAACAAAAAGAAAACAAAAAAGAAAAGGGGCAAAAAAGAAAACAAAAAAAAAATTATTATCAAATATCAAGATATTTGTTATTTACTTCTACTTCTCAAATCATGTTTTCTTTTATCAAAAAAAAGAATCTATTTTGATTATTTGTCTTCTACATTTATTCTCTTTTGCATTCACTATTCTTTTGGATTTTTTTGCTATCATCTTTGGGAGAATTCCATCGATTTGTCTTTTTTGCGAGACGGAAAGGTACATAAGGTGTGGAGTGATACGCAAGAGATCTACTGAGGTTATTTTCTTCTTTGCTTTCTTTTCTTTCTAATGGCAGGATGTGAAAGATCTAATTCTCAATAAGTTGATGTACAAGGTCTTCTCAATACCATTCTACAAGAGTTCAAAACTCTTCACCATTATGGATTGGAATTGATGAATAATAGGATGGATCGACTGGAAGAGAATCAACAAAAGTTACAAGAGAATATCCGACCCTTACCTAAAGCTCAGAAGCGAAATGATGTTCAACCGCATTTGAGGCCAAGACGCAACATCCGACCCCCACCACAACTTTGACGAACCCGATGATGAGGAGTTTGAAGGAAATTGGGAATGACCTAGGCATCATAATAACCATCACCGACGGGATGAAGATGAGGCTATCAACTCGGTCAAGTTTCAAGTGCCACTGTTCCAAGGAAAATTCGACCCTGAAGCATTTTCGCAATGGGAACGAAGGTTAAAACTAATCTTTGGTGTTCAACAATTAACTGACCAACAAAAAACTCCGTGTGGCCGTAATGGAGTTTTCAGATTATGCCCTCGCATGGTGGGACCAATTAAGCATCAACCGCCGCAGAAATAGGGAGGCTCATGTGCGTACTTGGACAGAACTTCGTACACTTATGCGAAAGTGGTTTGTTCCCCCTCATTACCATTGTGAGTATTGCAGAGATTGCAGAGTATATAACAAGGGTCCCGGTCAGTGGAGGAGTACTATAAGGAGCTTGAAACACTTCTTCTACAAGTCGATATCCATGAAGATCAGGAGCAAACGATCTCTAGATTTTCGAATGGGCTTCAAAGGGATATTGCTGATGCGGTAGAGATGTACCAATACGTAGACCTTGAGGAGATGGTACACTTGGCCATAAAGATGAAGAAGCAACTAAACTCAAAGCGGATGCAAGGTAATTCGTTTAAACTTTCTCCAATTGTAGGGTTGCCGAAAGTGCCGCTTCCACAACACATCAAGAAAGGAAAAGAGGTAGCGGGAGTTGATTCGATGCACCCTAAGCCGCCAAAAAATGCCTAAAAGAACACTACCCGTAGCCGAGATGTGTTATATTTCAAATGCCAAGGCCAAGGACATTTTGCGAATCAATGTCCAAACAAGCGTACTATAGTTCTTACGACCTCCGGTGAGTACGAATCCGTATAAGAAACTGAAGAGGTCAATGAGGCAATTTCCTACGACCAAGAAGCTGTAGAATCCATACCGGAGTCCAATTTGACGTTAGTCACTCTCCGAGCTCTTAACACCCTTCCAAAGGAGGTTGAAGATATGGAACAACGCGAAAATTTATTCCATAGAAGGTGTAAGATCGCGACTAAGGTATGTAGTCTTATCATTGACGGTGGTACTTTTACTAATGTCATTAGTGACCTCACAGTTAAAAGACTTCATTTGAGGATGAATTTGCACCCGAGGCCTTACAAACTACAGTGGCTCAATAATTGTGGAGAAATCAACGTTACCAAACAAGTGTTGGTGGGAATCGAGCTATAAGGTTACAAGGATAAGGTAAAATGCGATGTAGTTTCAATGCAAGCATGTCATATTTTGCTTAGGAGACCATGGAAATTTGATAAAGAATTTGTACATGATGGCCGCCGTAATCGATATACTTTCACACATGTCGGATGGACCATAGTTCTAAAGCCATTGAGTCCTCGGGAAGTAAATGAAGATCAAAATACTTGTACAAGCAGTTTTCCGCTGAAGCAAAAGATAAAAAGAACCAAAAGAAAGACGACAAGATGGTGAGCTATGTTGCTGAATCAACTCGACGTGAGGAGTCCAATTTAAGTCCTCCTTAGAATCACCTGCAACAAAAGGTACTCCGCATACAAGTGCATCTACTCTTTTATATAGCCTAACTACCCCACAACCTCTCAAATCTTCATTCTCACCAATAAATACATCTACCCCGAGCCACTCTCAAATACTCTACCCTTCTACTCAAAAATCAAACACGAGTATAGTGATTTAGGGTGAAACCAGCTGGAATCTCAAACACAAGAGTGAGAGGTCTAATCTTTTTATGTGTATGAATGAAGTTTTATTCTCAGAACATGGAGTTCATTGTTTGCTATTACTTTCTAAACCTACTTATTTTTCCATGAATAACTCTAACAAACTTCCATCTAGTTTTGCTAACTTATTACAGGCGTATGATGACGTTTTTCCTGATGAAGTACCCCATGGTTTACCAACCACTCATGGAATTGAGCACCAAATTGATTTTGTCCCGGGAGCATCAATTCCTAATTGGTTAGCCTATCGAGCCAACCCGGATGAGGTAAAAGAAATACGAAGGCAAATGGAGGATCTACTGAGCAAAGATTGGATTCGTGAAAGCCTAAGTCCTCGTGTTGTACTTGTCCTATTGGTGCCAAAAAAAGATGGAGGTTGGCGCATGTGTGTGGATTTCCGAGCCATCAACACTATAATAGTTAATTATCATCATCCCATTCATAGATTAGATGACATGCTTGATAATTTGTGCAGTTCTGAATTTTTTCAAAAATTGATTTAAAAAGTTGTTATCACCAAATTCGGATGAATCAAGGTGGTGAATGGAAAACTGCCTTCAAGACTTCATTTGGTCTATATGAGTGGTTAGTTATGTCATTTGGACTTACTAATGCCCTAAGCACGTTCATGCGATTGATGAATCATGTTTTAAGGAATTTTATAAATAAGTTTGTGGTAGTATACTTTGATGACATACTTGTTTATAGTACTTATATTGAAACGCATGTTGAACATTTACAAGCAGTTTTAGATGTTTTACGGGCTGAGAAGTTATATGTTAACTTAAAAAAATGCGACTTTTGTGTCAACAAGTGTAACTTTTTGGGTTTTATTGTAGGAAAAGATGAAGTATGTGTAGATCCTGCGAAGGTTGCAGCCATCCAAGAGTGGCCTACACCTACTAGCGTACGTGTTGATGTCTGCAGTTTCCATGGCCTTGCAAGTTTCTACCATCGATTTGTGCGGAACTTCAACACTATTGCAGCGCCCTTAACTGCAATTACCAAAATAGAGGATAAGTTTGAGTGGAAAAGTGAACAACAAAATGCTTTTGATACTTTGAAATTGGAACTTACATGTGCACCGGTACTTGCTTTACCTGATTTATATAAACCGTTTGAACTTGATTGTGATGCCTCTGGTGTAGGTATTGGTGCCGTCCTCTCGCAAGAAAAGAGACCCATTGCATTTTTCAGTGAAAAGGTACATGGCGCTGCGTTGAATTAATCAACCTATGATAAGGAATTGTACTCCTTAGTGCGGGCCCTGCAAACATGGCAACATTAGTTACGTCCTCGTTAGTTTGTTGTGTACACTGATCATAAAGTCCTCAAGCATATCGAATCCCAAAGTAAGTTGAGTAGGAGACATATCTGATGGATCTCCTTCATTGACACCTTCCCCTATGTTGTTAAATACAAAAAAGGTAAGGAAAACATCATTGCAGATGCATTGTCACGCAGGTATGCACTTATTACCACACTTGAGTCTAAGCTATTAAGTTTTTCGTATTTGAAAGAATTATATGCAATTGACCCTGATTTCTCCAATATATTTCCTAAATGTAATTCTCATGCATTTGAAAGGTATCATGTACATGAAGGGTATTTGCTGCAAGAAAATAAATTATGTGTGCCTAAATGCTATTTGGGAGAATTGTTGATTTGGGAAAGTCATTCGGGGGGTTTGATGGGACACTTTGGTAGGAACAAGACACTTAACTTGCTGTAGGAACATTTTTTTTTGCCACGAATGAAAGCCGCAATTCGTCGGTGTACAACGTGCCTCTCGTTGAAGTCTGTTGTTCATCCACACGGTTTGTATACTCCACTACTTATTCCTGAATTCCCTTCGGTTGATATTTCTATGGATTTCATATTATGTTTGAATAGGTCTGGTAAAAATTCAATATTTGTTGTGGTTGATCGATTTTAAAAAATGACACATTTTATTCCATGCACAAAAACCACTGATCCTTCGCATGTTGCTTCATTATTTTTCAAAGAGGTTCTTAGATTGCATGGAGTTCTAAGATCCATTGTTTATGATTGGGATTCTCGATTTTTAAGTTATTTTTTGAAAACACTTTGGGCTAAATTAGGTACAAAATTAATGTTTTCCATATCACACCACCCACAAACTGATGGTCAAACATAAGTTGTTAATCGAACTGTGGGTAGCTTGTTAGGTGCCTTAGTTAATGAGAATTCGAAGAGTTGGGAAGAATGTTTAGCTCATGCTGAATTTGCATATAACCGTACGATTTATAGCTCTACGAATTGTTATCCATTTGAGGTTGTTTACGATTTTAACCCATTAACTCCTCTTGATCTTATGTCATTGCCACGCAATGAGCATGTTAGTTTTGATGGCAGAAAAATGGCTGAATTTGTCCAACAACTTTATTCTCAAGTTCGGGATAACCTACGAAAGGCAGTTGACAATTACGCAAAACAAGCTAACTGTGGGCGCAAGAAAGTTGTATTCGAGATAGGAGATTGGGTTTGGCTACACTTAAGGAAGGAAAGATTTCCAGAATTGCGAAAGTCAAAACTTACTCCCCGTGGCGATGGGCCTTTTCGAGTGTTGGGAACGCGTTAATGATAATGCCTATAAACTTGAACTCCCAGGTGAGTACCAAGTTCATGCTACTTTTAATGTTTCTGACTTAAGCCTTTTTTATGCAGCAGATGAATATCTTGTTCGGGAGAACAAGAAAGCTTTTCAAGAAGGAAAGAATGACAAGGACGTCCAATCTTCAAGCATTCAAATGCCCGTGGGACCTATCACTCGAAGCCGAGCTCGTCAGTTTCAAAAATCCGTCACTACATTAATCGGACGATTTTTCATGGAGAATCAATTTAATGATGATATTTGGAGACCACTTAGCCATCACCTGACGCTCCTTCAATGGGACCCGCAAGAATCTCAATTGAAAGATCAAGATAATCGCTAATCATGGAAAATTATCAAGGGAATCATCATTTATGGAGGCTTCTAGAAGTTACCTTAATATATATTTCCTTTTATTATAAGTTTTCATGTAGTACAATTTCATACCTAAAACTTTTCTATTTATTTATTTCGTTACAGTTAGACTTACCTTTTGGTTTGTTTCCTTTAATATTTGTTGCCTTTTATTTTCCTTGCCTATCATTGTAATGGGAATTTTTTACATCTTGAATCGAATTTCACTTTTATAGTTTTCTAGTGTTAGGGAGTGATTTCCTCGCATTTAGAGTCTCAAATCGGGTCTTTAGAGTGATTTCATCGGTTTGTGGCTTCCAATCCTTTGCAGTGGGATTTAGCTTATTGTTTGTGTTTTATCTATGGATTGATTTCAGGTCCGAGACTTATTCTCGTAGTTGGTTATCATTCATACTAATTCACATTCTATGCACTATATTTTCTTCTTCCTTCTCTTTTCTTTTATACATATTCTTAATCCATTTGTTATATTGAACTTTGTAGGTAAGAAAATTATATTGGTTATAATTATACACGGTCAGAGTGTATCATAACGTACGATTAATAACCTCCAAAATGAAATATTAGAAGAAATTGATTAATTCTTACAACAACCATAAACATCAATAGGGACAGAACTATTACAACGGCAAAAACAACTTGTGAATTAGAAAAAACCTTGTGTGATTACACTAACGTAACATTCTCACGTACTAAACCTTGTCTAATTTCATCACTGGATGACATATTCTCGCTTTTATACATCACTTGTCATCCGCAGACATCCATCCACCATCGACTGTTGCTGTGTAGTAACAATTTCCACAAGCAGATCAACCTTGATCAATGAAGCCCCAATAAATTTTACTTCACTTGTTGTATTCCCTTTCGGTAGCATATAGTTTGTTTCTCATGATCCACTTTTACTAACATTCGGCATACTCAGGTGTACTTTTGCATAAATGATCATTTAAATATTTGAAATAAAATATATACTAATTTAATTTCATTATTACAATAAGATTGTGAAAATAATTGGTACTAAATAATTGGACTCATATATATCACTACAAATCTGAATTAGTTATTCTAATATGTCTGAATTCTTTATTTTCTTAATCTTATTTTATTTCTAATAAATGATATTATGAGTCACAATTATATAACGCACTGCATTGCACCTGACACAAATTCCGAAAACTCACCCCCATTTTCTGTGTAAAAAGAAAAAATAATTCAAAATTATTTTTTCTCTTTTAGCCTCTGCTCAACAACAAGCTAGTTTCTGCCCAGCATCTACCCAACCTTCTGATTTCTTCAAGCAAAATTGTATGTTTTCTTTATTTTATTTTTTTTTAATTGAAAGATTTTAGATCATTATTGTTTCCTTTAGAAATCACCTATCTTTTATAAGTTTTTTTTGTTTTTGTTTTCATATGAAACTACTGTAAATATTAATGGAAATGGGTTCTGACGGATGTGAACCCAAGCGTTGCCTAGACCCAACACCTCTAAACCAATGGAGACTCGAACAATTTGGCTAGAAACTCCGGTCGGTTTCGGAAGCCACGAACCCAAGGAATCAACCCAAGGACCCCATTTGAGAATGATACGCATATAAAGGGTAACCCTCGCTCACACACTAATTCCAATATAATAGAACAAAGATAAAAACTTTAATTGATATCAATTTTAAGGTGTCTAACAAGTGAACCCAAGTGCCTTATTTATAGGGGAGGCTAGCTTGGAAAAAGACTCTACAACCAATGTGGGACAAAAAATATATATTATTTATATCCCACTAATTAAGTAAATAAGAGATGTCCACTTAGAGAGTATTTGACAAATAGTTTTTTGAAGAGCTTTTAGCTTATTGAATAACTTTTAGCTGTTTGACCAGTCAAAAAGCTAATTTAGATGTTTGGTAAATTAGCTTTTTGGAATAGCTTTTTGGAATCCAAAAAGCTAGTTTCTGAAAAGCTAACTTACCCAGTGTTTTGAAATAGCTTTTTCTGTAAATTTTTTTTATTCCTTATATGCCCTTAAAAATTTATTATAAATTTTACACAAATAAATATATTTTGATTATTTATTTATTATATTAAAATATTTTATTATATTATAGTTTACTTTTATAAAATTTTTATATAAAAATTATTTTAATTGTAAAATATAAATTTATTAAAATCAACATAAAATAAAAAATATTAATATTAATAATTTATTTTTTTATTAAAATTACATTATATAAATTTTATACTAAAAATAAATTAAATTTATTGAAAATTATAAATATAATGAACTAATCGATAACTAACATAATAAATATATACACGAAAAATTTATTATTTTATATTTTACATTATTTTCAATAAAAAAAACTATTTATATATTTTAATAAAAATATATTATTTTTTAAATCTAACTGTAATAAAAATAAATACTTTTATAACACTTTTAAAATTTTCAATAACTAATAACAAAAAATTTTAAACATTCTAAACTCAAAAAAATATAATTGAATATATTAGAAACAAGAATAAAATAGAAATGTCCTCAATTGTCATTTTATGTATAAACAACTAATATCAGACAGTTGTTTTACCAAACATTTTAATACAAACAGCTAATCGAATCAGCTAGTCAAACCAGCTAATTGAATCAGCTAACAACTATCAGCTAATTGAATCAGCTAACAGCTAACAACTATTAGCTAATTGACAAACACGTCCTTAATTAGATTGATGGGACCCACTTTATTAAATAAAATAAAACACCTCTTATCCCACATGGGTAATGATGTGAGTAGAAACTCCAATGGGTGTTATAAATTGTGGTCTTCAAGGGTGGATGCACTCCAATATTGATAACGCTCTTCCCATTGGCCTCCATGCTTCAACTTTATGCATGTTCTCCTCTTCCAAGTATAGAATTAATGTCATAATATTAGTTTGAAACTTCTTGCACGGTTTCGAGTAATCGGACCTGGTGGTAGTGTAGGTTCATCGTCGCTTTTGAGACCTTGTCATCCCCCCCTTCTTGAAAAATTGAGTCCCCCATTTTCATAGCTTGTTCATCACCTACATCAAAAGGACTTAAGTCAGCAACGTTCAATGTGCTATGAACTTGGTACTCACCCGGTAGCTCAATACGATATGCATTGTCATTGATGCGTTCCACTACTTAGAATGGCCCGTCTCCTCTTGGGCTCAGCTTAGACTTCCGTTTATCGGGAAATCTATTTTTTCTCAAGTGCAACCACACCTAATCGCCTGGATGGAACACTGCATGCTTTCGACCTCTGTTAGCACTTTTAGCATACCGAGTGTTTGATTTTGCAATGTTATCCCGAACCTTTGAATGCATCTCCTTCACAAATTCAGCCAGTTTCCTGCCATCACTATTAAAATACTCATTGCTAGACAATAGTAACATATCCAAAGGTGTTAGAGGATTAAAGCCATAAACAACCTCAAAAGGAGACATGTGTGTCGAAGAATACAACGTACGATTATATGCAAATTCAGCGTGAGGCAAACATTCTTCCCAACTTTTGCAATTCTTTTTTATCAAGACACGAAGTAGGTTCCCTAAGGTTCTATTCACTGTTTCACTTTGACCATCCGTTTAGGGATGATGAGATGTAGAAAATAGCAACTTAGTTTCCAATTTAGCCCAAAGTGTCTTCCAAAAGTAACTAAGAAACTTTGTATCCCTGTCCGACACAATTGTCTTAGGGACACCATGCAATTTCAAAACATTATGAAAGAATAGATCTACAACATGAGATGCATCATTGGTTTTCTTACATGCAATGAAATGTGCCATTTTTTAAAATCTATCAACCACGACAAAAATCGAATCATTTCCTCTCCTAGACCTAGGCAATCCTATAACAAAATCCATTGAAATATCAGTCCATGGTGCTTCTGGAATAGGTAAGTGTGTATAGACCGTGCGGTTGTGCATGTGACTTTGCAATCTTAAAAACAACACATTTATTCACATAAGACTCCACATCATGCTTCATTTTAGGCCAATAATAGTGTTCATGCAATACACTTAATGTCTTATCACGCCCAAAATGACCCATTAAGCCTCCCTCATGTGCCTCAACCACTAACACATCACGAAGTGAACACCTAGGTACACACAAACGATTCACACGAAACAAATACCCATCGTGCAAGTAATAATCACCATAGCCATGCGTAGCACATTTTGCAAAGATATCAAACAAATCAACATCATTCACATAAATATCTTTTATGAATGCAAATCCCATAAGCTTAGATTCTAACAAGGTTAGCAACCCGTACCTTCTTGATAGCGCATCAACTACAACATTTTCCTTTCCTTTCTTGTATTGAATCGAGTAAGGAAATGTGTCCACGAATGCTACCCATCATGCATGCCGCTTGCTAAGCTTTTGTTGACTCTTTAAATGCTTTAATGATTCATGGTCAGTGTGAACAATGAATTCTTGTGATCGTAAATAGTGCTGCCATGTTTGAAGTGCACGAACCAACGAGTACAATTCTCGGTCATACGTCGAATAGTTGAGGGCAGCCCCACTCAGCTTCTCACTGAAATACGCAATCGGCTTCTTTCCTTGCATCAAAACAACTTCAATCTCAATTCCTAAGGCATCACATTCCAATTCAAATGGCTTAGTAAAATCAGGTAGAGCTAAAACATGAGCATTAGTAAGTTTTCTCTTAAGCAAATTGAAAGATGCTTGTTCAGAAACTTCCCAATCAAAGTGTTTATCTTTCTTTGTAAGATCAGTCAGTGGTGCTGCAATGGAGCTAAAATCTCGCACAAAGCGGCGGTAAAAGCTTGCAAGTCCAAGGAAACTACGAACTTCCTTGATCGTTTTAGGTGTTTGCCAATCCCGAATAGCTTGTGTTTTAGCTTCATCCACACTTATCCCTTCGGCACCTACAACAAAACCAAGAAAAATACATCTTGATATTCCTGCAAAAGAGGAGCAACATTGGAAGGGAGTTCCATTAGCTCTTACTTAGACAAATAAACAGGTTTAATCAAAAGTAAATAAGAACTTCCCTCGTGAACTTTCAAATTTTTTGCCTCTCTCAAGCTCACAAGCATTTTTCCTTCAAGCTCACTCTTGCGTTGTTCACTCACTTGCTCACTTTTGTCACTCTTATTTTTTTCGCTCTCACTTTTCTCACTCTCATGCTCATTTTTTTCACTCTTATTTTTTTCACTCTTTTTTCTTTCTCTATTTTCTTTGGCTTCTTCCAAAAATTGGCGATGCATGTACAGTTGGTTTTCATGGACATCCATTGGAGACAATGGCTTCAAACATATCTTTCTACTCCCAAATTCAAATTAGTATCTATTCAAATATCCATCATGATGAGCCTTTCTATCAAACTACCATGGTCTCCCAAGTAATACGTGACAAGCGTGCATCGGTAGCACATCAAATACGACTTCATTCTCATAATTTTTTATCTTGATAGGAACCGTCACCTGCTTGTTCACATTTAACTCTCCGCAATTGCTAACCCACTGCAATTTGAATGGTTTGGGGTTGGGGTGTTGTTAGCAAATTCAATTTTCGAACAGCAAGTTCACTTACAATATTTGTGCAACTCCCACTATCAATAATGAGGCTACACACTTTGCCTCCAATTATGCAACGAGTTTGAAAGAGATTTTCTCGTTGTTCCTCATCAAAGGTCCTTGACATAGTGCTTAAGGCTCGTAAGATAACCAAACTCAAACCAACACCAGAATCAGAGTCATCATCCGTGTTTTTTTCCTCATTTACTCTTTTATCAACCCCCTCCTCATTTTCAGATTCTGTTTCGTATTCCCCAAACTTATTGAGGATCATCGTTTTTTTGTTTGGGCATTGGCTTGCAATGTGGCCTCGACCTTGACACTTGAAGCAAATGATATCTCGATTCCTCGGCTTCTCCGGATCAGCTCCAACATGCTTGTTTCGTGGTGTGTCATCCTTGATAATATCTTTTTCTTTACCGAACCCTTGGGCCACTTGGGTTTTGTCATCCTTCTTGGTATAATTTGGTATGAAGGGCTTCGTACCAAATGTTTTTTTTTTTGTTTGCCCTTACGCTTCAAGCTCTTCTCAATAGTAATAGCACATTCCACCAATTCATCAATATCATCAAAACGATACGATTCCACTTTATCAGAAATGTCTCGATTCAGCCCCATCAAGATCCTCGCTACCGTGGCTTGTTGACTCTCTCGAACATCAGCCTGCATTAAAGTCACCTCCAAATCCTTGTAGAACTCATCGACTGTCCTATTTCCTTGCTTCATTGATTGCAGTTGAACATGCAATTCTTGCGTATACGAACTCGTCACAAATTTAGCTCGCATGACACGTGTCAACTCCTCCCATATTTGAATCATCGGTGCTCCACCTCACCTTCGATTGAGGCAAATATTGTCCCACCAATGAATGGCATAATCTTTGAACTCGGAGACCGCAGCTCGGACTTTTTGTGGACCATCCAAATCTTGACAATCAAAGATCAGCTCAATCTTCCGCTCCCAATCAAGATATGCTTTTCAATCATATTTTCCGTAGAAATGTGGGATTTGGAATTTCATAGAACGAATTGGATCATTGTCATCTCTCCTATGTGGCCCTCGTCGTGCTCGAAGGGGAACATTGCTCTCTACTTCTACATCATACTCATTCATGTCACGATCATCTTCAATAAGATCACGAACTCGTTCATGCCTTGGAGCATTCCCGGGAGGTCTTCGTCCTAAAGGTGGAATGCCATTGTGCGGACGTGGAGGGGCTGCATTCCCTTCTACCTCGATGTTTCCAACTTATTTATTCGGGCATGGAGTCCCTCAACCTCATGTCGAAGTACCCTTTGTACTTCCACCATCATATCTTTCACAAACATTTTGGGTCAAAGCTTGATACGAATGTCATATCATGTTCCTCGTCACTTCTCTCACCTGCCATAGAAAAATATACTGGAAATATATATATATATATAGATGGTTAGATAAATGATTTCCTCACCCTCTCGTGTATACCCACGTAATGTACCTCTCTGTCTTACACACGTGCTCAAATTTCACGGTCCTTGGTAAGCCCCTCGAGTTATAGTCAACTAAACTTCACATAATATAGCCAATATAAATTGACGAGTGTACCCCAAGAAGCCAAACTCAACAATAGCAACGAACCAACAATGAAAGCACAACCGCAAGAAAATCGATATCCACAAATAAATAAGTGGATACAATACTCAAAATCACAATATATTTCAAAGAGGGCTTTTCTTTTTTCTTTTTTTATTTTTTTTAATTTCTGCAGTATTTTTTTTATTTATTTTTTTTTGCAGCAGTATTTTTTTTTTTAATTTTCTGCATTTTTTTTTTTGCCCAACAATGATAAGGCTACTTACAAAAATTTAAAAGATCTTAACATAATTTAACAATATGAAATAAAGACTACTAATACTACCGGAATAAGAATTCCGATAAAAACGGGCTCTGATACCAAATTGATGACATAGCCCAAGTAACTAAACTACACTAACCGAAACTTAAAACTAAATTCAAATAAAAAAAACTAAGTAAGAAAGAAGAAGATATTACCGGTGTCCGATTCGTCAATCGATCGAATGTAAACCCAAGCGTTGCCTAGACCCAACACCTCTAAACCAATGGAGACTCGAACAATTTGGCTAGAAACTCCGGTCGGTTTCGGAAGCCACGGACCCAAGGAATCAACCCAAGGACCCGATTTGAGAATGATACGCGTATACAAAGGTAACCCTCGCTCACACACTAATTCCAATATAATGGAACAAAGATAAAAACTTTAATTGATATCAATTTCAAGGTGTCTAACAAGTGAACCCAAGTGCCTGGGAGACTAGCTTAGAAAAAGACTCTACAACCAATGTGGGACAAAAAATATATATTATTTATATCCCACTAATTAAGTAAATAAGAGATGTCCACTTAATTAGATTGATGAGACCCACTTTATTAAATAAAATAAAACACCTCTTATCCCACATGGGTAATGATGTGAGTAGAAACTCCCATGGGTGTTATAAATTGTGGTCTTCAAGGGTGGATGCACTTCAATGTTATAACGCTCTTCCCATTGGCCTTCATGCTTCAACTTTATCATGTTCTCCTCTTCCAAGTATAAAATTAATGCCATAATATTAGTTTGAAACTTCTTGGCACGGTTTCGAGTAATCGGACTCGGTGGTAGTGTAGGTTCATCGTCGCTTTTGACGAACTTGTCAAAAATAAAGTAGAAAAAAAATGTTCTAATTTAATTAATTTAGTATTATAGAAGTGATTTGCACTATTTTTTATTTGAACGTTGTGACGAAGAAGTTAGGGTTTCAAAATCATAAAATGGGATGAACCCTAGCTTTTTTATTATTTATTTTTGTTTTTTTTTTCTAATTATTATATGTAAAGTGTAAAGGTCGTTCATCAAATAAAAAATATCATCTCTTTAAAGTTATTAGAATAACTATCAAATAAAATTTGATATTTGGAGAGTAATAATATATTAGATCATGCTTCTTGTTTGATACACTGTTGCAAAAGGTTTGCAAGTTCTTTCAAATTTATTTCACCAGTAAGTTTACTTTTTCCTTAGACAAAAGAACAAAAAAATTGTTTGTATGCATATCTACCATCCATGAATGAGTCAATTTAATAATGGTTAAACGGAAATTGCATGCATTGTTATCTACAATAGTTTAACGAAATATATCAAATGTACCTTAATGATCTCTTCTTATTTAAGATAGTATATTACATACAATAATTAAATTGTCCTTTTATAAGAATATTGTATTTGCTTTAGTAAATCTGTTTTTAGACACATATCTTTGTTTGTTTATTAATGTTATTATTTTACCTAATTTATTCTCACATTAAAAATTTTAATTATGATTTACAATATTTTAGCAATCCCCTTAGTAAAGTAATATTATCAATCATGAGAATTCTAGTTGAGTCCCACCGAAATGGTAATGATTATTATTAGTTAACTCTGAAATTTAATATCCTTTACACTAGTTAGCATATATAAGTTCTTAGTTGTGTTAATTTTATTTTCTCTCAATATACATGACCTCATTATTATTATTTTTAAATCGACTATCTAATAAACCTAACATATATGCTCTCACCTTTACGAAGCTTTTATAGATCCTATTCATTTGTTGCTACTTAGAATCTACCATATGCAAATCATTAGATTTTTGCTACACTATTTGCAATCCGATCCCAGTTTGTTTTGTTAAGAAATACCAAAGTCGTATTCGTTCATTACAATTTCCATTGATGCATGAAAAAAGTTAGCAATTTTTTCTTGTAAAAGCTGCAAGTTAATCGTGTCATTCAGATTATCATACATCAGCTATGCAGTATATATGCCCTTTGATTCATTAAATACTTTCCCTTTTTCACGTATATATGTGCTCATGTTAACTATGTGTTCGGTGTTTGATAGTAGAGCCAAAAATGGAATGCAACAAAGATGAAGCCATAAGAGCCAAAAATATGGTTGAAAAGAAATTACTGGATGGAGACATTCAGGGACCCAAGACGTTGGCTTTGAAGGCTCAAAGTCTCTTTCCTGGACTCGATGGCTTGAGTCAGTTCATCGAGGTCATCAATATACATATTGCTCGTGACCGCAAAATAAATGAGGTTCCCGATTATTATAGCATATTGGGGGTCGATCCATTAGCTGATGAGGATATCTTAAAGAAACAGTACCGGAAAATGGCCTTCTCCCTTCACCCAGATAAGAACAAATCAGTAGGGGCAGACGGAGCCTTTCAAATACTTTCCCAAGCATGAACTGTACTATCGGATAAAGAGAGAAGAAAGGCGTATAATCTGAAGATAAACATACTGCCTCAGACTCATAGTGCTTCCACTAGTGCTCCACATATGGCTTTCTCAACTTCTGCTGATCCAACACGTATTCCTCCGAGACCAACAGCAAGTCAGCAATACCATTTCATTACACCGCATCTGAGATATTCACAATTCACCGCACACGGTGTTCCTTTCCGTCAGGATTACTTTTCAGGATCTGTACGGCCGAGGTTTCAAGAGAGTGGAGCTAATCCATCCAGGCCTCCTAGGAATTAATGATAATATGTCTTCAACAGGGACATCTCCACCCAACGTTTTGTCTTCAAATCCAGCTGCTCATTATCGTAATGCAGCAGACTTAGTGCAGTCAATGTCGAGTGCTAAGCAGGCAAGACCTAACACATTTTGGACATCTTGCATTTGGTTGAAGACACACTTTGAGTACCGAAACTTGTATTTGAACAAAATTTGGAGTGTCCTCGGTGCAAACAGGCTTTCCAGGGAACGGAGGTTTCTGCTCCAAATTTACAAGCTCGGGGCTCACACTGTTGGAGCATCTTCCATAACACTGAGGATCTATCAACCTTCCTGAGTCGTTTAAGAAGTGGGGCATCCAAAACAAGGGTGGAGGAATCAAAGAAGTAGAGCCATGTTGATGGTCCTCTAGGTGATTGTTCTGTTAGCAATTAGTGTAAAATTATAACGTGCTTTACATAATTTGGATACTTATGGTATTATTATGGATGTTTAGTTTCCTGCAGTAGTTTTCATCATGTTTGGTCTAGCAGACACTGACAGATGCTGAAAATTCGAAAGAGACCAAGAAGAAAGATGCTAAAGCTTTGTTCTTCATAAAAAAAGTTGTCGGATTTCTGCAGCAACCAAAGCTAAAGAAGCATGGGATGCTCATATGATCTATTTAGAGGAGCATTCAATTCCATAATATCTAACTAAATTCTTCAAGTCAACTTACTTATACGACCCCAATAAAGGCAATCGGCAATTCATATCACAATGTAGACGTCTTGTGTGAATATGTTATGATAGAACGTCACGAGCTGAAAAGAAGACATTCATTAGTATCTAAGGAATGAAATACAATTGCATCTAATAATCGTACACTTAACAAATTGTAGAAGTGAAGGATAGATGGGGAGCTGGGCACAACACTTTTGTCGCAAGCGCTGCCACCCACCAGATTATTGTCACATGAGCTCTTACTACTTGACCTCTAACTCACGCGAGCAGAAAAATGGAAAATAAACCTGGAAATCGTATTATATATCCGACTGTGATTCAGTTGATGATCTCGTCAATATTTTATGTCTCTATTGGCAAACTCAAGTTGGTTCGATTCTTTCTTGAGTTTGAAGAGAAATTTTATGAATTTTATTTTACAATATATATATAGTATATTAAATATATTTATTTTTTTTTATTTAAGAGATTCATAGGATTCTTAATTTATTTAGACAATTTATATATCAATATACATATGTACAAGTTCGTATGATTAAAAAGGAGAATTTCAATTTCATATTCCAACAATATATAGGTCTATATTTGTTGAAGGGGAACATGAACTAATGTGATATGTAGGTTTTTAAATTACTTACATGATAAAAAAAAAATTATTTTTATATGTATACTTTTATAGTAGAAGTCTAATTTGTTGAAAACATACCGTCTGTTCACTCAACGTTTTTAGACAAATTGATTTTTTTTTGTGTAGTATAAGAATCTGTGTTGGTAATATAAAAAATAATATTTTGCGTTGAATGATTGACTTTTTATGAATGTATAATATACATATTATATTAACGGATACTTCCGTATAAATCTCTTTGATCAAGTCAACTTTCATATAACTTTGCACTATTAATTTTCTTCCCATTAACTCCTCATTCTAAATTACTAATTCCTTTCGACTCTTATTATTATTAAAAAGACTTAAATACCTCTATCATGTCTAAATTTTAAATAAACGAAAAGAAATAAAATTGTTCCACCATTCTCACGTAGCATAATCGCACGTGTTGGGTAGCTGATTTGCATAAAGTTTTTGCTAAAAATTCCTAGCTCAGTTTTTTTCTCATCAATCAGGTATTCTCTAAACTTGTATGTTTTATAATATTTATTTTTTGTTTATAAGATTTGTAAGATTAATGTGTTCTAATACATTGTTGGTATTTTTTTTTATCATAATATAGCAATGTATAAAAAGAATGACGACAAGAATATTATCGTAACTCCAATAAAAGAATGAAGAAAGTGTGTTATCCAAAACTATTACCTTTCACGCCCAAAAAAAATGTTTTCAGTAGAAACCAAGGATGTTTCCGCGAGCTCAAGGAAACATATTGTGTTTCCGCTGAAAACAACAAATTCTACCAAGAAAATACTTGTTTTTGGCAAGAACACAGCATGTTTCCGCGAGCTCCGGGAAACATCCCTAGTTTCTACTAGAAACAGGTATTTTCGAGTACAGGTACAAGATTTGGAACGCTCAAGTGCAACTTTATTCCTATGTAGGTACATATTTTCTCTTGTGTAGATATAACAGCCTTCTATTGTAGGTACAACCTTTTGCATACATTTTTTGAAGATATTTCACTGTCTTATCGTGCTCGACCAATACTACTTGTTCAAAATAGTTTTTTCTCGTGTCCGACATGAAAGGTGGTGATGGAAGTGGGTTTAGGGACTGTGAAGGCACATTTGACATGTAAAATGATGTTACACCTAAGATAACATTGTAGAGTTCCGGTGAAAATGAGTATTTTTTTTTTATCTCAGATAAACTTTTATTGCAGAAGTATAGTATGTTTCCGTGAGGTGGTGGGAATGTGGTTTTGTGACACCCCGGCTCGCAAACCACGGAAAGCCAAGCGTGTCGGGATTGCAAACTGGCCCCACAGGTCAAAACGAGTCCTTTCAGTGCGCTTCTGTCCTCACTCACGCATACCCTGGGAAACTTCTGAAGAGGTCACCCATTCTCAAATTACTTTAGAGCAAGCACGCTTAACTCTAGATTTTTTCAGTAGGGCTTCCGAAAAGAAATATGCACATTTTTTATATGAGTAGTCTATTCAATCCATTTAACTTATATTCAACCTTGGATGGTCTGGCACTGGCTCATCCATGGGATTTGGCCTAGCACCAGCCCAACTCCGGGGGTATTACATCATCTCCCACTTCAGAATGCAACATCTATGTTGCACCCCAAGGATCATCAACTGCTAGGCCCATCACCACTCTGGTCAAGGACTGCGGGTTGTCACAGGTCGGCTCTGATACCAACTGTTACACCCCAGCTCGCAAGACATGCAAAGCCGAGCATGTCGAGATTGCAGAATGGCCCCACAGATCAACACAAGTCCTTTCAGCGCGCTTCTGTTCTCACTCATGCGCACCCTGGGAGAGTTTCCAAGGGGTTATCCATCCTCAAATTACTCTAGAACAAGCACGCTTAACTCTAGAGTTCTTTCAGTAGGACTTTCAAAAAGGAATGTGGACATTGTTGACATTAGTAGTCTATTCAATCCATTTTCAATCTATATTCAACCTCAGATGGCCTAGCACCGGCTCATCCGTAGGAGTTGGCCTAGCACCAGCCTAACTCCGGGGGGTATTACAGTTTCCGCAAAAAATAGTAAATTTTAAAGACAGTTGTACCTATAATAAAAGACAGTTGTACCTACACAAGCTCAAATTTGTACCTATATAAGAATTAAGTTGCACTTGACCCTCGCTAGTCTTGTACCTGTACTAGAAGACTTGTACTTCAATATCAAAGTCGATGTTTTTTTATTTTGCCACCGTATTCGGATGCAACCGTACGTATACTTCAATAAGGAGCACATATCCCCCTAGTTACAAGAAAAATTCTCAAGAATACAACGTTTATTTTCATGCCAAATGTAAATATATATGTAAAGGTAAATATAATAATTGTTTATATAAATATTCTAAGTATTGTTTATAAATATTAGTAAAATATAATGTAAATATATATGTAAATAAATATCTATTTATAAAAAGTATTTATAAATATTGTATATACAATTATATAAATTAATGTATATATATTGTAATCGTCTCGAAAATAATGTTCGCAGAAGAGTGCCTACAATAGAAGACAGTTGTACCTGCACAAGTTCAAATTTCTACATATAAAGGAATCATATTGCACTTAGCCATCGCTAGGTTTGTACACGTACTAGAAGAAAATTGTACCTCAATATTAAAGTCGAGATTTTTGGGTTTTGCCAACATATTCGGATGCAACCATACATATACTTCAATAAGAAGCACATATCCCCCAAATTACAACGCCATGTTTCATGACAAATGTAAATGTAAACACTATAATGGTATATATAAATATATATGTAAGTGTTACTTATAAATGTAAGTCAAATATAAATATAAATATATATAAATAAATATCTATTCGTAAAAAATATTTATAAATATTGTATATACAATTATATATATATTAATGTATACGTAAATGTATATATATTGTAACCGTCTCGAAGAATGGTACGTGGAAAAATATGTCTACAATAAAAGATATTTATACCTACACAAACTCAAGATTGTACCTACATAGGAATCATGTTGCACTTGGCATCTCTAGGCTTGTACTTGTACTTTAAAAGAAAATAAAATTGTACTTTAAGATCAAAGTCGATATTTTTGGGGTTTTTCACTGTATCGGATGCCACCGTACGTATACTTTAACAAGGAGTACATATCCCACAAATTACAAGAAAAAATTCCGACAATGCAACATCTTTTTTTATGCCAAGTGTAAATGTATATGTAAATGTAAAAATTGTAATTTTATATAAATATTGTTTATAAATGTTAGTCAAGTATAAATGAGAATGCATATGTAAATAAATATCTATTGGTAAAAATTATTTATATATATTGTATATAAAATTATATATATTAATGTATACACAAATAGATACATATGTATATATATGTTGTAATTGACTGCCTCAAAAATAATAGTACGCGGAAGATTGCACCTACAATAGAAGATAGTTATACCTACACAAGCTCAAAATTTTACCTACATAAATTGCACTTAAGCCTTCATAGACCTATACATGTACTAGAAGAAACTTGTACTTCAAGATCAAAATCAATATTTTTGGATTTTTCCACTGTATTCGGATACAAACGTATACTTTATCAAGGAGGATATATCCCAAAAATTACAAGAAAAAACTCCGATAATACAACGTCCTATTTCATATCAAGTGTAAATTATATGTAAATATAAAAGTTGTTATTGTATATATGAATGTATATTTTGTTGTTTATAAATATTAGTCAAGTATAAATATAAATATTTATGTAAATAAATATCTATTCATAAAAGTTTTTTATAAGTATTGTATATACAATTATATATATTAATGTATACGTAAATTTAAGAAAAATCATCGATGATATAACGTCATTTTTCATGTCAAATGCGCTTTCACCATCCTTAAACCCACTTCCATCGCCACCTTTCATGTGAGACACGAAAAAAAAAACTATTTTGAACATGACAGTGAAAGGCGGACTCAAAATACATTTCGCAATGATTGTCCGATAATCATCAACAATTATTTCTTCTATTTTCCTTCGATTACTATATTTTTTCTCCATAGATTTCCTACAAACACAAGACAATATGTATTCAACAAATTGAAAAATTTTAACATAAAAAATCAATTTATTATATTCAACAAACATACAAAATTATTATTAATGCAAGAAAATACAATCGAGACAAAAAAAACAAACAAACAAGCATATTGTGATAATATTTTGAATATTTTCAACAAAAATAACCAAACAAATAACTACATGAATATATATGAGCATATAGAATACAATAAAGAAGCAAATAATACTACAAATAAAATTAAAATTAGAGAATAACAAAAAATATAAAAAATACACACTTACTTTTGATGAAGGACCATTTTGGGCGGATGGGGCGAATGGCGGCGGGGGTTGGCGACGGCAGCGACCACGTTTGGCGATGACAGTGGTGGCGCTTTCGGTTGAACAAACACTATTACGGAAAAAGAGTATTGCAGGTTGAAGATTTTGAATATTTTTGGTAATTTTGTGAATTAGTGTTTTTGGATGAGGGTAAAAAAGAAATTTTGAAGTTAAAAGAAATATAAATATATATGTAAATGGGGTTTTAAAGAAAGAAAATAAGATGAGACAGTTTTAGAGAAGTTTTTGATGGTTTAGGTATTTATCTTCAATTTATTGTTATATTAATGTGTATGTATATTTGTATTTTTATAATAATATTTATGAGAATTTATTCAATCGAAAAATACTTAGTGAACTAATTATACATTTGCATAGCATAGGTGTATTTGGTTTGGGTATCAAGCCTAAATTTTTGGTATTTAGCCTAAGAAAATATCATTTTTGTAACGAGATTTTTTGATTCTTAAATCTACTGTTTCCGTTACTAATAACATTAGAGATAAAATTAAGGATGGAATTATGTTAGCTACGTGAGCTTTAGGGACAAAATTCCGTTACAAATATACTATTTTTTTGTAGTGTATAACTCCCCCTTGTGTTAATATAAAGTTGGCATGAAACATCCTCTTTGTCTAAAACTGATGTTTGGTTTTAAATAAAGACCTAAATTACACAAGTTTTATACAAATAAAAAAAATAAAATAACTCAAATAATTTTTTTTCAATAAAATAAATAATTCATTAATTAATCAATCATTTATTTTTATATTTTTATAAAAATTAGATAACAATTCGGCTAAAAAACTATAAAATGAAGGATTGCTCAATTATTTATTTTATTCAAAAAAATTATTTAAGATATTTTGTCTGTATAAGTAATTTAGATATTTATTTATAACCAAATATCAATTTTGGACAAAGAGAGTGTTTCGTGCAAATTTTACATTAAAACAAGGGGGTTCCACGCAATATATAAAACACAAGATGTTTTGTGCATTTTTACTAAAACACAAGGAAGTGTTATATAATTTACCTTATTTTTTTTCTTACAAAAGTATCACATCAAAATGTTATTTTAAGTTAAAAGTCAAATTGAAATCAAAATCAAACAAATTCACATTGACAATATTAACTTATATAATTGGATCGAATATTGATAAAAAAAAAAAATCATATATAAATACATTTACTATCTTAATATAGCTTAACAATTTGGGCACTTACTATCATTTTGACACCCGACGAAGAATATTATAAGTAAGAAATTCTATTGTTTTTAGTAATATTTGTGGCCCAATAGATCAATGTCTATGCCTAATTAATTATTCTTCCAACCGTTTCACTAGTGGTTCTATCTCTCCGATATCTCTCTTTAACCGGGGTTAAATTCAGAACAAAAAATAAGCAGATCGACAATGCTCTGCATACTTAGTTTCTACGAACCGCCTAATCTCTGTTAATGAATACGACGTGATCATAGGCATGGATAGTTAACCCTTCTCTCGCCCTTCCGCAACCTTGTCGAAATTTAGCTTGAACAATTCAAATCGAACATGAAATTTTTGGGTGAAGGTAGGGCGGAGAAATATGATTGGAATTTTATTAGCTAAAATAATATGCTGGAATGAAAAGAAAATAAGGAGAAAATTAGTTCGTTCGCTACACAAAACCAAAAATCTCGTATTATTAAAATAGATAAAAATATAGATGAGAAGAAATTAAGAAAATTGAGTGTATGGAATGATGGATTGTGGTATGATTGTGTATATAATATATAAAGAGATAAGATATATATATATAGGGGAAGGAAACTTCTATAAGCTTAGCGGTTACAACTGCTCATAAATAACTATTTATAAAAATAGCTACTAAAATAACTACTTATAACTTACTAATAATTATCTATTTTTTAAAAGATTCTAGAATAAAATTATATAAAACAGCAAAAAATTGGCTAATAAATAGTGCATGAATTAATGAGAGCACTTAGGAGATGGTGCAGAGTAAATGTAGCGAAATTTTGTACAGAGTTAATATTGGTTGGCGCAGTAATTGCAGGAGCTGGGAGAGTGACGGATTTAATGTAGCTGCTGCTGACCAGAGTAAATGCTCGCTGACCTGCGGAAATTAATGCGCCATTTCGCTGAAACTGAGGCAAAATTAATGGATGCCGCTGGAATTCCGTGTAGCTGCCGCTTCGCTAAATTTCAAGCAGGTATTTCCGCGCTCGCTCACCAATTCTGTGCAGCCGCTGTTCGCTTTCCGCACAGCCGCCAGCTGCCGCTTGCTTTCCGCAGATAATAAATGCGCCGCTGAGATTAATGTAGCCACAGCTGGAATTCCATGTTCGCTGCTTTCCGCGCAGAGTAAATGCACCACCGCTCACCTTCCGCGCTCACTCACTTCTGTGCAGCAGCCGCTTGCTTTCCTTGCCAATGTTGACCTTTGACCGTTGAGTTTGACTTTCACGTGTTGACTTTTGTTGACTTAAGCTAACGGTTGTTTTTCGCTTCTGAAGCCATTTTCGCTTTTTAAGGTCAATTTTGGACTCTTAAACCAGTTTTCAATCATTATTTCACCTACATAAATAAAAACATCTTATAAATATTTATTTAAATAAATAATACTTATTAAATAATATTAATTTATCCAAAATTAAATACTTAAATAGCACATAAGTAATGCCTAAAAATATAATTGAAGGAACACATCAATTAATTTAATTTATACACCAAATATATTTTAAATTATACCTAAAAACTAATAAATTAATATTTTACACATAATATACAATAAATACAATTATTAGAATAAATTAATATAAATTATACTAAAATTCGATATAAATAAATAATTAACTAAATAAAAATAAGCTATAAAATATGGCAAAATAAAGAGTTATCACCTGCTACCCAAGGCTGATCAGTTCTTCCTACCAGGCCGGACACTCACAGCATTAACTTGAGCCGGGAATGGCTCCGTATCGATCTCTATCTCTTATTTGTCGGCCAGCCGTAGGCGGCCTTCTTTGATAGCCTTTTGTACTGCGTTTTTGAAAGCGATACAGCTCCCAACTTAGTGTCGGAACAAGCCATGCCATTTCCAATAAGCTTTTCCACCCAATTCCTTGTCGGACGGCATTTTATGCCTTTCTTTAAACCAGAGCTGATTATCATTCAACAAAAAGTCGAATATTTGCTCAGTTTTAGATATATCGAAAGCGTGTTGTACCTTGGGATTGGCCTCCTTCCTCCGAGGTACTTTGAGAGCCGGGCAAGTATACGCCTTTCCTTGCGATATTTCTGCCAGAAACGTCTCATCTGGCTCCTCTGGGCAGTCTGTTTCATCCTCCTGCACTTGGACAAGATGTGCTCTGCTTCTGAATTTCTGTTGTCTAGCTACCTGGGAATCTCAGATGAGCTGTTCTGTGTTGACGGCTTTTCTAGCAAGCTGCCGGAGGTCATTGTATTCCTGTAGGGTCAATTTCTCTTGGAGCTGGAATGTCATATTATCGATAGCCATATTAACCACTTGATTTTCAGGTATCCGGACCTAGCACCGCCCCTCAGCCCTGTGGAACCTCTCCAAAAATTGTTCTACCAGTTCATCGTGTTTTTTCCATAGGTTGGTCAGGTCCGAGGCCGTCACCTCTAGCCAGCGGGCTATAAAAGCATTCGTGGGAACGCCCTTTCGAGATCTGCTCACGTGTTACACGAATTTGGCGGCAAAGACACATACTACGTAAATGCCGGCCCTGTGAGAGACAACGAGAATAGTTGGAGTTTGAACCAATTGTTGGTCCCGAACTCTCCTCCGCACTATGTTGTGAACCGACGATGTGTTCAATGGTGGACCGTGAATCCTCGTATGAGAATAACATGAATTCTAGGACCCGTGCATTCCACGGAGCGGGTGGTCAATGGCAATATGATCCGGGAATGGCCGTTAATACTGCGGCCGAGTAGGGAGCCAGATATGATCGCCATACAGCCTCCGGATTGCTTCTTCAATGACCTGCAGATTAATACTCAGTCGCGGCGGAGAAGCGATTTCAGTGTATCCTCCAGGCTGTCCTGGGCTGGTTGGATGTGAGGAAGTATTATTGATGGCCCTGTGGAGGGTGAGCCGGAGGTGGATGTCCTCAATTCCCCTCGGCTGGTACTCGTGGAGGTTTTTCCGGTGGAGGGATAAAATTTTCGAAATTGATTAAGGGACCCTGTTGTGCAGGTCCGTATCCTTGTTGTGCGGCTGGTCCGGCAGGAAGAGCTTCTTGGTATGTTGTCTGCCCCCCAAGGGGAGGGAGGCATAGCCGGAGCTGATGTACCCGAGCCCCAAGCCACTGCTACAGTCGACAAAGCTGAGCCCCATGGATTGGAGGAGCAGAAGCTATCCCCCAAGGCAGATTCGGAGGTGGGGCGGATGCCCCCGTCCCCGGAGCCGGAGAAGCGGCCAGAGGTGTTGAGGCCGTGGTCGGCCGTACCCACAGGTCAGTCGTTTCTTCTCCGGCAGTGAAATTTCCTTGACCGTTCGCCCCCGAAGGCGATGTGGGCGCGCTCACGCCATCGAAGAAATGATTGTTTTGCCATTGGGCGCTAGTGGCGTGTACCCGTTGTTCCCCGGATGTCCCTGATGTGGCGGCGGCCTTAAAATGACCTGCCCCGAAGACCGCCAAGGTCCTTCAGCCACTGTCTCATCCGGCGGATTATTATTTTCGTTTCCTTTTCCTAATATGGTTACGTTACCATACTGGAGAGTTGTTGGAGGGTGTCCAGATGCACCCCCTTGTGTTGCCTTTATCGGTGGTGCATTTTCATCATCTCTTGGATCGGCCGCTGGCGCTTTCCCTTTGCACAACTCCTCTCTCGCCCATGCGATCTCGTTTCGAATAGTTGGTTTCAAGACATCTGCGAGATATTGAGAGAGGGTCATGTCCGATTCATGGAAGGCTGCTTGAATTTCCTCGTGGATCTGAGTTTGGAGGGTGTTGGCCGAGATGGTGACCAACCTGTCCACGCCTCCCAGAGCTGCAGACGATTCATCATTGGTAACTTCTCCGAAGAGGCGTGGGGCTGAAGTTTTTCCAGCGATTTATTTTTCCTTTGACATCGTAATTTTCTCCGGCGATGGTAGCTTGTGACTCCTTAATCACATAAAAGGTACGAGACTGGTCGGAGTCCCATTAGGCGTACCAATCTGTTGTCGCTGAAATTCGGCAATGATGGCGTAATAAATCTAGGCTTGTCGAAATTGACAATAATCGGATTCCCCAGCCTACTTAAAAAAGTATTCGGGCTAAGTCTCGTTATCAAAATGAATCGATGGAAAAAATAATATAGGCGTTGCTATGTTGAATTATGAAAAAGACGAAGAAGAAAAACCGTAGAATAAAAAAATTATTAAGGAAAAACTTGAATTAAATTGGACATTTAATGCTAGCAAGAGAATAGGAAAAATAATAATAATGCATGAAGGGAAATAAATGGAATAAATTGCAGAAATGAGATTTTCCTAAAATTGCTCATTTTAAATCCACATTACTTTCTCCCCCAATAAGCCCATTTAAATTTAGGAACAACTTCTTCCACTACTCCCACTCCTCATTCATCCAGCATTAATGCTTCTCGGGCCGATTTTGTATGTTGGATCTATCTTTGGTTCAGCCGGGCTGGATTGCTTGCTCATTTTGCGTTGTTGGGTCTTTGTCTATGTTAGGATTCCCTCTAAAAAAATCCAGCATAAAATTATTTGAGGATAACAAGTCTTTTAAACAATTTATTTCATAATTAATAAACATTAATGGCGTGTTTGGTTGAGAGTTTGGAATTTGAATTTGAATTTTAAATAGTAAATTGTTTAATTTGAATAGTTATTTGAAATGTTATATAAATAAATATTTACTCTTTGAATGTATAATTAACTTTATAATATAAAAATAAAATATAGGAATTTGATATGATATTATTAAAAAATATATATAAATAGTAAAAATTTTGGAAAGAATTTAACCAAATGCAAAAATATTTAAATTATATTTAAATAATTATGATTTTAATATATTACAATTAATTTAAATTTATATCTATATTTTTAAATTTTTAGTATTATTACAAATCCTTACACAAATAACTTTCTAATATAAAAATTATTTAAGATAAAAAATTAATTTATATCTATTTATCCATAAAATATTAAATAAATAAAAATATAAAATCCATTACAATTATCATATCAACTAAATCGAGAATAATTAATTTTTCAATACACCTCTTTTTATAATAACGGTGTAAAAAAAAATATGTGGCATAGTCAACCGGGAGGAAGAGGTAAACAATAATTGCTTAAATAGTTTTCTATTTACTTGAAAACTAAATTACTTTAAAGACAAAAAAAAAAAAAAAGAAAAAAACAAAACAAAACACAAATTTTGTTTTACAATTGTAAATTTAAAATACATTATAAATGAAGTCAAATAAATACTAAGAAACTAGACAAGGATTATCTAATTAAATAATTATAAATTTAAATCGTAATGTAAATTAATTATAAAATAAATTTTAAATTCTAATAGTGAGATTTAAGTTACAAATTAACTTATTTTAGACTTTTACTAATTAAATTATAATATACGTTACTCAATTGTGTTCTTAATTAAGAAATCGATAAATAATTATTTTATAAAGATTAAGTATTATTTATATTATTTTCAAAAAAATAAAAAGATTTAGTAAATTAAAATCAGAATCAGTATCATAAAAATTAAACTAAAAAAATTTGGAAAAAAAAAAGAAATATAAACCGGCGGTTTTTAAAACAAAATCGGCATTCGAAATATTCAATTTCTGTTTGTGTTGAAAATTTTGGCCGTTCGAGACCTAAACCAATGAATCCCTAAGTAAATAATTAGTTGGTCCACTCCGTAGTCTAACCCACCGAATCGGCCCAACTTTTTTTATCCCAAGTCAATTCCATATAGCAAAAGCCCAAAACCTAACCCAATTAGTTAAGGTTTGTTATGTAGTTAAGAAGGGAGTAAGACCGATGAGTGCGAGAGATTCCAGTGAGAGTAAACCCTTTTCGTGTGCCGATTTTGGTGGGTACCGTGGCTTATAGACCTTGTTGTCTAATGTTTCCAAATTTAATGTTGGTTCAGCAGAACCATATAAACTAATACCCAGAACTCCCATTAAAAGAAAAAGAGAACCCCCCGCCATGTACAAAAAAAATTTTGTAGCCGAGTACAAGCATTTTTTTCCTCCCCACATAGATAAGAGTAGATAAACAGGAAATAATTCGAACTTCCACATGAGAAAAAAAAAAATATAAAAGATACTGTTGGAACCTAAAATTCGAAGGTTCCAAGATTATTCGTCGATTCGTCGGTGTGGGCTCCGAAAGTACTCCAAAGAGCCTGTCCGTCGTCGGATTCGAGGCGGCTCCTACGATGGAGCATGCACGGCTTCGATCTTAAACGAGGCTTCTAGCCTAAACGACCGATTTCAATGGATTTAAACTAACATCTACTAATACTTGGATAAATCTACTGGAAAACGGATAAAAATATGTTGGAAAATAAATTAAGTAAGAAATTAAGATAATCTACTAAAATCTATAGATAAACTAAAAAAAAAAAGGATAAAAGAAAATAAGGATAAGATGTATAATTCTTCTCGTGTGTGTTTTTCGTGTGCTTGTCCTATATTTATCATAATATCAAATAACTACTTATTCTACTAAAAAGGTCGTTTTACTTATTCCTTCCACTACCTCCAACTTCCTGGTAACCTCCTTCCATTACCTCCAACTGTTTGGTAACCTCTTTCCACTACCTTCAACTGTCTAGTAACCTCCTTCCATTAGTTCCCAACTACTTGATAACCTCCTTTCATCAGCTTCTAACCACCCGGTAGCCTCTTTCCATCATCTCTCAACCGCTTCCATTGCCTCTGGACCGAGTTCTACTTGCTCTGAACTTTTTCCATTGCCTCTGGACAAGATCTTCCGCTTACTCCGACTTGTTTCCATCGTACTCCTAACAGGTCTACGGGGATGTGTCCCCAACAACCTTGAGTTACATAGAATCTTCGGTTTTCCTCTTCTTAACTTGTTCCATGGAGCTTTTTAAATAAAGTATGAAAGTGCATAGGCCCTCTACTAATGTTTAGTACGAAATTATTAACTCAGGGCCAATGGAGGTAGTTATCCCATGATTTGTGGAAGTTGTTGCTTTCTATTTTGTGGAGGCAACGTCCCTTTACTTTTTGGAAGCACCGCAGTCCAATTGAGCTAGTTGTTTTTAACTCAATGGAGGCAACAATTTCTGACTTTATGAAAATATTATTCCGGGATGGAGGCGCCATAGTCCAAGGAGTTGCTGCACTAAGGTCTATGGAGGCTGCTACTTTCGGCCCTGTGAAAGCACTACAATCCAATGGAAGTTATTGCCTTCGGCTCTGTAGAGGTAGCAGTCTTTGGCTCCGAGGCTTGAAACTCTATTGTTGTTGAGCGGCTCCGTGGCCAAGGAGCTCTGGCTTCACTTTTGTCTTTCAGCCTCCTTTATGTTCGGGTGCTTTTGGACCCATATTCAATAATGTCCTCCTCAAAAGGGCTGGGCGATTGCTTCCATTTAGCCCATGTCCTTTTGCTTTGAGCCGTTCGCTTGAATCAACTGTGGTCACTTCCATTGACAAGGCATCCTTCTTGGCCATCACTTTTTGGACTTAATTTCCATCCCAAAACATCAACGCTTGATGGAGTGTCAAAGGCACACACTTGCATGCATGAATCCAATTCCGTCCCAAGAGAGCCGAATAGAATGGCCTACTATCGATCACCATGAAAGTGGATGATATTTCCTCTGTCCCCACCTGCACACTCAAAGTGATCATGCCTGCTGGTTTGTAATAATTCCCCATAAAATCGGTGAGCCGTACAAATGTAGTAATCAGATCGTCACTAGTCTTTCCGAACTTTCTGTAGGGTCTCAATTGGAAACACATTCACAGAAGCTCCACTATCCACCAGAACTTGGTCAAGCGGATAGCCATTCATCACGACCCGAATGTGCAAAGGCTTGACATGTTGGTTTTGGCCAGGCCCGAGCCTCTTAAATTCTATCATGATTATCACAGCATTCCATTCAAAGATAGGCTCTTCGTCAACGACAACTTTCTCTAACTCTTGAAATTTTTCCGGAGCTTTGAATTCTTCCGGAAGCTCTTTCACTTGTTTACTTTCTGGAAAAGAATCCACAGTCTAGTTCCTTAGCGGCTTCACAGCCTGCTTTCTTTCTGGAAGTGGCTCCCCAACTTGCTTCCTTAGTGGTTCCACAACCTGCTTTCTTTCTTGAAGCGGCTCCACAAACTGCTTTCTCTCTAAAAGCGACTCCACAACCTACTTCCATAGCGGCTCCACAAACTACTTTCTTTCTGAAAGCGACTCCGCAGCTTGCTTCCTTTCTGAAGGCAGCTCCACAGTCTGCTTCCTTTCTGAAAGCGGCTTCATAGCCTACTTTCTCTTTGAAAGTGGCTCCACAACTTGCTTCCTTGGTGGTTCCATGGCCTCATTTCTTTCTAGAAGCGGCTCTACAACTTGTTTCCTAAGCAGCTCCACAACCACTTTCTTGGCTCCATAGCCTGCTTCTTTTTTAGAGGGGGCTCCATGGCCTGCTTTCTTTCTGGAAGCGGCTCCAAAACCTGCTTCCTTAGCAGCTCTACAGCCTACTTTCTTTTTGGAAGCGCCTCTATAGACTGCTTCTTTTTTTGAGGCAGTTTTTCCATCTATTTTTCTTTTGGAGACGGCTCATGTGACCTTTCCTCCTACATACGAGCCTCTAACTTTCTTCTTTGAGCTCGCCTCTTTTGAGTCCTGGTGAGTCCCCTTATTTCCCCTCTAGTGGAAAGCTTCGGCTCATTCACAATCCATTTTTTATTCTCTTTCACGGTAGGAGGCTTTCGTGTCGCCTTGGGAATGATGGTGATCTGGTCAGCCGTGGTAACAATCCAAATTTGCTTCCCATTTGTGACTTTCACTTCTGCTATGATAGCCTCCGGCTTGGATCCTTTGTATACTTTCTTCTTTTCTGATCCTGAGGCTTTCAGACTTGGGATGGTGACACTGACATTAGGCTCCCTCTTGACCGTCTTTTGTCTTACCTTCTCCATGTTCGAACTTAAGACTTTTTCATATGTCACTCTTGTGAGGAAGGCTTTTTTAGCGGTTTCCTTCGGTCCTAGACAGACTTGAACTGAAAGTTTTGACGGCTGGGGGCTAAGCCCTTTAGCCGACATAGTATTAGAAAAAGAAATAAACCATTTGGTCGGCTTCAATGCCGGACACAAATAAGTCTTTTCATTTGCTAATTTCGTGGCCAAAACTTTTGCCTCCACAAAGTGCTTTTTCGTCTGAAGTCACTAGGGTTTCTACCGCTGAAGGCTCATTTTTATATGGAACCTCCATAGCCTCTAGAGTCTTTTTGCTTACAACCTTCTTTTTGTATGGAGCCTCCATGGTCTCTGGAGCTTGTGTCCCTGCAGAATCCTTTTCATATGGAGCCTCTGCCCTTACATCCTCATTTTCGTTAGGAGCCTCCATGGTCTCTGGAGTCTTTGCCTCTGCAAATTTTGGAGCTTCCATGGCTTCTGGAACCTCTGTCTCCGCAGACTCCTTTTCGATTGGAGCCTCCACAGTCTCTGGAGTCTCTGCCTCCGTAAACTTTGGAGCTTTCATGGCTTTTGGAACCTCTGCATCCGTAAACTCCTTTTCGACTGGAGCCTCCACAGCCTCTGGAGTCTCTGCCTCCGCAAACTCTGGAGCTTTCATGGCTTCTAGAACCTCTGCCTCCACAGACTCCTTTTCTACTGAAGCCTCCACAACATCTGGACTCTCTGCCCCTGTAGCTTCTTTTTCGTATGGAGGTGAATTTTCTGCGCTCAAAGTGGCACTAAGCTTCTTTTCAAACCTTATTTTTAAAAATGTCCTCCTTGCAATCTGCGATGACATCAACGTCCATTAGAGGCTTGGCCTCCTATTGATTTGGTGTCAGCGGCTGCACTCCGGCTGCCTGCTGATGGAAGGTTGGCGGTTGTATCTCTGCGGCCTGCCCTCCTTACCCTGTGTTTCGATGATCCCCTTCCATTGGAGATTAGCCACGTTCGGACCGTGACATTCCCATAGTGGTGTCAGCGCATTCCACATAGGTTTTCCGCTTAATCGCCCTGGCGGCATCATGCCAAATGCTGGAAATTTATTTGTCCCTCGTGGAGGCTCACCACTGCTCTTCAAAAATCCAACGACCAAGGGGTTCCAGCCCTCCACAACTTATTGGCTCCAGCGCTCCACAGGCTGTTAACTCCAGCCATCCGCAGGCTGTTGGTTCCAATATTCCAAAAACTTGTGGTTCAAGCCTTCCACAGGCTGTTGCCAACCTTCCACGGGTTGTTGGCTCCAGCCTCCGCAGGCTGTTGGAACCAGCCTTCTGCAGACTGGTGGTTCCGGCCCTCTGCAGGTTGTTGCTTCCAACTTCCTGCATGCTGTTGGTTCCTACCTGATCTTTTCTGCTCCAGCCCTAAGGCCTGAAGCATTGAATGTTCTGCAACGATTACGTAGTTTTCTTCAGGCGGTACAAATGAACCCCATGTAAACCTCGACATCACTCTTCGAAAAATCCAACTTTACGCATTAGGAAAACAACTAGGTGAACTTGACGAAGCCATGCTCAGCCAATACCTAATACTCCATTCACTGATAGATACACATGCAAGGAATTTGGTTGAGGTACTGCTCAGTGGCAGGAAGGCGAGCGCCGCACTAGAATTGTGCGTAGGAGCGCTAGAGACTCAAGCTGCAAGCCCGGGTGCAACTCAAATAGAAATTCTGAAGGCACTTGCGGTCATCACCCAGCAGAACGCGATCCTTATGGAACAACAGCTTGATACAGCGAAACGTCTCCAAAGAATGGAAGAGCTAGTGCGGTAGCTAGCAAAGAATTTAATGAGGACCCACAGGGGAGAAAAAGAAATAATGTAGGGTCCTCCCCCGTGTACATAATTTTTTGAATTGGCAAGGGTTGTACAATGGACTAATTATCAACGACACAACAATTTTTTGTAACAAGTGAAATTTATCTTTTAGAGTAAAGTCACATAACTTGCAAACACCAGATTGAGTAATCGTCCCTCGACCTTCATCAATAATGCGAATATTGAGTTAAACTAAGTAACAACATATATGACTTGTAAATATTAGTGCCCCTTTTGTTTCAAATTATCCATACTCAGTAGGGCAAACGAACTTCTGTCTATCAACTTTGCTTACAAGAGATGACTTGTAAAGAGAAATCCTTCAATATGGTTTAAGATACGATGTAAGCAAAGCAAGGAGGACCTTTCATTACAAAAGGAGCTGAAAAGGCCTAGGTGCCCAAAATCAAATAAGATCATGAGCAGACACAATATTTGTTTGAAACTCTTGGTCCAAAGAAAAATGATTCTCCACACCCTTCGGCCGAAGGCTTCCTTGATCAAAATAATAGCCCCTGCTAAGCAAACAAAGTAGACGATATCGGGATAACTTCGCTTATGTTAGATCAAATGACAAGTTTGAATGCTTAAGGATCAAATTGCCTCTATTTGAGATTCACTTTATTCCTAATCATGGCACCGATCTTAAGCAATACTTGACTGCAGTGAAGAGAACAACTCTTTGCTCACATAATTTAGTTTGTTTGAGGACGAACAAAGGTTTAGTGTGAGGAGGTTTGATGACTCCAAATATGAGCATATTCCCCGCTTGAAAAAATTATCTATTACTTGAATATCTGTATAAAAACTATCACAATACCTGATTTATGGCGTACTTTATTGATCTATCTCACTTGGCATGATCCAGAGTTGGTTTGTTGAGATTATTAACAATTTTTGCCCTTTTTAAGCGGTGATACGGGTCCAGAAAAGCTAAGGCAGATGAGGCAAGCGACAGTCATTTCCGTTCACAAGTGACGACCATCGTTCAGAAAAGCTAAGGCAAGAGAGGCAAGTGATAGCTCCTACCGCTCGCAAGCAATAGCCGCCTCCGCTCCCAAGCGACGCTCCTTCGCTCAGGCCAGAGACCAGACACCCACCGCAGCAAAGCTACGGCAACTCAATGCAAATATCGCCTAAGTGTCCAACCCGCAGCGGTACAGCCATTCAACTACCATCCAGCATAAACAAACCCGCTCAGCTACGCTGATGCCCTCCAATCATCCGGCAAGCAAGGAAGATTTGCGCCCTTACAATCCTAAGCAAGCGAAGCGAGCACCATGGGAGTTAAGGCCAGAAAATGCTTCAACAGAATAACCGCCACGAACTACCTAACTACCTAGCGGTTGGAACTACTTTCTAATTGCTTTGTAACTGCTTGCAACTGCTACTTCCACCAGCTATAAATAGGGCCAAATATATGTATGTAAAGATATACTTCAAGAGGAGTATACTAGCACTTTTTTCGCACATTCTAGTTGTCTTACTGTCTCCCGAAAGCTCCAACCCTGTAAGGGAGTTCTCAGCAGGATTGGCCAGAGGAGTTGAGATTTCTCTTCTCCCTTGGCCACCACTTTACTACTTACCTATTTTAGTTTATCGCTTAATTAAAATTTTTTAAAAGTAGAAGTTCCAGTTTTGGTAGTAAGTAATGAAATATTATTTGTTCTTCGTCATCACTTCTTCCATGCTTTTCACATTTATATAAACCCTAGTTGTAAAAGAATTTCACTTCGCTGGTAAAGAACACAGAAAGATTGATTATCCAAGCCTTGTCTTTTGTCACAAACAGTTTCATGGTAGTTCAATGAAGTTGAGTACGTGGGAACCTTGTCGACCTGCTTAATTACTGATTTAAATTCAATCTTGATTAAAAAGAGGTAACAGAAGGGTAAAGCCACTAATGAGGCAGAATTTGGGATAATTAATGGGGCATAGGCGGTGGTCTATTGGGTCGTAGAAACTCCTAATGACAGTAGGGTTTCTTTCTTATAATGTTCTGATTCTGGGTGTCATTCAAGTCTTGTTGTAAATCCCTTAAGGTCAAGTACCAGCGATCAAAATTCTTTATAATCTGGTTTATATATTTACATTACCCCCTTCCTACCGCTTCCATATTATACATATATGTTTCGATAAAACACCAGCATCACTCGCTCATTGCATTCAGGAAACCCTAGCCATTGAGTAACGCATAGTTCAGACACAACATCTCTCCATCACTCTCTACCGCTCAATCTATATAAATATATGTTGTGCCATCCGCTCATGTTCCTATCGCTCACCCATCGTTGGCACCTTGTCCGCTCACCACCGCTCCCGCTCACCCATCGCTCACTCTTTATCGCTTCCCTTTCCAACTTTCTGTAGTTTAGGGTTCAGGCCCGCTGCAAAGTGGGTCCTTTTACTACTTTTTCGCCGCTTTCATGAGATCAATACTTGATTTAAATTTTGACTTAAAATCATTGTGTTCGACCTGGAAACGCACCAGTCAAATAGTATAAATAATTATGATAAACAATTCAGGGTCTACAACCATAAATTTTTGCTTTTTATGACCGCTCACAATAATTCCTTACATCTCAATCTTTGAACAAAATTCTCTGTATTTGAACATATACAAAAATCGTGTTGTCATAATTTGGCGCCGTTGCCTGGGATTTTAAACTCAAGAAATTAAATTTTGTTAAGATCTACTGATACGTCATAATTTACCCTTAAATTCTATAATTTTGTTTCCTATTTTTTGTCTTTGAATAATGATTCTAACTTTTTCATTTGGTGTGGTTATCGTTATGTAGGGGTCCAAAGCGTTTTCAGCGTTCTACTAGTCCCACTCGTTCTTCTCGCTCACAGAGACATCTGTTCAGAGAGTTAACCATAGAAAGGATTATGGCAAACCAAGGAAATGTAACTGCTCCCTCTACTGCTGCCCCAACTTTCCAGACTGCCACTGGGACTTCTTCAAACTCAGTCACATCAGCATCATCGCAGGAGGTGCCGCTCCACATTCCCGTTGTAGTTCCAATCGTTATTCCCCATGCGCTGACACCGACTGAGGAACAGCTCGTGAGAGCGCTCAGCCGCATTCAACAAGGAATGGCTGGACAACATACGCACTTCGTCCAGGTGGAGAAGGCTCAAGCTGCTCAAGGGGCATTTATCGCTTCCCAAGTAGCTCAACCTGCCAACACCACTGCAACACCCGTCATTATTGCTCCTCCTCCACCTACTACTGAGCCTAACCAGAGGCACAAGGGACACAGGGCTGCTGATCGCCCGCTTGCCGAAGTCCCGATGGCCGTTCATTATCAGTCTCTCCTGGATAACACTTTAATTACAAGTTTTGCGCCCAGAGGCTCTGGACATTACGAGGTGAAGCCAACGCTCGTCAGCCTGGCCAGCCAGAGCCAATTCCATGGGCTGCTCAATTAAAGCCCGTATGAACACTTGTAGAACTTCAACAGGATCGTTGCCACCTCCAAATCACATGGCATCACGGAGGACGCTGCAAATTTAATATTGTTTCCCTTTTCTTTGACAATAGAGGCTAGGAAATGGTTTGACAATCTCTACCCTATTCATGCCACCTTTAATGAAGCATCGCAGGCCTTCATAAGCAAATATCATCCTATATCAAAGACCATTAGCCAGAGGAATGAAATTTTAAGTTGCAAGATTGCGAGTGATGAGACCCTTCCCAAAGCCCAGAGCCGCTATAAGCAATTGCTCCGCAACTGCCCTTATCATGAGGTCCCTGACTTCATGGAGCTGCAGATTTCTATTTAGGAATCACTCTAGAGTTAAGGATGTCCTTGGATGTTGCGGCAGGTAGCTCGCCGATGGGGCGATATGCCTCAGAAGCGAGGGCTTTGATCCAAAAAATGGCGGCCAATCAGACTAGTTGACCAGAGACCAACAGGCCGGAACCATACGGGGTCTGTACCAAGTTCCTGTGTCAGTTTCATAAGATGCACGGATTGACAGCCTGTCAGTTCAAATTAAAGAGCTGTCTAAGCTCGTGAAGCAGAACCTGAGTAACAAAGGAAAACAGACAGTAAATGAGGCCACGGTCACTGAGAAGTGCGCCTATGTAAACCAATCGAGACCGCAGGTTGCTGAGAGCTCATCTGAGAAGACTCAGAACCCAACGGAGGTATTTTCTATGGCAAACAGAAATGCTCCTCAGTTCCAGCAATTTCATAAAGGGCATGCTCAAGGGCCCGCTGGACCGCATCCTCCGCAACAATTTCAATAGCCGCAACAGGTCGCTGTGCAACAATATCATCAAGAAGGATTCTATCTACAACAACAATACTTTCAGACCCTCCCCCCCCCACTTTCCGCAGTAGGCACCTGTATTTGCTCAACCTCCCACAGCAGTTTAACAACCGCTGAGTCTGGAAGAGCTCTGGAGAAACATAGAGCGAGCGAATCAGGAGTTCCAACGCAACACGTCTGCCTCGATCAAGATGTTGGAGATTCAGGTCGGGCAGATAGATGAGGCTATGAAGCTGAAGCTGAAGGGAACGTTCCAGTTGAAACCGTCCCGAACCAAGCGTAGGCTATAGAGACAAGGAGTGGAAAGTGAACACAATCGCCACCGCTGCCAGACAAAGATACTAATCCTTCTTCTACTCCTTTTGTTGCTAATTTGCTAGTATAGGATGAAGTTAGACAAATTTCAATCGATGAAAATGGTCCATCCCAGCCGCGAGCTATACCAGCCACTCGAGTACCTGAACAGAACGAAAAGGGTCTCGCTCAGTCTGTGGCTAGGGTTCCTTTTCCTATCTGGTTTGGGAAGAAGGATGGCTCCAAGGATTTTGATAAGTTTGTGCATACTTTCCGTAGTCTTAAATTTACTATACCGTTTGCTGATGCTTTGTCGCAAATGCTACATTACGCTAAGTTCATATATAATCAACCGGAAGCGGGCATTTCCAGATGAAGCTGCAGCGGTGCAACTGGAGAGTGTGTGCATTGCCGTATTTAAGGAGGACCTCCCGAAGAAATTAAGCGATCCTGGGAGTTTTATCATGATTTTTACTATTGGCAATCTAGAACCGATTAGGGCATTATGTGATTTAGGAACTAGTATCAATCTTATCCCTTCTTCACTTTTTAGTAAATTAGGGCTTTATGAGTTAGAAGCATGGAGAACTGTAATACAGCTTGCAGATAAATCAATAAGACTTCCGAAAGGAATTATTCGTGATGTATTAGTGCAAGTAAACAAATTTATTTTCCATGCAGATTTTCCAATAATGGAAATGAGCAAAGATCGCGAAATTCCAATTATTTTGGGGAGACCTTTCCTAGCCACCGCTCAAGCAACTATTAACGTTGCTCAAGGAGAAATCACACTGAGCTTAGGTAGAGATAGAGTCACATATTCCATGAACAATGCAATGCGCCAACTGTTTTAGGTGCCATTTTTGCCACCAGATCAATAGAGATCCCGAAAATGATATTGATTTCGGGCCCGAACCAATGGTATTCGGAAACTGAACCTTGGTTTGGTGAATTTCAGTTGGCCTTAAGTGTTTCTCAAGAAGAAAATTGTGATTTTATTGATGAGTTAAATGAATTATCAACTTTTGAGAACTATATGACACTTGAAACTCTGGAAGAAATTTCAGATAATTGATCGCTTGAGCTGGACAATGTTCTGGGCTCTGGTGGGGCAAGCGATAAAGTAAAATCTCTCACTGAGTCCATTGAGAAAGCAAAGCGAGAGCCAGAGAGCGATGTCTGCATCAAAGACGAGTTGAAGAAGCTACCTGACCACCTCAAATACATATAACTTAGCCCAGAATAGACTTACCCTCTGATAATCTCCGCCTTACTACTGCCGAACAAGGAGGCCTAGCTCGTTTCACTTCTCAAAAGAAGAAAAGTGGCATTTGCATGGAAGATCAATAAAATAAAGGGAATCAGCCCAGCAGTGTGTATGCACCATATCAAGCTGGATGCTGATGCACGGCCATGCAGACAACCTCTGCAGCGCTTAAATGAAAATATGCAAGAGGTAGTTAAGAAGGAGGTAATAAAATTGTTCGATGCAGGAATCATCTACCCTATCAGTGATAGCTAGTGGGCCAGCCCAACCCAGGTGGTTCCCAAGAAAGAAGACTTTGTTGAGCAGACAAGCGACAAGGGGTGGGTTTTCATGACAAGACCTGTCACTGGTTGGAGGGTATGCATCTACTACAGAAGGTTGAATGCAGCAATGAAGAAGGACCATTTCCCGCTTTCATTCCTTGATCAATGTCTGGAGTAGCTCGCAGGACACGAATACTACTGTTTCCTCGATAGTTACTTAGGTTACCATCAGATTCCCATCAAGCCGGAGGACTGTGAGAAAACAACTTTTATATGTCCTTATAGTACGTTCGCTTATAGGAGGATGCTGTTTGGGCTTTGCAATGCTCCGGCCACCTTTCAGCGATGCATGTACCATATATTCAGCAATTTTTTGGACTCCTGCATAGAAGTTTTTATGGATGACTTATCGGTATATGGCAAGACATTTTCCAAATGCCTTAATAACCTGGATAAAGTACTTCTCCGTTGCATTGAGACTGACCTCGTGCTGAACTGGGAGAAGTGTCATTTTATGGTAAATGAAGGAATTTTCTTGGGCCATAAGATCTCAGCTACCGGAATTGAGGTAGATAGATCCAAAGTTAGTGTAATTGAAAAGATGCCGGCGCCCTCGAATGAGAAAGCAGTGAGAAGTTTCCTTGGACATGCGGGTTTCTACCGTCGCTTCATCAAGGGCTTCAGTCAAATCACACAACCGCTCACTGCACTGCTATGCAAGGAAGCTCAATTTGACTATTCGAGCGAGTGTAAAGAGGCTTTCCTCATTCTAAAGGAGAAACTAACCACCGCTCCCATCATTTCAGCACCAGTGTGGAGCGAGCCATTCGAGCTGATGACAGATGCAAGTGATTATGCCGTCGGCGTTGTTTTGGATCAAAGAGTGGATTCCAAGTTGAATGTCATTTATTATGCAAGTAAATTATTGGATTCCGCTCAGAAAAATTACACTACAACCGAGAAGGAGTTGTTTGCTATTGTCTTCGCTTTTGAGAAATTTAGGCAATATCTCATCGGAAGCAAGACCACTGTTCATACAGATCATGCAGCAATCAAGTATTTGATGGAGAAGAATGAGACAAAGGCCCACTTAATCATATCGGTGTTGTTGCTCCAAGAACTCGATATTGAGATCAAGGACAGAAAATGGAAGGAAAATTATGTTGCAGATCACCTCAGCAGATTAAGGCAGACAGAGGACATATCTCTTGGTATCAATAAATTATTCCCATATGAGAGGCTGTTTATGGTTCAAGGGAAGGAGCCATGGTTTGCTGACCTGGTAAATTTCTTGACCATGGGAAAAGAAGATATTGCTCAGTTTGGCAAAGGATTATTTTTGGGACGAACCTTATTTGTTTAACATCGGCTCAGATGGGATAATCCGCTGTTGTGTAGAGGAATCTGAGATCCCGCTGATTTTGAACGAATGTCATGGGTCCCATGTAGGAGGGCATTTCGTGCACAGCGGCCAAAGTTTTGCAGTCAGGCTTCTTCTGGCCTACCCTACAGAAAGATATTGATACCTTTGCTAAATCTTGCGAAACGTGTCAGAGATTGGGCTCTATCTCAAATCGGGATGAGATGCTCCAAAATAGAGTCTTGTTTGTGGATATTTTTTATGTGTGGGGGATAGATTTTATGGGCCCCTTTCCAAACTCAAATGGGAAACTATACATTCTGGTGGCAGTGGATTACGTGCAAGTTGGTCAAAGCGCAAGCGCTCCCAAAAAATGATTCTTGATCTGTGATCCGTTTCTTAAAATTTACCATATTCCCAAGGTTTGGGGTCCTCAGAACTGTCATAAGCGATGAAGGCATCCATTTTGTGAATAAGGCGTTGCGAACTTGCCTTCAACAATATGGTGTTCGTTAGCATCTAACTACCCCCTATCACCCACAAGCAAGCGGTCAGGTGGAACTTTCAAATAGAGAAATCAAGCATATCCTCCAGACTACAGTGAATAAAATTCGTAAGAATTGGGCGGAGAAATTGGATGATGCGCTGTAGGCATACAGAACAGCATTTAAAACTCCAATAGGAATGTCCCCATATAGACTCATGTATGGAAAAGCCTACCATCTACCTCTGGAACTCGAGCATCGCGCATATTGGGCTATCAAATATTTGAATTTTGATCTTCTTCCTGCGCAGGAGAAGTGCGCTGAACGATTGCTTGATCTGACTAAGTTCCAATACCTTGCATATGAAAGCGCGAAACTCTACAAGGAAATGATGAAATTCTATCACGACAGGAAGTTGAAGAAGAAAGAATTTATTGAGGGATCCAAGGTTCTGTTATATGATACTACGCTTCACCTATTCCCAAGGAAATTGAGATCACGGTGGACTGGGCCACATATAGTCAGACAAGTTCTGCCAAGTGGAGACATAAGAATCAGTAATGTGGACAACCCCAAGGAAAGCGATTCCTTCCTTGTCAATGGAGCAAGACTAAACGCATATATTGAAGGGCCTATTTTGCAGCGGGCCAATGCAGATATTAATCTGGTGGACGTACAGAAACTTGCTCAGTGATAGAATTGCAAATGATATACAGTAGCACCTTATATTGAAAAAAAAGCCAACTTTTATCGCTTTCATAGTTAGGATTTACAGATTTCTTTACCACATTCATAGTTAGGATTTACAGTTTTCTTTACCACTTTCATAGTTAGAGTTTACAGCTTTAATTATCGTTTTCCATAGAATAGTGGTTATTGCTTTATTAGCTAGGATTATTGTCGTTTAGAAGTAGTTTAATGCTTACTTTCGTAGGAAAAATAGTTGGAATTTTAACTTCTAACCTAAGCCTGACCCAAGTCAATCATCGCTTCGCTTGTTTCATCCTGATACATACTGGAAGAGCAGTATCGCTTATCCACTACCGCCTCCATCATCATTTGCGTGTCATACATAGGTATTTAGAACTGCTGCTTTAACCGCTCACCCGCCCTGTAACACACCCTTAAGCCTTTATATTAATATACATTGGACAAGCTTACCGCTTCGCTCACCCCTCCAGATAAGCGTTAGTGTCCTCTATAAATACCCCAATTCACAGCCATTTTCCACTTTTACCCTACAATAACTTCCTCAAGAAGCTTCAGCAACCACCATTTCTCCGCACCCTTCAATACAAAAATCTCGATTCCTCAGCCATTTTTAGCTTAATCCAAGGTAAGATTTAGGCTAACCTTGGTCTATAACCTCGATTTCATGGTTTATTTTCTCTGATTTGACGCACAATAACACAGAATCAAATATTATTTTTTTGAAAAAACTGTATGTTCTTCAACTATTGTGAAACTTTTTATATCTTTGATTTCTGTGAATCTAATTTTGTTATATGCTAGATTTAGATATAAAACTCTTTTACTTGCTTCGTATGGATCAATTTTACAATAATCTATATGTTTGGTTGTTGTTTCGTGATTTTCTCTCTCTATCACAATGAAACACTTACTGGAGTGTTCTGTTTCGTCGTGAAGGGGAGGATTTAGGGTTCAAATCACTGAGATTTAGGAAATTATTGCCTGTTATGTGAATATTATTTGCATTTTGGAACTAATAAGGTAGGATTTGTAAGTTTCCCAAATTAAACAATATAAATCTGGAAAAAACTCTAGGTTCAGAACAAGCCAGCAAAATAGATCCAAGCAAACGAGAAGCGTCACTCAAGGAGTTCGAGAAGGTTGAGGATAAAGTTATATAAAGAATTCAACAAATTAAGTCTACAGACGGCAAAATGTGGTAACTACAACCTCAGGGACTGAATTTGTGGAACTAGCACTGCCGGAGCCATACTACAAAATGAGAAGGCTATTGGAGTTAACTGAGGATTGGGGAAAGCTCGGAGACCTTAAGTCTATTCTATTCAGGAAATTCATCCTAGAGTTCCCGGTGGATTACCTCATATTCGAATACACAGAAGAAACAGAACAAAGGTACCCGGTGAGCGACTGGTGGTTGGATTACGAGGAGTTAAAAGACTTTCAGTTGAAGGAGCTTAGGAGAGAATTCACTCGCCGAGAGATTGGAGAAAAGGTAAAGGCCTTCTGAAGCGAGAAGATTTCAAAGAAGAACGCCGCCGATGCTGCCAAATCCAAGCAATATGATTATGTCCATTTTGTAAACATCTAGACAGCAGCGGCATACGAGAAGGCGAAAGCTATGGGGATCCTCTACGAGGAGGATTTGACCCCGAGAAAATCTCAGGCCCGCTCGCCGAGTGATTGAAGGAGTGAGGTCTGACCTGGTTGATCCAAAATCCCAAGGACCCAGTGGTTGTGTCATAGGTGAAGGAATTTTACGCAAATCTGAGCCAAACTAACAGTCTACAGAATGTATATGTTCAGGGAAGATGGGTAGATTGCTCAGCGAGGAAGATCAACTGGGTCCTAGGCTGGGAACACCACTATCCCACCCAGGAGATGGAGACCAAACTACAAGCAATTGAGGACTGCAGCTCACTGGAGCTGCAGCCGCTTTATAGGACATTCGCCACTGCCCTGGACTATGAAAAGAGGAACCTGAAATTCGGGTCGGTGGACGAAGAGAAAAAGGAATAGGTCAAGTGGTCGTTTAGCTGAATTATGATCACCACTCATACCACAGACATCCATCTTGATTTCCTCCTTGCCTTACGCTCGATTTTGGAGGAAAAATCTGATATTTATTTGGATGCGATCATCGGCATAGACATCTGGGCAAGAAGAAAAGTGGAACGAACACTGGGTCATGGGACCCTGATCACAGAACTATGCCGATGCGCGGGCATTAATCTGCCCACTCCAGCCCCAGACCTAAAAAAAGGCTACTGCTGCTCCGAGCGGCCTTCCACGAAGCCTGGCTGGAGTCCAAGGGGTTCACCCTCATCCCCAAACAGAAAAAGAGGAAGGCGAAAGCGGTTGTTCCTCCACCACCAAAAAGAAGAATGAAAGTTGTGGAGGAGGAAATAATTTGAGAGGAGGTGGCACCCGAAGCTGATCCAGAAGAGGCTTCTGCAGGACCAGACTCAGAACGAACCGTCTCCAATGAAACTCCCGCTGACGAGGAAGAGGAGTCCCTCCGCTTCGCTTGGGAGATAGAGGAGGACCTATTTGGTGCGGATAAGGCCAAGAGCGATAACGGAGGAAAGGCCCCGGAGACAGCCGTTGGTGAAAAGAGGTCAAAGCGGAAAGAGGACCCCACTCGGGAGCCTATCGAGAAGAAGCAAAGGGTGAAGGTAGCACTAAGAAAAAAATCCAACACCCTATTGACGAGCGACAAGGCAGGAGAAGAGGAAGGGTAAAGCGGTGGAGGAGGAAGCGAATAAGGATATGATCCCGCTGTCCAGACTTAGGAAGAGGATCACCATTAGGGAACCCACCGCTCAACCCGACCGACCCTCACCAGTGAGGCCAACAACAGAGAGGGTGCCACCCAAGCCACTAAGTCCAATTGGCGATGAGCCTGCCGGGAGCGGAGGAGCCTACTGCTGTTGGACCAGAGGAGGAGCGGGAGATTATTATCACTGAAGAAACCATCGGCAGAATCAATGTCACAGTGGAGGCTTACAAAGAACAATCCGCTGAGGTCCCCACTGCCATAACTGCTGAAGCAGCCAGTGAAACCGAAGAGGTCGAGGCAGTCATAACAACTCTTCCTATTATGCAGGTATCTCCACAAGCGACATAAACAACACTGGGGATGAAAGAAGGAGAGCCGATTCCATACAGTCCCAAAACACCAATAGAAACTGGAACACCTGTAGAAACTCTGACTCCGGCCTCAGAAAAATCAGATAAAACAATCTTCGATGAGGAGGACGATAAAGAAAAAAAAAGATTTCAGGAAGAACAAGCTCAGCTGCTCACCGCGATGCAACAGTTACAACAAAAACGACATCGTGAGCGACAGAAAAAGAGAAAGATTAAGGTGTTGGCCAAGTTGCTAAAATATCGGAAGCCGCTGACCCAAATCTAGCTGCGATATAGAAGATACGTGGAATGAAAGAGAGCAGAGCGGCTGCAGTACGAGGCAGCAAGGCGACTTGTGTTCATGAGAGATATCACTCCCGAGCCAGCACCGGATTCCAAAATGAGAACGAGCCTGTGGACATCAGTTCAGCCGAGTCTGAGGGACAGTCACCAGCACCCGCAGAGGCAAGCACATCAGCCTCCCGCGCCGCATTTGACACATTAAGAAAACGACTGGATGAACTCAACGAAAGCCATGCTCAGCCGATACCTATACTCCAATCACTGATAGATACACATGCAAGAAATTTGGCTGAGGTACTGCCCACTGGCAGGAAGGCGAGCGCCGCACTAGAATTGCGCGTAAGAGCGCTGGAGACTCAAGCTGCAAGCCTGGATGCAACTCAAACAGAAATTCTGAAGGCACTTGTGGTCATCACTCAGCAGAACACGATCCTTTTGGAACAATAGCTTGATACAACGAACAGTCTCCAAAGAATGGAAGAGCTAGTGCGGCAGCTAAAAAAGAATTTACCTCTGGGACGACGACCCATAGACGAGAAAAAGAAATGATGTAGGGTCCTCCCCCGTGTAGATAACTTTTGGAATTTGCAAGGGCTATACAAAGGACTAATGATCAACGACGCAACAATATTTGGTAATAAGTGAAATTTATCTTTATTGTATGTCTACCATAATCTAAAGCATGTGTTTTTATTTGAGATACTTTTGATACCTTGTTGTGTTAGCCCTGTAATATGTTTTGGAGTAAAGTCAGATAACTTACAAACACCAGACTGAGTAATCGTCCCTCGGCCTTCATCAATAATGCGAATATTGAGTTAAACTAAGTAACAATGGATATGACTTGTAAAGATTAGTGCCCCTTCGTTTCAAATTATACATACTCGGTAGGGCAAGCGAACTTCTGTGTATCGACTTTGCTCACAAGTGATGACTTGAAAAGAGAAATCCTTAAATATGATTTAAGACACGATGTAAGCAAAGCAGGGAGGACCTTTCATTACAAAAGGAGCTGAAAAGTCCTAGGTGCGCACAAATCAAATAAGATCATGAGCAGATACAATGTTTGTTAGAAACTCTTGATCCAAAAAAAAAAATGATTCCCGCACCCTTCGGCCGAAGGCTTCCTTAATTGAAAAAATAGTCTCTGCCAAGCAAACAAAGTAGACGATACCGGGATAACTTCGCTCATGTTAGATCAAATGATAAGTTTGAATTCTTAAGGATCAATTGCCTCTATTTGAGATTCACTTTATTCCCAATCATGGCACCGATCTTAAGCAATACTTGACTGCAGTGAACAGAACAACTCTTTGCTCTTATAATTTAGTTTGTTCGAGGACGAACAAAGGTTTAATGTGAAGAGGTTTGATGACTCCAAATATGAGCATATTCCCCGCTTGACAAAACTATGTATTACTTGAATTTCTGTATAAAAACTATCACAATATCTGATTATGGCATACTTTATTAATCTATCCCGCTTGGCATGATCCAAAGTTGGTTTGTTGAGATTATTAACAATTTTTGCCCTTTTTAAGCGGTGATACGGGTCCAGAAAAGCTAACGCAGATGAGGGAAGCGACAGTCATTTCCGTTCACAAGCGATGACCATCACTCAGAAAAGCTAAGGCAAGAGAGGCAAGTGATAGCTCCTACCGATCGCAAGCGATAGCCGCCTCCGCTCCTAAGCAATGCTCCATCGCTTAGGCCAGAGACCAGACACCCACCGCAGCAAAGCGACAACAACTCAGTGCAAATATCGCCTAAGTGTCCAGCCCGCAGCGGTACAACCATTCCACTACCAGCCAGCACAGACAAACCCACTCAGGTGCACTGCCCTCTAGTCATCCGGCAAGCGAGGAAGATCTGCATCCTTACAAGCCTAAGCAAGCGAAGCGAGCACCATGGGGGTTACAGCCAGCAACTTCTTCAACAAAATAACCGCCACCAACTACCTAACTACCTGGCGGTTGGAACTACTTTCTAACTGCTTTGTAACTGCTTGCAACTGTTGCTTCCACCAGCTATAAATAGGGTCAGATATCTTTATGTAAAGATATACTTCAAGAGGAGTATACTAGCACTTTTCGCGCGTTCTAGTTATCTTCATGTCTCCCAAGAGCTCCAACCCTGTAAGGGAGTTCTCAGAATGAATGGCCAGGGGAGTTGAGATCTCTCTTCTCCCTTGGCCACCATTTTACTGTTTACCTAGTTTAGTTTATCGCTTTAATTACAATTTTTGTAGAATTAAAAGTTCTGGTTTTGGTAGTAAGTAATGAAATATCATTTGTTCTTCGTCATCACCTCTTCCATGCTTTTCACATTTATATAAACCCTAGTTGTAAAAGTATTTCACTTCGCTGGTAAAGAACACAGAAAGATTGATTATACAAGCCTTGTCTTTTGTCACAAACAGTTTCAAGGTAGTTCAATGTAGTTAAGTACGTGGGAGCCTTTTCGACCTGCTTAATTATTGGTTTAAAGTCAATTTTGATTAAAAAAAAATAACAGAAGGGTAAAGCCGCTAATGAGACAGAATTTGGGATAATTAATGGGGCATAGGCGGTGGTCTATTGGGTCGTAGAAAACTTGTTTTGATAGTAGAGTTTCTTTCTTATAATGTTCTTATTTTGGGTGTCATTGAAATCTTGTTGTAAATCCCTTAAGGTCAAGTACCAGCGATCAAAATTCTTTATAATTTGGTGTTTATAATTACATTATACCCCCCTTCCTACTGCTTCCGTATTATACATATATGTTTCGATAAAACACCAGCATCACTCGCTCATTTCATTCAAGAAAACCTAACCATTGAGTAACGCACAGTTCAAACACAACATCTCTCCATCACTCTCTACCGGTCAATCTATATAAATATATGTTGTGTCATCCGCTCATGTTCCTATCGCTCACCCATCGTTGGCACCTTGTCTGCTCACCACCGCTCCACTCATCGTCGCTCACTCTTTATCGCTTCCCTTTCCAACTTTCTGTAGTTTAGGGTTCAGGCCCGCTGTATAGCGGGTCTTTTTACTGCTTTTTCGCCGCTTTCATGAGATCAATACTTGATTTAAATTCGCGACTTAAAATCTCTGTGTTCGACCTGGAAACTGACCAGTCAAATAGTATAAATAATTATTATAAACGATTCAGGGTCTACAACCACAAATTTTTGCTATATCTGATCGCTCACTATAATTCCTTACATCTCAATCTTCGAACAAAATTCCTTGTATTTGAACATATACACAAACCGTGCTGTCAAAGCACTACAATCCAATGAAAGTTGTTGCCTTCGACTTTGTGGAGGCAGCAGTCTTTGGCTCCGAGGCTTGAAACTCCATTGTTGTTGAACGGCTCCGTGCCCAAGAAGCTCTTGCTCCACTTTTGTCTTTGAGCCTCCTTCATGTTCGGGTACTTTTGGACACATGTTCAATAGGTCCTGAGAAGAAAGTAATTCTATTTGTCCACTGTACATTGCTAACATCAGGAAATGAAATAATCTTGAATCTCGAGTAACTGGCCATGCTGCTAAAATCGCTAAAGTGGTGATGAATCCTGTTAGTAAAATGGGTCTTAGAGTGACGAGTCGACCTTCAACCTTAAGAAGTGGCTACCTCGGGCCAATTGTACTATAGACGGAGCCGAACGTCTCGTCCCTAACGCCGGAGGGAAACAGCCGCCGGAGTCACCTCCGCCTCCGCTATCCATCGATCTGCCGGAGTTCAAAGCAGATCGGTGAAAGAACCGACAAGATCGGAGCAACCGCTATCCGTCGATCTGTGTGATGACTGGAGAAAGAAAGAAGGTCGTCGTCGTCGATCGAATTTCTTTGTGGGAAGTCTCGGCGGGCAATTTCGTACACGAACATGGGAGTATTAAACTTGAATTCTGTTTGCTCCATTTCAATTATCAAATTGGGGCTGTTTGTTTGTGTTTTGATATCTAACTCCAGATTATGCCTTTGTTTAATTTGATATGGTATTGGATTATTATTAGTTTAATTTGGGTTTTATTCGAACTTCGCTTCCGCTATTAATTGAATCGTATTTTATATACAAGGTTTGTTCGATAAATCCAAAAAATTCGGGAATAAATTCACCATAGTTTAATATTTTGATAAACCGTAATCGACGGTTTGAACCGTTTGTATAAGGTTATGCCGAAAGTTACCAATATTCAATCATCGTCGGTTAGCGACAATTTTGCCTCAAATATTGATTTTCCCAGCCCGCATACATAAAAGGTCTTCTCCTCAGCCCATTTCAGTCCCACCTCGACCTCTCTACTCCCCTTCTTCTTCCTGTAATATTTTTTCGGCGAGTTTGTGTTAATATTACGGCACGTTTCACTCTCCCTTAGTCACCCGATACAGCTCTTTTCCCCACATTTTTGTTCATAGCTCGAAAATATTGGAGCGTCATCTAATCCAAATGCAATACTTTTGTTTTAAAGTATAATTTATTTATTTTATTTTTATTATGTACAGTGTATAAATAAGTTAATATAATTTTTGATATATTTAAAGATATTTTCGTGTTATTGTTCTTCGCGTAATTTCTATATTAGTTTATATTTGATAATAATATGAAAATTAAAAATTTTATTTATTTTTATTTGTAATATTAATTTTATTTAATAATTAAATTTTTTTCTAATAGTAATACACTGGACGTAGAAACATGATACTCATGTATGAGTATTTGAATACATTAGATAGTATAATTATTTCAAATAATTTTCAATATATAGTAATAAAATATAAATATTGATGATTTAATGTGAATTTTTATAACTTTATTTCAAATATATCTGTGTGTATATATATACAAGTTTTCAGTAAATCACAACTATTTTATTTGATATTTTTTTAATAAGTTATTTTTCATTAATTATTTCTACTAAGTAATCATGTTTATAAAATTATAATTATGACAAATAATGTAATTATAATTAATAGATAGATAGATTTAATAAATAAATATGTTATGTTTATAAAATTAAGGAGCATCTTGATTTTATTTTATGTGTTCGATCAATTTTATTGACAATTCAATGGCTCATTTTAATTGGAGGTATTTTGGGTATTTTAAAAAATAATTCAATGATATCTAATTTTTAAAAAATTAATTATACTAATTACTTTCTATATATTTGGGAAGTTAATCCTGATCAAAATTAGAAATATTTGCATATAGTTATTTTTCAAAATCGTACATATTTAAAATATAATTATATATACCGTTATCACACAAATGATGTCTTCACAAAACTATTATAATGCTTTATCCTAAAATGTCCTCCCTATAGAGTTTACTGGAATAATGTTCAAATAAATGCATTATGATGTATCTTTTTAACTCCATATTATTTATTATAATATTTGTAATCACAACATTCTGCGACCTCATCACAACATAGCCACCCCTCATTTTTGCATCGGACCAAAATATATTTGTAATCCCATCTTCCTCATCGACTTCGACCTCATAGAAGAACAATGGATTTTCCAATGACTTCTAGTTAAGATGTTTCATTATAGCACCGGTCTCACCATACTTTAGACTTGCACTCCTCTTTTCTTAATCTGATTACTTAAATCAAACATAAAAAATATGAGTGTTTCCTTGTTTCCGAATGTTGTTCTCAATACATCATATGATGATCTTAAGAAAGACCCGTTTCTTTATTAATTGTAGCTACCGCCATATGAGCGGTATCTACAGTTTTATCGAAATACGCATGCGTGCGTAGGCAGGATGATGTAGTTCGTGGTTATGCTCGTCCACATATTCGATGACGGTGTATATTTGGGTATTTTTTGTTGAATTGTAACTTCAATCTTACTTCACATCCAATATGCATCTTGTATTTTTTTATTTTTTTTATCATGGATGTATATGATGGAGCGGAAACATCCTCTAAACATGTTCGTTTATTATTGGGATCAATTTTACTGCCTTTTTTTACCCTTCCTTGTTACAGTAATAGTGAATATATTGCACATGAGGATCATTTTTCATCTCTTTTTGCAATTTTTTCGCATGGAATACCCTCATCTATGCGTATATCTACAATATGACATGTACGCATTGTCGGAGCTCGAAAAAGATGTATTGGTCCAATAGTCGTCACTTGAAGAATCAAATGATTACAATGTTATAAAGCATGTTGTTTATAATAATATACTATGGTATATGAAATACAGTATTGTGTTGTCTCTCCAACGTGAATTTTGAGTGAATAAATATTTTATGCGTTTTTAGGCATTATAATTATAATAAAAATAAGGAAAAATCACAAAAATTGTCCAATATGTGGGTCAAATTATCGTTTTTAGACATGTATTTTTTAGTTTCTCAAAGTAGGACAACAACTTTTTCGCCGGCCTTATTTATGTCCTCCGGCGCCGGAAAACATCACGTTTCGCACTACAAGAAAATATCATTTTTGTAATGAGATTTTTCCGTCTTTAAATTCACTTTTTCCGTTACTAATGATATTAGAGACGGAATTAATGATGGAATTACGTTAGCTACGTGATCTTTAGCGACGGAATTCCGTTACAAATATACTATTTTTTTTGTAGTGTCCGGTCACGTGTGCAGACGTGGACTGGCTGTTGTGGACGTGTAACTCGCTGGTGCTGACATGTCAGATGACTTGGTCGTCGTTGGCAAGTGACGTGGCGGAAATTAAAAAATAAAAAATTAAAAAATAAAAAATTGAATTTAATATTTGTTGTTTTTTTGCAATTTGGCCCGATTGGACCAAATTGCAAATAAGTATGGACCAAATTGCAAATAAGTTATTTGCAATTTGGTCCAATCGGGCCAAATTGAAAAACACAACAAATTTACCACAGCCGATTGATCCATAACACACCCCCAATCGATTCTCAAGAACCCTAAATTCCCCAATCGATCCGTAAATCATCAATCTTGTCCACTACGGCCGCTCACCGCCGCTCCCTTCGCTTGCGGATATCAAATCATTTGTCTTCAACGTGATTCTTTCGTCCACACGACACGAGTGATTAGTCTTCCAATCTTGGTGAAGTTATTGATTACTGTGTGTTGCTTTATGTGTATCGATTATACATTTCAAAATATGTTGATGTTCGAAGGTAGAGCATCGTCGTTTGCACCTGGCGAGGTGGAATGCTACTGTGGAATGAAATCGGTACTGCGCACTTCATGGATGGTCGACAATCCCGGGAGGAGATTCAATTGTTGTATCAGATCCAAGGTAAGAATTTATGTTATAAATTAGTGCATACGATATAGTATAAGACGAACACTCATTGTATTACATGTGGATTATGTGTAGAGAGGAACACGCTCCGGGTGCGATTGATTTTTCTCGGTGGGAAGATCCTCCTATGTGTCCTCGAGCTAAGTATATTATCCCGGGGTTTTTGAAGAAGATGAATGATCGAGAGGCCAAAATTATGAATTTGAAGCAACAAGTTAAGAAATTGAAACTTATTGTTGTCGTATGTTGTGTTGTGCTAGTGATACTATGTCTATATATGCCATAGAAAATTTCTGTCAACAAATGTTGTGAAATGGATTATTGAAGTTGCTTGTATATTTGTTCAATTTAGTAGTTTGAATTGGTACTACCGTTTAGGCATAACGTTTTGTATTTGGAATTAGTTGTAGTAGTATAACGCCGTGAATGGAATCTATTTTATTTTGAATCGGTACTACCATTTAGGTATGTATTTCCTATTAGTAATATTGATGTTGATGAAGGATTTGGCATTGGCACTTCCTTGTTAAAATAGTAATATGGCATTACTGTCAATAAAACGTTACAAAATAGAACAAGTGCAAAAAACGTTGCAAATAGTTTTGATATTGGAACTTCTAGACTAACCTAATTTAGTGAAGTCACACACAATCAAAAAACATGCAGACCACACAATCCAACAGCATCAGACGCTGTTCATTTCAATTCATAGTCATGTACCCACCCCATCACACACATATGAAAACGCAAATCACTTATTTTGTTTGGTTGATCGAGTTGTCGTTGCCCCCTTCCGTATTCCATGCCGCTTGTTGAATTCTTTAATCTCTTCAACAAGCTGTGTCAATTGTTGTTGACGAATATACGCCGGAAGCTCGAAGAAAGGCACACCATCGTAATTGGGAGCATCCGATACCCGTTCAGGTCGGGACATTTCAGTATGCTGAAACATTGTTGGCGGTTTTAGGTTGGTGCTATCATTATTTCCAGCCAAGTTTTTTCCCTATGTCATTACGTAATTTTACCATAATTACCCCTAACATAAATAATTTCGTACCTTAGTCATTGTTGCTTGAGTGGTGATATCAGTGAATGATTTGATGACCTTGGTACCATAACGTGTCTGTAAATAAAATCAAGATCTGTGTTGTTTACATCATATACATAATGAAAATTGTAGATATGCAATATGGTGCTTAGGAACTATAGATAACATAAGAGCACTCACACTTCGTTTTGTTTGCATTGGTGCGAGCTGCTCGCCGTGAATTTTTTCCTTGGCTTTCGGAGACTTCTGCAAAAGAAAAACAAAAGATTAATCTTTACTACCAAGTCCATTTCATATAAAATAGAAGACTTGAGTTTCGGGATTTGTACCACCACAGCTGTCGGGTTCGGAGCACTATCTAGAGACTGTTGCTGTCCTCCAAGAGATGCATTGTGTGTCCTAATATTTCTCACCTAAAAATTAATAGTTCGTACATAGTTCTGAGAATGGATATTTGGTACAAATTAATTTCATTTCAAATGAAGTATGAAGTATGTTCAGACAATTGTACTTACGCTTCGCCTAGTGGGTAACATCGAAAGCCCCTTCCCTTTTTGCAGTGCAGGTTTGTCAACCTTGTTTGTCTCTACGTTTGCAACAGACTCTTGCGTTGCCAAATCTAGTTGTACCTTGATAGGTTTGGTAACAGTTTGCGATGCCTATGCAAAAATGTAATAAAATTGAAAATCAACAATAAGATCTTCTAAAGGCAAACTTTAAACCTTTCTTACCGGTGTACTTTCATGTATTGAAGTCATTCCACACGGATCCTCGAAAGTGGTATTAAATGCGGAAGTTGTGGTATTGGTGGTCACAATGCCGCCAAGTGCCCAAATCATTGCCACGACGAGATTCATATCGTGTATTGCTTAATTTTAGAAAAATGCTATAGTGATATTGCTTACTAATTTCCGCAAGTCTTTACTTTTTAAATTGTAAGAAAGGAAGGGCCATCCCCAAAGCCAAGGCGTACAAACATGGATAAACCAACAAGACAGAGTGTAGGTGTTCTTGTCACATATTATTCCAATGAAAATTTCTTCATCACTTGATTTTTTTATTTTTTTATTTTATTGCATATATTCATAAAGGAACGTGTCAAGAATAAGGAACAATGCACCTCTCAAAAATGTAATAAAATTGAAAATCAACAATAAGATCTTCTAAAGGCAAACTTTAAACCTTTCTTACCGGTGCACTTTCATGTATTGAAGTCATTCCACACGGATCCTCGAAAGTGGATTCCACACTACTCATGTAATCCAAAGCATCACGCCCCTGATTTCCAATTGTCAATATAGCGTGATTATATGGAATTCCATTAAGCTGCCACCTCCGACAAGAACAGGTCCTCTCTGCCAAGTCCACACAATGTTGTCTCCCATCCGCGCAAGATATTTGATAATGTGTGTCATTTTATTTGTTGGAATACAGTCCGACACTTTTGCTCTATTCCTTCTTAGCACTTTCATTAATTTTGGGCAAATTAACGTGTCTCCCCACCTTCTTCTGGCATGGTCTCTATTTCCTTGCAACCGCTTCATCAAATAAACCCTAATCTCCTCAAACATAGATAATATATGTTTGTCCTGGACATCTGATATTGCACTATTAAAAATCTTGCATAAATTATTGACAAGTAGGTCGCATTTTGAGAATGGCTGGAAGTGCGACCTGCTCCACTCCCTAGCCGGCTTTCCATCAAGCCACTCTCATGCCTTCTCATCTAATTCTTTTACCCCATTCATTTTAAGCTTAAAATCCTCAACAGTCGGTGCCCTAGCTGCCTTCCATAAGTTGTTTTTCAATGTTGTCCCCTTAAAACCAGAAGTCAAAAAATTATTATATAAGTGTCTAACACAGCATCAGTGCTCCCCGGAAATACATCCAATAAGGCCTGCACCAAACCCTTCTGTTTATCAGACATAAAACAATACTCATCTTCTGACTCTATCCCTAAGTCTCTTTTCACTATTATCAAGAACCAATTCCAAGTCTCCCGGTTTTCACAAAGAACACAAGCATAGGCTATTGAAAAAATACAATTGTTGGGATCAAATCCAACTGCCGACAAAAGAACACCTCCATACACAGTCCGGAGATGAAAGCCATCAACACAAATGAAAGGCCTACAACCCTCCTTGAAACCCCTTTTCAATGCATCCAAACAAATATACATCCTATCAAATATCGAATCATCACCATCCATTTCTGTCCCTAACACCACTGTCGATTCAGGATTAGCTTGCCTAACTGCATGTGCATAATCCTATAGTTGACCATACTGTTGAGTCGCATCTCCTTCCAATTCTTTCAATGCTCGTTTCTTAGCCCTATAGGCCATGTCCTTCGATATATTTACTTGTAATTCATTGATTACATCAACTCTAAACCCTTTCAATGCTCTTTTTTGGATCCGATCTTTCGCATACTTTGCACTCAGCTACTTTGTTTTCATATTCAACTCCTTAAATCTCTCCTCGCAAGTATGTTCATCATGAAAAACAGATACCTCGAAACCAATACCATCGTCCATGACAAGCACATGAATTTTCCAATTGCAATTACTATCTCCACAAACAGCATACAACATTTTCTTGTCCACTTTTGTGAACTTAACCTGTCTTCTGTTCACAACCGCGTAGGAGTTTACAGCATCTTTAAGTTCATCCCTACTCGAGAAAGCCATACCAATTTCAAATTTTGGTTCAAATAAATCAATTTCTTGGAAGCTAGGGAATGGCTTCTCTATTTTCCCCTCCTCGTCTGACTAAATCAACTCCTCAAGCTCATTTTCCGTCTCCAGCATATCTTCCTCAGACTCGTGTTCTGCGTCACCCTCACACTCAAACTCCCCTGTTTTACCCAACTTATTCTCTTGCCCCCCACCTTCCACCTCCATTCCACATTTCTCAACTAAATTATGCCCTTCTCCTAACTCACCACTCTCTTCTGACACCTCATCAACATACTCATCAAACAAACTATCATCACTTTCATCGGATTGTGAACTCATGACAAAATCACTATCACATTCAGACACTTCGCCAACTCCTACTCATTCATTTATGTCCAACTTATCCACTATCTCATCAACAAATTCATCAAATAGAATATCATCACTACCATCGGATTCTGACTCAATGTAATCACTATCTGACTTGGAGACATCATGAGTATCTATCCCTTCCCCTGGATCCACAAACACTACAAATTCCCCATTATTTTCCCCTACCTGTTCGATAGCTACTTGCCTAAGATTCTCATCTTCCACAATCAAACTAAACCTCCCATCTTTAAAAACATAAAAATTTAGCCTATTATTTTTTGAAACACCACAACTTAATGCATAATTAAGTAGACAAGATATGTCAAGAGAGTTTACATCGGTGGGGTCAAACGAGGTCTTCTTGCCCCCCACGTATTTTGTTGTAGGGGTTACGAACAACTAGCCTCCATAACATAAAGTCACTGTCACTTTGGTGTGTGTAGGTGGCCCATCGTCTACAACATCACAAGAATATCTTAAAATAACACAAAATGCCACTATATTAAATTGTAAAGCTTCACGATTAGGACCACAATAGAAAACCATTATATTTCGGTATTATTATAACCGAAAGCGACAAAAATTACACAATCAATGTCATGCCATGAAAAGCACAAACGAAGCTATGACCCACACATATTTTAAAACTCATCTAACTTAAAATATCAAAGCAAAAAAGACGAACATTACCGACTTGTGTAGTCATTTTCCATGATAGCTAAATTCGGAAATCTCACACTAGAACTTGCTCGCGAAAAAATGGTGAAATGTAGGGCTTTCTTTATGTGTTTCCACTACCTTATGGCGAGTGGCACGATAGTGAAAGACGGTAGTTAATAGAAGCAGGGATCGACGGAGGGAATTAGGGTTCTTTGAGGAATTGAGAAATAAAATAAGAAAAGGTTTATTTCTGTGGTTGCAATGGAGGGATGTATTGATCGTAGGAGGAGTGGTTGTTGTGGTAAATTTGTTGTTTTTTGCAATTTGGCCCGGCACGTGATATATTCCGACGCCGGAGGACATAAATAAAGCCGGCAAAAGAGTTACTGTCCTACTTTGAGAAACTAAAAAAATATATGTCTAAAAACGATAATTTGACCCACATATTGGGCAATTTTGTAATTTTCCCTAAAAATAATAATGGATATGATTTAATTTAAAGATTGTTTCAACTCTCCATAATTTTAGGTTATTAACTAAGGACAAACACTTTTAAATTTGGATAGGTATGATGTTCATTACCTTATAAGTTTCAAATATGATTTTACAGAGCAATCGGTTAAATTTTGTTACATAACTTGTAACTTTTAAGTGAATACTAACATAATTTTTATAAAAATAATAAGATCTAAAATCGTTCCAAAAAAATAATGCAAACCAATTTTTCTCCTTCAGCCTACATATCATTCGTACAAATATCGGATTCGATAATTCGGATAAATTTAATATATCTCATTTTACTATTGGAAGCATGCAATTCGTCAATTGTTTCGGCCATTGATTCAATAATTCATGTGTGCAATTATTGATATTTTGAGTGACTAATATGATTGATATATGTATCTTTAAAATATAATGTTCACAAGATAGAGATGTGATGTAATAAAAAATCATTAATAAGTTACTTTCGTGATAGATAAAAAATAGAAAAAACCTACCGCATTCTGCACTTTTTAATATGTTATATTTGTCCATGGCATAACGCTCCGGCTTCTCCCATATATCTTTTCTTTGATTGACGTCGGCGAAGAACGTGGAGTCCTCTTTTTGTTTTGGATATGAACTGATTGAGATTATCAATATGATCAACATCTATCCATATTTGTATTTCCTTGGTTTATGCTAAATAAAATCATTGTCATATTAATCATTTGAATGAAATTACATATTTATCACTGTTTGCAATGCCATCCGTTAATAATAATTCATCAAACGACTTTAATTTTTTAAAAATGGTTCTGAATATTGAATTCAGAAGCATATCCAGACAGCTATTTATATAATATAGGAGCTCAGTAGGCCTACTCTTTTAAAAGAATTTTTCTTAAATTTTTTACATTTTTCATTAAAAATAATGGACCGTATATTTTAATTTTTTATTTACCTTTTGTTTATATATATAAGTGGTATTCACATTATTTATTTTTTTCTTCATTTTTAATAAAATAAATTGGCAAAATAGCATAAAATTCCTCGGTGGTTTTATAAATTTGTTGAAAACCCCATCTGGTTTTAAAACTCCAAAAAACCTATTTGTGGTTGTAAAACGTTGAAGAAAAATCCTCCCCCGTTAGAACATAACGGAGAGTGTATGTTACATGCATTAAATGCGAATTTTGGTTCATAAAATGATAAATTTATATATAAAGTAACTAAAGTGACCCTCTGAATTTATTATATGCACTTTTCTCTCACCCAAAATGCAACATAGGATGTCTTCTTCTCACCCAATTGTACAGGTTCAAAATTCAGAATATATTCAATTCAAGGAATAAAAAAAACCTGAAACAGATAGATCATGTTCTCATCTTCTCCCATGTATATCTAATGTGCAGAGAAACCATGGGAATGTGATAAAGAACATAGCAACTTACAGACTTATAGTGCTAATTTTATGTTTCTTCTTCCATTCTTACAAATATTTTTTATGTTAGTTTTTAGGAGCAAAGAATTCATAATTGGGGAAGAACCGGGTGCGGCTGCAGCTGGCTGAAGAATAATTGGGGAAGAAGAAGTAAAAGAAGGAAAAAAAAAAAAAAAGAAAATTGGCGAAAAAGAAGAACAGAAAGTACATGGGGCGTGAAGAAGTGTTGGGGAAGAAGAAGAAACAAAATTGGAAAAAAAAAAAAAAAAATAACCTGGTGCGGCTGCAGCTGCGCATGCTGGTGAAGAAGAATTAAGAAAGAAAATTGGGGAAAAAGAATAAAAAAACGAACCTGATGTGGCTGGGGCGGTGCGAAGAAAAATTGGGGAAGAAGAAGGAACTCAGACAATTATGACCCAAAAGAAAGAAAAATTGTGTTAGTGTTATGAAATTAGACGCGAATGAATCTGTTTTTCACAAATTGATTGACTGGCAAACAACTCCAGCCCATTCCGACGACCGGCAACTGTGGCGGTTCTCACAGCAGCTGCTCCTCTGATGCAGCGGCAGCTTTGACTACGAACAGCGACTACGTTCAATGCTTCAGCGGCTTCCTTCCTCAGACGAATAGATAACGGGTGAATTTTTCGGCCGACGATTTTTTCACCGAACTTCTGAAAGAAAATTAGAGAAATAAGAAGAAAGAAGAATAAATAGGAGTGTACTGTGAGAGAAGAAGGAAGAAAGAAAGTAGGAGAGAGAAATAAATTTGAAAAAATATAAATAAGGGTATAACGATCCACTATGATAAAATTTAACGTTTATTATCAGTAGAATTTAGAAGAGAGTGACAAGTGTGCAATATTTTGGAAACATTGTAATTTTAGAACCACGGGGGGTTTTCAGCAATTTCGTGAAACCACATGCGGATTTTATGTTATTTTTCCAAATAAATTTATTTAAATATTCATAGTTAATATATCATAATTAACATACTTAATAAAACTAATAATTAACACAATCAATAAATATTTTAAATATATAAAATTTGATAAAATTATTAATAATATGGAACTATAATATATATATATATAAAAGAATACTTATTTATTTATTTTAAAATGAAATAATTAATTTTAATTTGCATTAAAAAAAAAAATAGAAATTCTATTATACATATATTTTAATTACATGACAACCGATTACATAATTCTAAATTTTCAACTTATAACAGAAAATTTTGATGTCTCTTTTTATATTTGTATTACTATTTTATATTTTTATTTAAATACTTTTAGATGAAAATAATTATTTGATTAAATATTTAAATAAAGTATTTTGTTCTTTAAAAAAAAGTTTCAATACTGATTTTTAATATATATTTATTTTATATTTTCGCAGAAGTCAACATTAACATAAAATATTTATTTTTATATTACTGACATACTTTTCTATACCTTACTCCTCTTATACTTTAAAATATGTTACATGAAACTCCCTCCCCGTGCAAAAATATAGATCAAAAATCATCTTCTCATTACACTAAAATTGTAAAAAATTGTTTAATGCAATATTTTTGAAAGTATAAGAGGACGTCATGCAATTTTTAAAATAAGAAAATTGAGTTTCAAAACTACAAAGGAATTATTAAAAATTTTGAAAAAAAATAATAAATAAATAAATTAAATCAAAATACTAAACAAACAAATATATTTTTACCTATCTATATATATATAAATAAATAAGATGTTGTACAACCCTAGAGAACGAACAGGAGCACGGGGTAAGTCCAGCTATTCTAAAACTTTTTTTTATTATTTTTTCATTTTTTATAATTTAAAATAATTGTAATCATTTTAAATTTGTGATTAATGGTGATTAAAATAGTAATTAATGAAATTAAAAATAAATTAGTATATTTTCTATTTTTAAATTTTTTAATAATTTAAAAATTAATCTCATAATTTTGAATTATTTAATTTTGTAATTAATGGTAGTTATATTCATAATTAATGAAATTTAAAATAGATAATTATATTTCCTTTTTTTTTGAATTTTTAAATATTTTCTTAATTCTTATTGATATAATATTTCATAATTCTTATTTATTTTAATTTTGAGTAACATTATATTAAAATTTATTTATCAGATTTTATAAAATTTATAAAATTTGAGTTTAATTTTTTATTATTATTATATGATAATAAGATATTCGATCTAATAAAAAAAAGAATTAAATTATCATATTATAATAAATTAATGTTATATAACTACATTTCAATATGTACTATGTAAGAATATTTAAATATTATATAAAATATTATTTAATTTTAACAAAAGAAAAATACGTTTAAATTGAATACTTCTAAATGAAAATTTTAAAAATATATTAAATATGAATTTTATAAAAATATGTATATATTAGATAAAAAAAAAAAAAAAGCTAAGTAAATTTTAGTTTTAAAGAATCTACAATAACATTAAATATATATATTATAATAAATTGGTATACTTAATATAATCATTAATAAACATAAGAAGTAAACTTATTGAAAATAAATAAATAAAATTAACTTTTTCATTTTTTTAAGAATTTGAATATCTAACTATAAATTTTAATAACAGTTATTTATTTTTTTATTTAAAATAAAAGTAAAAAAAATAAAGTAGATATAAAATATTCATAGTTATAAAACTAATAAATAAAATAAAATAACTCATTATATTTATATTCGAATTTGATTTCATCATATTTTTCGATCATTTTATTTCTACTTTAATTATTAAAAAAATATATCATTAATTACGATAATATTAGAATAAAAATCAACTAATATAAAAATTAATAAAATAATGTTGATAGAAAAAATAATATAAAAAAATCATAACATATAAAAATAAATAAATGTACTAAATAAAGAATAAAAAATATAAATAGGATTTATTTTTCTTAAAGCTCACTATAAGCTTTCATATGAATTTTCTCAAATATTCTATAATATTGAAAAAATTTATAAAATTAAAAACCACACAAATATGAGAATGATCCACAAAGTTACTTAGAATAAGAGTAAAATTTCATTTCTTTTATATTGTAGTTTTATTTTAACATTGATAGAATTTGTGAGTTTGTTCAAATTTTCATAGAAATTGGTCCCCTTCTTGCAAATTTAAAAAAAGAAATAAAAATAAAAAATTTTCATTTAGTTAATTTTGTATTAATAGTTGATTAATCTTAAAAAATATTTATATTTTTGTACTGAGATATTTTTCTTCAAAATAAATTATTTATACAATATAATTTTAATAATATATATCAAACCGTGCAACTCACTGATCACCGCACTAGTATTAGGTATACGTATGGATAAATAATAATAATTTTTTATTTAATTATTAATAATTTTTTATTTAATTATTAACTTTTCAATAGATAAAATATATATTGTGTAAATATGTATATATATGTATATATTCTATTTTTTAATATTAATAGAAAAATATATTGATGGAACACAAAATTTTAAATTTAAATGAAAAAAAAATACAATTAAAATAATTTCTTATAAAAATATAATATAATTGTATCTTATAACACAATCGAGGGCAAAAATGTCTATTATAAATTTTTTTATTAATAGCCTTTCTTTATATATTATATATATAGTATAACAATATTAAATTTTCATTATTTTTTTAAGGACCTGTTTGGTTTGAGGGATCAGAAAGGAAGAGATGAGATAGAAAGGGGAAAAAATTCTAATTTCTTTAGTTCAAATATTTTTTAAGAAAGATGGGAAGTGTGGGGATGAGAAAAATTGTATTAATTTTTCTTCCTTTTTAATTTTGGGGAATTTGGAGGAAAGAGAATTTTATCAAAAATACTATTTTCTCTCATCTATTTACAAGAAATTATCAATTTTTTCGTTCTTAAATTCTTTTTTTCTTGTTACTAATGATATTAGACATGTAATTAGAAATGGAATTACGTTAGTTACGTGAACTTTAGAAACGAAATTCCGTTACAAATATACTATTTTTTTTAGTGCTCCTGTCACTTCTCTTCCATACGAAGAAAACACATTATTACCATTTTAATATTCTCTTCTCCCTTCGGCTTCCCTCCCTTTCACTAAAAATTCCTTCTCACCTCCTCGAAAGTTTAGGAGGAAAGGCAATTCTAAAATTTTTCATTTTTGTTTCAATTTTTTTTAGAGGAGAGCAGAAGAAAGGGGAGGGGATGAAAGACAATCTTTTTACAAAAAAATATTCCCCTCCAATGCGAGGAAATCAAGAGGAGATAAATTTTATTAAAATTTTATTTTATTTAATTACCTATTATACTTTTTAAATATTTTACTAAAAATTTGATTACATCTTTAAATTTTTAATATTTATTTTAAATTATATAAAATAAATATTATTATATTTTGTACATAGATTTAAATTATATTATATATTTTAATCAAGTTTAATTATAATATTTTTTAACAAATCGTATAATTTAGTATATAATTATATTTATAATAATAATAATAATATTTTAATAAATAATTTTAATATAATTTAGTTTGAATGAATAGTACTTTTTAAAAAACAAACAACTTATTATTTTTCAAAAATAATTTCATCACAAACACAATATTCATTGAAGGATCTCAACTTAAATTCCAATACAATCATGCGAACGCTAGATTGTTGACAAGCAAACTGATTGCAACCAATAAACAGAGGTTTTTTAACTCAAAAACACCATGGACTCAAAGACGACAAGAGAGGCTCTCAACGGCTAGGCTAGAAAGCCCTTACGGCTTGTTCGATCATCGGCATCGCTATTGTCAAAAAATGGGGTACGGGACTCCTCTACTAGTTAGATAGTTAGGAAAGCGACCAAGCCTTCGGGCTTCTTCGGACGACCAGTGCAGGACTTTCCTCGGCCTAGAAGGGAATCATCTTGGAGCTGAAATGCTGGTGCCGGATGCGCATCTACCTGCTATTGAGATGGAAAGGCATGGCTAAATAAATAAGATTTAATCATAGTTGAAGATGAGACATATAAAAAAAGAACCTCCCCAACTCCAAAAACAGGAAATTCGTTGTAGAGTTGCTCTTGAAGCTCACGAGCCAATTGCTCATCTGCTTCAACCTGCCTTGCTCTAGCATCTTCATCCTCGGCACTAGGAGTTGATTCTTCAACTTCGACAATGCCATGTAAATTGTCCCAACTAGAAGTATATGTTGGTCCGGAAGCTTCTGCAGATGAATTAAGGCACACAATCTCTGGATCATTCGATACTGGTGTAGAAGATTCAGCACAGTTACTAGAGGCAGCTCCCTGCCTCTGCCTTTGCCTCTGCCGCGGCTTCTGCCTCTGCCTCCTAACAACTGAGTCTGATGCAGAATGTGACTCGTTTAATTGCTCTACCATAACTCTTTGATGGAGCGGTGATTCTGTAAAGTGTTGAGGACGAACATGCTCAGGAGATACCAAATTTTGAACATCTGTATAATCATTAGCATCTAGAGAAATCGGTCCTTTATCATTTCTCCCCAACCTACTTTCTCCCCAACTCGTAATCAGAGAAAAGGAATTCATATATCATCGTCAGCTGATAGAGAACAAATTTCAGTTGGGGAGGCAGATGGCCCTAGGTATTCTAGTCAACACCGAGAAAGTAGGTTGGGGAGAAATGATAAAGGACCGATTTCTCTAGATGCTAATGATTATACAGATGTTCAAAATTTGGTATCTCCTGAGCATGTTCGTCCTCAACACTTTACAGAATCACCGCTCCATCAAAGAGTTATGGTAGAGCAATTAAACGAGTCACATTCTGCATCAGACTCAGTTGTTAGGAGGCAGAGGCAGAAGCCGCGGCAGAGGCAAAGGCAGAGGCAGGGAGCTGCCTCTAGTAACTGTGCTGAATCTTCTACACCAGTATCGAATGATCCAGAGATTGTTTGCCTTAATTCATCTGCAGAAGCTTCCGGACCAACATATACTTCTAGTTGGGACAATTTACATGGCATTGTCGAAGTTGAAGAATCAACTCCTAGTGCCGAGGATGAAGATGCTAGAGCAAGGCAGGTTGAAGCAGATGAGCAATTGGCTCGTGAGCTTCAAGAGCAACTCTACAATGAATTTCCTGTTTTTGGAGTTGGGGAGGTTCTTTTTTTATATGTCTCATCTTCAACTATGATTAAATCTTACCCGTGTTTTCCTCGTGCGAAATAAACCTAAGAATTGTGATTTGGATTCGATATTGCCATTCCTATCAACCATGCTCAAATGAAACAGAAGGTTGGACAGAACTCCTTTACGCGAAAATAATCTAACGAGAAACACATTATACCAGAAATGATAAATAGATGTTTGGGAGAGAGAAGGGCATTAATGTCATTACGATTGGTGTGGGAAGTTAGTGGTAATATTTATTAGAAAGTGAAAAGTGCAATGTGTGAAAATTATTGGTGGGGACTGAACTCAAACATGAAAATAGAGGTGGAGATTTTAGTCCAATTGTCCGTAATTTAAATCTATGTACAATATATAATAATATTTATTTTATATAATTAAAAATAAAATATATAAATATTAAAAATTTGAAGATGTAATCAAATTTTTACTAAAATATTTAAAGGGTATAATAAGTAATTAAATAAAATAAAATTTTAATAAAATCTCTCCCCTCCAAATTCCCTCGAATTGGAGGGAAATATTTTTTGTAAAAAGATTGTCTCTCCTCTTTCCTAAACAAAATTGAAACAAATATAAAAAATTTTAGAATTTCCTCTCATCCTCAACCCTCGAACCTTCAAATGAGAGGAGGGGAGAAAAGAATTTAATGAAAGGGAGGGAAGACGAGGAGATGAAAGAATATTAAAATGATAATAATGTGGTTAGTTGGTATGAAAGAGAAGTGAGAGGAGGTGAGAGAAAATAATATTTTTGATAAAATTCCCCTTCCTTCCTATTCCCAAAATAAAAAAGGAATAAAAATTAATACAATTTGTCTCCTCCACACTCTTCCCCTCTTCTTAAAAAATAATTGAACCATATGCAAAAGAAATTAGAATTCCTTCCCCTTCCCCTTCCTCTTCCTCCCATTTATAATCCCTCAAACTAAATAGGGTCTTAAAAATATAATGAAAATTTAATATTGTTATACTATATATAATATAAAATATATATACAGAGAGACCATTAATAAAAAAAAAAATTATAATAGACATTTTTGCCCTCGATTATCTTATAAGATAAAATTGTATTATATTTTTATAAGAAATTATTTTAACTTTACTTTTTTTAATTTAAATTTAAACTTTTGTGTTTCCATTAATGTATTTTTGTATTAATATTAAAAACTAGAATACATATATACATATTTATGCAATATATGTTTTATCTATTGAAAATTTAAAAATTAAATATAAAATTATTATTATTTTCTTAATATTCATATGTATACCTAATACTAGTGCGGTGATCCGTAAGTTGCACGGTTTGCTATATATTATTAAAATTATATTGTATAAATAATTTATTTTGAAAAAAAATATCTTAGTACAAAAATATAAATATTCTTCAGATTAATCAACTATTAATACAAAATTAACTAAATGAATTTTTTTTTTATTTATTTTTTTAAATTTGCAAGAAGAGGGGACCAATTTCTATTAAAATTTGAACAAACTCACAAATTCTATCAATGTTAAAATAAAACAACAATATGTAAGAGATGAAATTTTACTTTTATTTTAGTAACTTTGTGGATCATTCTCATATTTGTGTGGTTTTTAACTTTATAAAAATTTTCAATATTATAGAATATTTGAGAAAATTCATATGAAAGTTAATAGTGTGTTTTAAGAAAAATAAATCCTATTTATATTTTTTATTCTTTATTTATTACTTTTTTATTATTATTATTATGATGTTTTTATATTTCTTTTTCTATCAACATTATTTTATTAATTTTTATATTTGTTGATTTTTATTCTAATATTCTTGTAATTAATGATATTGTTTTTTTTAATAATTGAAATAGAAATAAAATGATCGAAAAATATGATGAAATTAAATTCGAGTATAAATATAATGAGTAATTTTATTTTATTAATTATTTTTATAACTACGAATATTTTATATCTCTTTATTTTTTTACTTTTATTTTAAATAAAATAATAAATAACAGTTATTAAAATTTATAGTTAGATATTTAAATTCTTAAAAAAATGAATAAGTTAATTTTATTTATTTATTTTCAATAAGTCTACTTCTTATGTTTATTAATAATTATATTAGGTATACCAATTTGTTATAATATTTATATTTAATATTATTGTAGATTCTTTAAAACTAAAATTTATTTAGCTTTTTTATCTAATATATACATATTTTTATAAAATTCATATTTAATATATTTTTAAAATTTTTATTTAAAAGTATTCAATTTAAATGTATTTTTCTCTTGTTAAAATTATATAATATTTAAATATTCTTACGTAGTACATATTGAAAGGTAGTTATATAACATTTAATTTATTATATTATGAATATAACTACCATTAATACAAATTTAAATAATTCAAAATTATTAGATTAATATTTAAATTATTAAAAAATTTAAAAATAGAAAATATACTAATTTATTTTAATTTCATTAATTACTATTTTAATCACCATTAATTACAAATTTAAAATGATTACAATTATTTTAAAATTATAAAAAATAACAAAATAACAAAAAAAAGTTTTAAGAATCTCTGGACTTACCAACATCTTATTTATTTATATATATATAGATACGTAAAAATATATTTGTTTGTTTAGTATTTTGATTTAATTTATTTATTTATTTTTTTTTTGCAAAATTTTTAATAACCCCTTGTAGTTTCGAAATTCAGTCTCTCTATTTTAAAAATTACATGACGTTCTCTTACACTTTCAAAAATATTGTATTAAACCATTTTTTACATTTTTAGTGTAATGAGAAGATGATTTTTTATGTATATTTTTGCATGGCAGGGAGTTTCATATAATATTTTTTAAAGTATAAGATGAGTAAAGTATAGAGAAGTATGTCAGTAATATAAAAATAAATATTTTATGTTAATGTTGACTTCTGTAAAAATATAAAATAAATATATATTGAGAATTGTATCGAAACTTTTTTTAAAGAACAAAATACTTTATTTAAATATTTAAGCAAACAATTATTTTCATTTAAAATTATTTGTTGGGGAAGTGATTTATCGAACAAAACACATTCGAACACTTTAAAGGGCCAACTCCCGAAGCGTGGGCGGTTCACAGTTATAACTACGTTTCAACAACGAAAAACAATGTAGAACATAAAACAACAATAAGACAAGGTGTTTGTTGACCCGGTTCGATTATCAACCAATCTACATCCGGGGGATACAAATCCAGGAGGAATTCCACTAACCAGTGCTGATTAAGGACACAAACAACCACAACTCATTCAACTCTAATGCTAGTCATGGCTAACCCAGGAAAATACCTCCTAAGGTTCTCGTTGCTACAACCTCGTACTAACAACGACCACACAACAGAGAATTCCAGAGCTTGATCATTCCCTCCGGTTGGAACTCCATTAATTCCGAACACCTTCGACCTCTCCGGCGAATTTTTCTGTCAAAAACTCATTCAAAACTAAAGGGAATCGATATGGATAGATGGATAAGAGCTTCACTCAATATTCTTCTCTCTAAAGTATGATTTCCAAATCACACATTACCAATCTTCAACCCTATTCGGTAGAGTATATCACTCACATTCTTGGAATAAAAGATTCCACATTAATTTCCCTTTGCACCGTAATGGAATGAGTGAGTTTCCATGTTTTGATCTTTCCTCAAATATGTCTTTTGTCTTTTGGAAAGTCTTTGCTGCAGAAATTATGACACCATTAGTTCATATGCCAAAATAACTTAAGGAATTTCCATTCACATTCTCCCCCTTTTTGGCATATGAAACCACGAATAAAAGTGCAGGAATTAACCTACTCACGCACTCAATCATCCAAGAGTGAGTCCAACTATTACATGCCAACAAACATAAAAAGGCTACAAACAGCCTTCACAATGATATGGTTGTAATCACTTCGGACTTCCAACGAAAATAGTAACAACAGATAAAATCAACAATCAGCAAAGCAGATAGCATCAGAACTTGGCAAACTCCCCCTGAAAATATGATCTACCTATTTTCCTGCATTACTCCCCCTTCGCGGGAGCAGATGACAAAAAGAATAGGTACCTTCAATTTGTTGAGAAATGGTTACAGCAGCAACTTTATCACCGTCACCAGCAATTGTTCCAACAATATCATCAAGAATTTCAGTTGCTTCACAAACAATTTCACTTGTTCCATTTTAACGAATTCCTTCTCATTTGGTCCACTGAAAAATGCTTGCAGCAGCAACATCAACATCAGCTGCAGCACTAACATAAACAACAACAGCAACTCCGGTTGATTCGACATCAGATTTGTTGTAGCAGCAACTTCGCAGCATCAACAATGATTTGTGCAACAACACAAGGCCTAGAAATTTTTCAAAATCCAGTGTAGGACTAAAATGTCCTCCACGTCGAATCAATCCATAACCAAAACATCAACCATGGCATCAAATCTGACTCTTGCCACTGCTCAATAAAAGTCTCTTCGCAACACTTCTTCTTTTTGGATTTTTCAAAAGAATCTTTTCAAATTATTTTTATTCTCCAATATTCACCAAGAATATCCCAATTAATATAAATATATTGGAGAATTTATCAAGCCCATGCATGCAGATCAGTTAGGGAAGAAGCACATACCAAGGTCTCTTCGAAGTTATTCAAACCGATCGCCGTCGAGACTTTTTGTAAATATATCCGCCTTCTGCTCAAGTGTTCCAACATGTTGTAAATCACAGATCCCCCTCTCCACCAAATCTCTGATGAAGTGGTAACGTATGTCAATGTGCTTGGTTCTCCCATGTTGGACAGGATTTTTAGATATGTTGATGGCGCTTGTATTATCACATAGAAGAGTGAATGAGTCTTGATCAATTCCGTAATCCTTAAGCATCTGACGAATCCACATCAGTTGGGCACAGTAGCTCCCACCAGCAATGTACTCCACCTCGGCAGTGGACAGTGCAACTGAATTTTGTTTCTTCGAATTCTAGCTCATGAGGTTGTCTCCGATGTAAAACATCCACCAGTTGTGCTTTTCCTGTCATCACAATAACCTGCCCAGTCTGAATCAGTAAAGCCAATAAGGTCAAGGTTGGACCTGTTCGAGTACCACAGTCCAAGCTCTGCTGTCCCTTTAATGTATCTGAGAATCCTCTTAGCAGTCTTCATATGAGATTCCATTGGTGCCAATTGAAATCTTGCACAGACACCCACACTGAATGAAATATCTGGACGACTGGCAGTTAAGTATAGCAAGCTTCCAATCATCCTTCTATACAATTTCTGATCGACTGGTTTTCCATCTTCATCATTTAACATCTTATCGTGTTGTCCGAGGGGTGTTCTAACAACCTTTGCATCACGAAGCCCGAACTTCTCAATCATGTTTTGAGCATACTTCATTTGGCTCAGAAAAACTCCATCAGACAGTTGTTTCACTTGTAAGCCCAAAAAATAGTTAAGCTCTCCCATCATGCTCATTTCAAATTCAGCCTCCATAAATCTCACGAATTCTTTTCTCAAGAACTCAGTCGTTGAACCAAACACAATGTCATCAACATAAACCTGTGAAATCATCAGATCATCCCCTTTTAGCTTAATGAACAATGTCTTGTCTGTTGACCCACGAACATACTCCTTCTCCAGCAGGAAATTGGACAGTCCTTCATACCAAGCTCTTGGAGCTTGCTTCAATCCATAGAGAGCTTTCCTTAGACGATACACGTGATGAGGATGAAAGGGATCTTCAAATCCCTTTGGTTGTTCGACATAGATCTCCTCCTTGATCCATCCATCGAGGAATGTTGTTTTCACATCCATTTGAAATAGAGTGAATCCTAAAGAGCATGCAACAGACACCAACAATCTTACAGCCTCTATACGAGCAACTGGGGCGAATGTCTCGTCGTAGTCAACACCTTCTATTTGTGTGTATCCCTGCGCTACCAATCTCGCCTTATTTCTGGTGATATTTCCCTTTTCATCCGACTTGTTCTTGAAGATCCACTTGGTTCCAATCACATTCGTATCTACAGGTCTCTTCACCAGATACCAAACTTGGTTTCTTTCAAATTGGTTCAATTCATCATGCATGGCATTGATCCAATATTCATCCGAAAGGGCTTCATCAACTGTTTTTTGCTCCATTATAGAAACAAAGCAGTTCAAACCAGATAAATCTTTGAAGTTAATCTTTTTACCTCTGGTGACGCGTCCACCTTTTGGATCACCAATGATAGCATCTGCAGGATGGTTCGGTGGTATTCTAGAACCATATTTTCTCACTTCTGCATCAGATTCAATCTCTGCAGGTTGTCGGTTGGTTGTAGTAACATCTATTGAACAGTCTGGTTCTGACCAGTCGAATCTAACTGAACTTTCAACAGCATCACTATCACCAGTCTGATATGGTTCATTCTGAATTTCAGGAATATTCTTCTTGGTTCGATTGTTGTAAACTCTGTAAGCCCTTGAGTTCAACGAGTATCCAAGAAAAATTCCATCGTCATTCCATATTTCATATGGTGTCTTCTCTGTGTGTGGTCTGAGATACACTTGATTGACGACATAGCAAGCTGTGTTCACAGCTTCTGTCCACAGAGACTTGGCAACCCCTTTGGCATGCATGATCAACCTTGCCATCTCCTGTAGAGTACGATTCTTCCTCTCAACTACTCCGTTCTGTTGAGGTGTCTTTGGAGCAGAATATTCATGTTTGATTCCAAGCCCATCACAGAAAGTAACAAATCTCTTATTTTCAAATTCCTTCCCATGATCAGTCCTTAACCTATTGATCTTTGATTTCTTTTCATTCATGAGCCTTGTACTCAATTTTTCAAATGCATCAAAGGCTCCACTCTTTTCACGCAAGAAATCCATCCATGTATATCTGGAAAAATCATCAACACAGACAAGAATGTATTTCTTACCCCCAAGGCTACATACGTCGACTGGACCCATGAGATCCATGTGTAGTAACTCCAAACACTGGTTGCTTGAACGTTGTTCTAACGACGGATGAGCAACTCTCTTCTACTTTCCTCGAGCACAGTCACCACAGGTGGTGCTGGGCATTTTCGAAAATTTGGGTAATCCTCTTATAGCTCGGAGTTTACTGATCCTCAACAATTTCTGTGGATTAACATGACCCAACCTGGTGTGCCATAACATGGTTTCATCATCCTTCAAGATCAGTGCTTCCATCTTCAGGTATTCCAATAGGTAGCAGTTATTCTTTGATCGTACACCAGTCATGACTCGTTTCTGCTCATCATTATACACTTCACAGGAGTCCTTTGTAAACTTTACATGCAAGTTATCATCACAGAGCTTGCTTATACTTATCATATTCGTACTCAATCCTTCAACAAAGTATACCTTTGAAAGTCTTGGAATTCCTTCTTTCTCAAGAATGTCATATCCACTGATTTTCCCTCTTGCACCATCACCAAAGATAACATCACCGCTTCTGTCTTCAACAAAGTTTTTCAGCAACCCTTTTTGGTTCGTCATGTGTCGAGAGCATCCACTATCAAAGTACCATCGATCAGCTCGTGTAGATTATTGGCTCGACAGAATCACATTACATTCCATTTGCTTATAATCCATCTTAGGAATCCATACTAGTCTGACTTTGATGTTCTGCTTCAATCCTTCTGGAGGCCATCGAATGTTTCTCCCACTCATTACATCCTTGATTAACTTGTAACATCTTTCAACAATATGTCCAGGAAGTCTGCAGTAGTTGCAGTCAGTAGGTCGAGATGACTGTTTTCCAGTAACCAGATTTTTTATGAACTTGCCAGTCTCATTCTTTTTCTTGTTCCTTTCTGGTTCCTGAGTCTGAGCAGGTGCTGGTTTCTTCCCTGGAAGTGGAAGTTTGACATCTGTTAACAAACCACCCCGTACAAATGTAGTGGATTTGCTGTGTGAAGATTCACAAAATCCAACTCCTTTGTGATCACCAAAAGGTTTCCCAATTGAAAGTATTTCATCCAACTTTTCTTTTCCTTTCCGAAGACGATCATTCTCATCTTTTAGTCTCAGATTTTCATTCCTCAAGGCATCTGATATAGTTGATTTAACAGCAACATCCTTCTTCAGAACTTCGATCTCATCTTCTAATTTATCATTCTGAGCTTCCAATCGATAGATGGTATCAAGTAGCTCTTTGTTCTTCACCACAAATTTCTTTTGCTCTAACACCATCTCCTCATAGGCTTTAATCAACTCATCAGCATCAAGTTCTATGGATTCCTCTGAATCTTTATCAGTAGAAGCACCATCATCTTTAATAGATTCAGATTCATCGGCCATGAAAGCAACAACTTCATCATCTTCAGCTTGTTCCTCGACACAGACAGTTTCCTCTTCATCATTGTCACTCCATGTTGCTTGATATGCTCTTTTCTCCCTTTTCTTCACTGTCGGACATTCAGACTTGATGTGACCGATTCCTCCACATCCATAGCATGTTGGTTCTTTGAAAGATTCAGGTTTAGGGGACACAGTGAACTTCTTCTTGAATCCACCATCAAACTTCTCTTTTGGCTTGCTGTAATTTGGTGCTTTCTGTTCAGAGTATTTTTGTTGTGAGCTGGACGTACTCACACCCTGATAACCACCACGGTTTTGAAGCTTCCCATATTTCATCTTTGCTGCACGTTTTTCACTAATCATCCTCGAAAGTTTTCGACTCAGAAATGTCATTTCCTCATCAGATTCGATCAGCTCCATGTCCTCCACACTTAAGGCCATGCTTTTTGGAGTTTCATCTTCAAGATAATTCATTTCATAGCTCACCAATGTACCATATAATTCATTCAACGTCATATTTTTCAGCTTTGGTGGTTCATCGAGCATAATCACCTTTAGCCTGAAATTTTTAGTGAGACTTTTAAGCATCTTCCTCACCAGCCTCTTTTCTTCAAAGTGCATTCCAAGAGCTTCTGCTTGATTGACAACATCCATAAAGCGATTATAGTAAACATCGATTGTTTCGTCCTCATTCATCTTCATTCCTTCGAACAATGTCTCCACATGATCTAGTTTAGATTCTCGGACTTGCGCTGAACCTTCGAATGAATTTTCCAAAATGTCCCAAGCTTCCTTGGCAATTTTTCAGTTTGATATAAGCTTCGCCTGAGTTTCATCCACAGCGTTAAAAATCGAAAAAAGGGCCTTCGAGTTTGCTATTCCAGCAACTTTTGCATTCAACGTCCATTCTCTCTTCGGTTTCTTCACAAGAGTAGTAACACCATCTTCATCTTGAATGGTTTTCATAGGATGAGACCATGCACACTCAACAGTCTCAGAAATGTCTTCACCTTGAAACATCAGAAAGGCTTCCATTTTATTTTTCCAACTTTGGTAATTTGTCCCATCGAACACTAGAGGTCTTGATGTTAAACGACCTTCCTTACTCATGTCTGCAACTGTGACCAGATCTACTCAATGAATTAGAGAACACTGCTCTGATACCAGATGTTGGGGAAGTGATTTATCGAACAAAACACATTCGAACACTTTAAAGGGCCAACTCCCGAAGCGTGGGCGGTTCACAGTAATAACTGCGTTTCATCAACGAAAAACAATGCAGAACATAAAACAACAATAAGACAAGGTGTTTGTTGACCCGGTTCGATTATCAACCAATCTACATTCCGGGGATACCAATCTAGGAGGAATTCCACTAACCAGTGCTGATTAAGGACACAAACAACCACAACTCATTCAACTCTAATGCTAGTCATGGCTAACCCAGGAAAATACCTCCTAAGGTTCTCGTTGCTACAACCTCGTACTAACAACGACCACACAGCAGAGAATTCCAGAGCTTGATCATTCCCTCCGGTTGGAACTCCATTAATTCCGAACACCTTCGACCTCTCCGGCGAATTTTTCTGTCAAAAACTCATTCAAAACTAAAGGGAATCGATATGGATAGATGGATAAGAGCTTCACTCAATATTCTTCTCTCTAAAGTATGATCTCCAAATCACACATTACCAATCTTCAACCCTATTCGGTAGAGTATATCACTCACATTCCTGGAATAAAAGATTCCACATTAATTTCCCTTTACGCCGTAATGGAATGAGTGAGTTTTCATATTTTGATCTTTCCTCAAATATGTCTTTTGTCTTTTGGAAAGTCTTTGCTGCAGAAATTAAGACACCATTAGTTCATATGCCAAAATAACTTAGGGAATTTCCATTCACAATATTTAAATAAAAATATAAAATAGTAATACAAATATAAAAAGAGACATCAAATTTTTCTGTTATGAGTCGAAAATTTAGGATTATGTAATCGGTTGTCATCTAATTAAAATATATGTATAATAGAATTTCTATATGCAAATTAAAATTAATTATTTAGTTTTAAAATAAATAAATAAGTATTCTTTTATATATATATATTATAGTTCCATATTATTAATAATTTTATCAAATTTTATATATTTAAAATATTTATTGATTGTGTTAATTATTAGTTTTATTAAGTATGTTAATTATGATATATTATGGGCAACTTCCAATAAAATCCGTATTGTTTATTACAAATTCTTATTTACTTCATAAATATAAATATAATTATAAATATCTTCTTCTTTACTTTACTTTTATAATTTTCTTCTTTTTCACTCCCTACCTAATTTAAAAAGACCATAATACTCTTATTTATTTTATTCATTTTTTCATCATTCTCTCCAATTTCATAAAATTGATTTTTAATTTTATTTTACATTTTTATGGTAAAAAAAAATAAAAACAATTAATAAAAAAATCAATCATCATAAATGAAAAAATATCACTGGCAACAAAAACAATAACCAGAACGACTACAATATCTGATAATGAAAATTTCCATAAATCTAGGCTATGTAATCTCTAAATTATACAAATATATTTATTTATAAATTTATAAATAATTAAATTTTATAACAATGTAACTATTGTCTATTTAATTTATTGAGAGTGTTGTATTTTATTTGGTAATTGTATTTGCGATAGTTAATTTATTATATTTTAATTCAGAAAGTACAATTTTTTTTAAAACAAAAATATATTTTTTTCATATGAAAAATAAATAAGCTTCATTTCAATTCAATGAAATTCACCGTTGCGGTAGCATTTTTTTAAAACATAACATTTATAATTTTTTAAAAGAACAGCAACTTAAATCACAATACAAAATATTTATAAAAATATATTGGTCTCGACCAACTAAAGTTCATATAAGACGAAAAATATTTATTTCAAACACTATATAAAAGTATCGATTGCTCAACAATAAAGTATTAAAATAAATTAAAAAAGTACAAAACTTTGTTTTAAAAAGTATTTTTTTCACATTCTAAAAGTACGTATGACACCGTAAACTTATTCTTTAGACTCAATGTAATTCACCATTGGGATGAGATATTTTTTTTGACACAACCCATATAATTTTATTTTTTTTATTGTCGATGCTGCTTACAAACTTTCATTCATCAATTGAGGTGTATTGAACAATAGTAGAAAATAAGAATCAAGTAAACACTAGTATCTTTGAAGTAAAAAATGTGTGACGTTCAATCTTAAAAGCATCGTCCGACAATAACTCACTTGATTTGATACAATAATGAGTAAAATTGTTAAAACAAATAATGCAATACTTAAATTGCATTACAAAACATCTATAAACAATATTGGTTTCGACTAACTTAAATTCATATAAGGCGAACAAAATTTATTTCAAACACCTTACAAAAGTATTGATTGTTCAACAATAAAGTATAAAAAATAAATTCGAAAAGTACTAAATTTGTATTAAAAAGTATGTTTTTCTCGTGTTAAAGTACAAATGAAACAATAACCTTCTTTCGACTCTATGCAATTCATCATTGTGATAATATATATATTTCCCATATAAATTTTGTAAGTTTATTTGTGTTTATTCTCAATATAAATTTACAAATTTTAATTTATCCATAGGGTCTTATGGCACAACAGTTGTGGTGATCAATTTTGAAATCATCATTTGATAATAAATCATTTGATTCGATACCATGCTGATAAAAATTCTTAAAAAATAAATGCAATACTTGAATTATAATGTAAAATATTTATAAAAAACTATTTGTTTCGACCGACTAAAGTTTGTATAAGACAAAATAAGGTATCTCAAATACCATGTAAAAGTAATAATTGTTCTACAATAAAGTATTAAAAATAAATTCGAAAAGTACAAACAACATCATAACCTTATTTCAATTTTATATATTCTTTCGCAAACAACATCATAACCTTATTTCGATTTTATATATTCTTTCTACATAACTCTTGTAAATTTATTTACATTTTTATAAAAAATGCAAATATAACTAATACTCTCAAAACTAAAATTAATCTTTTACCTAGATGCCAAACATAAATAAACATAGTCACTTGGGTGTTGGTTCGATCTCGATGTGTGATGTTTGTGGGCAACCGTGGTCATGGTGGTTTGAGTTGGTGTTGGTGTTTGCATTGGTAGTTGAGGTAGATTTGTTATTGGATGTAATTTGAAATTGATGATAAATCAGTTGGGAGAAAAGTTTTCAATCCTTACACTTGTAATTTTCAATTTTCATCGGTGAAAATTAAAAAAACAATTTTTATTATCTATCATTTGATATATAAAAAAATTGAATTCGAGCAGAAGAATTATTTGAACAAATAAAGTAATTTTAGGGGTTAATGTGAGAGTATGGTAATCTAGTAAATAAAAAGATATATAAAGGGTATAATAGAAATTTTAAAGTTAAATATACAAATAGGGAGTAATTAGGAATGAGCAGGGAGTTACTAGGAATAAAATAGTACATAGGGTGATCGAAGATTTTTGGAGAGATTTTAAAATATCTTTTAAGATACAAAAAAAATGATATATGTATAAAATGAAAATAGTGTCGTGCGTGTTCGTATAGTAACTCCAAAATTCTTCGTCAAAAATAAAAAATCTCTTTAATCGGTGAGTGTCCGGGTCAAACTCAGGGAATATGCGAATATCTTATATCTTATTAGAAAAAGTGCAATGAGTTAATGCAATCGAAGAAACTGAAAAGGTAAATTGCGGAAATTAAATCTAACTAAAAAGCGGTAATATATACGTATCTCGAAAAGAATGAAGCGAGGCGTTTGTGTCTGACTTTTGCGTTCCTTAATGGCTAGATTTCCATGGATGAAATGAGCGGGATGATGATGGCGTGATAGTGAAAAATATATGTATATTTGCGGGGCGGCTCGGAGGAATGAGAGTGATCGCAATTGCTTGCTTAAGCCGATTCTCGACTTGGTTGGTACTTGACCTTAGGGGATTTACAACGAGGCTTCAGCGACACCCGGCGAAGAACATTATAAGCAAGAAACTCTACTGTCACTAGAAATTTCTGTGACCCAATAGACCACTGCCTATGCCCCATTAATTATTCTTCCAACCGTTCTGCTAGTGGCTCTACCCCTCTGATACCTCTCTTTAATCGGAATCGAATTCAAAACAACAACTAAGCAGGTCGACAAGGCTCCCGCGTACTTAGCTACGTTGAACTACCCGGAATTTGCTTCTGGCACGAAACAGGGCTGAAATAGTCGAGTCTTCTATCGCCCTTCCGCAACCTTGTCGAAATCCAACTTGAACAATTCAAATCAAACATGGAATTTTTGGGTGAAGGTGAGGCGGAGAAATATGATAGGATTTTACTAGCTAAAATAATATGCAGGAATTAAAAGAAAATAAGGAGAAAATCAGTTTACTCGCGATACAAAACCGAAAATCTCGTATTATTAAACTAGATAAAAAATGGGAGAAAAGAAATGGAGAAAATAGAGTGTATGGAATGTATATTATTGTGTATATATGGTGTGTGTATATATGTGGTACAATTAGAGGGGATATTTATAGGGGAAAAGCTTCTAGAAGCTCGGCGGTTATAAGCGCCAATAAATAACTACTTCTAATAATAACTACTAACTACCTCTAAAAATAACCATAAATAACTAACTCTAAAAATAACTACTAATAACTACCTATTTTCTAGAAGGTTCTAGAATAAAAAATTACACAAAAATAGCCAAAAATTGGCTAAAAAGTAGTGCAGGAATTTAAAAGAGAGCTGAGATAGTGTAGTAAATGCAGGAGTTGAGGGTGCAGGAGACATAAATGCAGCGGAATTCTGTGCAGGATTATTGTGGCGGCGCAATAAATGCACCACTGCCCAGCGGCAATAAATGCAGCGAGAATTAATGCAGCCGCCGCTCATGGAGTCCGCGCCAGCCGCCGCTCAAATTCTACACCAGCCGCCGCTTTGCTCACTTCCATGCATGGCCTTCCGCTCCGCTCACATTTCCGTGTCAGCCGCCATCGCTTCACTCATTTCAACGCCAAAGTTTCCGTGCAGCCGTCATCGCTTCGCTCACTTCAACGTCAAAGTTTCCATGCAGTCATCATCGCTTCGCTCACTTCAACGTCAAAGTTTCCGTGCTCATAAATACAGCCGCCGCTCGCCTTCCGCGCTCGCTTGCCTTTCGCGCTCGCGCACTCTTATGCAGTTGTCGCTTGCCTTCCGTGTCAACTGTCGCTTGTTTCCGTGCAGCCGTTGACTTTGGCTTTCGCGTGTTGACTTTTCTGCGTTGACCGTTGACTTTTGTTGATTTTCGCACTGGTGACTGTTTTTCGCTTCTGAAGCCATTTTTTTGCTTTTTAAGGGTAGTTTTGGACTCCCATATCAGTTTTCAAGTATTATTTCACTTATATATATAATAAACACCTTATAAATATTTATTTAAATAAATAATACTTATTAAATAAAATTAATTTAGCCAAAACTAAATACTTAAATAGCAAATAAATAATGTCTAAAGATATAATTTAAAAAACACATCAATTAATTTAATTTATACACCAAAATAATTATAAATTACATTTAAAAACTAACATATTAATATTATACAAACAAGATGAAATAAATGCATTTATTAGAGTAAATTAACATAAATAATACCAAAATTCAACATAAATAAATAAATAATTAAATAAATATAAGATATAAAATATGGAAAAATCAAGAGTTATCATAGGAACTGAACAAGAAAATACATTGTGATGTTGGAATTTTATAAGAATTAACCCATATATTAACTATGAATATTCAATATAAATTTATTCAGAAAAATAACATAAAACCCGCATGTGGTTTTACGAAATTGCTGAAAACCCCCGAAATTGATGAAAACCCCCCGTAGTTCTAAAATTACAAAAAATCTACTCGTGATTTCCAAAATATTGCACACTCGTCCTTCTCTTCTAAATTCTACTAACAAACGTTAAATTTTATCATAATGGATCGTTATACCATTATTTATATTTTTTCAAATTTATTCTGTCTCCTACTTTCTTTCCTTCCTTCTCTCACACTTACACTTACATTAACATAAAATATTTATTTTTATAATACTGACATACTTCTCTGTACTTTACTCATCTTATACTTTAAAAAATATTATATGAAACTCCCTGCCATGCAAAAATATACATAAAAAATCATCTTCTCATTACACTAAAAATGTAAAAAATGGTTTAATACAATATTTTTGAAAGTGTAAGAGAACGTCATGTAATTTTTAAAATAGAGAGACTGAATTTCGAAACTACAAGGGGTTATTAAAAATTTTGCAAAAAAAAAAAAAAAAAATTGAATTAAATCAAAATACTAAACAAACAAATATATTTTTACGTATCTATATATATAAATAAAGAAGATGTTGGTAAGTCCAGAGATTCTTAAAACTTTTTTTTGTTATTTTGTTATTTTTTATAATTTTAAAATAATTGTAATCATTTTAAATTTGTAATTAATGGTGATTAAAATAGTAATTAATGAAATTAAAATAAATTAGTATATTTTCTATTTTTAAATTTTTTAATAATTTAAATATTAATCTAATAATTTTGAATTATTTAAATTTGTATTAATGGTAGTTATATTCATAATATAATAAATTAAATGTTATATAACTACCTTTCAATATGTACTACGTAAGAATATTTAAATATTATATAATTTTAACAAGAGAAAAATACATTTAAATTGAATACTTTTAAATAAAAATTTTAAAAATATATTAAATATGAATTTTATAAAAATATGTATATATTAGATAAAAAAGCTAAATAAATTTTAGTTTTAAAGAATCTACAATAATATTAAATATAAATATTATAACAAATTGGTATACCTAATATAATCATTAATAAACATAAGAAGTAGACTTATTGAAAATAAATAAATAAAATTAACTTATTCATTTTTTTAAGAATTTAAATATCTAACTATAAATTTTAATAACTGTTATTTATTTTTTTATTTAAAATAAAAGTAAAAAAATAAAGTAGATATAAAATATTCGTAGTTATAAAAATAATTAATAAAATAAAATTACTCATTATATTTATACTCGAATTTAATTTCACCATATTTTTCGATCATTTTATTTCTATTTCAATTATTAAAAAAAAACAATATCATTAATTACGAGAATATTAGAATAAAAATCAACAAATATAAAAATTAATAAAATAATGTTGATAGAAAAAGAAATATAAAAACATCATAATAATAATAATAATAAAGTACTAAATAAAGAATAAAAAATATAAATAGGATTTATTTTTCTTAAAACACACTATTAACTTTCATATGAATTTTCTCAAATATTCTATAATATTGAAAATTTTTATAAAGTTAAAAACCACACAAATATGAGAATGATCCACAAAGTTACTAAAATAAAAGTAAAATTTCATCTCTTACATATTGTTGTTTTATTTTAACATTGATAGAATTTGTGAGTTTGTTCAAATTTTAATAGAAATTGGTCCCCTCTTCTTGCAAATTTAAAAAAAAAAAAAAAAAAAAAAAAAAAAATTCATTTAGTTAATTTTGTATTAATAGTTGATTAATCTGAAGAATATTTATATTTTTGTACTAAGATATTTTTTTTCAAAATAAATTATTTATACAATATAATTTTAATAATATATAGCAAACCGTGCAACTTACGGATCACCGCACTAGTATTAGGTATACATATGAATATTAAGAAAATAATAATAATTTTATATTTAATTTTTAAATTTTCAATAGATAAAACATATATTGCATAAATATGTATATATGTATTCTAGTTTTTAATATTAATACAAAAATACATTAATGGAAACACAAAAGTTTAAATTTAAATTAAAAAAAGTAAAGTTAAAATAATTTCTTATAAAAATATAATACAATTTTATCTTATAAGATAATCGAGGGCAAAAATGTCTATTATAATTTTTTTTTTATTAATGGTCTCTCTGTATATATATTTTATATTATATATAGTATAACAATATTAAATTTTCATTATATCTTTAAGACCCTATTTGGTTTGAGGGATTAGAAATGGGAGGAAGAGGAAGGGGAAGGGGAAGGAATTCTAATTTCTTTTGCATATGGTTCAATTATTTTTTAAGAAGAGGGGAAGAGTGTGGAGGAGACAAATTGTATTAATTTTTATTCCTTTTTTATTTTGAGAATTGGAAGGAAGGGGAATTTTATCAAAAATATTATTTTCTCTCACCTCCTCTCACTTCTCTTTCATACCAACTAACCACATTATTATTATTTTAATATTCTTTCATCTCTTCGTCTTCCCTCCCTTTCACTAAAATCTCTTCTCCCCTCCTCTCATTTGAAGGTTCGAGGGTTTAGGATGAGAGGAAATTCTAAAAATTTTTATATTTGTTTCAATTTTGTTTAGAAGAGAGGAGAGACAATCTTTTTACAAAAAATATTTCCCTCCAATTCGAGGGAATTTGGAGGGGAGAGATTTTATTAAAATTTTATTTTATTTAATTACTTATTATACCCTTTAAATATTTTAGTAGAAATTTGATTACATCTTCAAATTTTTAATATTTATATATTTTATTTTTAATTATATAAAATAAATATTATTATATATTGTACATAGATTTAAATTACGTACAATTGGACTAAAATCTCCACCCCTATTTTCATGTTTGAGTTCAGTCCCCACCAATAATTTTCACACATTGCACTCTTCACTTTCTAATAAATATTACCACTAACTCCCCACACCAATCGTAATGACATTAATGTCCTTCTCTCTCCCAAACATCTATTTATCATTTCTGGTATAATGTGTTTCTCGTTAGATTATTTTCGCGTAAAGGAGTTCTGTCCAACCTTCTGTTTCATTTGAGCATGGTTGATAGGAATGGCGATATCGAATCCAAATCACAATTCTTAGGTTTATTTCGCACGAGGAAAACACGGGTAAGAGGAAGCACAGCCTTCGAATATTTTTTGTTGTAATAATTTTGTTGGTTGACTACAATGGCGTTGTTAGGGCTCACAATTGATTCTACCCACGTTCCATTGAAGACGAGATCGGAACTTAGGTATGATCGATTTATCTTCACTATTATTTGATATTAGAAGTAACCGCGATCGATGAAATGATTTGTGTAATCGATCCACGTTGTCGTCTGGTTCTTGAAGATAATTTTCATTTTATTGTAGGTACCGACAAAATATGAAGTTTTCTGTCAATATAAAATAATAAGTTTAAATTTTCAAAAAAAATACTTTTTAGGTTTAACTTTTCAGTATAAATATTTATTGTTTATCTGTGCTGGTTAATATAGTTATATATTAAATTTTGATGATTGTAATTTGTATGTATTGATTTTGTAATACCATTGGAGAGAAATGAAGAATTATATTTTGTATCTGGTGAATTAACATCATATAGCATATAATTATATCTATAATAATAATAATAATAATAATAATAATAATAATAATAATAATAATATTTTAATAAATGATTTTAATATAATTTAGTTTGAATGAATAGTATTTTTTAAAAAAACAAACAACTTATTATCTTTCAAAAATAATTTTAATACATACACAATATTCATTTAAGAGTCTCAACTTAAATCCCAATACAATCTTGCACTAAAAACACAAATAAAATACTTAAAAAAAATTATATTTGGACAAATACATTTTGTATCACATTTTATGAATAACTTTTATTTTGTTTTATTTATGCAATATATCTGTAAAATAATAAAAAATTTCTATTTTTCCTCCCCTCTCCTCCCTAACCATACACAAAAATACTATTTTTCTTCGCCTTGCCTCCGTTCCCTTTCTTATGAACCAAGAACAACTTTACAGCGGATTTTGAGTTTTTGGAGTTGGGGAAAGTTAGAGTAGCATCGAACAAGTGACTTCCTCCCATTCGACCATGATTTCAACGAGTAAAATATATAGATATACATTATTATTAGTTGAGGTTCCAAGATTCTACTAAAATGGTTGATGATTTTAGTATTGCTAAATTATTCTACATAATTGTAACGAAGAGTAGAGCCTTTCGCTCTAATAGAAAAAGACATTTTCAAACACGATTTATTTTGTTTTGACATCAGCCATCCATAAAATGACACCGTCCTGGTGCTAATTGTCGTGTCATAGTTGTTGCAAACAAGACTCCGAAAATCTGCAGATTAGACAATATATAGATACTGGTGTTTTTGTTCGGCCGATAAAAATAGTTATTAACTATAATTATTTTATATTAAATCCCCTCTCCCTCTCACATACATTGCAAACATTTTTCATTTTGGTGTCTCACGTATAATGCAATATTTCTAAAATAAAAAATAATTAATTACATTTTATCTTATCACATCATTCAAATAAGAAAAATAAACTTAATACCACCAACCTAAATTCTAGTATTGGGAAACCAAATATTTCACCGTATGTGAAACAAAGGGAGTACTAACTTTGTTTTTTCGAAAGAAAAAGTAAATTTTGAAAAGACATCCATAGAACAAAAACAAAAGCATATGTAAACCATGCAAATTCATCCCACAAGATTATGTGAAAAATATTCACCATTGTCTATACATGTATCGATATATGTATCTCAGTGTACTCAACCAGATTTCAACAAAGGAAAATTCTCTTCATGAGTTTCAAAGCTCAGCCATGAGCGCATATTAAGGTTTTCGATATACCTGTCTGTGATCCTACAACAACTATGGTTTGACAATTGGCACCAGGGCCATGTCAATTTATGGACGACTTGCAAATAGGGCAAGATGTTCTCCTCCTCAACCATTCATCGATGCACTGCCAAATTTAGATGTGCCAGACGTCAAGCATTTTTACAAGATACAAACACATTACACAATCTAGAGCATGCGCATAGAGTATGAACGAATACGCAATCATATATATACGGGCAGTTGTAATTATGATGAATTTTATAATTCAGCATAATGCTGACATCATATTGTGTGCTGACAAACAACACAATATAATTATAAACAACACATTATTCTACATATGAACTATTAGAACATGACATAATTCTACACAGTACATGCTCTAATTGATTTCAACTCATGATATATATATAGTCTTATATATGCATGCATGTATTCACTAGGACGAAAGCGAAGGCAGATAGTGTAGCAAAAATAACTAGTAAAGGTGCGTACATCTTTGTGAAATTTGTGCAAGCACGGGAGGTGACGGATAGTATCTCCAATAGAAGGAGTCTCGAGGCAAATGGCGCAGGCTTCACCAAAATTATCAGTCTGCAGATTAAAAATGGACAGCTTGAGCAAAGATACAAAAGTAAAGCACGGAAATTGTTAATTCAAGTGCGATATAATGATCACCATAACAGTTGATTGCGGAAGGCTATTAATGTGATGGGTAGATGAGCCACGGTGCTGGTCGTTGTTCTCGTCAAGTGCCAGTAACGATTCATAGTCATTCCTAGCCAAAAATAGCATTTTAGTGATCTCAGAACAGCAACTAGTTTGTTTATATGTTTTATTCGTACATCATAATTATGTATATCTTACCCATTGAAAGCTTGCTCGAATGGAAGGAAGCCACTTGTTTCCATGTTACTGAAGTCTTCCAGTGCTCCCAGTATATGTATTCTCTAGAAATACGAGAAAAACATTATAAAATATCAGAAACAAATTTTAACCAATAGTATTTCTTCAAAAAGCCAAGTAGTATTCTTGTGTAAGCAGCAAAGACCAGAAACGAACAAACATAACTCGCGCACCCTCATTTCTCCATGTATCGAGCCAGAAACAGTAACAGAATAGAACATTCATCCAATTCAATATCAGACTTCTTACAAGCATAGCTGCATATGCCGCAGCGTCCAATACAAGAGATATTTTGGTGCTTAAAAGGAAAACTTGGAGATATCTAAGTAGTCTCTACGATTGATGATACCTCATTCATGATCACCATATGAAGAAAGCTCGACGAACATATAGAGAGAAGGCATTATTCTTTGTTCTCATCAAACAAGTGCCTTATTCTTAATTTTTTTTATTTTTTATTTTTTTGGGGGGCGGGGTGTTTTAAATATCATTGTTACTACATTATTGCATCAGTCTCATATGGCGGTCTAAATTCATCACTTAATTACACTAGGAGAGATTTAAGATTTAAAAAGATAAATGCCACATAAGAACGGATGAAGTTAACAAGGGGGAATGAAATACTACCGTATCTAAATCCATTTCTGCAGGGAAGGAGGGGGCTCTTCTAGCTCTAGTTGGTAATATGCCACGTGGTTGTCCAGCAAAACGACTCCTCAACCTTGTCATTCTTCCTGATGTAGAGCCACGAGATGGAGCTCCTCTACGAGGAGCATTGGAAGTAGAGCGAGATGGGGGTAGTGTAGGCATCCTGGCTCTTGACAACCCTCTCTGGACAAAACATTAAGTTTCAGGCACAAACGAAAGGTTGATATAAGTACAACACTTGGGCGTTCAATTAGTTAATGCTTAAAAAAAGAAAATCTAAACTAGCAAATCAAATCAACTGAGGTCTGAGTTTCAACCAGTAAGATCATGCCGATCAGAAGGTTAGCATCCTAAAAAGTCAAATAAGTCACACGGCACAAAATGTGAAGTTAAACACCAAATGTGAAGTTAAACACCAATAACGCTAGATTGTTGACAAGCAAACTGATTGCAACCAATAAACAGAGGTTTTTTACCTCAAAAACACCATGGATTGAATCATCTTGGAGCTGAAATGCTGGTGCCGCATGCGCATCTACCTGCTATTGAGATGGAAAGGTATGGCTAAATAAATAAGATTTAATCGTTTCATCATAGTTGAAGAATATTAGATATTGAGACATATAAAAAAAGAACCTCCCCAACTCCAAAAACAGGAAATTCATTGTAGAGTTGCTCTTGAAGCTCACGAGCCAATTGCTCATCTGCTTCAACCTGCCTTGCTCTAGCATCTTCATCCTCGGCACTAGGAGTTGATTCTTCAACTTCGACAATGCCATGTAAATTGTCCCAACTAGAAGTATATGTTGGTCCGGAAGCTTCTGCAGATGAATTAAGGCACACAATCTCTGGATCATTCGATACTGGTGTAGAAGATTCAGCACAGTTACTAGAGGCAGCTCCCTGCCTCTGCCTTTGCCTCTGCCGCGGCTTCTGCCTCTGCCTCCTAACAACTGAGTCTGATGCAGAATGTGACTCGTTTAATTGCTCCACCATAACTCTTCGATGGAGCAGTGATTCTGTAAAGTGTTGAGGATGAACATGCTCAGGAGATACCAAATTTTGAACATCTGGATAATCATTAGCATCTAGAGAATTCGGTCCTTTATCCTTTCTCCCCAACCTACTTTCTTGGTGTTGACTAGAATACCTAGGGCCATCTGCCTCCCCAACTGAAATTTGTTCTCTATCAGCTGACGATGATATATAAATTCCTTTTCTCTGATTACGAGTGCTTCTCCAACCATGTGATTCTATAATATCATTACCTGTATGTGTAATAGAATCGTTGGGTCCCATAGGCATCACATTAGAACTCAAATAGCTCCTGCAAATTGGAAGTCAATTAAGCATTGTGTAAAAAATTTCAACCCATTTAGGGTATTGAGAAACTGTGTGACACATGCATGTATAAGGAACAATTCAAAGTGTGTCCACATTCAATCTGGATGGCTTGAAACTTACTGACCATTACACGATCTCCGCATCAACACCAAAAGGTTACAGAGGATCGTGCTTATATTTACAGTCTTTTAGATACACAAATATATATACACATTAGAAGATATACACACAAACACAGAAGTTTGGGGACGGGGGGAAGAACAGTTTGAGCATAAAAAATGCAGTAAACTACCAAGTAATATGAAATCATATAATTTATAACATCCACAAATAAAAATCTAAGGAAACAAAAAATTCTCCACGCACGTAGCCCTTTGATCATAAAATCATACTTAGGTTCTGAATTTTTCGGGGGAATGGGGACATCTCCTTTTCTTCTATCTTGGATTTAATGATAATCCCTAAAAATTTTGACCTATTCACTGCTATATTAGGATCCCCTACATTACAATCATAGGTGCTAAAATATCGTAAATAGAAGGCAAAACTTTGCTGAATACAGAACAAAAAAATAGTAACACCGATAGTACACATTAAAATCAACATAGACCAATGACATACCTGTCATGCAAATTGTTGTGCCTCAAATGACGTGCCATGGATGCAGAGGGATTAGTCATAATTCCTTTACCCTTCCGTGAAAAAGAATCATTGTCTTCAGCAACCATTTCCCTGACAGCATTGTCTTCACAATTGTTATGCGCTAAATCCTCAGAACCATCAGCATTCATCCCAGCTAACTGCTTGCCTTTGGCTATGTTATTGGGAGATATACATCCATTTCGGACCAATCTCTTTTGTCGATTTACTTTAGGTGGGGCAATGTGACCACGAGACAGAAAATTACCATTACCAGGTTCATTTTGGGCACTTCCATCAATCCCTTCTGTATAATGGATACCGGAACCAACTCCATTCACACTACCAGTTTCTTCAATCAAAAATGTTGCAACGCCATGCAAAGAAGCACCATCAATTGCTGGATTGTCGTTGGGTAGTCCGTTAAAGGAAGTCTTATGTGGACTTTCTGTCAGATCTACAAAACTATCATCTTGAGAAGTAGAACCAAAACTTTGCGGTGGAAGCCTAACAGATCTTCGTTGTCGAGCATGAATAGAATTTTGGTTTATGTGATTAGGTTTATCTGACATCCCTCTTCGGAATAGGCCACCATTTACCGAAGACGAGCTTCTCTGAGGGCGCAGGTGCCTTCTGCTTCCACTGTCAATGACCATTGGCTCTTCTTCAGAACCCACAAGACAGGTTTGTTGTCCTGATGGTCGCGGCATCGATGATAACCGATTACTTTCCCCCGGAACAATCCTCCTCCCACTAATCCTTGGTGAAGAGATTCTATTCGGTGGTGTGTCGGGAACGTCATAAACATGATCAATATCCATCTGATCCATAATCTGCAAGGCAATAAAACTAGTGTGAATCGATGCTTCAGAGAACAGTTTCAAAAGTTTTAGCCAAAAAACACCATCTTCCACCTGTAGATTCAATCATTCAGAAATCCCAAATCTCAACATCATATAATACTTGAAGAAACCACATTATAAATATTCATGTATAAATATATATATGTGTGTGTGTGTTCATATGCAATATATAGAGCATTATTCACGCGCAAATGAAAACCTAATCATAGTATTCGTAATCAAAATCTTCAGTAGTTTGGAGAGAAATCAGTAGAAAAAGATAGCAGAGCAGAAAGTAATCAGAGCACATATAAGCATACAAGATTCCACAATCAAAACTCAATTTATTCCAAATCCTCCAAGAAACATAAAACTCATAATCCATTTCAAGAAAACGAAATACAATCAACCCAAAAAATGTAGATCAAACAACGAAGCAACAAACAAACCACGCCGTTCCGAATCTGCGTTTGGATTCGACAACCTAAATAGACGAGCAAAATTCGAAATAAAAAAATAAAACAATTTATATAACTCCCCAAACCTTGTTCTTGCTTCAATGAATTCTTCGACACTCCACGGATAACAAAGTAGCCGAGGGTTTGTGACGATTACACGACTGAAAACGCCATGGCCGGGCCAGAAATACACCTCAAATTCACAGTATAAAAATGAAAACACAAAATAAAACAAAATAAATAAAAGACAAAAAAAAATCGATGTGAAGGCTAAAACTGTAAATTCACGTAGCGGCGGGAGTAAATTGGCGACGATTTGATTCACAGTTCACAAGTAGTGGGGTTTCTCTAAAAAGTTTGACCGAAATAAAAGGGCTGTTTAGTTGCTTATTAAAAAATTTGAAATAAATAGTAATTTGAAATTTTATTTAAATATTATTTTTTAGAGTAAAAATCAATTTTGATTTTAATCAATTTTTTTTTTTTATTTTTGGTTTTATCCAAAAATAATTATGAAAATTGATTTTATTGAAAAAATAAATTATTATTTTTGGTCTCACTGTTTAAATTTCAACAGAATCGGCTGATGTGGCCATAACGAAAGCTGATGTGGCAAACAATTTGGAACAAATATGGCCGTGTTTCAATGAAATAATATATCACTGTATTTATACCAACACGGACTAGTATAAAACAAACACGCTCGTGCCCGTGTTCAAAATGGGACAATAATTAAAAATTACAATAGATTGCTAAGTCAGGTAATAATAATGAGTGTGGGTCTCATACCTAATATAAATATATTTAATAATTTACCTATGATATTTATTTTTTTAATTTAATATATTACTTTGTAAAATTATGTACTTTTAAAAATTTGAATGTATTTCATCCAAAATTTTAAAAGTTATTTAAAATTAAAAGTATTCAATCCACGCTATTTTTAAAATCCGTAAATTCTATTAAATTTTAGTGGAAAGTTTGTTGGAAAATAATTTAACAAAATCTGAGATGCGGCGATATCTGAAAATCAAATTCGAACATTGCGTAGCATGCGATTTTCTTGAATCGAATTCGACACTCACCGATCGTCTTCCAGGATAGAACAACTTGGGAACGAAATAACAGCTTATGCAAACCGAATTAGAATAGGAGAGAAATTTTTCAGAATGAATTTTTTGTAATTGATATTTCGTCTTCCATCAAAAAAGGGGAGGAAAATATAATATATATATTATATTTTTTAACTTATTTTATATTTAATCACGTGTAGAAAAAAAATTGTCCACGTTCTACTACACGTTGCATTCAGTTGCAACAAACTATTTATTTGATTATTTATTTATTTATTTTTCAAATAAAATAAATTAATCAAATAAAAGGTGAGACAAATGATTTATTGTTCTTTCACCTATTTAATTAAATATCCAACAATCCCCACATGAAAGAGGAAAACAATGACTCGATTAAAGAAAGAAAGATGAATTCTGTATAAGATAAGTAGGATTTCCTTTGAACTTCCTCTTGAACAATACATAGTCTTTACCAATTATCCAGTGGACACGTTGTTCTTGAACTGTTCAATTTTCTAGTAAATGGGCTACATACCGACACAAAATTCATGTGTCTAATTTGGTTCTCATTGTTTGGTCCGTTTTGGCCATGAAACACATCCTGGTTCTGCGAAAGTTTCTAAAGAACTGAGTCTGGACAATTCTTTCTCAGATAGGTGATTTTCTAAGTTTCTAAGTAATACAATACTCACTTAGTAATCATTAAAATAATTATTTGCTATCATCTTTAAAACAATTATTTACTATCATCTTTACTCTGTCACTATTCGTTGACAGGAATGGGTTGAGGCTATTAGCCCCCACAAGCCCCCACAGTGACGCACACAAGTCTTACATTGAACCTAGTTTTTGGGATCTCCAATCTTTCTAGGTTGGGTTTTCTTTTATAAAACTTTTTTCTCAGCAGACTTTAGCCCATTCCTCTAGTCAGTTTGTAAATTGCATCATGGTTTAACCATTTGATTAACGGATCCGCTAGGTTATCTTTTGACATAATATGGTCTATCGTAATAACCTTAGTTGTGTTCAGTTATCTTATGGAATTGTATCGACGGCGAATGTGTCGACTCTTTCCATTGTATATTGTACTTTCTGTTCTGCCGACAACAGATTTACTATCGTAGTAAAAGGTTATGGCATAGACAAGTTTGTCTCATTCTCGAATGTTCTTTAAAAGAGTGACGAATCTATTTCGCCTCTTCTCCAATATCTCCCACAACAGCTTAGCCACTAATACATACTGGCAGACACCGGTATAGGGAGTCGCTTAAGCCATTCAATATATGATTTTTTTTACACATCAAATCTGAGTGTTTCATGACTTTCAGAATTTGTGTTTTTTTTTTTTTTTTTTGGTCTTCTGAGGTCGTTCCGACACAACAAGTGCAGCCTCCATTAACCAATCTGTCCATTCAACGTCAGATAAAACAACATATTCCGCTGTCATATTTAAAAAATCTACCAATTGAATTTTTTATGGCTTCTCGATTGCCGCAACAACAGGCTGCGTGAAAGTTGCAGCGACAGGCTGCGTTACATGGTCCGCAACAGCAATAGGCTGTATATCAAGTCATTTTGTGGCTATATGGCAGACGCAACGAGACCATGCGCAGGTCCTACAGCCATATGTTGCGGACGAGACAGAACAGCAACAGGCTATTTCACATGGGTATCAATAAAATCCCATTTTTTCCTCCAACCAATAGGGTAGTTGGGGGAGGCAACAACATGTTTCGCTCCCTCCATCACGGCCTTGAAGACCTTGTTCATACGCTGCCGGTGCAACCTTTTTTGCAGCAGGCTGCCTCACCGTTTGGACAGGGTGGTTGAGATCATGGAATAGAGAGAACAGAAGTGTGAAACTCGTTGGAGTTAACCTCTTGTTCTCCTCCCTAACTGCGACAGCCGTGATTTTTTTTTTTTTACGCAATAGAAAGTAGATCTGCGCCTATCTAAACCAATTCCATTGGCTTCCGCGTCTTTTCTAGAATCGAATTGAGAGAAACGTCAAGCAGTGCACAAAAAGCGTGCATAAATCGTTTGAGCAATCATCTCAGATTTCACGAGTTCGCTTCAAGATTGTTGGAAAATAATTTAGCAAAATCTGAGATGCGACGAAATTCGAAAATACAAAATCAGATAGATGCGAAATCAAATTCAAGCCTTGCGTAGCATACGATTTCCTTGAAGCAAATTCGATCTTCCATCGATCGCCTCCCAGGATAGAACGAATTGGGAACGGAATAACAAATTCCACAAACCGAATTACAATAGAAGAGAAATTTTTCAGAATGATTTTTTTTGTAATTGATATTCCGTCTTCCATCGAAAAAGGGGAGGAAAATATAATATATATATATATATATTATATTTTTCAACTTATTTTGTATTTAATCACGTGTAAAGAAAAAACTGCTCACGTTCTACTGCACGTTGCATTTGCAACAAACTATTTATTTGATTATTATTTATTTATTTTTCAAATAAAATAAATTAATCAAATAGAATGTGGGACAAATAATTTATTTCTCTTTCACCTATTTAATTAAATACCCAACAAAGTTATGTATAAATTGTATAGTATTAAATCTCTCCAGACAAATAGATATTTTGATGATTCTTTAAAATATATTACTCCCTTTGTCTTACAATATTTTTTATTTTGGTCCCAAATAATTTGTCCTTTCTTTTTTTTGAAAATATGATTATACACTTTAATCATATACGGTAATAGTCTCATATTTCTTAGGACGGAGGGAGTATTATTATTATTATTATTATTATTATTATTATTATTATTATTATTATTATAAGTGATATAGTATGATAATAATTATTAATATTATTATAATATCTTAATAAAATAATAATAATTTTAAAAATTAAAATATAATAGCACATTTATATTTTTAATGGAAAATTTAAATTTATTCTTATGGAGAGGATTTGAACCTGAGTCATGTGGCAATGGGATAATGAGATATTACTCATCTCCATATTTATTTTATCTCATTGTCGTTTCATATTAAATTCGTTAAAGTAATACCCTCTCCGTCTGCTTGCGTTATTGTACTTAATATTAAAAATATCCTTTATATTTGTATAATTTTTTTGGTACAAATTTCATTCAATTAGTAGTATAAAACACTAACGAATTTTTTTTTTCAAATTTTTCTTAATTTGTACTACATTTTAATATAATAATTTATATTCAAATATCAATACGAAAAAATATAAATGAGACTTTTAGAGCCGAACGGAGACAGTAATATATATATAAATATAATAAAATTATGCTAAAATTCTATCAATTAAAATAAATTAATATATTGAATAATAATATAATAAAATATATAAAATTAAAGATATTAATATATAAAAATAGTATTATACTATAATGATTATACATAATTAATTATATATAATATATATAGAATGGCGATGAAAATAAAGATGATTAGAACCAAGATAAAAATAATAAAAATTTAATATTTTTTTTAACTATATTATATTTTTGTATTTTTATTTAATTATTTGATTTTTTAATTTACAAATATATTTCATATAAATAATCTATATAAATTTATTTTAAATAAAATCTATAGAAATCTATTTAAATCAATATATAAAATTTATTAAATTTGGGTAGACTCCGTGGATTTTCTAATCTGAGTAAATTATAAGCTTTTTAAAATCCAACAGAATCTTACAAAATATCAAATGAATATATTAGCTCAAAATTTCTTTATTTTCATTTCTTTTCTCAAAAAATAAATATTTTTATCTACATTTAAAACTCAATATTTTTTTTATAAAATTAGTGTATGTTAATTATAAATATAAAATTTTATTTTTTTAGTTTATTATAGGAAATTTTATTTTTTATAAAATTATATTTATATTTTATATATTTTTATTGCGATATTATCTTTAAAATATTTAAATATATATTCTAAATTTTTTTAATTATATAGATTAAATTTATTTTAAAATTATAAATATTATTAATTATGTAAAAATAATAAAATAATATCATAACTCAGTATTATGAATTAATTAAATATGATTACCTTAATACCGTAATTAATGAAATTGATCAATTTTTCTGGGATTAAAAAGCTATAAGACTCATTGTGTGAAAGATGGCATGATAATGTGAGGATGGACTATCGTGAGGCAGTGGCGGAGCCAGAGCATTAAAGTCGGAGGGTCTTCTCTTAATAATAAAAAGTAAAATATTAGAAATATTGGAAATATTTTTTACATCCGGTGCGACAATTGTAATCGTCGGGTCGCCATATTCTGAAATCTCTGTAAAATCTTTTTGATTTCACATTTTACAAAAATATTTTTTTCAATATAACATACTAGACAATCTGCAAGAAAACCATCTCCCGTTGTGTTACACAAATCAGTCTTTATAATTTTCATAGCATAAGAAGATCTTTCGACTGTTGCAGTTATGACGGGCAAGACCAATGCTAATACTATAAGTCGATATATCAAATGAAAAGCAGTATCAGCTTTGAACTCAACCATCTTCTTTGCAATACCTTCAATATCATAAAGATTTGAGAAATCTGATTCTCTTCGCACAAAATGAATGTAGGATCGAAGTTGTAATCTCAATTTCATTAGATTCTCCCCGGTAAAGTCATCTGAGTACATGATCGAAGATTTTTGGAGAGTTTTCTTTAAAAAATATCTTGTAAGATACAAAAAAAATGATATATGTATAAAATGAAAATAGTGCTGTGCGTGTTCGTGTAGTAACTCCAAAAAGTTCGTCAAAAATAAAAAATCTCTTTAACCGGTGAGTGTCCGGGTCGAACTTAGGGAATATGCGAATATCCTATATTTAATTAGAAAAAGTGCAATGAGTTAATGCAATCGAAGAAACTGAAAAGATAAATTGCGGAAATTAAATCTAACTAAAAAACGATAAAATATACGTATCTCGAAAAGGATGAAGCGAGGCGTTTGTGTCTGACTTTTGCGTTCCTTAATGGCTAGATTTCCATGGATGAAATGAGCGGGATGACAATAGCGTGATAGAGAAAAATATATGTATAATTTCGAGGCGGCACAGAGAAATGAACGTGATCGCATTTGCTCGCTTAAGCCGATTCTCGACTCGGTTGGTAGTTGATCTTGGGGGATTTACAACGAGGCTTCAGCGATACCCGGCGAAGAACATTATAAACAAGAAACCCTACTGTCACTAGGAATCTCTGTGACCCAATAGACCCCCGCCTATGCCCCATGAATTATTCTTCCAACCGTTCCGCTAGTGACTCTACCCCTTTTATTACCTCTCTTTAATCAAAATCGAATTCAGAACAGCAACTAAGCAGGTCGACAAGGCTCCCGCGTACTTAGCTACGTTGAACTACCCGGAAACCGCTTTTGGCGCATAACAGGGCTGAAATAGTCGATTCTTCTATCGCCCTTCCGCAACCTTGTCGAAATCCAACTTGAACAATTCAAATCGAACATGGAATTTTTGGGTAAAGGTGAGGTGGAGAAATATGATAGGAATTTTACTAGCTAAAATACTATGCTGGAATTAAAAGAAAAAGGGGGAGAAAATCAGTTTGCTCGCGACACAAAACCGAAAATCTCGTATTATTAAACTAGATAAAAATACGAAAGAAAAGAAATGGAGAAAATGAAATGTATATTATTGTGTATATATGGTGTATATGTATATATATATATCTATGGTGTATCTATATCTATCTATGGTCTATATCTATATATGGTACAATTAGAGGGGATATTTATAGGGGAAAAGCTTCTAGAAGCTTGACGGTTACAACCGCCAATAAATAACTAAGTCTTAAAATAACTACTAACTACCTCTAAAAATAACCATAAATAACTAACTCTAAAAATAGCTACTAATATAACTACTAATAACTACCTATTTTCTAGAATGGTTTTAGAATAAAAATTACACAAAAATAGCCAAAAAATTGGCTAAAAAGTAGTACAGGATTTTAATTAAAGGAGTTGGGAGAGTGTAGTAAATGCAGGAGCTGAGGGTGCAGAAGACATAAATGCAGCAGAATTCTGTGCAGGAATTATTGTGGCGGCGCAGTAAATGCACTGCTGACCAGCGGCAATAAATGCAGCGAGAATTAATGCAGCCGCCGGTTCGCTCACTTCCACGTATGGCTTTCCGCTCCGCTCATATTTTCGTGTCAGCCGCCGCTTGAATTCCGTGTTAGCCGCCGCTTCGCTTTCCACGCTCGCTTGCCTTCCGCGCCAGCCGTCGCTTGCCTTCCGTGCCAGCCGTCGCTTGCCTTCCGCACTCGCTTGCCTTCCGCGCTTGCGCACTCCTATGTAGCCGCCGCTTGTCTTCCGCGCGGCCGTCGCTTGTCTTCCGTACTCGGTTGACTTTGACTTTCGCGCGTTGACTTTTTGGCATTGACCGTTGACTTTTGTTGACTTTCACGCCGATGACTGTTTTTTCGCTTCTGAAGCCATTTTTTTCACTTTTTAAGGCCAGTTTTGGACTCCCATATCAGTTTTCAAGCATTATTTCACATATATAAATAATGAACATCTTATAAATATTTATTTAAAATATATAATAAATAAAATTAATTTAGCCAAAATTAAATACTTAAATAGCACATAAATAATGCCAAAAATATAATTCAAGAAACACATCAATTAATTTAATTTATACACCAAAATAATTATAAATTGCACTTAAAAACTAATAATTTAATATTATACAAACAAGATGAAATGAATACAATTATTAGAATAAATTAACATAAATGATATCAAAATTTGACATAAATAAATAAATAATTAAATAAATATAACCTATAAAATATGGCAAAATCAAGAGTTATCAGCACAACTCAGCCATGTGGAATATCTGTTCAAGATCAAAACTAGCAAATGAATTGCTAGGATCAAGGCAAGCTATGCACATAATCAGCTCAAAATTCAACTCAAAAAATCGGGCATTCATTTTGTGGAGGTATTTTTGGCCAATGACATGTGAGGCCGGTAACACATAAACCCGCACAACCGGAAACTCGGATCCAGCAACCCGAACCAAACCCGTTCTCTGTTGAGAACCGGCGGTCTGATGCTGAACCGCCCGAGTTGAACCGCATCGGTCCAGAACAGTTCAATATATATATATTGCTTCTGCCCGGTTCAGTAAAAACACACACTCAGACTCTCACTTTCTCTCTCCCCGAATCTCAAATCCTCTCTCTGAAAAAGCCCTAATCGCGACGGCGATCGAGCGATCTTCCTTAAGTCTTCTCCGGTGATCTGTCCGGCGATTCGACTGGTTCGATTGAGTTCCTTGATAAACAGCTTGTGTTGAGGCTGTTCCTCGGTTCGATTTACGATTTCGAGCATTCCTTTACAGTGTATTGATTATATTGTGGTTGGGAGGGATTAGGCTTAAATCGTTTGTGTTTTTCCTTAGATCGTGGTGAGGTTCGCATGTTGGATGCGTTTCCGTGGATGTCGGTTGTGTTAGGGTTGTATTTTGCGTTATAGTGGGTGTTAAGATTGATTTTTAGATTGGGTAAACTGAGTCCGAGCATTTGCTTTCGTTTAATAAAAGATTCTGTAAGTTCTTTAGTTTAATTCGTGTGTTTTCTTGTATATATATGGCATATTGATCTTGAATGTGTAGCAACAAGTGGTATCAGAGCCTATATGTCATTTTGAGTTTACTGGAAAGTTGAAAAACGAGATTTATGGTGAACAACTTGTTCTCATTGTAAAAACCAGAAGGTTTTTTGTAAATAGATTCAAGACTGTGCGAAATCTAGTTAGGGAACATTACTGGATTGAAACTTGTTTGTGAAGTGGTGTTAAACACCCCTGTAAAGTTTGATTCTCCTTGTATAGGTTTTGGTTAGCCTTGTAGGAGGTTAAAACCTGAAATCACCCAAGGATTGGTTGATTTGTATGGTTTCTTTTAGCTAAACCATCCAAACTTTACTAATTAATGTATAAGTGCACAGTGAACATGTTTTATTAGGTGGAGTGGCCTAGATTACGAAAAGAACGCCAAAGAACTGTTGCGGAGCAAGGAGTGGGTAAAATTTCATTTAAATACAAGTTGTTAATGTGCTAATTGAGTGTTGTGCTTGTTTTTAATTGGCTGATTGAGAGTTTAATTGACTGTTTTGAGGTTTTTTAGTTGGCTGTTTGAGTGAATTGTTGTGGTTGTTAGTTGTTTGGTTGTTTGTTAAGTGATTTGTTGTGGTTGTTGAGTGGTTAGTTGTCAAGTCTTGTTGTGAATCAGTTAAATAATTGTTTTTCAGTTAGTAATATTAACTACCCTAAAAGTTGGTTTTTCAAAAGAAACTAACTCAATGATTGGTTGAAATTAATAAGTCAAAATTGAGGTTGTTTTGCAAATTCTGGTTTAGCTAAGCAAAACCAGAAGCTGGTCGTTTTTTAAAAAAAAAAAATCAATTTTGTGTGAATCTGGATTGTTTTTTGAAAATACAGTGAGATATTTTCTAAAATCTGTAAAATGGCAAGTCAAACCTATTTTACTATACAGTCATTTGATGGAAAAGCTGGTTTTGCTATTTGGAAACAAAAAATGAGAAGTGTTCTTGTAACCCAAAGATAAATAAAAGCTGTGGAAGTTGATCCAGAAGCTGATATTCCTACTACAAAGAGGAATGAGCTGGATGAACTTGCATCATCTTGTATTATCTTGAACTTAGCCTGATTTTGTAATAAGAAAACTAGGGTTTTATGAATCAGCCAAAGACTTGTGGGACAAGTTAAATGAGATGTATACTGAAATTTCTCTTCCAAATAGAATACATCTTTTAGAAAAGTTTTTTAGTTACAAATTAGATCTTTCAAAGTCAATAGATGAAAATTTAGATGTTTTTACTAAATTAATTCAAGATATTAAACTAACAGGGGATAAAGCAATAGATAATTACAACTCTATTGTCTTGTTCAATGCAATTCCTAGTTCATATTCAGATGTAAAATCAGCAATAAAATATGGTAGGGATGTAATTACACTTGATGTGGTTATAAATGGTCTAAAAAATAAGGAAGTAGACTTGCAACTTAATAAATTTAACAAATAATCACATTGTGAAGTCATGCATGTTAGGGGTAGATCTCTTTTTAGGCCTAACAAGAATGGTTCTTCTTCTAATACTAATAAGCATGGAAATAGCTCCTATAATAGTCAATATAAGAAGAAACCTAGAAGTAAGTCTAGAAATAGATCTCAAACACCCTCTAAGTTCATTAGGAGGTGTTTTAATTGTGGGGATCCCTCACATTTCATTAGGAACTGCCCTAAGAAAGGTAGAAACAATGCAACTAATAATAACAATGTTAGCATAGGAACAACCCCTATAAATATTACTTTGAATGAGCAAACAAACTTGATATTGCATGATGAAGGATGTATGGGTGAAGTATTTGTTGTGACAGCCGATTGTTCAAACATAACAGATTTAAAAAAAAAAAATGAGTGGTTATTAGACTCGGCTTGTACCTATCATATGACTCATTTTAAGGAATTTTTTTGTAATTACAAAACTCTTTCAAATTGCAATTTTACAATGGCTGATAATAGGGTTTGTGGAGTCATGGGAATAGGGACTGTTGTGTTAAGATTTGGTTTGGGAAATGTGTTGAAACTTTGCAATGTGAGACATGCTCCAAATTTGTCAAACAATTTGCTTTCATGTACTGCTTTGTCTTCTCTAGGCTTAGAGGGGAAATGAGGAATGAATTTTATGAAAATTACAAATGGTTCTTTAGTTGTTTTCAAGGCTGTTTTGAGGAATAACCTATATGTGGTGACTGTTGTGCCTGAAATTAAATCTGAATTGTGTGTTAATGTTGTAAAAGATAACACTGTGTTGTGGTATAGAAGATTGGGTCATTTAAGTAATAGAGGGTTAGAGATTTTACAGAAATCTGGATATTTTGGTCTTGAAAAACTTTCAGCTTTACCATTTTGTGAAAATTGCATTTATGGAAAAGACCATAAAGTTTCATTTCCTCAAAAACCAACTGAAAACATAATTTTTTCAAGAGATTGCTTGGAATATCTTCACTCGGATGTGTAGGGTCCTTCAACTAAACCCACACATAGAGGGAGAAGATATTTTTTGTCCATAATTGATGATTTTTCAAGAAAGGTTTGGGTTTTTTTGCTGAAACAGAAATCTGATGTATTTGAGACCTTTAAAACCCTGGAAAATTTCAATTGAAAATCAAACAGGAAAGAGGATTAAGTGCTTAAGAACTGATAATGGCTTGGAATTTTGCAATACTTGGTTTGATAATTTTTTCATTGAAAATGGAATAAGAAGACATAAAACAGCCCCTTATAACCCCCAAAAAAATGGGGTTGCTGAAAGGATGAACCGAACTTTATTAGAAAGAGTTCGAAGCTTATTAGCTTCTTCGGGTTTATCCAAGAGTTTTTGGGGTGAGGCTGTTAAAACAGCCTCCTACCTAATAGATCTCCCTCAGTACCTTTAAAAGGTGTTTGTCTCGAGTCTATTTGGAGTGGTAGGCATATAGATTTGTCCAATCTAAGAGTCTTTGGCTGTTCAGCGTTTATACGTGTTTTAAGTGATAAACTTGAGCCTAGGGCTGAGAAATGTGTCTTTCTAGGATATCCCGAAGGAGTAAAGGGATATAAGTTGTGGTTAAATTCAAAGCCTGGTCTTAAAACATATATTAGTCAAGATGTAGCATTTAATGAAAGTGAAATGTCCTGTTTGAAAGAAAATCAGTCCATAGTTGATGAAAATCCAGTGATAAGTAACTCAAATAATACTTAAAGTGAGGTGGAGCAAACTCATTCTAATTCAGCCGAGGAAGAGGCTGAATTAAGTGAGAATTTGGCTCCAAATGTGACTGTTTTTGATCCAGCCAATGTTGATCCACATTACAACACAGAAGATGCTGAATCTGGACCAGGCAGCAGCCCTGGAAACTTAAGTAAAGTTTCTGTTTCTGATTTTTCTGATGTTGAACCTTATAATCTTGAGAATTATCAACTAACTAGGGATAGAAGTAGGCGAAACATAAGGCTTCCATCTAGATGAAATGACTTTGATGTTACTTTATTTGTTCATAATGTGTTTGAGTCATTAGATGGTAATGAACCAAAGTCATACTATGAGGCAATAAATTCAAAACATAGAAATGAATGGGTTAAGGCTATGAATGAAGAGATGAAATCTCTAAATGACAATAATACCTGGAATTTGGTGCAAAGATTGCCTAACTATTTTGTAATTGAAAGTAAATGGTTGTATAAAGTCAAACAAGATGAAAATGGAGTTAGATTTAAAGCTAGATTAGTTGCTAAGGAATATACTCAAAAGGAAGGTATAGATTACAATGAGATATTTGTGCAGGTTGTTAAATATTCCACTATAAGATGCATGCTTACTTTGGTTGCTTATTTTGATTGGGAATTGATACAATTAGATGTAAAAACAACATTTTTACATGGTGATTTAGTTGAGAAGATATACATGAAACAACCGGAAGGTTATCTTGATAAAAATAAAACAAATCATGTTTGTCTTTTGAAGAAATCACTCTATGGATTAAAACAGTCCCCTAGGCAATGAAACTTAATTTGATGAATGCATGAGATCTATGGAATTCATTAGAAGTAACTTTGACCATTGCTTATATTTTAAGATAGCATGTAAACATCCTACATTCTTGTTGCTGTATGTTGATGATATGTTGTTGATGGGTCCTTGTTTGGAGTCAATAAATCATGTGAAAGATTGTTTAAGAAAGAAATTTGATATGAAACATTTAGGGGATGCAAAAGTAATACTTGGCATGAATATAGTGAGGAATAGAAGGGAGGATATTCTGTTTCTAAACCAATCCACTTATGTTAAGAAAATTTTGAAGTTTTCAATGTGTGATGCAAAATACTCAACAGTCCCTTTAGCATCTAATTTCATTTTAGCTAAAGATCAATGCCCAAAATCTGAAAGTAATGTGATTTACATGAAGAATGTTACTTACTCTAATGCCATAGGCTCAATCATGTACCTAATGGTGTGTACTAGACCGATTTAGCATATGACATTAGTTGTTTGAGTCGCTATATGGCTAATCCGGGTGTGGAACATTGGAATGCTTTAAAATGTATGTTTAGGTATTTGGTTGGTACTATTGATGTTGGTTTAGTTTTTGGTAAACACATAAGTGAGATTAAACTAAATGGGTATGTGGATTCTAATTATGCTAATGATAGAGATTCTAGGAAGTCAACTACATCTTATATCTTTACACTATGTGGTTTATGTGTTAGTTGGAAGTCTCAGCTTCAACATATAGTTGCTCTTTCTACTACTGAATCTGAATATGTGGCTATAACGGAAGCATTAAAAGAAGCTTTATGGTTAAAAGGCCTGTTAAGTGAAATTGGATATTTGGAAAATGATGTAACTGTTTTTTCAGATAGTCAATCGGGGATCCAACTTTGTAAAAACCCTGTTTTTCATGACCGAATGAAACATATAGATGTAAGGTTTCATTTTATATGCGATATTGTGTCAAAAGGGCTTTTGAAACTTGAAAAAATTCCAACCGAATATAACCCTGTGGACATGGGGACTAAGGTTTTGTCGTTTTCAAAAATTTAACTTGTGTAAGAAAACAGTCTATATTGATACTTTTGATTAGAATTTGGTTTTTTTTAAACTGTAAGTTAAATTTTTTTTTTTAATTTTATGCTACCCAGCACTGTTTCTGTTTTATTTTACTGTGTTGGCATGAAATTTTGTTTTGAGAATTCTAATATTGGTAGGTAAGTCCGCAGGTTAAAAGATTGAAAGCTATCGTTGCTCGGACCGTGATGACACCCATGATGTGCCACTTTCTCCATGCCCAAAAAGGTGGAGATTGTGGAGGTATTTTTTGCCAATGACATGTGAGGCCGGTAACGTACAAACCCGCACAACCCGAAACCCGGATCCAGCAACCCGAACCAAACCCGTTCTCTATTGAGAACCGGCGGTCTGATGCTGAACCCCCCGAGTTGAACCGCACCGGTCCAGAACAGTGCAATATATATATATATATTGCTTCTGCCCGGTTCAGTAAAAGCACACACTCAGACTCTCACTCTCACTTTTTCTCTCCCCGACTCTCAAATCCTCTCTCTGAAAAAGCCCTAATCGCGACGGCGATCGAGCGATCTTCCTTGAGTCTTCTCCGGTGATCTGTCCGGCGATTCGACTGGTTCGACTGAGTTCCTTGGTAAACAGCCTGTGCTGAGGTTGTTCCTCGGTTTGATTTATGATTTCGAGCATTCCTTTATAGTGTATTGATTATATTGTGGTTGGGAGGGATTAGGCTTAAATCGTTTGTGTTTTTCCTTAGATCGTGGTGAGGTTCGCATGTTGGATGCGTTTCCGTGGATGTCGGTTGTGTTAGGCTTGTATTGTGCGTTACAGTGGGTGTTAGGATTGATTTTTAGATTGGGTAAACTGAGTCTAGGCATTTGCTTTCGTTTAATAAAAGATTCTTTAAGTTCTTTAGTTTAATTCGTGTGTTTCTTGTATATATATGGCATATTGATCTTAAATGTGTAACAACACATTTCTTGAGAAATAATATCAACAACCTGTAATAAAAAAAAAAAATAAAAGTAATACTATAAAATAGTAATTGAATATCGTTATAAAATGAACAAGAATTTAATTACCTGTAAAAATATGTCTACACGAAAATGGTGAATATAAGTCTTTCCCTTCCCATCCAATGTTCTTCTTGCCCGACCTGGTATAAAATCTTCCATATTAGGCACAAAAACTCATTTTTAAAACAAAATTCAGTTACTTCCTTCAAAAACTCATCCCAACCATTATTTCTAAATTCCCCCGATTCATCTTTCAATGACTGTATCAAGCGCACAACAAGAGATATTTTTTGATTCTTCTGTTGTAAAGTTTGTGACAAAACATGTCATTCCTAATAAACGCATCATCAAATGGCCAATGAATATAAATTCAAAGCTCTCCATCTTATCAATCAAACTAATCGCAACATATCGACTCTTTGGATCATCACCATCCTCAAATACTGTCTGAATCACTTCTTTCACCACATCCCATAATTGAAAAAGTCGAAGAATTGTCTTGAAGTGAGAACACCAACGAGTATCACCAGCTCGAGCTAAGGCCATTTCTTGATTCTTTCCTTTTCCTGTCAAAACACCACCTTCCTATATACGTTTGATGTTGTTGTTGTCTCAAATTATTTCTCATTTTATATGAAGCTCCGGCAACATTAACAATCATAGAAAGGTACTCAAAGAAATTTAAGACATACCCATTTTTGCTCACGCTAGCAACAACAACTAATTGAAGTTGGTGAGAAAAAACAATGGATATAGTGTGCATTCCCATTTTCCTTTAAAATAAGTGTTTTAAGTCCATTGAACTCACCCCGCATATTAGATGCACCATCGTAGCCTTGACCTCTTAGTCTTGATAATGACAACCCATTCTTTGCAAAAAAAAAACTCATCAATGGCATTTTTCAAAGATTGCGAACAAGTATCACTAACATATACTACACCAAGAAATCGTTCAATCACTTCTCCATCATCATTCACAAATCTCAGAATTATCGACATTTGCTCCTTTACCGAACTATCTCGCGCCTCATCAATTGAAAGAGAGAAATATTTATCTCCAATTTCATTCAAAATCACATTTTTCACCTCTGTAGCACATGCATTGATAATTTGCTTTTGAATATCCGGAAAAGTCAGTTGTTTGTTGGCAGAAGCATTTGAATTAATTACACTTTTACTTCTTCATTTCGCTCACAATACCAACTGATGAGTTCAAGAAAGTTACCTCGATGCACGGATTGTGATGACTCGTCATGTCCACGAAAAGTTAAGCCTTGTCCCAGAAGATATCTAATTATATCAACAACATCAGTTAACCGGGTACGATAAACAATCTCCATTTCACTACTTTTTTGCATAAACACATAATCCACATTATGCTTTTGATCTTTATATCCAAAGCATTTAGCTCTAGCATAATTATTATGTGAACTATTTCCACCACCCTCGTGCTCCTTGAATTTTTGAATAGTCTTTTTCCAATTTCTAAATCCAATTTTAGTGAATGCATTCTCTCAATGTTTGTGGCCTTCACCAAACAAATAGCACCAAAGACAAAAGGCAGCATCTTTAGACACACTATATTTTAACCAGACAAAACTTTTGAACCATGCCTCTCGAAACTTTCTTTTACCCTCACCATATTGACTTAGTGGAAAATCATGTCCTAATGGTTGACAAGGTCCATTGACCAAATATCGTCGCCTCAATTCATCTTTGATTTCAACGGGATTACTTTCAATTGGTTTTCGAATACCAGGATCACCAATAATATCATTCTCCTCATCTAATTTTGTCCGCTGTTTTTTTGTAATCTCATTAACATTAATACTAGAATTTGACTCGATAATACTTGAAGTAGCGTCTTTTGATTTAGAACTTTTTGGAAGAAAATATATTTTCATTTTGCCCTTAAAAAAAAAAAGGCATAACAAATAAAATTCATATTTAAACAAATAAAGACAAATTATATAATTTTTAAAGATATAAATCCTAAAAATATACTTACAAATCGCACCCAACAAGAAACATGAGAAGTCTGAAACAAATATCAAATATTGTAGCATTAGACAAACTGCAAAACAAAAAATTAGAGTTAAAAAATAAAAATAGTGTATTTAGGTTAAAATAAAATAAAATTACCTAAATAGAATTTTTTTTTCTTAGACAAATACAAATATAACTTATACGCAGTACCTTCAAGATTCAGTCATTTTCCTCATGCCGATTTTTTTTATCCAAATAGCCAAGAAAAGAAAAAAATAGAAATGTGAGAAGGAAGAACTGGAGTCCGGAGGGAGGACGAAGTGATAGAAGAAAAATTGAATTGAGGAGATGAGTGTCTGTCTGGGTCTGCTTAAATACAACAATATTTATTATATATTTTTTTATAAATAATAATATAATAATTTTATTTATAGATATATGAATTTAAAAAATAATTTCTTTGTTTAAACCCATAAATGATGAGGATAGAGATAGATTAATAGGATTTAAGGTACTGACACAAACTTTTTAATTTTTTCTTTTATTTTATTTTCATTTTGTATTTTTTTTTGCAGAGTTTTCTTCTTCAGCTCCATTAGATGTAGGCAGCAGCTGACGAAATTGGAGAGGGAGCAAATGTTTAAAAAAAAAATTTAATTTTATTTCGGATGGGAGGGGGCGACGGACCCTCGGGGTCCCTTGATGCCTCCGCCCGAGGTACCCTAGATAGCAACGGTGGGTTCCACACTTAAAAAAAAAAAAAAAAAACCTATAAAACTTTATTCAATTTGTTTTAGATATCATATAAAAAAAAAAAAAATCTTTTAGACACGTGCGACAGTTTTTTATTATTTTAAAATATTTTCAAAATACAAACTTTTAAAAGAAGCTTAATCCTTGAGTTTGTTTCTACATTTTATATAAATAGGAGTTAAGTGAATTTTTTTTAAATGTTAAATATTATAAAAAATTTCAATTTGTTTTTCAAATTATCTAGTGACTATCAAAGTAAAATCTCATTAATATGGGCAAAATTCAGAGTTTATTTGTTCTATAAAATAATTTTAAAAAATATTTTAATATGTAATTTATAATAAATTATAAAAATAATTATTATATACTCCCTCCGTCTCGGTAAGGTTATCGTTTACTTTTTGTACGTAAATTTTTGAATATTAATATTATAATAAGTTATAGTGAAAAAGACGAAAATATCTCTATTAGTATTGTGTAATATAAAAATAATGACATTTGTGTAATATAGTATAAGTTGGGAGAGTATTTATTATGTTTAGATAGGTGGTACAATTACTAAATTAGGAAATAGTAACCTTTAGGACAGACGAAAATAAAAAATGACAACATTTCAATGGGATAGAGAGAGTATATAATATTAATTTTTATAAAGAACGTGCACAAACAAACAAACAAACCGTTCTCAAAACCTTTCAAATTTAACGTCATACCAAAAAAAAAAATCCTTTGGAATTCTGCTAGTCACAAACTTCTTAAGGGTGTGTTTGTTTGGAGGTTTTTTAAAGGTGTGTTTGTTTCGAAGTTTGGATTTTAAGTTGGAATTTGAATAGGAAAAATTTTGAATTAAAATAGTTGATATGATATAAATAGATATTAATTTGATATTTTGAATGTAAAGTTGAATTTTAAAATAATATAAAAATAAAAAATAGGTATTTGATGTGATATTTTCATGGAAAAATTTTTGGATGAATAGTAAATTTTTTACAAAATTCCTCAAACAATCATACCCTTAGGATAAAAAACATTAAACTTTAATATTATATAATTAATAAGGTATATAATTATTCTAAAAAAAAAAAATGATATAAGGTGTGGACGAACAATGTGTACATGGAAAATGGAACGGAAAAAGCAATATATTTGTGAATGAAACCAGTATTAATTTGAAACCTTAATTTGAACGGCGAAGAAGCAATGGAAGCAAAGCCCAAGCTACACGACAATATACATACATCTCGAACTCGAACTAGAACTCGAAGGCTACTGTAATAATAGGACACAATTTCAAAGTTTCACTTACAAATTCGAACCTAGAAAATTAAGATAAAACAAAAGGCATCGCGCTTGGGACTCGGACAAAGACAGGAGGGAGGGCATAACAGCTCAGCTCATTCCGGATCGGGCGAGCCACCGGGGACCAGCTGCATCGAACAAAAATGGCGCTCAGAAATTTGAAGGAAATGTGACGGGGAAAGATAATTTGAAAAAGGAAGTATCACACTTACGATGGCTATATTGTTCCCATTGAGCAAAATCTGATCAAGCTTTGTAATCCGGCGTCCTTCAGAAGTTATCTCGCTGAAACGGAAGGTTAGAATATATATTCGAAGTTCCTCAGAATGCACAAGTAAAAAAGAACTAAACGATTCAACTTAACTAAAAACATAATTTTTGAAAGAAATAGGCTCTATTCTTTTGGAGTTGGGTTTCAAATTTTATACTATACAACCATCAAAATTACTTATAAAAATATACTACATCCGTCCACAAAATTGCCAAATCGGTCCAATGCAATAATCATTGCAACAGTGAATGCCCAAATGAAATTCGACAGTACTAAATTGTCTTTCTTTATATTTGTAAGTTCGCAAAAAACAATGATATCAAACAAATTCCAAGTATGAGAGTGTCGCATAGAATTAACCAAAGCAAGAAAGTATGCTAGTTCATCCATACCTAATCGAAAAAATATTGCGGCTGATTATTAATTTCAGTTACAGTTGAATCACAGCATAATGACATGCGACTATCTATATCCACAAGACGCTAGAAACCACAAAGAGATTAACTTATATTGTGTTTGTTTGGGTGACTTTATTTAATTTCTACTATTTACAAAAATCTTCCCCAAAAAATCAAATCAAATATCTATTTTTTATTTTTTATATTACACTAAATATCAATTTCAGCGTCAAACATCACATCAATTTGTATTATATGTCACATCAAATAACTATTCAAATTCAAAATCTTACTAATCAAATCAAAACTCAAAACAAAAACCACTAAACAAACACACCCTTAAAATACATCCACACAAAATAAATATACAATCACGTATTTTATATTATACAAAGAGCTTGAACTCAACAAAAAATAATATGGATTAACTTTTCCTATCTCTTCCACCATTCGGCCATTTCCAAAAGAATCGTATCAAGAACTTCTATTCCCCAGGCGTGAAAAGCAATGCAACTCAACACCCTGATACTCGATCTAGGAGAAATTATGCACCTTTTTCTCTTACAAGGTAGACAGAGAAATGCTACCAAACAATAGATATATATATTTATATATTCATCCTAAAAGAAACTTAGCAGCAATCTTATCTCCCCTTATATTCATTCTCTTGTGATGTTTTTTCTTTCTTCCTATTCATTTTTTTTCCCCTCAAAAATCACATCCAAGTTCCAACACCCATTTTCCATACAAAACAACTATTTCATCTTAAAAGCATAAAAACAAAAACAAAAAAATAAAAACACAAAAGAACATGTCTCTCATCCAACACTTAATTTTTTTTTTAATTTGAAAGATCTTATCCCATACCGATTTGCAATTCAAAATTTTACCATTCCCTATACATTCCAAATCACCAAATATACAACGAAAGAAGGGGTTTCGGTAGCTAACCATTAGTAGTATAAAATACATCTAGAGTAGGCGATAAACAAAGTGTTCGAAAAGCTCCATTCTCTTTGAATTTTTTGAGCTTTTTATTTTTTCACTAAACACTCTCATCGTTGCTAATAAACCATATCAAGTTTCCATACAAAGCATGGCCTCGAAATACTATTTCACCACAAACAAAAAAACAAAAACACAAAAAGGAAACCACAAAAGTCCCTAAATCCCCACCAAATTAACACTCTAAACAAACACATCACCAAAACCCTAAACCCTAATCTAAAAAGAGGAAGTGAAGCCAGCAGCAGAGGCAGCAATGCCTTAAGAAATAAAAAAATAAATCAAATCAACGCAATAACTAACCATTCATCGACAGCACTAAGGAATCATACAAAACACCAATAAATCCAACCGATTAATGTAACCAAAAGCACAGTAATATAAAACGCAGTCGCATTCAGTAACAAACTTACTAGTCAGTAACAAACTTACTATTCAGTAACGTCCTCCAACACCATATTCACATACACATCAAATCCACGGAGTGTGCCGACAAGCTCCTTGTCCCCCTTCATTATAACCCATATTTTGGACCCGATGCAGCGATCAATCAACTCTGCAAGACGAAAAAACACCAGCCACCATAAGCGAAAAAAAAAAATGTATCAGGAAAACCTAATGGCATTTTTTTAGAAAATTCTGTTTGTCGAATTGACGGTGCGGGGCGTAAAAGCTAACATAAGATAGTAAAAGGAAACCTGATGGAAGAAGCTGCGACGGGTTGTTGGAAGACATGGACGATTTATTTGGGGAGCTTACAGGAGGGTTCTCCTTCTTCCTCAATTTCAAACGCAGAATGAGGGAGGAGTAAAAACGCAGAAACTGCTACTGCTACTGCTATTCGAGCTATTCTAAATTTATGGGCTTTTGTAAAAAGGCCCATTTATAAATATTTACTCAATTTAACATTTCTTTTTTTTAAGTGAGGCTCTCATACAGACTTGCCCATCTGGTTCGCAACCGAAGAATAGGATTTAGGGTGTGTTTGTCTGGGGATTGGATTAAATTCATTGTTCATTCATTTTTTTATCAAAAAATATCAAATTAAATATTTATTTTTCATTTTTTATATTATATTGAAAGTTAATTTTACATTAGAAAAACATCGCACTTATTTATATCACAACTATTCAAATTGAAAATTTTTACTAAAAATTAATTTTACATTCAAAACATCGTCAGCACCTATTTATATCACATCATATAACTATTCAAATTCAAAATTTTTACTATTCAAATCTCAATTCAAAATTTTTACTATTCAAATCTCAATTCAAAATCCAAACCCCCAAACAAACACATTACCTAAACCTAAACCGGACTTTGAACCGAACCGTCAAAACTGCGAATTTGTATATTTATCAAACTACAAACCCGGCGGTTCAGCTTTTATTTATAGTTTTATTTGGAACCAGATTGCGACTGTGAAGGAGGAGGAGGATAGAAGATGAAAGAATGTAAAAAATTAGGGAAGAAAACAAGATATAGAAAGAACATGTTGAAGCTGCGGCGTCAATTGGGAAGAAGTAGGAGGGCGGAAAAAAGAAGGAAGAAAGCAAAGACTTGGTGAAGAAGAAGATGGTGAAGAACTTGGTGCGGTTGCGACGGCCTAGCAAAAATCAATATTGGTCTCAATCAAATTAATTTTTTTATTTTTGATCATATTTAAAAATAATTATCAAAATTAGTCGTATACAAAAATTCCATCATCAATTTTGATTTCATTGTTAAAATTTAAATAAAATATGCTGATGTAACATCTGATCCTGAACAAATACGACATTGTTTCTTCCATCCAAAAATATAAATATTGTATTTATACAAACACCTGATACTGAACAAATATTGTATTTCATTGTAACATCTGATCCTGAACAAATACGGCCTTGTTTCTTCCATCCAAAAATATAAATATTGTATTTATACAAACACGGGCGTGTTCAACGGAATACACCCATGTTCAAAATGATTCGATCTCTCTTGTGGGAAAAAAAAAAAAAAAAACAAATGAAGAGATTTAATCGAAAGGTATTTCGGAAGAAGATGAATTATCTGTACAAAAAAATTCCTGCGAGTGAGATATGCAGGGATTAAGCCGCCGGTGGGCCGATAATACTGTCGGACAACGAGGAATTTACATTTCAGGTGGCGTCGCTGCAACCAATCCTCTGTAATTGCAGCTAATAAGGATCTTATAGCGCTTATTTTGCTGCGTTATCCATTGAAGCCATTGGTGCGATTCAAATGCATCCCCGAATAGTAGAGTTGTTAAACGAATCGAGTCGTTCGCGAACTCGGCTCGATTCGGCTTGATTAAAGCTCATTCGTGAACGTTAACGAGCTGAGCTGAACAACATAAACATGATCGTTTAGTTAACGAACGAGCTCGAGCTTTGTTCGCGAATGCTCGTTTAAATAATATATTTATTATAAATACTACATATACATATAAAATTACAATTTATAAATAAATAAAATATTAAATTTTCTTTTTAATTTACATCAGTGTCTTGGAATGAGTCCCCAATTTATTTTACCCATATTTTGTTCATATGAATGTTTAGTGAGTAATTGTATTGTTCTCTTTACAGTGGTCATTTCTACTTCTCCCAATATTTCTGTTCAAATTAAAAACATCATAATGCTTACTGGGACAAACTTTAAGATTTTAAAGGAAACCGTAGAAATTGTCCTCGGTTGTATGGATTTGGATCTTACCTTTCGATCCGACCGACCCATTACTACTGAGGCAGAGCCTAATGAGGCTAAAATTGAGAAATTGGACCGGTCGAACCGAATGTGCATGATGATCATGAAGCGCTCAATTCCGGATGCGTTTCGGGGCTCTGTTGCTGAGAGCAAAACAACTAAATCTTTCCATGAAGCCGTTGAGAAATACTTTGCCAGAAATGAAAAGACGGAGGCGAGTAGTCTTTTGGCTACACTCGCCTCCATGCGGTATAAAGGCAAAGGGAACATAACAGAGTACATTATAGGGTGTGTTTGTTCGGGGGATTGGATTTAATTTCCACTATTCATCCCATTTTTTCCCAAAAAAAATATCAAACCAAACACCTATTTTTCATTTTTATATTATATAAAAAATCAATTTTACATTCAAAACATCACATCAACACCTATTTATATCACATAATACAACTATTCAAATTCAAAATTTTTACTATTCAAATCCCAATTCAAAATCCAAATCCCCAAACAAACACACCTTATGTAAATGTCTAACATTGCATCAAAATTGAAGACACTAAAGTTAGAGCTGTCAGAAGACTTGCTTGTACACTTGGCTCTGATCTCACTTTCTGCACTGGACAATTCAAAGTGAATTATAATACTAGAAAGACAAATGATCCGTTAATGAACTTATATCTCACTGTGTGCAAGAGGAAAAGAGAGTGCAGAGAGACAAATCTGAAAATGTTCATCTACCCCTTTATGCTCATGGCAAGAAAAAGAAGGGACCTAAGAACAAGTGGAATCAAAATGTTTCTTCTGCAAGAAGCCGGGGCATATGAAGAAAGAATAATCCGTGTATGCAGCATGACGTATTAAGAAGGTATGCAGTTAACTTTGGTTTGTTCTGAGATTTAATTATTATTTTGTTTCTAAGACCATCTCCAACCCATCCTGCAAAAATAGAAGTTTCTAATCCACTCTGCAAATTTGGAGTTGTCACCCTCTTTGACGAGAGGATGAGGCAAAATTCCTCTCGCACGAGAGGGCGCCCTTTCATACGAGAGGTGACTTCTTTTTATTTTTTAATTTTATTTGAATTTAAAAATTAATTAAAAATTATTTTAAAATTGTATTTTAGTTTATCTATTTTATTTTTTTGATTTTATTTTATTATTTATAAAGTAAATTATATTTTACATTTATATTTTAATTTTATAGTTAATATTATTTTTTATATTGTATTTATTATATTTAATTAAATAATATTATATTTTTTCTATTTTGTATAAATATTATTTAATAATATTAAAATTTTAATTTATTTAATTTAAAAATATTTATTATTTTTTAAGATCAAATAATAATAAAATTTAATTTAATTTATTAATAATATTTAAATTATTTTTAAAATTAACTATATAAAAATAATAGAATATTTAATGTTATTTATAAATTTTAAAAATTATAAAATATAAATATATAAATAAAATGTAAAAGGAATATTATTTGAGCCTGCAAAAATAGAATGTATGATTGGAAATGAATTACTGTAATATGCAAAAACAGTGGCTATTGTTGAAGATGATACAGTGTGTATCACCTCCCGCAAAAATGGAGAAATTTGTGATAGCCCTCCAAAAATAGAGGTATGAGTTAGAGATGGTCTAAGGATACTTGGTTGGCAGATTGAGTAGCCCCTATTTACATAAGTGTATCTTTGCAGGGTTGCTTGTGGAACCTATTACCAAGTGATGATGAAAGATTCATCTTTGTGGCTGATGAAAATAAAATTGTAGTGGAGGCTATTGGAACCTTTCGATTGCACTTAAAGAGCGGTTCTTATTTAGATTTATTTGAGACTTTTTTAGTGCTGCTATTTAGACGGAATTTGGTTTCAATTTCTGCTTTAGATAAACTAGAATTTTCCTGGTCTTTTGGAAATAATAAAGTTAGTATATTTCAATATTCTACTTGATCTTATAATTTCCAATAATTTTGAATTGTAAACTTCATCGAGAGGTACAAAGAAAAAAGTTTTGGAGGATTTTACCATTGTATGGCACAAAAGATTGGGTCATATTTCAAAGTAGAGAATATTAAGGCTTGTGTCTGATGGAATCCTTAATCTCTTAAACGATACAAACTTTCTAGTATGTGTTGAGTGCATCAAACGAAAGCAAACAAACATTAAGAAATCAGGGGCTTAGAGAACTAAAGAAGTCTTAGATTTATTCACACTGATATCTATGGTCCATTTCTTACGGTATCTTGGAATGTCCAATGATATTTTATTACGTTCATAGACAATTACTCTCGTTTTGGATACCTATATTAACTCATGAAAAATCTGAATCATTGGATGTTTTCAAATCTTTCAAAGTTGAAGTGGAACTTCAACTTGGGAAAAAAATTAAGGCCATTAGATCGAATCGTGGAAGTGAATACTATAGCCGATTTGATGGATCATAAGAACAACGTCTTGGACCCTTCACAATATTCCTTAAAGAATGTGGTATTGTTCCACAATACACAATGTCGGGGTCCCCTAGCATGAATGGTGTTGTTGAACAGAGGAACCGGACTCTTAAGGATATGGTAAGGAGTATAATTAGTCATTCTCCCTTGTCAGAGTTACTTCGGGGAGAAGCTTTGAAAATCGCAGTTCATATTCTCAACCGAGTACCGAGCAAAACAATTTCTAAAACCTCTTATGAGCTTTGAATGCGCAAGAAGCCTAACTTTAGACATTTTCGAATTTGGGGTTGTCCGGAAGAAGCGTGACCTTATAGGGCACATAAAAGAAAGTTGGGCTTAAGAACGGTTAGCTGTTATTTTGTCGGTTGCCCGGAACACTCACGAGGTTACAAATTTTACAATTCTACATCAAGAACATTCTTTGAGATAGAAAATGCTAAATTTCTTGAGGATATGAGTTTGGGAGGGAAGAAGTTATTAGGAATATTGCATTTGAGGAAGACTCTATGGTTCACAATGATTTGGTTTCATTGCCTATCATTGTTCAGGATTCAACCCCACTGTTAGAAAATAATGTTAAGATTCCGATCGAAATTATTGTTCCAAATTAGGGCAACACTGATATTCTTCCTCCTACAACTGAAGTACAAACTCAACAACCTCAAGAAGTGCCACTAAGGAGATCCACTAGAGAAAAGAGAAATGCTATTTCAAATGATTATATAGTATTTCTCCAGGAGCATGAAGATGACATCAGTTAAACGCTTTAATCGATAATGATCCTATCACAATTTGATAAGCCATTAGCTCTAACTCTCAAAGATGGATTGGTATCATGAAAGATGAGATAAAATCTATGAGTGATAATGATGTTTGGGATCTTGTCGATTTTCCAGAAGGTGCGAAACCCATTGGTTGTAAATGGATATTTGAAACAAAAAGGGATTCCAAAGACAAAATTGAAAGAAATAAGGTTCGTCTAGTAGCTAAAGGCTTCACTCAAAGAGAAGACATTGACTACAAAGAGACATTCTCTCATGTTTTTTCGAAAGATTCTTTTAAAACTATTATGGCACTTGTAGCTCATTTTGACTTAGAGTTACATCAAATGCATGTAAAAACTGCTTTTCTTAATGGAGATATTAAGGAAACAATTTATATGGCACAACCTGAAAACTTTGTATTTGGAGACACAAAATCTAAGGTATGCTAGTTAAAGAAATCCATATATGGTCTAAAGCTGACATCCCGTCAATGGTACCACAAATTCCATCAAGTAGCACCTCATTTGGTTTTGAGGTAAATGTCGTTGATAATTGTGTGTACTGCAAGTTTAGTGGGAGTAAATATATATTTCTAGTTTTGTATGTCGATGACATTCTTCTCGCTAGCAACGATATGAGTTTGTTGCATGAAACTAAGAGATTTCTCACAAAGAAATTCGAAATGAAAGATCTTGGTGATGCATCTTTTGTATTAGGGATTCAAATACTAAGAGATTGTTTTCTCGAGGTATTCTTGGATTATCGCAAAAGAATTACATCGATATGATTTTGTGAAGATTCGGCATGAAAGACAGCAAACCACTCTATAGCCCTGTTGCTAAAGGAGAAAAATTTAGTCTCAAACAGTGTCCCAACAATGATCATGAGAAAAAGAAGATGCATATGATTCCTTATGCATCGGCAGTAGGAAGTTTTATGGATGCTCAAGTATGCACTCGTCCCAATATAGCATTTATAGTGGGAGTTGTAGGCAGATATTTGAGCAATCCGGGAGAACAACACTGGAAAGCAACCAAACGCTTAATGCGTTACTTGAAGAGAACTATGGATTATATGCTCACTTATCGGAGATCATAAAGCTTGAAGATCGTGGGATACTCTGACTCCGAATTTGCTGGATGTCAAGATAGCAAACGCTCCACATCAGGATATGTGTTATGCTAGTAGAAGGGGCGATTTTTTTGTTAAACAGACTATTGTAGTTTCCTCTACCATGGCTACAAAATTTATCGCTTGCTATGAGACTTTCAATCACGCAATATGGCTACGAAACTGTCACTGGGTTGCGTGTGATTGATGGCATCGAGAGGCCATTGAAAACATCTTGTGGCAATAACTCAGCCGTGCATTACTCCACTAACAACTTAAGCGCAACTAAGTTAAAATTTATTAACATTAAGTTTCTTGCTGTTAAAGAAAGAGTTTAGTAAGGGTCTATGTTCTATGTGGAAAACCTTCAATTTGTATTGTCCAGTTTTCTCAGAAAATAAAATTGATGGATTTAGTTTTATTCTGAATTCAATTTAAGTTATTTTGTATTGATCCCACTAAAGTCCGACCAGTTGGAAATAGATATGATATTGATCGCATCGTATGAAATTTTCATGTTGCTTACCATATTTGATCCATATCACTGAGTGTATTAATATGGTGATTGCTAGGGTTTAACCACGATTTATAATGTGGTGATTGCCTCGGTGTTTCGATTGTTAGTGCATGAGGTGTATAAGATTGTTAAAGGTAGTCAAAAAATGAATAGCATACCGTTGCGCAACTACAGATTCAATAATATAATTGATCAGGAAATAATATTTGTCCAAACGGGAGATTGTTAGGAAAATATATATTTTCCTATCTAAATATGGACAAATAATAATGTACGATTATATTAGTTATTCTAATTTATTTGATTGACCGAAATTACAAAATTCAATTATAAAAATAATCAATAATTTATTTGATTAATTTATATTACAATATTTGATTATAGAAACAATCAATTATATATTTGATTGACTTAAATTATCTAATCTATTTATGGAACAAGTCAATGACTACCTTATTGATATGAGAAAAATTGAGAAAATACCAATCAATTAGGTGATATAGGTGGCCTATTGATCGTTTTATAAAAGACATTCTGTTATAGTTTCTAAAACACTAAATCAATCATTGTTCTCTATTTTTTCAATCGGAATAGATTACGAAGGACCAAACAATTTAGTTGAAAAATGCCGTAATACCAATTGTTCGAGTTCTCAGTTCTGCATCAAGAAACTCTATGGATCCAGATATATTAATAATATTTTTTTTTTTTTTTTTTTCATATAAATCACTATAAGACATTTGAATTGAAGATACGCTGAGTGCATTATCAATTAAACTTTTCCGTCAAACTCTACTCATAGACAACATCCTCATCGTTCATTCCCGGATCAATGCAACACATAATTTTTACCATAAAAAATTTCAACAAGGCTCATACACAATACACAGCATCGGCTCATCCCCGATCAAACTGCCAAAGAAATTTGAGAACAGATTCAACCCTTGCATTTATTTAAGCTTACAATAAGAAAGAAAAATAAAAATTCAAAGCAGTCCCCATCAAAGAAAAAGATAAAAAGATAACAAGCTAAACTTGAATAATCTAAGCAGCCGCGGGAAAACTTGTAGTGCCTAAGGACTATATTAAGAACCAAAGGCTGAGGTTGGGAGCTCTATGCACCATTTTATCGAGAAGTCTTTGTGTCTTCTATTCATCTCCTATTCATCGGTCACGCATCCATTTGAGGCAGATTGTACGTTCTTGATGTACTGATGGACAATGTCGAATGGGAAAAACGAAGTCGTATAGAATAAGGGCATGTCTGTTGTGATAAAATTTTCGAATAGCTTCAAAGATTCGAAAGAAGTGTGTGTGTAAGTATTTACCTTGTAAAGAACTCCTCGATCAGCTTTGTAGGGTGGCGGTGTCCACTGCTTTCTTCGATTGTTCAACTCCTCGTCTGTTAGGTTTACATCCATTCTTTTCTTCTGAATATCTATGGTGATTATATCTCCGTTTCGAATTAGACCAATCGGGCCGCCTTCCTGAAAATTTACAATGCAGTGTCTTAGGACAGAACCATGTGTTTTTGACATTTCATGTTTGTGTAAAAAGGCAACATTGTAGTTTCAGTTCGACAACAAAAAAGATGTCTGTCTAGCATCGTGTTTTTCATGAAGCTAAAAAATTACGGGTGTAAAATCGTGAAAGTAAGGAGAATCCAATACTTATTAAATGACAAAAGGCGCCAGTTTTTGTTGTAGAATATTGTTGAATTTACCTGTGCCTCTGGACAAATGTGCCCAACGACATAGCCATGTGAACCTCCGGAGAATCTCCCGTCTGTTAGTAGCGCAACTTCCTGAACAAAGAAAATATATATAACCAACTCAACAAAGGCGATTTCATTCATGAACAATAAAAGTACTGCTATAAATGATGCCGAATAATAAAGCGCACCTTGCCAAGGCCTGCACCCATTATTGCACTTGTTGGGGTCAACATTTCGGGCATGCCTGGCCCCCCTTTAGGACCCTCTCCCCTAATGACGACAACTTTTCCCTGACATTACATATAAAACTATATATCAATACTTTCCACTTCCACGAGAGGAGCTGTGAGGTAAGTAGATATTTTAGAACCATTTTGGAATTACCTTGAAACTGCTCGGGTTTTCAGTGATAGCGGCGATCATAGATTCCTCGCCTTCGAATACAAGGGCAGGGCCTGCAAGAAATATGTATCAAAAGCTTATTTCTTAAATAGCGCGCTTACATATATTTAAATGGCCAACAGCAGGAAACATAAAAATGTATATGTAATGAGAAACTTTCAGCTGAAACAATTACCGGAGAAATATAACCCTTCTTTCCCAGTGATCTTTGCGACAGAACCTTCGGGTGCAAGGTTGCCGAACAATATCTGTATGTGACCTGTTTCTTTGATGGGGTTACTGAAGGGTCTAATTATTTGCTGCAAAAAAAGAAAAAGGTAATGTTTCTTGATCAAGAAGCTCGAATATAATCTGGAATAAGATTGAATTGATAGGGAGGGCAGCTATACCTGATCCTTTGGAAGTGACGGAAATAGTTTCGCATTCTCGGCCAAAGTTTGTCCGGTAACTATAGACATAGTGAGAGTGTTATTGTCAAATCCTAGATATGAAAGCAGATATATAGTGAGTGTTCACAAACAAGATGCGACTTACCTGTGATACAATCTCCATCTAAAAACCCGTGCTCCAATAAGTGTCGAATTACTGCTGGCGTACCTCCAATCTAAATTGTGAAAAATCATAACTTGTTAGGAGGCCTCCATTCCAAAGAAAATTGTGCACAAAATCAGTAATTATCGATGAACCAATTGAGGTCAAATTTATTAGGTAGTTAGACTAACTTAACTGATTTCATTTTCAAATTACTATATATAATATGCTAACATAGAATTGACATAGAATTGTGCATTGACTTCAACATCAAATTTGGGGATTCAGTGCATTCTTGATTGATTTTCGCAATTGACCAAATGTGACCAAATATAATCTAATAAATATTCAAAAAGCACCGATAAACAATTTCGTATGTTCTGACCATTAAAATATGTGAATTGCAAAATAAGCATACCTTGTGTATATCCTCCATCACATACTTGCCGCTGGGTTTAAGATCGGCAAGGAATGGAACCTTATCACTGACCTTCTGGAAATCATCTAGAGTTAATTGCAGACCTACAGACCTGCGAGATTCTAGCTATGAGCTGCTTGGTAGGACATTGGCATTCTAACAGTAATAACTGCCATTACTAAGTATTTCTCACCTTGCAATGGCGATTAGATGCAAAACAGCATTGGTAGATCCACCTAGTGCCATGACCATGACCATTGCATTGTGTAGGGCCTTGGGAGTGATGATGTCCTGAGGCTTTAAGTCCATTTTAATCAAATCTAGAAGATACTTCCCGGCAAGGCGGCACTCGTCCAATTTTAGAGGGTCTTCAGCAGGGGTTGAAGAACTGTTATTCATTACAAAAAAGGCCTTATTAATTTTTGAAGTAGGTCTCTCGAACAGCTCACGAACATTTTAGAACTGGTGTATCGTGTGTTACCTGTAGGGAAGGGTCATTCCCATTGTTTCAATAGCTGAAGCCATCGTATTTGCAGTATACATTCCACCACATGCTCCAGCACCAGGACATGAATTACGAACCACATTCAATCTTTGTTCGTCATTCACAGAACCACTCACATACTCTCCATAAACCTGAAGCACCGAAAATAAGCATACATTGTCAGTTTCCATTGACCATCGAATCGGATGTGTATATATATACATATATATACATGTAAGAGTTGTTAAAAGAACAAGAAAAAACCCCACCATTCGTTACTATTCAAGTCAATAAAGTTAAAAACACACTCAAACAAGCATACAGCATAAAAATGTGCAAACTATGGAAATGAGTGGCACTTACATCACATAGATTCGATAAGCAAAACATACTCGGCTAAAAAGTCACCATCAATCCCTAAGCAAGTTCAAATGATGCAAACCACTGACTACTTTCAAGCAGTTTCTAAAAATTTCATGATCGAGTGACGGTGCATTCTACTGACACCAACCACCCACCACACCTTGTGGGGCAACAAAATAGTACAACAAACTAACACATACTAAACAATTTCAAGTAGGGAAAACAAAAAGATGGATCAGGCTGCATACGATACATTTCATTCACGTACCTGGAAAGCAGATACAATGTCAAAAGTGTGGCCTTGAAAATGCCCAGGCTGCATGAACCAACATTAAGCAAAATTAGAACTAGTCGCCTGGTGAGTAATTTAAGAAACACATAAACATAAGCAACATATTGATGTCTTTCACATAGAGCAGCACACATAAATTCTAAATTTTTTTCTATTCCACAAATGATTTGGAATACCTCAATAAGTATTGCTCCACACAAAAATCTGCATATATCGTTAGAACACTTACGTAAATGAGTTCATGGTAAATCCAATAAGAAAACACTACCAATTCTTATTTTTTATTTTTTATTTTTTAAGACGGCATCAAAATGCTTAATCCACAGTTCTATGACACACAAGAAGAAGAAATAAATTGACTAAACAACCACATAACTGGAGTATGTTGGGACATAAAAATAAGATTACTATAAATTCCTACATATAGTCTGCCAATACAACTCCAACAGCTTAAACCACAGTTTGACAATGGTAAGGTAAACTTACCAAAATCCAAGACATCAGTTTAACTATTAGAAAGACTGTAAAGAAGGGACCCGGGCATCCAACCTAAAACCAATTGGTGATATACTAGGGGAGTTCCTACACATTTAGCAATGTGGGACAATATTCAACAAAGACGATGATGAAAGCTAAATTAAAACTCACACGAGAAGAGCAAAGATTAATTGGACCATTAATGACCCATTTCTTCAGAGTGACGTGATCAAGATATATTTAATAGATATTATGAATATGTGTAAATCAGACATACCTTAATTGTTCCACCATAAACCATAATACTTGGCCTGTTCAGCCGCCCCATAGCCATAATTGTACCTGGCATCTGCAATATTACATTTAGTAAATCAAGGATCTAATTACAGGTAGATGAAGAGAAACTGCATTATAAGAACAAGCTAAGGCTCTGTTTACTTTTTCTTTTGTAATTATTGATGAAAACAATCTCCTAACATTAATCAGACCCAACATTCTTTTTTAGAACTTAAATATTACATTAATTAAAAACAGATTTTCAATTCAAAACACCACATCCCAACACCTATCTAAACATATCTAAACAAACCTTAAGTTCTATTCAACTTTATACCCTTGAAGAAAGCAATGCGAGAAAACTGAAAGTAGAATTCAGCAACACAATGACAGCATATTACATATCAACAGAGGGATATCAGCGTCATTTCACCCCGTTCGAATGTCATTTGCAGACTGCTCAATTAAAATAATTTCAGAGAACTTTATATGATATCAAAAGGACATTCACTTCACCCCTCACTCTTTTATATAAGGTTATAGTGCTTCTCTAATAGTCTTAAATGAATCAATTCAATCTTCAGTTTACTCAAAAGAAATGATATGTGTAAGGTGAAAAACTAGTATCACTTTATGTGAGAAAACATTCAAGATGTGCAACAGCAGTCCACTCCATATAAAGAACGTATTGTACTCACATGAGAAAGATGCAATGAAATTGGACCACTATTTAAATTTTAACACTATCATTATTATTATTTTATTTTTTTGATCGGAGACACTATCATTATTCACATCATAGATAATTCATATAAGCCAATGTATATACAACACTGCGTTTTATGTCAAGTATTGCTCAACAAACATGCACAAATGTTCGAAGATAATTCCAGAAGTCAAATTAGAGCTTGCAAAACAATAAATCTTTCCATATAGTGACATACTAGAAGAGTCCAAAATAACACAATATTCATTACTTTATTCAGTCAGGATAGAAAAAAAATGAAGAAACAAGTTCAAACCAACTGCCACGACTGCTTGACGCCTAACATTTGTAGTCACAACCCATCAAAACGCAAACTCCCAACTACAAGAATCAATAATCTAGCAGAAGAAGTGCCTACTTCTATAAAAAGAAAATTAAAAAGAAAAAATTAACAGTCTGATGAAATCTGTAGAACCTCATCATTCCACAAAAATCGAAGCAACAGCATTCATCAAATGATCTTCACTGATAAAAGATCTCTCTCTCTTATATTTTTGCAATTAAGATCGATACACAAGTTCCTTCCCTGTTATATGTTACAGAATTTAGAGAGTATAATTTAAAGTCTAATGTAGTTAACAAAGCAACACTTTTCAAACTAATCACTTGATGCTTAAATATATTTTCCCCAAAACATCAAATCCGATTTTCCATTAAAATAGTTCTTTTTTTAAAAAAAAAATCCCAAATCACAGCTGCTGAACACTCAGAGTTCAACACTCTCCTATTCATTCGATGCTAAAATATGTGTTCGCCAAAACATCAAATCCAACAACGATTTCCATTAAAAAAGTTTCAAATTCAAAAAATCCTAAATCACAGCTGCTCAACGCTCACTATCGCATTTGAACAAAACTGACCTCAAAAAGTCATGAGGAACAAGAAAGAAAGATCAAGCATATAAAAGCAAAATTCGGAGCTTTCAATTGAATCGAAAAGGGGGGAAATAAAAGAGCTTACATTTTTGTCGCAGCCAGGAATAGAAATGTTGGCATCATACCACTGAGCAGCCATAACAGTCTCAATGCTATCCGCAATCAAATCCCTAGACTGCAAGCTGTAGCACATCCCTCGAGTCCCCATAGAAATGGCGTCACTGACTCCAATCGTGTTGAATCTAAACCCCACCATCCCAGCCTTCTCGACGCCCTCCTTCACAGCCTCCGCGAGCTTCAGCAAATGCATATTGCAAGTGTTCCCTTCATACCACACCGACGAAATCCCCACCTGGGGCTTGTGCATGTCGTCGTCCGACAGGCCCACGCCATAGAGAATCGCCTGAGATCCACCCTGCGATTTCGGCTCTGTGATTCTAGAGCTGTATTTGTTGAGCTGAGTAGCGGCAGCTCCCGCCGGCGTCAAGGCGGCGGTCTCCGTGGCGGCGGCACGGATTGTGAAGAGCGGTGCATTGTAGCGGGCTGAAGAGGGTGGGAAGTTAGTTGTTGAGGGGGAGAAGGACGACGGGTAGGAGTGTAGGAAGGAGCTCTGCATTGCGGCGACCGGCGGCGGAGGTTTAGGAGACGATTTAGGTTCTTTGGGCAATGTAGAGACTTTGAACGAAAAAGCCACTCTACTCTATTCTACTTATTGGGCCTATACGCTCATAGGTTGCAAAGAAATTAATGATAGTGAAAAAAATTGGTTTGAATTTGATATTAAAATAATGTTTAATTAGATATTTTGTTGTTTTGGTTGTTCGTTTATTTTTTTTACGTAGATTTTTTAATATAGTAGTATAATAGATTGTAGTAAAAAAGACGAAAATACTTGTTACTATTGCTTAATATAAAAAGATATTTATTGTGTTAGATAGTTACTAGATTAAGAAATAATAATTTTGTTTTGGAATTGACTAAAATGGAAAATATTAGTCTTTCAATAAGACCGAGGGAATATAATTTTTTTTATGGAAATGCAAAGCTCAACTAGTAAAATTTAAGAAAATTTAATTAAAAAAATAGTGTCTAAAAAATAAGAAGTCTGAAAATTCAAAAATTGTTGTAAATATTAATATTATAAGAATAACAAATAAGAATATTAATTATCCCTACCGTTAATTGTTATTTTGTATAAATATTAATATAATATATTTAGTGTATATATGTATTATAGTATGCAATATATGAGTATATATATTATGTAGGCATACATAAATATAACGTGAAGTGTAATATATATATTATATATATAAAATGTGTGTGTTAAAAGGAGGGAGATAGAGAGGCGGTGTGATATGAAATTGATTGCTTTCAATCTATGTCAAAATAAATACAATAGGTCTAGTATTTATAGGTACCTTAGGACCTACAATACTAGGTTGAGAGAGAACCAAAAATTCATCCAATAAATATAGGAGTACGTATGTAAGGACAAGACATTCACATCCAATATTATGAACTGTACACGTATGATGTATGTGTATGTAACACTCCCCCTTGGATGTCTTTAGACAAAGAATGTGCGTCGCTAAAATCTTACTATGAAAAAACTCTATGAGAAAAAATCATAATGAATGAAAAAGACTACATCTTTCTTGTATAGATTTGCTCCCCTGATTTGGACTTTACTTGAGATCTTTAAGCTGACGCATTTCCAATTCTTTTCACCAATTTGTTGAATGTTGTTGTCGGTGGGGCCTTGGTTAATAAATCTGCAAAATTATCAGATGATTGGATTTGTTGCACATCGATTTCACCATTCTTTTGCAAATCATGAGTAAAGAAAAATTTTGGTGCAATATGTTTAGTTCTATCTCCTTTAATATATCCACCTTTTAACTGAGCAATGCAGGCTGTGTTGTCTTCATATATGATTGTTGGGGGATTTTCATTTTCAGGCATTAACCCACAATTCTTTCGAATATGATGGGTCATTGACCTCAACCAAACACATTCTCGGCTAGCTTCATGAATAGCCAATACTTCGGTCTGATTTGATGATGTGGTAGTTATTGTCTATTTTGTGGATCTCCGTGACATCACAGTACTGCCACATGTAAATATATAGTCGGTTTGCGATTTTGCTTTATGCAGGTCAGACAAATATCCAGCATCGGCATAGCCTAATAACTCATGTCGAGAATCATTCGGGTAAAATAGGCCAAGATTACTTGTCCCTTGAAGATAGCGCAAAATATGTTTAACCTCATTCCAATGTCGTTTGGTAGGAGATGAACTGAATCTGGCTAATAAATTTACTGCAAATGCAATATCTGGCCTAGTGTTATTCGCTAGATACATGAGTGCACCTATTGCACTGAGATATGGTACTTCAGGACCAAGTATCTCTTCATCATCCTCTTTTGGTCTAAATGGATCCTTGTTAGGATCAAATGACCTGACGATCATTGGGGTACTCAATGAATGTGCTTTATCTATATAAAATCGTTTCAATACCTTTTGGTTATAGGCGGTTTGGTTGATGAATATTCCATTATCCATATATTCAATTTTCAGACCAAGGCAAAACTTTGTCTTTCCAAAGTCTTTGATCTCAAATTCTCTTTTCAAATATTCCACGACTGATTGGAGCTCTTCAGTAGCTCCGATAATATTGAGATTATCAAAATATACTGCAATGATCACGAATTTTGACCCATTTTTCTTTATGAAAACACATGGGCATATTGGGTCGTTAGTGTAACCTTCTTTGGTTAAACACTCAAGTGAGACGGTTATACCACATGCGTCCAGATTGTTTAAGTCCATACAAAGACTTTTGTACTTTGATAAAACAACATTCTCTGGGATTTGATTGCATGCTTCAGGTATGTTATATCCTTCAGGGATTTTCACATAAATATAATTTTCCAGTGAGCCATATAAGTAAGCAGTAACTACGTCCATGAGGCCATGTCAAGTTTTTCATGCACTGCTAGGCTTACGAGGTATTTAAATGTGATACCATAACTGGGGAATATGTCTCATCATAATCAATCACAAGTGTTTGTGAGAATCCTTGAGCTACAAGTCTTGCTTTGTATCGTACAACTTTATTGTCTTTATTTTTTTTCTCACAAATACCCATTTGCACCCAACTGGCTTAACACATTCTGGTGTTTGAATTATAAGTCCAAAGGCATTTCTTTTGGCCAGTGAGTCTAGTTCAGACTGGATCACATCTTTCCATTTTGGCCAATCGTTTCTTTTCCGACATTCATCAACTGATGTTGGTTCGGGATCCTCGTCATTTTCCATTATATCAAGTGTCATGTTATATGCAAATGCATTATCGATGACTATTTCATTGCGGCTCCAACTTTTATTTGTAGCGATGAAGTTAATTGAATTCTCGATAACTTCATTTTCTTTTGAGGTGGGCTCTTCAGGAGCATCTTCTTCAAGGATTTGTTCCTTGTCACTGCAAATTGTTTGAGGGATTGAATCATTAATCAATACTTTTTTCTTTCGGGGATTCTTATAATTGGAACCTACAGGTCTGTCACGCTTCAAATGCATAGAGGATTCATTTGCACTTTTCATATGTCCTTCTGGGATTTTAATTTTGCCGGAGCTTTGCTAGAGGAATATATGACCTGGTGACTCTGCTAGCGTCATTAAATGTATCCGGTAACTGATTTGCAATTTGTTGCAAATGTACAATTCTTTGTACTTCTAACTCACACTGTTGTGAACGAGGATCCAGGAAGTTCATAGGTATTTTCCAAGAAATTTCATTTTTCAGTTGATTTTGTTTTCCCCTTAATGTCGGGAAATTTGTTTCGTCAAAATGACAATCTGCGAATCACGCAGTAAACAGATCACCCATCACTAGTTCGAGGTATTTAATTATCGACGGTGATTCGTACCCGACATAGATTCTCAATCGACGTTGATGACCCATTTTTGTACGTTGAGATGGTGCAATTGGTACGTAAACCGCTCATGCAAAAATCCTCAAATGAGAAATATTGGACTCTTTTCCAAACACTAATTGTGTTGGGGAGTATTTCTGATAATTTTTCGGTCTAATTCGCACAAGTTCTGCTGCATGTAATATCGCATGTCCTCAAGCAGAGACGGGGAGTTTGGATTTCATCAATAATGGTCTGGAAATTAATTGTAGTCTTTTAATAAAGGATTCTGCCAGACCATTTTGGGTGTGGACATAAAGAACAGGGTGTTCAACGGTTATTCCCAAAGTTATGCAATAATCGTCAAATGCTTGTAATGAATATTCACTGGCATTATCAAGAAGAATTTTCTTTATTGGATAATCAGGAAATTGTGCTCGCAACTTAATTATTTGTGCAAGTAACCTTGCAAACGCTATATTACGCGTAGATAACAAGTATACGTGTGACCATCTCGTTGACGTATCAATGAGCACCATAAAATATTTAAATAGCCCACATGGTGGATCTACAGGTCCACATATATCACCCTGAATTCTTTCCAGAAATGGTGGGGATTCAGTCCCAACTTTGGTTGGTGACTGTCTGATTATCAATTTGCCTTGTGAGCATGCAACACACACGAATTAATTTGAATGCAAGATCTTTCGATCTTTCAATGAATGGCCAATGGAGTTTTCGATTATTCGCCTCATTATGGTATTTCCAGGATGCCCGAGCCGATCGTGTCAAATCAAAACTTCATTTGATTGCGTAGACTTCAAGTCTACTGCATATGTTTCAACCGTACTTATTTTGGCATAATACAAGCCAGAGGACAATGAAGACAGTTTCACAACTGCACATTTATTTCCATTTATGATTTTTGTAATCACCAAATATTCATTATTTGTCTCGTTTACTGTTTTAATATGATATTCGTTTATACGAATATCAGTGAAACTCAGCAAATTTCTTCGAGTTTTACTCGAGAATAGTGCATTTTGTATTTCAAGTCTGATTTCTTCAGGGAAACAGATAACGGCCCTTCCGGAACCTTCAATTGTCGCACTGCCACTTATTGTGCTGACTTTTGATTTTCCCAACTTCAGGTGGGAGAAATACTATTTGTATTTCAATATCGTGTGCGTGGTTGCACTATCGCTTAGGCAAATATGGTCCTCTTTATAATATGTACTGTGACACGTGGCATTCATATTCTTTTAAGAATAAAACAAACAAAAACACAATACATTAATATAGCCGATGAAATACAAAATGATACAAAAAGAGGGGTATTACAAAAAGTAATAAAACAGTAAAATACATAGTCACTTGGCACCTTCAGGGTGCTCAAGGAAGTCTGCTGTATCAAGATGCATAAGGTCGCTGTTTAGGACATCATCATATGTGTCATCATTGTTCTGTTCAACGAGGTTTACACTAGCAGACGTGTTCTTCAAGACATCATCATATGCGTCATCATTATTCAGCTCAGAGATATTTACGTCAGCAGACGTACTTTTCCTTTTCAGCGAAGCTTGGTACAAATCAGCCAAATGGTTAGGCGTTCTGCAGACGCGCGACCAGTGTCCCTTTGTGCCGCACCTGTGACACTTATCTTCATAATTTCTTTTCAGCTCGTCATTCTGCCACTTCAGGGGCTTGTATGGTTTCTTGCCATTATTTCGACGATGTTGGGGACGGTCGCGTTTTTGGCCCCTGCCATATCTCCGGCCTTTGTTGTTTCCACGGCCTGGATTTGCAGATTGTACCGCATTCGCTTAAGGGAATGGACTGGAACCTGTTGGCCTGGATGCATGATTTTTCAACAACAGTTGATTGTTTTGTTCTGCAAACAAAAGACAGACAATAAGATCTGAATATGTTTTGAAGCCTTTCTCTCGATATTCCTGTTGTAAAAGCAGGTTTGAGGCGTGGAATGTAGAGAATATTTTTTTCCATCATGTCACTGTCATTAATATTCTCGCCGTATAGGTTCAACTATGAGGTGATCCTGAACATGACGGAATTATATTCAGTGACTAATTTGAAGTCCTGCAACCTCAAATTGTGTCATTCGCTGCGGGCTTTCGGCAATACGATCAACTACAGGTGATCATATATTTCTTTTAGTTTATTCCACAAGTCAAGAGGATTCTTGACTGTGAGATATTTCATATTCAGTCCTTCATCGATATGATGTCGGAGGAATATCATTGCCTTTGCTTGGCTCTGATTTGTGGCATTATTGCCTCTCGCAATCGTTTCACCCAGGCCCATCGATTTCAAATGAATTTCAACATCCATGGCCCACGACAAATAGTTTTTGCCAGAAATGACAAGTGAGATGAATTCTTGTTTTGCAATGTTAGTAGCCATAATAATATTGAAATATACCTACCATGTCGAAAAAGCAGATCGTGCTGATAACGTGTTGTAAATATTAATATTATAGGAATAACAAATAGGAATATTAATTATCTCTACCATTAATCACTATTTTGTATAAATATTAATATAATATATTTAGTGTATATATGTATTATAGTATGCAATATATGAGTATATATATTATGTAGGCATATATATAATCTGAAGTGTAATACATATATATATATAAGCGTGTGTGTTAAGGGAGAGAGAGCAAGAGGGGCGATATGATATGAAATTGATTGTTTTTAATCTATGTCAAAATAAATACAATAGGTCTAGTATTTATAAGGAGCTTAGGACCTACAATACTAGGTTGAGAGAGAACAAAAAATTCATCTAATAATAAAGGAGTACGTATGTAAGGACAAGACATTCACATCCAATATTATGAACTTTACACGTATGTGTATGTAATAAATATGATTTTTTGAATTCTTTTTAAATTTTGTAAATTTGAAAAAATTAATAATAATAAAAATAAAAATAAAAATAAAAATTTAGTATGTTTTATAATAGGGATAATTGGACTGACATCCCTACTTTTACAAATTCTTTTGAGTTCAGTCCCTAATTATTATTTGTTTGAGTTCAGTCCCTCCTTTTTCATTCTCCTTTATCCCCAATCCCCTATCCATTCAATTCTTTCCCAATCTCTCTAAATTGCTGTTAAGACTCGCGCAAAATCAAAGCTATCACTCCGGCTGCCAATTACCCGAAATCTTCAAATCGATCGAGAGCAGTCCGATTGCCCAGTGTCTGTGCTCATGAAAATCTATTTCTCCCTGCCTATTCCTATCTCTCTATTTCAATCTTCACTCCAAAATTGACTATTTTTTTTTTGCGAAAAATTGGAACTGAAATTCGCCTAAAATCTTGTGATTGCAAAATCGTCACCTTCGTGTACATCTGATCGTGCTCGGTGGCTGTCGACGGCTATGGAATTCACGAAATTCATTTGCCCTAATTTGCTTGAACCGCCATGAAAGAGGGAAGTGGTTTCAACCTCCGAACAACACCGTAAAGGCAAGTCGAGAAACATAACAGAGGTAGAATCGCATGATGAAGAGAGAAGCAAGAGAACATTTGGTTTGAGATAGAGATTTAGAATGAATGTAAGTGTAAGAGCTGTCTTCAGGAATGCCACCGCTGCTGTTTGATGAGAGGAAGAAGTTGTTTGGTGCTATTTCGGAGTTGATTGGAGGAGTGCGCTGTTGTCTCCGTGCGTCGCTGTTTGGTCGGAGAAGAAGCTATTGTGATCGTATTGGGCGTTTTCAATTTCATCCGAATTGAATCTCTGCAACACGAACACGAAGTCACTCCAATTCAATTGCATAATTTCTAATTGTTTTGTTCGTTTGTTTTTTATTTCAAATTTGTTTGTTTAATTGGAATTAACACATGTTTGTTTGTGTTTCATTTCCTTAATTCCAAAATTGATTTAGCCTAATTTGTTGTGTTAAATTCATTTCGTTCGGTATTAATATTATTTTGGATTTATTCGAATTTTTTAGTTATTAATTGATTTGTATAATTTTGTATACAAGATATTGTTCAAATAAACTCAAGAATTTGGGATATAAATTTATGGTAACTAATTATCCAAATGGTACAAAGTAAGTATTAAACTATTGCATTCGTTAGACCCGTACAAAGATTATTATAAACTCTTGCTCTAATTGAAATATATCAAGATCATTTTTAGTCATTGAGTAAATCCATACAAGTATTCACTTTTGGACACTAGGTACACCGTTGGCCAAGAATCGGTACTCTAAGGCAAATGGAAGGTACATTGAAGCCACGCTAGAGTATTTATCTGCTTTACCGAGTTATTGTTTTTTAAAATGCTCATGATCAATTGTTAAGGTGACTGTCATACACTTTGGATTACAATGTAAATTTTCAAATATTTTGAATGAAAAGTGTTTGTACTATTGTGTAGAAACTACTCGAAGTTCTAATAGTATATTACAACTTATCGTTTCAAGTAAGCACTACCTTTACATTGTGTTACTTCAAAAAGTGAATTAAGATTGCAACATGTATTCATAACAACAATCATGTATCCTACTAAGGAAAAATATTTTTAACTAACTCGTTTATGACTTGGTTTACCATCCATATGTAAAGATTGAATATTTATTGTATATATATGATGGTGTTCCCCCACAACTGTTAGTATGCATTGTTTATATATCTGTTACAATTCAGAGAGTCACGAAAACATTATCATGATGAATTCATTATTGGTTACCAACATCAAGTAAATATTTTGAATAAATAATTGTCAGTTTTCCAAACACATATTACAAGGGCATATGTACACTTTATTGAAGCATATGACACTATTATTATAAGTATGTAAGATTTGCATTATGGTATCTTAGTATTTGATGCAGGTATATAAATATGTGCTCCGGGTACAAAAACTGTTATTCAAAGTATGAATGATAGTTATTTAGGTATTATCTGTGTATTAGCAGGTATCCTTAAGTGTGATCAATTTAAGTCAATTCCTTGACGGAGAAGGCAATTAACAAGCTCGGTGAGAGCATTTTCTCTATTGGTTCTGCTGGAAAAGTTTGTGCATGATACATTTACATTCAACAACTCATACTACATTTTTCAATTGCAAGATCATAGAGTATGTAGCGCTATTCGTATTTTTTTATGTGTCATTTGTAGCATCCATTTTCCATTTTATACTCTGCATAAAGTTGTTAAAACAAATGAATATTAATTCTCCACTTCGAAACAGTGTGTATAAGACGAATGATAACCACTAACAGAATCAATCATAACATTTAGTCTAATACATTCTAATGTCTAAAAACTTCTTCATTGAATTCTTGTAAATATGTACTATTTGATTTAATAATCTCTAGAAATGGATGAGAATACTACCATGTTAAATTTATCCTCAGTTAACACTAACAATGGTATGTATGATACCAAAATTATTGATTTATCACGTAGTAGTTTCCTGGGCATATATATTCGTTACTGAAGCATATGACACCATTATTATAGGTACAGACGAGATGCGCTCGGGTCTGTTCGTATTTGATGCAAGTATGTAAGTATGTACACTGGGTATAAACACTGACATTCAAAGTATGCATGATGGTTGCTTAGGTATTATGTGTAGTAGCAGATATCCTTGAGTGTTATCGATTATAGTCAATCCCTGACCGAGGAAGCAATTAAGAAATTCAGTGAGAGCACTTATTCTATTAGCCTCGGTGGAAATATTTGTGTGCAGGCTAGCACTCGCCATACTCACGGCCTATTTTATATATTTTGTTATTTATAAGTATTTATATAATTATGAAAAAAATATGATTATGTATTTTAAATACATATATATTTAAATATATTGTATAATAATTAAATTAAATTTTATGATACTAAATTTAGAAAAAAAAATTAATATTAAATTAAATAATAGATATCAAAAATATACTCTATTCGTCTCATATCTATTTATCCATTAACTTTTTGTATAGAATTTTAGAAATATTAGTATTATATTAAGATGTAGAAATACAAGTAAAAAGACTAAACTACATTTATTAGTATTGTATGATATAAAGATAATGATATTTGTATAATATATTGCGAATTAGAAGGGTATTTGTAATGTTAGGTAGATACTACAATTACTAAAAAAGAAAATGAATATATTGTTAAGGAACGGATCAAAATGAAAAAATGGATAAATTGTTAAGGACCGGAGGGAGTATATTTTTTTGGAATTAATAAAATGATTTCGAACAAATAAATTTATATTTATATTACACAATTTATTAAATACTTTGTCTCTCTGGCTAATTATGCATTTTTATTTAGGTATGAAGATTAAAAAATAATACTCCCTCCGTCCCAAAAGAAATGTCTTATTGAGAGTTGACATAAGAATTAAGTAATAATAGTATTTAATTGAAAGTTGGTATAAAGTAGAATATAAATGACTAAAATGCCCTTACTTTTCGAAGGATTTTAAAGAGTATGTTAAAGTAATAATTAGAGGTAGTATGAAAAAGTAGAAATAATTTTGTTATAAAGTGAGGACCAAGACTACTAAATAAGGAAACATGATAATTGTTTTGGAACGGACGAAAATGAAAAAACAAAATAAATCTTTTGGGACGGAGGGAGTACTAATATTTTGATACAAAAGTGAGGTGGATAAGATAAGAGTATTATAAAAACTTTTATTAAAAAATGATTAAAAAAAAGATGATGTCATAAGTAGAGGTGGACAAAATATTCGAACGGAACCATTAAACTTTTGAACCAAACTGAATCGAAACAAATTTTTGATTAATGAGCAAATTCAATTTGAAACAAATACTACATACTTGATATTTTTCGGTTCAGTTCAATTTCAGTTTTTAACATTTTTTATATTTATATATTTATATTATTATATTTTAAAATTCATATTAACAATTATAGTAATATATTTGGATTATGTTCAATTCGATTGAGTTTATAAAAAATAGTAAAAATTGGTTGTTATTTGCTAAAATGAAAGTAATAAAATTGTAAGTAAATAAAATTGTTTATTGTATATATATATGTTTAGCAAACAACTAAAGAAAGAAATTTGACATAATTATAGCCGATGTAGGGAGTAATATTTTTTTAAAATGTTATGCAATTTGATTTTAATTGATAAATAAGATAATTTTTTAAATATTAATACAAAAAAATTAAAATATAAATAATCACATTTATAAATATCTATAATTGTAATTATTTTAGTTATTTATTTATTTATTTTAACTCAAGCAAATATACCCATAAAGTAAATAGAAGTATATTAGTGAAACAATTTAAGTAAAACATAACATAATATAGGTAGAGTCGTGATGTCTTGTAAGTATATAAAATAACGTCGGGAGTATTTGAATATAATTTAAGGGTACATCAAATTTATACCAAATATATTGAAGAAAAAATATAGAATAGGAATCAATATTAAATAAAATAAATAAAGGAGGGAGTGCAGACCAATCCTTTTATCATAGGGACTGAATTAAAATTTAATATAGCTGACAGGAACTGGACATCAAGTCTCCCTTTATAATATATATATTTAATTTAATATCTTTTAAAAAATAAATAATACTAAATGAATGAAAATTTGCTAGGTAAATAAAACCGAATTTGAGAGCATCAAAATTAAGTCTTAAAAATCCGAATCTTGGCTGGCTTTTCCCAATCAGGCCAACTCAGACGTTAGGCCAGACATAATTTATTAAATAAGTTTTAAATTTAAATATATTTTAAATATATAATAAAATTAAAAAATTGACTATATATTTAATTCTTAAATTTTTAATTATCAATAAAAATATTACTTTTATTATAATTATTTAGATTAATTTTTTTTCTTCGAATTCTTGAATTTTTTAGGTCATATTGTCTTGATATATAAATATAAAAATATTTCTTTGGTTCTACATATTATGTACAATTTTTCATTTATATCATTTCTACATATTATGTCATTTTTTTAAAAAGTATTTTGCCTTTTAATCAAATTTTATAATTTGTAAGTTTTAAAATTTTTATTAAATTAATTAGTTATCTTAATTTATAATTATTTGTATTTAATTTATATTAATTTTACTGATACATTTTTTAATTATTTAAGAATCATATCCCTCCTACATTGCCATATTTACAATAATCCTACACTATATTTGAGGCTACAAGAGTATAAACGTTTCTATCCGTCTCACATCTCATGTCACTTTTATTTTTTGGAAAATGATTATACACTTTAATCTTATTTTTAAATCTTCTATTTTTTTTAAAATTTTAATTAAATTAATTAGTTATCTTAACCTTAATTTATAATTATTTATATTATAAGATAATTATTTTCACTAATATATTCTTAATTATCTACTAATTATACTTATCCTAAATAATTTAGCCATAAGTTTAGCTGATAATGAAAAACTGATCTAATTATCCAATATAAAGAGTATAATATATTTTTAAGGAAAAAAATTATTTTTAGTCCCAATATAATCAAAATTCATCAATTTTGGTCTCAATATAAAAATATTATCAATTTTGGTCTCAATATAACCAAAACTCATACTTTTTTGTCTCAATATAATTTTTTTTTTTTATCAATTTTTGTCTTAATATAACCAAAATTCATCATTTTTGTCCAAATATAATCAAATCTTATTTTTTTTGTCCAAATATAATCAAACTTTATTTTTTTGGTCTCACACTGTCAACAAACCAACGGAAAATGCTGACGTGAAAAGAAATCAAACCTTATATTTATATTTGAAGAAATTGCACAATCTTGTAGCATTTTTCGTCGGTTTGTTGACGGTGGGACAAAAAAAAGATAAAGTTTGATTATATTGGGACAAAAAATGATGAGTTTGGTTTATATTGAGACTAAAAATTGATAAAAATTTTATATTGGGACCAAAAATATGAGTTTTGGTTATATTGGACAAAAAATAATGAATTTTGATTATATTGAGACCAAAATTGATAAAAGAATTTATATTAAGACCAAAATTGATGAACTTTTCTTATATTGAGACCAAAAATAATTTTTCTCTATTTTTCAATAAAAAATTATACAAAATATATCTAAAATAAAAATTTTAAAAATTGGCTGACTCGGTCCGGCCCAACTTGGTTTAGAACTGACCGTATTTAGATATGAGTTTTTAGGCTCGATTTAAACCTAGATTGGGGTTGCGCAATATAAATTGAAAATGGGCTAGACTGGCCTAACATACACAAAAAATCAAGCGGACTCAAAATTGTCACCTTGGTAGAAATAAATTAATGTGTCTTTCAATTCTTTTTATTGTTGTATACAAATATTTTTATTTATCATTTTAATAATAAAAATATATATTACATTACTTTATTATAATATATATCTATAAAATACTAATTTATCTTAATTTGAATGCAAAAGTCAAATAAAAAGTTTACTTTTGGAAGAGATGGATATTTACATGTCTTAACACAGTACACATTTTATACACTCACAAAAAAATTAACAATTCAATATAAAATATTATTATTTTTTAATATTTTCAACACAATTTTTTATACATAATATAATAAAATACACCCATTAACAAATATAAAATGAAAAAACCTATTTTTGTGTATGTGTATGTTTACTATACATAAAAAATCATAAATATTAAAATTTATTTTTCTCATTGAAATTTATTTTCAAGTATTTGCACGTGCAGAGGTATAAATGACAATGGGATGGTTGAGGACGGATTTACATGTCCCAATACACGTTCTTTCGTAAAATTATAAGTCCTAAAACTCATTTTCTACCATTTCAACTCCGCTGCCACTTCAACCCCGTTACAAAATCTGCTCCACTTTGAACCATTATGTTCGGGGTCAATTTGGAAAATTATTTTGTCCCGTAAGGGACAACCTTGTAGTGTAAGGGTTGGACTTGTGACCGTGAGGTCATGGATTAAAACTCCCGACGCCTTAGGTCACCTACCACACATGGTTCGTCTGATGTGACTTTCCCGTCGGACCTGATTTGCAAGGTATTAGGTTCGACTGGGGGTTTACCCAATGCGCACTTTCGGGCAGCGGGTTCCCACGCCATCAAATTTGGAAAATTCATTTTATTTTATAAAATACATTTATAGATTTTTTATAGGTTATATAGAATTTGTTTGATTGTTGTTAGAAATTAACTTAAGTTTTTATTTAAATAATATTTTGATGTGATATTTTTTAAAAGAAAATAATACTATTACCTTCGTCCCATAAGAAGAGTACTTGAGTTTTTTGCATGTTGATCTTTGAATATTAATTATTATATCAATACATAGTCCAAATCAAAAGAAAATGACAAAAATATATCTATTAGTCTCTTACAATACAAATAAAATAACATTTGTGAAGTAAATTATACAAATAAAATGATATTTTCAACGTTAATTACAATGACACAAAAAGATAAATATGACCCTGTTTATAGGACGGAGATAGTATTATATTTTTATTAAAAACTGTGTAAAACGGATAATGTTAATTTAAATTTGAAAAAGTAAAAGAACAAACCCGTAATATTAGTTGCGTCTTCTATTTATTATTTTGTTAGTTTGGTGGTCCACAATCTATTTATCTTTTTTATTTAAAAAAATAAATATATTTCTCAATTAAATAAAAAATACTTCATATGCTTTAGGTAATATTTACCAAGAATGTCATGAAAACTAAATAAATGAATTTGGGAATCAAAAAATAAATGAATTTAGTAATATTCTACTTATATCCTAAAATTCTAAATTTAAAAAAAAAAAAAAAGAAAAAAAAGAGAGAAATAGATAAATAAAAAGTTAACGGAGATAGCATAATATAATAAAAAATTAAGAGATTGAATATTTTAATTTTCGAATACTTCAATTATAGAATCGATCAACCACAGTATCATTAGTGTAACAATGGGCGAATAGTAAAATAGTGATTAATAGGAAAGAAACAGCAAGATTGGAAAAAATTTGGAAATTAGAAAATAAAAGATAATAATAACGGTAAAAGTAAAAATTATAAGACTAAACTGTTTTTTTAGTCATGTAACTGGACTTCCTTGTCATTTTAGTCCCGTAAGTAGAGCCTGTCGCAAATTAGTCCCATAAGTGAAAAATTTTCGATGTTTTAGTCCTTCGGCGCCGAAGATGCCCGCGTGGCTCGTCGGAGGTGACGTGTCTGCCATGTGTCGCTGACGTGGCGGACACGTGGATTTTTTTTTTATTTTTTATTTTTCATTTTTTTAAATTTTTTTTAAAACTTATTTTTAATTTATTTTAAATTTTATTTGCTTTTTTTTTTTTATTTGATCCAATTTAAAAAAATTTAAAAAATTTAAAAAATTGAAAAAAAAATGAAAATCCACGTGTCCGCCAGGTGTCGCTGACCTGGCGGGACACCTGGCGGAAACGTCACCTCCGGCGAGCCACGCGGGCATCTCCGGCCCCGGATGACTAAAACAGCGAAAATTTTTCACTTCTGGGACTAGTTTGCGACAGGCTCCACTTACAGGACTAAAATGATAAAGAGGTCCAGTTACGGGACTAAAAAAACAATTTACCCAAATTATAATTTTAGACTATATAAATATATATAATATTAATTTGTAAAGTTACTGATTTATGGTGGTTCAGGATGTAGCCGGGCTTGAAGAGAATTTTTGATCAAATTCCTAATCTGCCTTAGATTTAGATAGATTTAAAATTTTAAAATCCATATCTTGCCGTGAATAAAAAAAAATTGAACCCAAATTTGTCCCATTTAACACCGGGGTTGGAGTGGATCTAAGGCGAGCTCGGAACGAGACCTGCACGAATTGTCGTCCTGTGCCAAGGAAGTACTAAATAATTGTCCATAACTTTTCAGTTCTTTCGAAATTTAGCGTAAATATTTAAAATTCTTTCGAAATTCAGCGTAAATATTCTCTATACTTTAAAAATTGCATGAAGCCTCCATATATTTTCAAAAACAAAATCCCTTTGTCACAATTTTTTTTTTTTTTTTTTTTTTGATGAGAAATGATTTTTCATCTATATATTTTGCATGACATAAAGTTTTAATGTAATGTTTTTTAAAGTATAAAAGAGTACTATACAATTTTTAAAATGTAGGAACACTACAAGAAATTATCAATTTTGTAACGAGATTTTTTCGTTACTACATTCATTTTTTCTGTTACTAATGATATTAGAGACGGAATTAGAGATGAAATTACGTTAGCTACGTGAACTTTAGGAACGGAATTCCGTTACAAATATACTAATTTTTTCGTAGTGGAAGGGTATGAGCCGAGTTTCAAATCACATGGAAGTTCTGAACAATTTTGTCTATATACAATATTGTAGGCAGGGACGGATGCAGTATCAGGTAAGGTGGGTCAATTGACCCACAAAAAAAAAAAAAATTAAAAATAATACTTCCTCCGTTCCATATAATTTGTTCATATTTTCTATTTTCGTCCGTCTTGTCCTTTCTAATTTTGGAAATATAATTATGCACTTTAATCGCATTTTAAATTTTATAATTTTTTTAATTTTAATTAAACTATTTATTTATTTTAATCTTAATATATAATTATTTTTACTAATACACTTCTTAATTACTTACTAATTATCTTTACCTAAATTCCCGAGTCCACGTAATACACCCCTATTACATGAGAGGGAGGGAGTACTAATTATCACTAAATTACAAATATATCCTTAAATATTAGTTCTATTTTTATTTCATGAATCATTTTCAGTATTCGACAAGACCCACCAAAAGAATTATTGATGTCTTGTTTTTTTCCCTCCAATCGACTTTGCGTGTGTTTGTTTGAGGGATTTGTTTGGATTTTTACTATTCATCCTATTTTTTCCCCCCAAAACATCAAATCAACCACCTATTTCTTTTATTTTTTATATTATACTAAAAATCAATTTTACATTCAAAACATCACATCAACACCTATTTATATCACATCATACAATTATTCAAATTCAAAATTTTTACTATTCAAATCCCAACTCAAAATCCAAACCCTCAAACAAACACACCTTAATGAAAAAAAGATTGCAACTACTTGCATAATTATATTTTAGAGAATTGTTAGAAGCAAAATTGATGATTCTTGAATTATTATTTTCCTTACAATTTCGATATGTGATTCCCTTCTATTATAGGCAACTAATTCATGAAGATACATGCCCAAGGAACCTTTTATAAAGACTCCTCCATATGTAATTTTTTTAGATAAAAGATTGTTCCCTAATAAGGGATGGTAAGAAGATTTGCGACTATAGGTAGTTTTAAATGCAACCGATATCTATTTAGTATGTCACATATAACGTGCCTAATCTGGCTTAATTTCAAGCTTAATTTCAAATGGTGACGGTAAATTCTCACTCGAATCGTAAAATAAATAAATTGTTTGTGAACTTGACTCAGTTTAAATTCGTTCATGAAATAAGTTGAATCGAATAACATAAATAGACTTATTTTTGTTAATAAGCGAATCCGAGCCTTGTTCAAGAATATTCACGGACACGTTCATTAAAAAATATATAAAAATATTAATTAAAAAATAAAATATTATATATGGATTAAAAAATAATATAAAACAAAATACCGTAACTATCCTACCGAGCTTAATCGGGCCGAATACAAATACAAACTCGAACAATAAAATTGCTTAACGAATCGAGTTCAAACACTATAAGCGAATTCAAATGCTTAATGAACAAACGTGAGCGTTAAATTTCGAAACTAATATAATTATTATCCAATAATTTTATCAATGGAGTTATCATTATTCAAAAATCTTGCAAAATATCAATCTACAGTAACAACTATATATTACAAAATTAATTTTGTATTATATGAAATTGATAAATAGTAAAAGAATTTATTAAAAAAATGGCTCTTAAAAATATCATCTCTTATACATTTAATTAAGAGTTTTTTGAAAATATTTATTATTATTAATTTTTTTCTGTTCATATTTATTTTTATAGCATAAAAAAACTATTATGATATAAATTTTTAGAGTAAATTGTTTTGAACCCTTTATCATTTTAGTCTAGTAATGAGCCTATCTTAAACTAGTCCCGTAAGTAGAAAATTTTCTCAATTTAGTACTTAATGCCTATGTGGCATCTGCATGGCAGGTTGGCGGACACGCCAGATCAGCGCCACGTGGCTGACATGTGTCCGCCACATGGATTATTTTTATTTTTATTTTTTTAAATATAAAAAAATTATAATTATAAAAATAAAATATAAAAATTAAATAAATAAAAAATAAATATAAAATTATCCATATGCACGTCAAGTCAACACTACGTGACTTTTAATAATTTATATATTATATATTATTTTTAATTATATTTTTATTTTTAATATAAAAAATATTATTTATCCACGTAGCGACCATATGGCGCTAATTCGACTGACATACGAATAATTTTTATATTTATTTTATTTTTTATATTTTATTTTCTTATATTTTTAAATTTTATTTTTTATATATTTTATATATTTAATTTAATTTTTATATATTTTTTATTAATTTTTTTTTTTAAAAATAATTATCCATGTGGCAGACAAGTGTCAACCACGTGGCGCTGATCTGGCCCACGTACATCCGCCAGGTTAAGAGGGCATGCGCAAGTGTAATATCTTGTATACTAGTGTATAGCCGTGCTATTCACGGATGAATGATAAATTATTTTCTATGTACATTACTATTTGTAAATGTACAATAATAAATTTAATTTTTATATATTTATTTTACACAATATTATATATCCTAGTAAATATATATAGTTATTAAGGCGCTTTTTCATCTAATTTATTTTTGAGTCTCATATTCATAAGTATTATAAAATATATATATATATTAAGACAATATATGATATATAAATTTTATTCACTTCGAAAAAAAAGTAAATAATATAATACAAAGTACTATTTTTATATTACCAACACGATTATCTATATTTAACATAAAAATACATTCATCTAAAAGTATAATTAAAATGAATATATTGTAAATATTATTGTTGTTACTAAAAAAATAAAAAATATATAGTTATTTTTGTTTGTATTTTACATTATATACACTAATATATATTTTGAAGAATAATTAACATAATTATTAAATACTCCATTCGTCTCTTAAGTAACTATTTGTTTGCTTTTTGCATAAGGTATATTTGTATTATATTGATATTTAGTAGAAATAAAGTAAAAATAACTAAAATAATTTTATTAGTATGGTATAATATAAAAGTAATGACATTTGTGTAATATATTGTAAATTGTAAATGTATTTGTAATATTACGTACAATTACTAAAAAAATAAAATGAACGGATCAAAATGAAAAAATTGATAATTTGTAGAGGAACCGAAAGAGTAGTTATTATCATTAGAAAAAATAGTAAATATAGATATTATTGAATGTTAAAATATACAATAATAATTGATAAATATATAAATAATATTCTCTCTATCCTACATAAAATATTTATTTTTTATATATTTATCCGTTCATATATAATTATATTTATTCTACAATAATTATTTTTACTAATATATATTTTTAATTATTTACTAAATATATTTTACTTAAATTCATATTTATGATAATATAAATAATTTAAACGAAACAGAAAAAATAATTAATTAAATTGTTACAATATAAAAATAATTTAAATAATAAAGTAAATAATATTATATTATTATTATTTCTTCGCACTCTTCCTAGTTCACCGGTCTTTCTCTTTTTTTTTTTAATTTATTATTATTTAATTAAGTGAGACTCACAAGAATTTTTTTTTTAAAAAAATTAAAAATATTCTGTGTCGCCACGTGATGACACAGAATGAATGTAAATATATATATATATATATATATAAAAGATTAGATTAAATTGACCGGAATGACATCAATATCAGTGCCTGAAAATTTTATTAATAATAATAATTTTTTCAATTGAATTATAAATTATCATACAGATAAAACAATGAAATTTTATTAAGTAAAATTTTATTAAGTTAAATATATAATTTAAATAAAGCAATGAAATTTAATAAAGCTCATGTGAAATTTTGAAGAATAGACAATTAAAAAACTTTAAGAAGAATAAACAGACAAATATTGTGTAATAGCATTACTATTTTTAATACTCCATCCGTCTCGTAACAAGTATCCATTACTTTTTGCACGTTGATATTTGAATAGTAATTATTATATCAAAATATATTACATATTAAGAGAGAAAATGACAAAACATTTCTATTAGTGTCTTATAATACTAACATAATGACATTTGTACAAAAATTATGCAAATATAATAGATAATATTAATGTTAAATACAATAACGCAAAATATAAATTGGATATTATGTTATGGAACGGAGGGACTAATATTATTACTATATTATAAATATGAATAGATAATGAATTATAATATAATAGAAAGTAATAAATTATAGTAATAAAATAATAAAATTTACTATGCACACATATATATAAACAAGGTATGTTTTTTTCCATAAGTTTGAAAAAAATTTAATTTAAATTTAATATTAAAATAATATATAATTAATATTTTGTGAGCAAATAATGATTTTATTTTTGAAGAAAGGACAAAGTTTAAATAGTAAAAGTTTTAAAAACCAACCAATCAAAGAAATTTTAAATTGTTCAGTGGGTTGGATAGTTTAAATTTTATTAGGTTAACCCATTTTTATTTTCTCCAAATTCTTGTTTAACTGGGCTGGGGCTGGTCCAAGTCAAGCCACATGACAACTTGAAAAGAATCAAATGAATACGAATAAAGTAAATTGAATTTATTAAATTTTATTAAGTTAATTATATAATTTAAATAGTCTATTTTTATTTTTAATTACTATATAATGATATAATTTAAATTAAATATAATTTATATATAAAAAATTTAAATATACCAAAATAGTATTATGCATTGTAAGCTATTAATACTAGTGATAATTATTCATTTAAATATCATCATTATTATTCCTTTAATTAAAATAATATAAAAAGTTAATTTTTAACTGCCATACAGGGAAAAAAGAGAGCACTTAAAACAATTGACGGTGATGCGGAGCAACAATATGGGAAGTTATGAGATTATTTCAAAGCATTGTGACAATTGAATTCGGGATCACGTGTCTTGATAGAGTTTAAAGGTGAGTTTATGAATGGACGACATCGATTTAGCAAATATTATATATGTTTGAAGTCGCTCGTTCTTGGATTTCACAGTCCCGTTATCAACTTGTGATTGGGGTCGATGGATGTCATCTGAAGTGTCTATTCAAGGTATATTGCTAACTACAATTGCAATTTATTATAACAATGAATTATTTCTTTTGGTCTATGCTGTTGTTGGGAGTGAGACATGTGAGGCACGAGAATGGTTTTTATGCTGCTAAAAGAAGATTTAAATATAGAGTGTGGCGAGGCATATCAGAAAAACAAAAAGGTCTTGTGTCTGCTATGAAAAAGATTTTGTGTATGATATCTTTATGGTAATATGAAAAGTGCTGGGTTCAAGAGACTTGTATATAAATGACTTATTTGGATGGCAACAGATGCAACCATTGTTCCTACGTTCGATGATGCTATGAAGGAGATTCAAGAGTTGGATGGAAGATATGTGGATTAGCTTGCCGAAAAATCACCTTCACAATGGTCGAGGTCACATTTTGCCACTTTTTCAAAGTGTGATATGATTTTAAACAATTTGTTCAAATCTTTCAACAATATTATATTAGATGAAAGAGAAATGCCAATATTGCCTATGTTGGAGTGATTAGGAGGTACTTATTGTCATGACTTGCAAAACGAAGGGACATGGCACTGCGAAAATAAGAGAATATGCTTTTTTGCTCTAAAATAGTGAAGATCATGGATAAAAATATTCTCGAAGCTTCACCTTGTGTGCCCGTTAAAACCGATGACTGGACTTACAAGGTCGGTTGTTCCGATGAAAACAGATTTATAGTTGACATTTTGAATAAATCATGTGGGTATAGAAAATGAGATTTATGTGGGATTCTTTGTCGCCATGGAAGGAGTTCCATATGTGGACAACAACTAGATCCAACGGATTTTGTTGACAAAGTATACAGTGTTGAGACCTTTAGAAATGTTTATTCATATTCTATTGGCCCCATGAATAGAGCACAATTGTGGTCAAAGACTAGATTGCCTCCACCATTTCTGCCTATCATTAAATGCTCTGCTGATCGGCCTAAAACATCAAGAAGGCGTGACAACAATGAGATTATGGAGAAAGGACACACAAGGAGATAAAAAAAGAGGTAATAGTAGTTTTCCGAAACAGAGAAGACGAGTAACTTGTAAGGTTTGTGGTCTTATCTGTTATACATTTAGAGATTGTCAATAGAGAAAAGCTCAGTTGTATGAATCAAATTCCACTGCCACAATGATGCAAGCTACTGAAGGTTAAATCAAACAAGTGATGTTCCTGAGAGCTTCCATTGGGTGCACATAAGAAGCAACAAAGGGTACAAGCCCCCACAACAAAATTAACGGTATAAATTTGTAATAATTTTGTTTGTATATAAAAATATTTATGAATAATCTATGATTTTCTGGGAAATAGGTGAGAAAGAGAATTTTAAACCGAGGAAATATGCAAACTTGAATCCTATTGTAACGTCACGTGGGATATGACAAGAACACATGGATTTGGAAATTTTCTTAGCATAGTTTATCATGTTTAGATATAGTATAATGCATGGACATGTTTTGAGAAGATTAGTATGGATGATATTTTGGGAGTTTCTGTTATGGAACATTGTATTTTATCTTGACTGAATTTCAATTATTTTTATTGTTTTCCAATGTGAAATTTTGAATTCAAAATTTTAAGGATATGAAATAAAAATGGAAAAATCTAAAAAACAAGGATCAAAACAACCGCGTTTGACATTAAACACAACTGTGTGTAATTTCGCAATGGATATCCATATTTCCATAGAGTTACATGGTCATGTTCAAATCAAACACTACAGTGATTAGGTTAACCTTGGATGTCCACTGGACAATTCCAAAGATATACACGGTCGTGTTCAATATAAACACGGCCATGTATGATTTTTCTTTGACAACCACAATCATAAAGACATACACGGCCGTGTAATAGCAACCATAACCGTGTGTTTAAATATAATTTGACTAGAGAGATAGACGGCCGTGGCCATGTAAACACAAACACAGTTATGTGTTTAAATATGGTGTGACCAGAGAGATGCACAACCGTGTGTACGAAAGATTTTTTGGATTTTGTTAAATGTACGGCCGTGGTCGATTTAATTTTAAGTTTTTACCATAGTTTTCCGGTCAAACACAAATAAGATTCTTCTCCCTCCTCTCGCGATTTTACCTTTTCCCGGTGACGGCAACGAATGATTGGCGTGCGGACGAGGTGTGCGGCGTCTATTTGGGGCGAGTTGAAGTTTAAATCATGAACTTAATTTTTTTCTTCGACTCAAAGGTAATGTATGGTTCTTTTTGTTGTTTTTTTAATTTTTTTTTAGTTTGTATATAATTGGTTGTTATGTTGAGCTTGGTAATTTTTTGTTTTGTTTTTTTTTTTTTTTTTTTAAAGTATTGGATTATGTTATATTTTGTTTGAAGAATTTATGAATAATATATATTTTTTGATTTTTATTGTTTTGCATGTAATATATATTATTTGATTTTTTTGATGATTTACGTTATAAATTTTAGTTTTTGAATTTTATTTTTAATGTAGAAGAATAATGACTGAGGATGATGGTAAGGCTAAGAGAGGCCGAACTGATGCAAGTTCTTTGGTAGCTACTCCGCGGATTGAGCCGGATGATGATGTTTTAAGTTTCAATGAATTATAACATACAGAATGATACGAAAGATTTAAGAGTAGATCATTTTCAAAGAGTGAACATATCGATTGAAATGCTTTGTTTATTTTGGGGATGAGGGATAAAGTAGAGACTTTGGTTTCGGTAGGGGCGTGGGTTCATTTTTTTAAGATTGTAGAGTTAAGTTATAGAAATTTAACTTTGGAGTTTATGTCAACTCTAGATTATGGCTCGATGAATTATAATTATGAAAAACTGAAAACGTTGATGTTTAGGCTACAAGGTAAGATGTTTTGATGTCACTGACTGGATTTCCAGTGGTAATGGGTTTATACGATAAGGACTTCGTGGAATCGGATGATTTCCAAGGCTTGCCTACTCTTATGCCTATTCAATCGTAGTGTACTGGTCTAGTATTAGTACAGAAGTGGCTTACGATTCCGCACGTTCTAAGGCATCGACTCTTTGGTATCCGCCACTACGGTATATGTATTGTATTTTGACTAATTCACTTTCAGGTCATGGAGAGAGCACCATGGTAGTCTCTAATATTGATTTATGCTATCTTCGGAGTATGCTTGAGCGTCAGCCTATCAATTTGGGTTTTATGCTTGCTCGATTTATGATACATCAGGTCAAAGACGACCGTCTGAGAAAAATTTCTCTTGGTCTGTATATTACTCGACTGGCAAAGAGCCTTGAAGTTTTTTATGAAGAGACCGAGGATCCAATCTTTTTGATCCAATCTTTTTGATGCAACCTTGTGCTTTTTGGATACAGCAGATGATGGGGATGGTTGGGAAGGTTACGAGAGGATGAATAGATAAATATGTATTGGTTGATAGGGCTGATGTCCCTGTAGATGAAAGTGATGAGCTTCCCGCTGATCATGGCGTGCCGGAAGGTGATCAGTCCGATCGCATGGTTCACGATACCATACCCATTGACATGTTGGCCATTGATGATTTACGCATGGATATGCATCACCTATGGACGATATGCAAATGGAGGTGAACCGCCAGATGGACAGTATGCGGTCAGAGATGAGATCTTCATTCTCACGTATTTTTCAGCATCTTTCCATTCCTATTTCACCAAATGAAGGCACTCAACATGCACCTACACCGGGACACGGCGACGTCACCATTGCACATATGCCTTGTTTGCGGATCATCCAAACATGAATGAGGATGAGTAGCTTCGTGTTTTTTTGTTTTGTTTCAAAGTATGTAATGAATTTATGTTTCAATATGTAATGGATTTTTGTTTCAAGTATGTAATGATTTTTTTTTTTTTTCTAAATATGTAATGAATGTTTAAGATTTAAATTATGTTAGATTATTTTTATTAACTTTAATTCAAATTTTCTAAATTGGCATAATTTAATTTTAGAGAAAAATCAATTTTGTAAAGGCAGTATATAATTTTATAAAAAATAAATAATGTTCAAAACTGAAAGATTTATGACCATATTAAAAACGTGATAATCACAATATCTAACAACCTAACACGGCCGTGTACACATCTATCACATCCATGATCGAAGATGGTGCTCATACACGACCATGTTGTTATTTGCACATGGCCGTGTTACATCGCGAGAACTGTTAGTTCAGATGTACATGACAGTGTTTGATGGGGAACACGGTTGTGTGTAAACATTGTCTGGAATCATGACTGTATAACTATTATACAACTGTGGACATTAGAACACGGCCGTGTTGTTTAACTGGGGGCTGCTGACTGTTTTAAATACGGGCGTATTTGATGTTACACAACCGTGTGAAGTCTAATTCAGCTACCAAGTCGACTCCGTTAAGTCCACGTCAACATATTCCGTTGGTTTAATAACGGTAAGACTAAAATTGATGATTTTTTTTTTTTTTTTTTTTATATTATGACCAAAATTGATGAGTTGCGATTATATTGAGACAAAGAATAATTTTTTTCTTTTATTTTTTATTTAAATTTATTAATAAAAATAATAATAATTATTAATTAAATCTTTAAGTACAATTAAATAAATATTAAAAATTCTCTTAATTAGCCGAGTCGAATCGAATACGAACAAAAAAGAATTACTTAACAAATCGAGCACAAAGAAGTTTTTTAGTTTGTATCTATTAATGAACGAACCCGAGATGAGCCAAACTTGAGTCCTTAATAAACCGAGCTCAAACATAAAAAGTTCAGCTCAATTCACCTCATTTACAGTTCTAACATATAGTAAAGAAATGAGAGAAATGAAAGAAAAAAAAGACAAAAAAATGCCGAATGATTTTTAATTTTTACTTTGCTAGTTCATTTCTAATCGTAAGTACAGTTTAATTGCAATTTCATGCAATTTAGATAATTTATAATTTTTAAATAGTTCATATAAAAGATTTGCTACCAAATAAATTTAATTCTTAAGTTATTAGATTGATAATAGCTCAAACTTTATATTTAGAGAATTTTCACCTCCGTTTAAGTTTAATTAGTTTTGGCAAGTGTCCCGAATCTGCATGTTTATTCATACTTTACATAATTTTTCAATCACAACTCAACGTACCATTTTACTTTTTGTAATAAATTAAAAAGTAATAGTATTTTATTAGTTAGGAGGAGTGCGTAAAATAATTTTGATATTTTTGTTCTTCCACTTACAAAGAAAAATGGTACTTTTGTAAAAAATTAGGAGTCACTACAAAAAAATATCAATTTTGTAACAAGATTTTTTCGTTGTTAAATCCAATATTTCCGTTACTAATGATATTAGAGACGGAATTTGAGATGGAATTACGTTAGCTACGTGAACTTTAGTAACGGAATTCCGTTACAAATATACTATTTTTTTTGCAGTGAGTATTTTAGTCTTTGTATGTAAATTACTTTTACTATATAATAGGAAATGAATATTTTGAATGAAACATACAAAAATAATAAAAAAATGAAATACTTTTAGTTGAAACGGAGAGAATATTTTTTATTTTAAAGAGACAAAATTGCCTAAAATCTCCCTGTGGTTTCGAAACTCTACGTAACTCCCCCCGTGCTTTAGAAATTGTACAGAATACCCCTATGGTTTAGAAAACATTGCACACTCACTCGCTCTTTTGTGGAAAAAGAGTTGACGCTGTTAATTTTTGACACCGAATGACCGTTATGCGCTCGTATATAATTCACCCCACCCCTCCCCAAATTCAACACTATCACCCTAAACGTTACTGCACGCGACCCTCTTCTCCCACCAACGCCCCCTGTCGATGCTGACACACTTTTCGATTTTGCGCCGTCGAGATTCACCATTTTCGAGGCCCGATCCGGTGAAACATCTCATACCCGTTTCTTGTCTATGATGTGACGTCGGGCAACTCTTTGATTTAATTTGTAGGGCTTCGGCGCTATATTTTTTGTGGGAGTCGGCGGCAACCAGGTGGGACCTGAGACGATGAAGGTTGGAGCGTTCAGTACCCGGTAAGTCCAGATTTCACTTTTTCTTGCCAATTTTTGTACATTGCGCCGCTGTTTTTCCTTATTGATTCTAAGTTTTTTCCCCGTTTTAGTAAGGATGGACCTTGTAAGCTCTATAGATTTGGACAAGGTGGGCTATTTCAAAATTTTAATAAGGATCGTGTTTATTATGGAACTTTTCTCTGGATGTACGGAATGGTAGGGGGCGGGCAACTATGGTGTGATTGTACTATACTGATATGCCTCGCCCATCGAGACTCATAGATGGTAACTGTCGGGTACATAAAGGACGATGAGCATATAATGGATATGTTTTGGGTGCTAAGGCAACATGAGGCTATCAATATCATAACCGAAGATGCTTTATTTCTCATGGAGGCGTGTGACGAGCGTTGGCAAACAATTGGAGAGGGAGATGAAGTCCTTGCCATTGATTGGTATGGTATCAAAAAAATTCCTGGTGATGCAGATTTCCCAGTAGTCTTATCTTCCGAATCTAATCTATGTATTGGCAATTAAGAGGCAAATGAAGAATTGAGACGCCGCAAGGGTAAAGGCGTGGTCTCGGAGGACAGCAGTTCATTGAGTGGGACTTATTCGTCAGATGACGAAGACGACGAGGATGAAAGTGGAGCTAATGCTTTTCCTGGAGCTGGGGTTCACAATGATGATGATGATGATGATATGTGGGATTATGAGCAGCATGGGTTTCCCTTAAATCTACACGTTGACGAGGAATTCTTTGATGCGTATGATCATGATAATGATGAGGAAAACAACAATGGTGACGATGATGATGATGATGAAATGGATGACGATGAGTAGCAAGGCGAGCAATTTCATGTTCACGATGACAATGTCGGGGACCCCATGGAAGATGACGAAGGTAACCTACATAACAATGAAGCGAACATAGAATTCGAGCATGACAATTCGAGCATGACATGCCCACCGGTGTGGGGAACCCTAGCTACGAGAGGCCTTCTTGAGCTGACTATTATGATGATTTGAAGACAAGCTACTGAGGAAATTATGGCGACGAGGCTAGCTACAATACAAAGATTCATTTGATGTAGGGTTCGGGATGCATCACGAACAACGCACCTACTATGGTGAAGTGGAGTGGGACTGTCCTGAGCAGGAGGCCGGCAACAGATGCGGGAATGAATAGGATGAGAGCGGGCCCGCTGACGAGATGGATCCCAATGAGGACACGGACACGACCAGAAAGGGTGGAAGTTTTGAGAAATCTAACCGTAGCTCAATACCCGAAGAGTTGAAAGATCCTTCGAACAATGATAATGGTACTAAAGTCTTAGAGGGGGACCAGGAAAGGAGAGGCGGGCAGCCGAGCAGGCCTGCGTAAAGATCGAAAATGAGTGAGGGAGAAGATGGATGGTACAGTGAAAGCAACAAGGTCACTTACAAAAAATTGCATCATTACTAGAACATGCAAAAATAGTGAAACGTAGAATATTTCAACTGCGGGAAAAATACAAAAAAAAATATGTTTCATGTATACCAAATTATTAGTTTTTATCTTTTATTTATCTCATTGGAATATAACTTATACATTTGCAAAAGTCGTTATTTCTGTCATCCGGCCGCGGGTGGTTGCCGGTGGAACAACCATCTTGTGAATATGACGCGCTGCCGGAGGAAAGGAATGGTGATTTTTGCATAGTGTACTTATTATATACTCTTAAAATACATTTCAATACTTTTACTATTATTCTATATACTTATATAATATCTCACTCTACCTCAATTTTTCGCCTGAAATACCTACATTTATTTTATGCATATCTTGATTTTTGTTTTGTTTTTTTTTTTTAAATTAAAATAAAAAAACAGTTAAAGACACATTATTCATGCATGCTAAGAAGGAAACTACCACCCATGATTTTAAAAAACCTTAAGTTTCAATTAAAGTACTCATGGTCTCTGCAAAACATCCAAACTCCGTCAACCAATCTTTTCGAAAAATGACGAGAAAAAATTGACAACCCATTCTGTCACCGTCACAAGACTGTGTGGGAACATGTGTTGGTGTTCATTTATTCTAATGGCATAATCGAACTACTTTTTGATCAACCGATCAAAGGTGAGATCATTGGCGCGTACTTTTAGTACCTCTGCAATTCTACCTTTTGGAAGCAACAAAATGGCACAGTGCGGTGTGGTTGTTTGTCCTGATTTGTGTCGGTAAGTTAGTAATTTGTTATTTGTATGATTAATTTTATTTTTCTAGTTTTTATATTTTAAAAATGTTACATAATAACAAATTATAACAACATCAATGGCTATATATATTATAAATATTTATTTTTATACCTTTTGAAATAAAAATAGCATAATTTCTCGTTAGAAAAAAAATCCACACTTATTATTATTTGTTTATTTTGATTTTTTTTACGTATTCAAAGGTCATTCAAATGACACATAAAATTCGATTTGTAACGTGCATATGGTTTGTAGGTTTCTATATTGAATTGATGATCTCGATAAATTTATTTGGAATTTCAGCTTCCAGGATTGAATTGGAAGAAATGAAGAAAGTAATGTACTTGTTGTCCGTGCATATGGTATAACAGCTCACCGATGTTATTTTTTTTTTCTTCTATGAATGGTTTGAATGTAGCATGAAAATTTTATAAATTTGTAGAAAGTATGCATAACTGGCCATGACATACTCCTTGACTGCAAACAAGATTCTCCCAAAAGAAGTAGATATGCTCATGTACATTTTTATGTACTCAATAACTGTACGAGATTGTTTACAAAAGACAAGACGTTATGTCGTTGCTGACTGTTTATTCATTAAAGTGTTCATAAGATGTTATTTTTTAGTGGATGCGCAATTGGTTTGCTTTCAACCAGACATTTTTTTTTTTGAGTAAACTATTTTTTTAGTTCCGTAACTGTACCCCTTGTCATTTTAGTCCCGTAAGTGGAGCCTGTTGCAAACTAATCCTATAAGTGAAAAATTTTCGTTGTTTTAGTCCTCCGGCACCGGAGACGCCCGCGTGGCTCGCCAGAAGCGACGTGTCCGCCAGGTCAGCGATACCTGGCGGACACGTGGATTTTATTATTTTTTTTAATTTTTTAAAATTGATTTAAAATTGACTTTTAATTTTATTTGCCTTTTTTTAATTTTTTTATTTTGGTCAAATTGATAAAAAATTTTTAAAAAAATTAAAATAAAATAAAATAAAATATAATCCACATGCCCGCCAGGTGTCGCTGACTTGGTAGGACACCTGGCGAACACGTGGCTTCCGGCAAACCACGCGGGCATCTCCGGCGCCAGAGGACTAAAACAACGAAAAATTTTCACTTATGGGACTAATTTGCGACATGCTCCACTTACGAGACTAAAATGATAAGGGATCCAGTTACGAAACTAAAAAAACAGTTTAGCCTTTTTTTTTTTTTAATTTATAAAATATGGTTATAGTTTCGTGATAGCGTACTAAATACTCAAAATTAGAATATATATGCTTATACATGTTTATAGTGTATTCACAGTTTTTTTCCAACCCAATTCATATTGATGAACATTCTACTAAGATTGTAATTTATATTCGTTAGCGTCTAATATTGTCCATATCTAAAAGCTAAAATTCAAACCCTAAGATTGGACACAATATATGTATAAATAGCTTTACAATGTCAACCACAATGACATTGCAAGTGTTTCAACATTTGTTGAACTTTTCATCAAAGTATAATAGAGGAGAACATAGATCGTGCTCTCACCTAGTTCTTTTATGTCTCATCTCTTAGAGGATTGACTGTTTAAGAAATCAACTACATTTATGGATACCTGATACTTCATATCTAGTACCTTAGATTTCAATATATATACCTCTATGGTCTGTGTTTATACTCGGCACGCATTCACGTACCAATATACACTATACTTATGTTATGGTTCACTAGTTATGTACCTATAGTATAATATCAAATACTCCGTGTACACGTACTTATGCCCAGGGAATCCCTACTTGAGAAATCAATCATCTTTGCTATCATATACCCCCTTGTAGTGGTAACCAGGAATGAATTCAACATGATAGTATTTCCACCAAATCCTGAAGAGTATTAAAATGCAAAGAGTACATGTTTATAAGAATTTAATGGGGAAACACCATCATACATATACAATAAATGTTCAATATCTACTTGTGGATGGTAAACAAAATCATTAAGAACTTAGTTAATATATTTTCCAATACTAGGCTAAACTTCCGCTACTACGAAATTATTAAACAATCAATGCCATTTAAATTTGTTCTCATGAAGTAACATAGGGCAAAGGTTTTGCTTACTTGAAAGAGTGAATTGTAATATACTATTATAACTTTGAGTGTTTTCCACATAATAGGATAAACAATTGTCTTTTATAATATTTTGATCCATAACATAATAATCCAAACCGTAGGAACTCATTTAGAGAATTCTCCGCCGTTGTAGGAACTTAACTAAATTAAAAGATACTTACTACTTTACAGATAATAACTTTGAAATGTATATATACACTCATAAACCCAGTGTTAATACTTGACTACTTTATTCACGTAACTATATAATTTATTTTTATGTCATGTTTTCATTCTCACATATCCATATACACATTTCAAATACTCCAAATTTGCATACTTGCCTATGTAACCTCAATTCGGAAAACCGATCATTTTGGGAACTATATAACTACTCTTGATACTTTTACCGGGGTAAATTTCATAAGATAATATTCTCACTCATTCTTGGAGAGTATCTATTTGCTATAAATGTTATACATATATATTTATTCCATCCAAGTCTCATGGCATTTATATTAAATTTAACTTCAAAAAAATATTATTAAAAAAATAACTTAAGGGGCTTTTTGTATGTATTCAATTAAACATTACTAATAAAATTGTAATAATATCATACATATTTTGTGTCTCATAAAAATCTATTAGATTGTTGCACTTCTATCTATGTTTATAGTAATAGATATATTGCACAACACTAGGTGTTAGTATATTGAGATGTTGCTGAAAATCAAATACTCATAAAAATTTTAAGAGTGCACCCATATATACCTATGCATTGATAATATATACATAAGTAAACATGATATATAATATAGAATTTCTAGTATATACCTTCATTTATAACGTATAAAATCTAGTTGCAGATTCATATGTACTTGAATGATATATGTATACTTATGGAAGAAACTTAGATATTAGTATTTAGTATCTGTACACTTTAGTAAAATAAAATAGTTGATCGTGTAATATATATTCATTAAAATAAAAGAGGTTATCTTAATAATTCCATAAAAATATTGACAAAATCACTTACACATAATCATTAGAGATGTTTGGTCTCATTTGTTCAATTATACGTTTTTATTTTATAATGTTATTTCAATACCATCGTTCTTTTGTATTTAATTTAGTAAGGACATTTGGTTGTTGTGTCTTTGTCCAAATTTTATTGAAATAAATATATTTTACTAACATCATGTATTAATATATGGATTGGAATACCATTGAAAACCAAATAAGTTTGCACATTTTGCGGATACAACCTATTGATCCTTATATACCCAAGTATTGATAATATAAACTTTTATATGCATAATGCTACTTTATTGATTTTAGTAAATACGTCAATTAATGTGCAATAAACTTATACTGCAGTATCATATGCCCCATAAAGGTATGCATATCCACCAATAGAACAAAACAGTTGGTTGTATGATATATATGCAATTCGATCAAATTATAGAGGTTACAAATTAGATTTCACCTATTCAATGACACATTTTTAATACTGTTGTGGCTATATTATAGATCCTAAATAATAATATTACAAAAAATTGTATTCAATTAAAATTAGAGATAACAAAATATTATCCTATTTTAGAACTGTGTGATGGAAACCATCATTTGTTTTTCTATCTAGATTTGAGCAAATGCAATCAAATAAATTGAGAGATAACTGTATTGAAACAAAATTCTCTTTATTTTGGAAGATGAACATATTCAACTTCAAATAGTATGAAACAACCAAATGATTAGAACACTCTTTCATATTTGTGCATCGAAAAATTAATTACTAATTATGTGCCATCAAATTCCACTACCAAAAAAACGGCCTTTCACCACGGCCCGAGAGTTCGTAACAATAACATCGTAACAAATAGTGGTTTTAGTTACGTGAGTATCCGTGACAAAAAAATTTCCTCTTGGTCAACGTTTCAAGTTTATTAGTTACGCAAAAAAAATGTAACAAATACGGAGATTGTAGACTTTGGTCAAAATAAGATTTGTTATGATAATTTTTCGTAACAACTGGTTAAATAATATTAATTAAAAATTTTTTTGCAATAAATAAATTAAAAAAAAAAAGAAGAAAAAGGTAAAAACGCATCTGCGCTTTCACTCAACAGACAAAATAAACACGCTTGTAGAGATCTAGGGCAAAAAGATTTCACTTTCCCATACTTAGAAAAATCAGACAAATTGAGGGCATAGTATTTCGTCCCCTCCAACGATCGACGACTCCCTTCTTTCTTTCGCCGACGCGACGCGCATAGTTGTGGAATTGAATAGGTAGTCCGGCGCTAGCGTCCAAGTAATGTTTTAAAGTTTTCTCCAGTATTATTTGTTGTCGATTCGCAGTTCTTCATCTCTTCCTATAAGGAAAAATCGAATTAGGGAGTATTAATATTCAGCTTCTTCCTCAGGTTGATACGGAGCTCTGCTTTAGGGAGTATCTTTAGGTACCGAAAGATTTCTTCCTCATCGTTACAATTTGTGTGTGAACATAGGTATTGAGCCCAATTTTGATTTTTCTTTCTGGGTATATATTGTTCTTTCATGATATCTTGCGCTAACTCTCACATTTCACAAAGGTGTGGGGGTGGATTTTCAACTATATTTTGTTTTATTTTTCATATTTGAGCTTGCAGTGCCGGGCTGCCCTGCCCCTTGTGCAATTTACTTTTTTTTTATTCTAGATTTAAGATAAGACTGTTATCAAAGTGATTCTTAATGTGTGTCTTCATTAATAACTCAGCCTCATAACGAAGATAATTTAATATCTTTTATCACCACATTTTCAAATATGATTTTGAAATAAAATAAATAAATAAATGTATATGTATGAAATCAAAAAAATAAAATATTGACAACTGCACAAAATGAACTTGAAAAGCCACCGGCTTGTGAATTAAGGATTAATAGTGCGAAGACCAGAAATTGTTGAATTGATTAAGCATCATATTCGAAAAGGGTGAAACTGTAAATGGTGCTATTCATACTACCCAAGTTTCTTTAGTAAAATTCTACCATTCAATAAGTGTTTTGGAAACAAAATCATTTTTGAAGCAGTGAATCAGTTGCTGAATAGTATGATAAAGATGATGTATGTGTGGAATGGAGAAGGAAAACAAACAAATGGGTTTCGTAACTAACTCTATCTAATTCATTCCATGAATATATGCATACACATGCACATGACATGCATTATCATCTTCTTCTCATTGTTTGTTTGTCCGTCTTTGAAAAAGCTTTGTATTTATTGTTGTTGCATTCATTAATATTAAGTTGCTTCCAGATATTGCTGATGTTGTGGGCTTAAGTTAAATTAGGCGAGCTGTTCATTGGATAATTTGCTTAACTGCTGTAAACTAATTTAGTTTGATGTGTGCTAGATTAATTTAGTGAGCCAACAGTGTTTGTAATGTGTATATCTTAGTTGTTGCTGCAAATTTAAGTAGTTCTAGCCTATCCTGTTAATCAATCTCGTTGTAATTGTAATAGGCTCAGTCAGTTCAGATTGTTTAGGTTAAATTTAATTTCTTACTATGTCTGTGGTACATTAGATAGTTAATATAATCTACTGTTGTCATTATACTTAGGCTAGTTTAATTATGTTGTTCCTTGCTTGGTTAGTCGTCAATTCGTCAGCTTCATTCCCATCAGAATAATAGCATTTCACACTTGTAATCCTTTCTTTTAGTTTTATGTACTTCAAATGTTAATCCTGCCATCATATAATACTAAAAGTGATATATATATGTACCAATTCAATCCTACAATAAGTAATGGATATTGTAACGTAGTGCATGTTTAACTTTTGTAGTAGTTTGTGCTATTTTTACTGAAAATGAGTGCATATTTAACTTGTATTTTTTTTTTACAGGATACTAAATTGTGGAGACAAAGGCGTGCAGTGTGAATTCAGGATAAGCATACTTGAGTTTAATGAAAGGTCTGATTTCTTTTTAATGCATTTCCACTGTGCAAAGCTTCTAATTTTTCTATGTTTTCTCGGGTGGTGGTGTAATGGACTTCAATCTGGAGTTGCATAAACAACAGTAGGGTTGTGTCGAAACCTGTAGAATAGTCATAAGTAGGTGCTATTTGCTATCTTTGCTTACTATGTGAACGATTGACTTATAAGAAATTTCGATAGCACCGATTTGATATGTTAAATTGTCATATCTTACATTACTGCTAGTTACTGGTTCCATGAAATCTTCTATGTACCCAATGATCGATTGCTAAACTGCCATCATGTTTGATGCATCCATGATTATGTTACTAGCATTCCACTTATTTTTGCATTTGTTTCTACTATGCAGCGATGACATTAGGGAAAGGCGCAGAACCATGAGCCAGAGCAGAAGCTGAACTTTGAGAATTTATTAGTATTTTCAAATCTATACAAAAGTTCCTTTGGATTATGTGTTTACTGTGCATGGACTTAACTAGCGCTGCTATGTACGCAAGGCCACGCCCTCTGCTTCAACTCGGGATTTGCTTGTCTTTCCTCTACTGAGGTTGTGACACTCTATCCTTACCTTATCTGTCTGTGCTTGTTTTTCTTTTTTTGGTTCATAGAAAAGAGATGCATTGAACTGTACAGTCGTGCTGCATATGATATGGATCTTAATAGATTGCTTGTTGCCTTCTTCATTTTCTTCTAAACCTCACTGATTTCGATTTTCTGTGGAGGTCTCTGCACGGCACTGCTTCATTGGTTTTCTGCATCTGTATGCACTTGTGCGTGGGATCTTCAATTCGGAAGATTGTGGATCTCAGCTGGCTACACTGCTAGATTCCATGTTTGTTGCGTGCTCTGCTCTGCTCTCCTTAAATAGATTTGTTCGATTAGGACTAAAGATGAAAAGATAGATGCTTTGCACACTCCTCGGCGGCATATAATCTCCACCTGTGCTTGCTTGGTTGCAACGATTGATTGATTGATTGATTAACTCACTCTTTTAGGTTGTATAATTGAGTAGAGAATTGAAAGCCCATTTTGAAAATAAAGAAGAAAGCAGGGGAGGGGGTCTGATCTGCTGTAGGTTTTCCTTAGGGTGTTATACAGTTTCAGCCCCTCCATCATCACATAATACTAAAAGTGGTATATATGGTTCTAATTCAATCCTAAAAGAGGGAATGCATATTGTGAATTAGTGCATGTTTAATTAATGTAGTACTTTGCGCATTTTTCATTGAAAATTAGTGCATGTTTAACTTATGTTTTTTTATAGGAAGTGAACGTATGTCAACGCAGGCGTGCTGTGCTCATTCAGGATACCTAGCTTTGAGTTTAACAAAAGGTCTGCTTTATTTTTTATGCTATGCCACTGTGTAGCAACTTTTCTGTGATGTATGTTTATTGGGTGGGTGGTGCAATGAAGTGTTAAGTGCATTCCTACGAATCTAAAATATTTTTTTCCCATCAGATTTCAGAATTATTTCATATTTGTTTTAAAGGGTTTCTACTAGAGGTGTAATCAACATATAGAGGACCCAGGTTCCTTGTCGGCATGATTGAAAAACATCATCACTATGAATTCTATCCTACAGCACGGGAAACTCTCTTCATCGATCTGCACCAACTGAATAACATATTCAATTTCATTATTTCAAAACACATTTGTGCATTGACAATTAACTCAAAGTGCATGCTTAATGAATTTCCTTTGTCGGAACCAATACCATTTTTTTTGTAACTTGGTTGTATGCGTCGATTTGTCGGAAGCAATACCATTTGGGCTATTTTAACTGAAAATGAGTGCATATTTAACTTGTGTTTTTTTACAGGATACTAAATTGTGGAGACAAAAGTGTGCAGTGTGAATTCAGGATAAGCAACATTGAGTTTAACGGAAGGTCGGATTTCTTTTTAATGCATTTCCACAGTGCAAAGCTTCTAAGTGTTCTATGTTTTCTCGAGTGGTGGTGTAGTTAAGTGTTATGTGCATTCCCACAAACCTGCTTTACTCTTTAGACATCAGATTTGAGCATTTTTTTCATATTCGTACAAAAGGGCAAGGAAAAATTTAGAATAGTAGGAAATTTTTCTTGACCCAAGTAGGGTATGGATAATTCTTGCTGCTCTAGTATCTAGAGATGACGCTCAGAATTTTTGGCGGAGCGTAGACATCATTTAATTCTCATCAAATGGCATCCATAAAAGGTTCTAAAGTGGAGATAATGGCTGATTTTAAACCATGGGCCTTAATGTTGTGATTTTAAAAGGTTCTAACACTGGTGTCTTGCAGGTTATGGGCAAATCTCAACGTGCTGCCGTTGGAGGGTCACAGGATCCGGCAGTCTCTCCCGCAAGACGTTTTACCCGGGCATCCGCACGTAACAGCCCCCTAGAGGCAACTCATCCCGCAAGCAGGAATCCATCGCCCATCCGCAATCCCACAAAGAAAGTGACAAAACGGAAGGGATCTCGGGTCTCGCCACTGCTCCAGCGACTCCGGTCCATCACATCAGAGTGGGAGAAAGAGCGCGATGCTCGTGGTCAAAGCATGAAGCCAACATCTTCCACTCGAAGGGCAGTGCTTCAGGATTCAGAGGGCCCTTTGGAGGTAATGTGGTTCCTTTGCCGAAAGCATGTCCTTATTTGAACTCTCAGTATAACACTACAATAGGCTGACACTGTTAACCCCAACAGGAACATGATGATAGGGATGTTCCATCACTTTTTGATCCGACGGCACTGACACAGGATGACGATGATACAATCCCCCCCACACAAGCAGATGACGAGACACTTCCGCCGACGCAGGACATGGAGACTGCAGAGAGTGATATGCCACTCTTGGATGAAGGGCCAGGCTCCGACCCCACTCTGATGACAGGAACAGAGGCGGGCAATATGGCACCATTGGACGAGATGACATCGCACGACGGTTTGGAAATTAGCCTTCAAAGATTACCGATTACATTTAGTGACTTCATATTTTGCATGTAATATCCTTATTAGAACATGTAATCTCCTGTTTGTGTCAGCTGGTTCGTCAAAGAAAAAGCAGGGGAGAGGGGCGGCACGAATGCCGCGTGGATGGGGAAAAGATCACAGGATGCTTGTATTCACATCGCCGGATGGTAAAAGCATCGTCGGACCCGACGTAAACGAGTACAAGACAGCCATTGGGGTCATTGCACGCAACGGAGCTCGACTTCCTCTACATTACCCCACGTTCGCTGAGATACCGGAGACGAAGAGACAGGGTGCATGGATGGAGGTTCAGGTGATGCAAACTTCATTAAATTGAAAGTTCTTTTATTTCATATAGATTCTTATATATGGCCCTACCATCTTCTCCGGACCTGGTGGAAACCGTGTGAAACGGCATTCCAGAGTAACAGCGGATTACCAGACTCAGCGGAGAAAGTGGTCTTGGCTGACCTAAGGGAAGTTTGGAGGCACTGGAAATACAGCATCAAATCAACTTACTTCAATCCGATCGAGGACGATGAAGAAGCACTGAAGAAGGTTCCCTCAAGCAGGATTGTGCCCGATCAGTGGCCGAAGTTGGTTGAGTATTGGCGCGACGAGAAGGTGAAGGTACGCATAGGGACATGCCAAATTAATATACGTTAAATCTGCACGGGCATGGACTGAGAACTAAATAACTTTGATTGACGTAGCTTCAATCCAAGAAAAATGCGTCGAACGTAGCGAAAAGAAGCTTTCCACATCGTACTGGGCGGAAGTCATTCACGACTCTGGCAGAGGAGGTACCTTTTATTACAATTAAGTAATTACTCATGTCATGCTCCATCCCCCTATTTTCCTCTCCTGTATTTCATTATGTTTTTGATGACAGAAGGCCTTGTATTGCTGCAGATCAAGGCAAAGGGGAAGGACCCCGACAATCTGGAGATTTGGATTTCCAGTCGCACACAAGGCAAGGGAAAGGATGACCAAGAAACCGAGGAGATATTGGTAGAATAAATTCGTTCCCAACTTAGTTACAATTCAGTCAGTATTTACATCTCTAACAACAAGAGCAAGTTCGGCCTCACTTAAATCTTTCCTGTAGACTTATTTACAGAATGAGCTAAACAAGGTTCCCCCTGAAGGGCGGACTCCCTCTGTTCGGGAGACTCTGTACCGACGGGCCCTTGGGGGAAAGATTAAGAAGCGGTCAAAGGTCGACAGTGCGGCAACTTCAGCTCATCCCCGCAGCGAGTCATCTGGTTTAACAGACAGTGTAGCATTCCAGCATGGGTGGGAACAACTACAGAATGGAATAGAGGAGCTGAAGGCAATGATGGATGAGTTCAAAACCATCAAGGCTGATGTGTATGCATTCATGCACAGAAACTCCGGAGCGGTTACTGGCCAGGCAGTAAGTATTCATAATCCCTGACCTGTTTGGTATGAGTATCCCATGAGATTTGGATGGCAAAGGAATTTACCATCCTCGGCATGTTATATGATAGGGCACATCTCGTATTGATTCAGTCCCTGAGATTCCCAGGCCTGTGTCCGAGCCAAGCATGACGGTATGATTCCGTGACGCCCTGGAGTTTCTTAGAAATCAGTGCAGTGTCTAATTTAGGCTACTCTTGACTGCGTACTACCTTATCCAACTCATATGCCCTGTCTGTTGTAGGTCGGCACACATGTGCTTCTATTATCCCGCACCGGTGAGAAAAAAGTTGTTGCAGAGGGACTTCTGCTCTGCCCCCCTGGGCCAGGTTGGTCCGGTATCTTTGAGGATGTTTAATTAAACTTTTAATATGCCTCAGCGACATATCGTAGGTTTTCGTGACTGTTCAGGCCTCATATTGCGTATTAGCATGGATTCACTAAGTGTAGAAGTATACAATGATACGATCCGTGGATTTCCAAAGCGATGTAGACTGTTAATGTAGGGGTGGTAAAATAACTGCTATTATGACGACCCATGTTTATTGAAGGATGTTTGGTTTAAAGATCAAGCTGAAATTACATAGGAAATTAGGGTATAATGTGCTTCGCTACCTAACTCATGAATGTAATACCATGTACTGTACGACATGTCTGAATGTACGTACTCCTCTTGTTCTAGTTCCAAAGTATTACACTTATAATGTCTGTGTTATGACATGTTATATATACAGTTCGAACGTCTGTTGATATATATGCTTGAATGTAATCAAAAATTGCTCTTGTGAATGCTGTAGGTGACACACTTTCCTTGGTCAAGGTCTTCGTGACATCCGCGTCAGTCCCGGACACACCCCTTATTTTGCCGACCATTTCTGGGGCGACTACCCTTCGCGATGTCGTCGGCGAAGATCCTATTGAGTGGAGCTACAACGACGTAAGGATCTACTTTAATACCTTTCTTGTATTGCCTTCCGAAATTTATAAGAAGTATGACTTAAAGTAATCTCTGTGTTGGCAATTGCAGCTCATGCGCCGGGCTTGAAATGTTGGTACCGATACACCCATGTTAATTGCCCCGTTTGTCATATGGATTGAATGTCGAACCTGTCTTTGGATGGATTGTGTTGAGTTTTTGTTGAACTATGTCTGGAATTGATGCGTAGACCTTTGTGGTTTGAATTCGTTTGGTGAAAAATGTGCCTAATGGGATTGATGGATAACCGTATTTGCTTATTGCGTTGTTTACTTCTGTTTGAACTGTTAAGCACGTTTTGCGGAACAGGTTGTTGATGTGTAGATACTAGTAGGCTTGTTCTATGGGTTGCTTTACTTTGTTGGTAGGTATGGAATTCAGATTTTAATATGAATTAATGTTTGCGCGGGGCGTAATGATGATGATGTTTATAGCAATCTTTGTATTCGTAATTTATTTTCGTATCATACGCATCACAGCAGGTCCATTTGTTACGAACAATTTCAATTGCAGCGTACCCCCTGTTTTTCACAATACGCTATTTTTCCGTAACAAAAGGCCAGAAAATCGTTACAAAAAGTGGTCTTTGGATATTTGTTGTTACAGACGGTTTCGTGACTATAAGTAGGTCATATTTTTTTTACGGGGTTCAATGCCGTTACAAATAGTCGTAACAAAAACCAAGTTCTGACAACCGGTCAATGGAAAACACTTGTAACGCGAGGAACTTCCGTAACAAATACCGTAACTAAAAGTCCTGCCACACGCGCGGAAGGATCTACCTTTCGTTACGAGAGAAAATTCGTAACAAACATCGTAACAAATACCATACTTCAGGGAGCGTTGACCGATCGTAATAGTTACGAAAAGTGGCGTGGCAAAAAACATTCGTTACGCGAGTACACATTACGGAAAAAAGTCGTAACAAAGGCGTAGCAAATACGCAAATTGCACGAAATGTGGCTTTTTTTTACGATTTTCCGGCCGTAATAGAAAACAGTTTTTTTGGTAGTGTTCCAAATAATTGAAAATTTTAATCACATCTAGAATATTATCACGGTAAGAAACCACCATTAATGTTGAATTTGTATGGTTTGAGAAAATGCAGAAAATGCAGAGTTTGACCTAAAAATAAAATTTGTTGGAGATTTCTCTTAGACCGTAAGCGCTTTTTTGAATTTACATATTTTAAAAATATTATGAACAAGAAACAACGATCACCATGTTTCTCTACTTATTTTTTCTTTAAGAACGATATTATGTGTGCTATCTTTAGTATTTAAAAGGATTTTCCAGAGATGATATGCGTCGTGAGAAAATTAGTGGTTAGCGGAAGGTTGTTTAATTTTGTGTGAAAATACAGTAATCAGAAGAGAGATTGGGGAGGAAGAAGATGAGCCGTAATTTTATATTTTTACAAATAGTAAGGGTAATAATGAAAAAATGGAAATGGGGAGTTATTTGCAACGATTTTACAAAACTAAGGTGTGTAGTGTAATTTATTTGTAATGGGGACTAAATAATAAGATTTTTAGTGGCAGAGGTAGTTTTCTCCAATTTTTCGATAAATAAATAAAAATTTAGAAACATTTTTGAAACATTCAAACAAAAGATAGTAACATAAACTGGAGATAGAATTTTAAGTAGGGTTGTAGTTAGGATTTCGTTATAGACTAAGCCCATTACTTGGATGTGATTTCAACACTCTTATTTAATTAGGTTTAATTATTTTCTACATTTTCATCCAAATTGCAATAAATTATACAAAACATATGAGTGTGGTTTTTGAGCCGATCCGTTAATTACATCATAATGTAAGAAAAGTTGAAGGCGAAATCAAAATTGAAAAAAATTTAGTGTATATGTATTTAATTATTTGGGTCTATTAGCTTGCTAATAAGGTCAAATCAGCATATGTTGATTTAGACTTCATAAATCAATAAGGCGGACAATACAAATATATATAGATAGGACAATACAAATATATATAGATAACACACCATAATAGTGACTTATATTTATATGCTATCCAATGTATATGTTGTATATATATACTTATTATATTGAAATCAATAATATATTGTTAATTATATCATGTGCTGTCAGAATATATATGTATTGTCTGTCTTGTTGATTTGCGCCAATGGGTCAAATAAGCATCATGTGCTTTCAATTTTGCTGATTTATGCAGGTTTAAATTAGCGCAATGTTGATTTGACATAATCTGCACGAAAATTGGACTATCAATTATCATTATTATTCTTTATGTTTTTGCCGATCTTTTCGCATCTCCAAATTTTTATTTTTATAATCTAGGCATACATAATTGTCACGTGCTTTCCAATCCTACTCTCTCCGATGTCTATAGGCCATGGGACATGCTTAGGCCGGTAGGTACATAAATATGGCGGGCTTTTGTTACCCATTCTTTATGTTGTTATTATTGTACTCTTTTGTTTCAATCCAAAGAGGTTATTTAGAGTTTTGTGGTATATTAATAAATAATATTAATATTTTATTAGTTAGGAGAAATGTATAAGATGATTTACTTTATATATAAAATTAATTAGATGTGTAATGATATATTTGTAATTTATGAAAAAAATTAAAAATTATTTTATTATTAGTATCACTTTTTTTTTTTTTTTTTTACTATAATAGAAAATAAATACTTTTGTATAAGATAGTTGAAAATGATAAAAATTATAGTTTGAGTTGAGATGAGAAAAGTATTTAATATTATTTTGTTAGGAAAAAAATGAACTGCTTTTTGTGGGTTTTTTTTTGTGTTAAATTTTAAATAATTATTTTTTAAAAAAATTATTATTACATATTCTTTTTTTATGAGTTTGTTCGTCCAACTAATTTTTTTATAATACTTCAAATTAAAATACTAAACAAATACACCGTAAGTTTATTATTATTAATTTTTGTTAAATTAAAATTTATTTTATTATTATCTTTGTATTATGATAATTATACAGAATTACTATATCAATCAATCAAAATAATAGAAAAAGAAGAGAAAAACAATTCACTTGATATGTGTCTGGTTTGTATTTTTGTTTCGTATTCATGTTTTGTATTTAAATAGTTATTGAATATGATTTTGTTTTCTTAATATTTTTCTAGTACATATAATGCAATTTAAGGGAGTTAAAGTGCGTGAGATAAGCCATTAAGAAAGTAATAACTCTCAAAATGCTAAATTAATCTATAACTAAAAATGATGCCAATTATTAATTGTATCATAAAACCCCTAAGTCTACATCTTAAATTTCACTTTTTAAATAGTGTAATTAAATGCTTTTAACACTGGCCTATTAGAAATTATATATGTTTTATAAAATTGGGTGAGCTTGATGTATAAGATATACTTTCTCCGTCTTAATCCAAATATATCTATTTGGATTTTTGTAGTATATTAAACAATAATGGTATTTTATTGGTTAGTTAAAATGTGAAAAATAATTTAATATTTTTGTTATTTGTACTTTATATTTGTAATTTACTTAAAAATTAATGATATTTTAGTATCAGTGTATAATCACTTTTACTATAATAAAAAATAAATACTTTTGAATAAAATATAAAGAAAATAGTAAAAATAATAGTTTAAGTTGGGATAGAAGAAGTTTTTGTATATGATAATCCAAAATTTAGCATATTCTCTCGTTGCAAAGTATGTCTATTATTTGTGATCATCGTAATATCTTATTTATAACATATCTTATTATTATTATTATTATTATTATTATTATTATTATTATTATTATTATTATTATTATATAATTTGATACGATTCAATAGACCATATATTAGATTCACATACAAAGCCATGAAAAATATGAAATTTAGCCACAAAACTTGGATTTGAGCGAGCATCATTCCAGGTGAGCAATTTACCTCGTGAAGCTCTCTCATATCTCTTTGGGTTTGGTTGGGAATATTTGATTTAGATTTTGTAATAAAATAATGTTTTGGGAGAAATTGCAATAAATATTCCGTAGCTATGACCAATTATCACTCTTGCCTTAAGTGTCACCCTTATAAAATATATCCCTAAGTGTCAATTTTTCACGATTTTTGTTCTCTAGTCACGCGTTAAGTTCACAATGAATACAATCTCATGCACTCAGGGTGGGATTGTACAACAGAGGATGAAAATCATGAAAAACTGGGATATATTTTGTCAGAGTGACTATTAAAAGACATAAGTGATAATTGCTCGATATTACACCTATTTTTAGACTCCAAATTATACAAACTTGCACGACTAATTTGAAACAACTAAACAAACCAACTAACAATATTTTTTTGTCTATCCAAGGTTATTTAGGGCCTAAATATCCCTAAATGCTAAAAAAATGTACATTTATTTTCAGACTCAAAATTACACAAAACTTGAATGGTTAATCTGAAACGACCAGATAAACAAACGAGTGATGTTGTTTTGTCCATCTAAAGTCATTTAGGGCCCTGAAAACCATAAACTCTATGAATTTATAAAACCATTTTTAGACTTAGAATTGGAAGAAATTTGCATGTTTCATTCGAAATGACCAAACGAATCAACTAACAGTATTATTTTGTCTACCGGCGTTGTTTAGGGCTTTGAAAACCTTAAACACAAAAAGAAGAAAATGTAAATTCATTTTTAGAATCCGAATTGAACGGAACTTGCACGGTTTATCCTTGTTGGTACAAACAAAACCCTAAAACCCCATTTTGCTATATTTGGCAATGAACAAGCATGCTGACATGCTGTTGCAGCTACCCTATAACACAGTTTTGGCTTTGGCCAAAAAATGAGGTTCGTAAGGGTCAAACCTGCTGTGCATTCAATGCTTTGAAACAAAGGGACTTGGCTTATGTGGAAGAGAAGTAGGACGTAATAGTGGAGTGTCTCATTTGTCGTGCATGATATTAATTGTCTTTGTACACACAACCATAAAGTTGATCAGTCAACTTTGTCATTTAGTGTAGTGTGTATATGTTTTGTTTGTTTGCTTGTTTTCGTGGGTGAGCAACCAAGACTAGAGAGTTTATTCCTCTCCACTTGTATGTGTGCTGAGATAGCTCATCTGTGGAGGTTTGAAGACGAGAAGAAGGATTTCTTAGAGCTGAAGCTAAAGAAGTCATTCATCTGATAAAAAAATTTATTCTTAGCTTGGCCACAGGTCTGTTGCTGTTGTTACGGCGTAGTAACAACTAGTCCATGAGAGTTTGTATAAACTAAATTGAGTTTTGGTAGAAGATAGATTGGGTAGTTCGGTTTGGTGTCTTATATAGTGTAAACCAAGTGTTTGGTTTAGTTAAATATCCTGGATTGGAATCCCCCAGACGTAGATTGGAAAACCGAACTGGGTAAACAAACTTGGTGTGTTGTTTTTCTTTTTGCACTTATTCAACCTTCAATTTTTGCACGCTTACACACCGCTGCTATAATCGCGAGACAACTACGTTGTAAAGCTGTGTTTACGTTGAACGTTTCACAGTTCCACTGTGCAAGTTACTCAGAGGCGTTGGACCTCTTAATCGATTGTCCCTGCGATTTCCATCAATTTGAAATGACCAAAAAAAAATATAAACCTATTTTAGACTCGTAATTACTCAAAATTTGCACAGTTTATTTGAAACGGGCAAACAAACCAACCACAATATTTATTGTCAATCCGAGATCATTCTGGCCCTAAAAATTTACTAAAAACACGATTCATCCCAAATGAACGTACAAACCAACTAGCGAAATTTTTCGTTAGTCCGGTGTTGTTTATAGCCCCAAAAAGCCAAAAGATTAAAAAATGTAAAGTAATTTTTAGACTTAAAATTGGACAATTATAACTTGTATCTTTTAATTGTTACTCTGGAAAAATATATCCACATGTGTCATTTTTTTTCCTATTTTCATCCTCTATCCGTGCGTCGGATAAAATCGCCTTGACATATATCCTGCGGGTGGCGGTGCGAGTGGGGTTATGCTACGAAGGATAAAAAATGAAAAAAAGTGACACCTATAGAATATATTTTGCCAGGGTGACAACTAAAAGATAAGAGTGATAATTGGTCATAGGTATGAGAAAATTATTGTAATTTTCCCTAATTTTTGATAAGATGTTTTGTGAGAGAAAAATTATACTCCCTTTGTCCCATAAGAGACGTCTTGTTGGATGTTGGCACGAAAATTAATGAATAATAATATTTAATTGAAAGTGAGTATAAAGTAGAATGTAAAAGATTAAAATATCCTTGCTTTTTAAATGATTTTAAAAATTAAGTTAGAGTAATAATTAGGGGTAGTTTGGAAAAGCATGAATAATTTTGTTATAAAGTGGAGACCATTGTTACTAAATAAGGCAATATGACAAATGTTTTGGGACAGACAAAATAGAAAAACAAGACAACTCTTTTAGGATGGAGGGAGTATATTTTTTTGGGGGAAATATAGAGTTCAAATAGTAAAGTTTGGGAGACCTGTGTTAAAGAAACACACCCTCGGTTAGCTAATAAGACGCTTTCACTAAGTGAACTTCAACAGTTTGAGAGAAGTCTTCAATTATTAAAGTTAAGGTCAACCACTCTTGAGAAAACGTTTAGACAATTATGCAGTTTACTCAAACTCACAATGACAAGGACTTCAGCCTTTTAGTCTTTCCCATGAAGCGAAGTTCCTGTGTACTTAGCACTTAGGAGGAAGATCAATGCTTAAAGTGAAGACCATAAGATGATATGATAGACGATTACAATTTCCAGTACCATTATGACAATTATAACCAACTAACTGTTATTCCAACACCTATAAATACCATCATGCTTTGTGTTATTTCATATGTTTCCCCACTTCTTATTTTCACTCATTGTGTAGCTGTAAGGTATAGACTTCATAGCTCAAATGGTAAGAAACTCTTTCCGATAGTTAATAGTTGCAGTCATGAGCCATTTGTGGAGGATTTCCTCCCCTAAACTCCCTTTTCCTTCTAGATTTTTTTCTAGCAGCTCTTACTTTGTAGATTAATGTAGCCGTAACTTGTCTCATTTTCAATAGTAATGAGATATCACTTGATCCTCTATTTACCTAGAAATCATCCTTACCATGTTGCTTTACTCTGTTTAAGTTTGAACATTAGTTAAGTTGTGGAAGAATGTATATAAGTTGAATACCCATGTCTTTTTTATAGACCAAAAGAGATGTCTAGATGGTCAGTAATGAACGAGCAATGATAGAGTTGACAATCTCATCAAACTCATAATCATAATTCAACCTAGAATAAAGAGATGTAACACAATGATATATAACAAATGAAATGACTAAATAGAAAAATTAGATGTAGGTGAAGTCTATTAGATCCGAATAATATCTTGTTACAAAGACTTTACTAATTAATAATGTTCTTAGTTTTTTTTTATTTTTTTTTACCCATAAACGCACACACTCACACACCCGACAAAAATTTCACCCAACTCAAGCATACACCCATCCACCTGGAATCGAACTTAAGACCTAGCCCTTATACGAGGAATGCCTCACTACTTGATCTACAAGAATTTGACTTAATAATGTTCTTAGTTATGAAGTCAAGCATTCGTTAAGCACTAAGGTCAAGTACCAACAAATCCAATGGTCTAGCTTAAACAATCAACCGTAATCTTTATTATTTCACCCAACACATCCTTTTAAGTATAAATCTTCACCAAGACGTACCTCCATAGGGCTCAAAAATCACTATCACTTCTACTTTATAAAAACACAATGTGCACCTTCACTCTCACGATATCGTTTACATCAAAATGATATAATAACACAATTTATTATCACTTCTTCCAATATAAACGCCATTTGCACTTCACTGAATATATAAACTATTCGCTCGTTACATTCCACAAACATTTCATTTATTAAAACATTCATTAATACTTCTCTCTGCTCATGTATCATTACTTCATATTATTAAACCATGTAGCAATCATTTTGCTTTCAATAGTTAATTTAGCTAAATTTACAAAATGTCTTAAAGTAAAATTCATTTTTAGCCTTCATCTTGGCTAGAGTCAAACGCATAATTCTTACAAGTAATTTTTTAATTAAAGTACCTAGTTCAATCTAAAAAATTACCAGACAAATTGTATAAAAACCATTATAAGTAGACTACAACATTGACAACTCTGACTCAATATCTAATACAATCCATAGCCAAGTTCCATCATTTTTTATTATCAAATCATACTACTCACAGTATGTATCACCTATGAAAAATATATTCAAAGGATCTAGAATTTATATAAAATATATTGTGACATCCCGTTGTACAAGTCACGCAAGACCAGACATGTTAGGATTTTAGATTGGCCCTACAGGTCAACACAAGTCCTTAAAATTACACTAGGGCTAACACACTTAACTTTAGAGTTCTTTCAGTAGGGTTTCCGAGAAAGAGAGTGCACATTGTTGATATGAGTATTTTATTCAACTTTGGATGGCCTAATACCGGCTCATCTACACATGAGAGTTGGCCAAGCAACGATCCAACTCCTGGGGTATTACACATATATATATATATTAACCATAAATCACAAAGTGAACAATAAAAAAAACAACAAAATATTGGCTCATACACTTAGCCTCCTTTATATAGAAAGGAACTCAAGAAATGAGTCGTATTGTCAGTGGCCAACGGATGCCCATCTGATGTGTTGTAAAGCCAAAGTTGGAGTGATAACCCCAAAGTTGAGTTTTTTTTTTTTGATTAAATTTTTTTTTTCAAAACATGATTATTACTTGTATTTTTCTTTTTTTTTTGTGAAAATTATCATAATATTTTACTTATGACATACTTTATTGATTTATTTTTCTTGATACGATCCAATACGTATTAGATGAGATTTACTAACTTTTTTATTTGACTTAAGTGAAATTTAGGCCCAAATTATCAGTCTGGAGCAAAGCGACAAAGGCAAACAGACTATGAGATGTCTTTGAGCAAAACGAGAATCCGCTCTACTGGAGTGAGAGCGGCCAATGAATTTCCACCGCTGCACCGAGACCCTGAAGTGAAATTCTATCTTCTGAAGCAAAACAATCATCAAAGCGGTACAACTATTCAGTTCTGACTCACGATGAAGACCAATTCTGTTTTGAGTGACGTCAATGCCCTCTTACAGTGAAGCAAAGAGGAAGATCTGTACCATATCTAGAAAGAAGCCGCAAAGTGAAAGAGTTGGGAGTCATGGAAGTTGCAACAAAATCCAACAACATAACCGCCTAACTGCTAGCGGTTGCAAGTGATCTTTAACAACATTTCAACTGCTTTTCCAACTGGCGTTTCGATTGCTGAATTGTTGTCCTTTGTTATTTTATAAATAGGGCCATATTTCTCATTGTAAAATACACTTACACATATGCTCAATTCAATTACTATGAAATTACTCTTTTGAGAGCTCAAAACTATAAGAGGTCTGGTGTGTTTGTTTGGGGGATTGAAGTAGATTTTCACTATTCATCCCATTTTTTTCCCCCAAAAATATCAAATCAAACACCTATTTTTCATTTTTTATATTATACTAAAAATATATTTTACATTCAAAACATCACATCAACACCTATTTATATCACATCATACAACTATTCAAATTCAAAATTTTTACTATTCAAATCCCAACTTAAAATCCAAACCCCCAATCAAACACAGTAGTTAATTGTGAAAGATATGGGATCAATGGAGTTTCTCCACCCCTGACCTCCCGCAAGTACTGCGGGAATTCCTTTAATTGTAGATTTACTCCTTTATTTTCCTGCCTTTCAATGTCGATTTTACTGCTTCTTAGATGTTAATAAATTATAATTTTCTATGTTATTCTCTATCTTAACCCAAACATCCAGGTTTGTATTTGATTATTTAAATTCTAGTTCTTGATAAAATTGTGGAAGGGCGAGAGAAGAGTTAACTATCTAAGTCTATGATTGCGTAACCAATGGAGATTAGGTAGTTTGTAACATATAAGTACGCGAGAGCCTTGTCGACATACTTATTATGTAAACTGAATTTGTGATTCTAATTAAAAAGGGGTATCAAAGGGGTAGAGCCATTATCGAAACAACTTAAGTAATAATTCATTAGATATAAGCGTTAGTCTATCGCGTCCTAGAAATATCCAGTAACAGTCGTATTTTTAAAAATAATCTTCCTAGTTTTGAGATCTAAAGTCTCGATGTAACTCCCCTAAGATCAAGTACCAGTCAAGTCAAGAATCTGATATAAATAAACAAGTATGATTACACATTTTACTTCTATTTATTTTTGCTCTTATATACGGTTATATTATTTCACCATCATCATCCCACTCATTGCCTCAAGAAAAAACTAGCCATTTAGGAATGCACAAGGATCAAACAAAAACATCAATTTTCATCATACAATCATATATAATCTCGCTCAAAACTCACTTTTATTCTTAGCCACCACTTGCTCTCTCCATCACTGTCACCCTCGCTTCCCTCACCACTTCGCTCTGCTCCCTTCACCAATACATTCCACTTCATTCCATTCCACCGCTCGGCCACTACGCTCACTTTACTACTTTTACAAGAATAACTTTACAACTTTTTGCTGCTAGTTATCTTAACCGCTTTATCGTTCTGCTCAAAATCATCTATAAGTATATCTTTAATTTTTATTTCAAGACTTAAAATTTCTGAGTTTGACCAGGAAACTTGTAAAAAGAAGTATAAACATATTTTTGATATTAAGTTAGGCAAGTACGACATCTTCATTTATTCAAGTGTAAATTGATTTTTGGGTCCCTTAACTAGATTCTTTTATCATTTTAGTTTCGTAACTGGAGTCTGTCGCAAACTATTCCTATAAGTGGAAAATTTCTGCACTTTTAGTCCTTCGACGCTAGAAATGCTTACGTGGCACCTGTGTGGCTCGTCGGAGGACATGTGTCCGCCAGGTCAGTGATATATGACAGACATGTAGACCTTTTTTTTTAATTTTTATTTAAAATTTTAATTTATTTATTTTGTCTTTTTTGTAAAAATTAAAACTTTTCAAAAAAATAATTGAAAATTAAATTTTTTTAAAAAATAAAAAAAATAAAAAAATTAAAAGTCCACGTGTCCGTCCGGTGTCGTTAACCTAGTAGAAATGTGTCCTCTAATGAGCCACACAAGTTCCATATAGGCATCTCCGGTGCCGAAGGACTAAAAGTATAAAAAAATTTCACTTACGGGACTAGTTTGTGACAGACTTCAGTTACGGGACTACAAGGATAAAATGATCCAATTACGGTACAAAAAAATCAATTTACCCTTTATTCAATATCTGCCCATTAAAATATTCTGAGATCATAAGATTTTAAAATAATCCATCGCTTTAACCTTTTCCCCTTATCAAAATTTGACGCCATTACCAGAAATTTTAACTTCTAGAAACTTAGTCTCAGAAATATACTTGAGTTCTGCGCCATAATATTATGCATTTTCTTTATTATTGCCTATTCTAACTTTCTCACTTTGATGTAGTATTTTAATTTTAGAGGTCTTAACTTAAGCATTTCCAACGTGAAACTAGTTCAACTCTTTCCTCCCGTACACAGAGACGTCTTTTTTATGATCAAGTCAGAGAAAGAATGATGGCTTTCAACAGAATCAATACTGCTGCCCCTGTGTCTACTGCTGTCACCACATCAACTCACTCTTTCACTTTATTGGAGAATCCACTCGTCTCTGCTGCTCCTACTACTACTGATGTGAAAATTATGCAGGCTCTTGTCAACATGCAGGCAGACATGGCTTTTATGCAACAACACCTTCTTCGGGTCGGTCAAGGCCTAAGTTGCTCAGGTGCAGTTTAAAGGTTCTAGAAAACACACACACACACATATATATACATATATATATATATAGATATTAACCACAAAATCACAAAGTAAACTCAGGTGCAGTTTAAAGGATCTAGAAAAAACACACACACACACATATATACATATATATATATAGATATTAACCACAAAATCACAAAGTAAACAACAACAAAACAACAAAATGTTGGCTAATACACCCAACTTTCTTTATAAAGAAAAAAAAAAACTCAAAAAATGAGAGCTTCGGCATTGTCAGTGGCCAACGGATGCCCATGTGATGTATTGTGAAGCTTATATTAAATACATAGAGATACTATACATCCAACCCCTCAAGTACCAATCGAGCTTCGGCATTGTTCTTTCGTGGTTTTTTGATCTTGATTCCTAATTTACACAACACTGCACAAACCTTAAAATATAATTTGAGATAAACTTAAATCGTGATAAAAGTGTAATTTTTAAGGTGATACATAAATTCTAATAATAGAGATGACAAAATCAGTAGAAAATAAACTGTCATATGTGTTTACTTTGTGTTGATCTTGTATTAGCTTAAAATCACATTTGCAGCATATAGTTGCACTGTTAACAATAGAATTACACTCCCTCCGTCCCATATACCATGTCCACGTTTCCGTTTCTGTCTGTCTCACATTCCATGTCACTTTCTTTTTTTGGAAAATAATTACATACTTACTTTAATCTCATTTTAAACTTTTTAATTTATTTTTTAATTTTAATTAAACTAATTAGTTATCTTAATCTTAATTTATAATTATTTATATTATAGGATAATTATTTTCACTAATACATTCTTAATTATCTACTAATAATACCCCTCCTAAAATACCGTGTCTATAGTGTAGCAGACACGGTATATGGGACGGAGGGAGTAATAAATAACTATTACTAAAGCATTAAAGGAAACACTATGATTGAAATGTATGCTTTCTTAAATTGGTTTAGGAAGATAGCATTTGTCGCATTGTTCATGGGCATAATGAGAATGCATGTAAGGATTACATGGCTAAATAATACTTCTGCCGTCCCAGCTAATTTGTCCACTTTAGCTTAGGTACGAAGTTTTAACTATTGTGTAATTAGTAAGTAATTAAGAAGTGTATTAGTGAAAAGAATTATGATTTAATAAAAATAATTATAGATTAAGATTAAGATGACTAAATAGTTTAATTTAAATAAAAAATTATACATTTTAAATTTTAAAAATATGATTAAAGTCTATAATTTTTTTCAAAAAAAAAAAAAGGCAAAACTATCCCCTCTGTGGTTTGGAAACTTGGCTCCATTTTCCCCTGTACTTTAAAAACTGCGTGGTTCTCCCCTGTGTTTTCAGAAATGTTGCGCCTAACCCCCCAAACGAAAAAAGTTAACGGAATGTGGAATACACGCGTGGAGTAAGTGAGTAGACTTGCTGTTGCTTCTCTTAAACTACCCAAATTCCCTAGTTTACCCTTCCACTCCCATTAAGTACAACCATTCTCTATCAATCAATCTAACACAACCGCAGCAAACCCAGAACACCCTGAATGCCCTTCTCGACGCTGGTTAACCACTGATTTTCAATTTCCAGGTAGGTATTTGCAAAATAGATGTGATGTTTTCGTTTCCACCTTCTTCCTTGGCTTCATTTCTCCAATAATTTTTTTTTTTCATGTATTTTTCGACATCAGAATATGTTTTCGGTTATGGTGGATGTTGTTTTTTCCTTGATGAAATTTTCGAATATGGCTATCTTCTTTGTAGTGGCCAAAATTGGTATCTTACATGACTATTCTTTGAATCGAGTTAGAATGTTTTTTTTCGATATATGCCCCAATGTTTTCGGTCCTGTTTGTAATTGTGAGGTATTTAATTTGTAGTGATATGTGTGCATTTATCTTGATTCAGAAAATTTTATAGTTCTCTGAAATTGAATGATTTTTCCAATTTGCAGATGTCTACAGGTAGTAGTAACTCTCACGCGAAAAAAAGAATGAGTTTTGAGTTTAGGTATAAATGCCCAAAGTGCAAATGTGGTGTACTTGTTGCAATACGTGTGGTTGGTCCATCAAAAGAGACCGAAGGTAGATTATTCTGCAACTGTCGGATGGGGGATTGCGATTTTTTTCGTTGGCTGGAACTTCTCAATAGAAGTCACCAGGATCATGAAATGCACGCGTATACTGAAGCCGAATCTTCCGTGTGTTTAATTGATGAGTTCAAGGAGATTAAGATGGTGAACGAGCAGATCATTTCCGAGTTGAAGGTGTTGCGACGCTATTTGAAAAACATCATGACAGTTTTTGTTGTTTTTATTGTATTTGTGTTATTGAAAATAGCACTTTAAACAACCTATTGTTGCTTGTTGGGGGGGGGGGGGGTGTGGTTTTTAAATTACTTGTGTTGTTCTTGTGGTTGTTGTATTTTAGAAGGTGTAGTGCTCGTTGGTATTCCGATGCGTGTACTTGATACGGTTTTTAAATTACTTATTTTGTTCTTGTGGCTGTTGTATTTTAGAAGGTGTAGTGCTCGTTGCTATTCCGATGCGTGTACTTGATGCGTGTTTCTATTGTATTAGTAACCATTCCCTTGGTTATTACTTCTGGTGTTTCCAACAGCCATCATGCTTTCCAGCAGGCATCCAACAGCCATCTTTTGTGTATGCAAGTCCAGTAGCACTTGCCGCCCAACCAGTTCTACCAATTCGGTGTACATAGTCCCCTATTCCTGTTGGAAAGTTATAATTTATCACCACCCTATAACAAGATGGACTATGAAATAAGAGATAATTCGTTTTCCCAGGTATTTGTAATATCAGGGTTATCGCTTACGATACTCTTGATTCGTCTTCCCAGGTATTTGTAATCCGCTTGCGTATTTCGTGTTTGGTGCGCACAAGTGTGAGTCCCTACATAATGTACAAGCAAACACAAAAAAATGTAATGTACAACTGCACCAATAAATATTGCCCGAACAGAAATGCGCAAACAAATGTGAGTACATTTTAACGTCTTGATCTGAAATGTAGGCCCATTCATTACACATGATGCGTGGATCCTCCAAGCGCATCCCTTTTTGCAAGCCGCGGTCACTTTTGTCCTTTCATTCTTTACGAAAAATATGTCCCATCCTTTGCGCACCGACCAATCCCTCAATGCATTCTTGTACTTCTCGCGGCTTTCAAACTTTAGGCCTACTTTTAAATCAACACAACCTAAATCACGATCCTCGTCCCATTCATGATACATAGGGGCCGAGGTATGATCTGTCCGAGGCGGCATTCTTAGACATCCCTCGTTGTCGCTGTCTGCATCGCTGAACCAGCCCTCGGACGATCGAGGTGCTGCCGTGAACCACCCGCCTACTCCTCCTCGTCCTCATCATCCTCTCCGTGAAGACCTTCAAATCCCTCAAAATCACGCTCATTTTCGGGCAATTCATCATCCTCCCCATGCAATCGGTGTATCTCTTCTTCAAGTCCCTCAAACCCGGATCCATCTCCATCATCGTCATCATCTTCTTCGCCGGATGTGATGCCATCCCAACATTCGGCATCGTCTATAGCTGGTGCAGTAAACTCTCCCTCCAAGTCATCATCCCCGTCCGGTTGATCCTACATGGCCGTGTCATAACTGTCCTCATGGTTGAACCTCCCATCGTGCTCACTATCTCCTCCGTCGAAGCCCCCATCATATGAATCGTCCATAGCAGCCCGTTCATCGAAATGATAACCCGTACTATGTTGTTCCCATTGATCTCTACTTGGTGTAAAGCCGAAAGTATATTCCGCACCATACTGTTTGGCCTTTCTCGCACCCGCAATATCTTCATTGTAATCTGTCCACACCGGTTCATCCACACCAAGATGCCCTAGACCGTCCCCCGTACGAATCTTCATCATTGTCGTCATAATTCCACGTTGGCGGTCCACTACCACGAACATCATCATCCTCCTCGTCCATTCCTTCACCCCCCTCATCATCGAACTCTTCTTCTTTGGACTCTTCTCCTTCGACATTCTCATCACTCTCTTCATCCATTTCATCCCTATCGTCAAACCCACCATAATATCGCCCTTCCCCACCATCCATTTCCGAGGACTCAGAGTCCGAGTCCGAATCTAACTCCTCCACAGTTTCAGCAACTCATTTACCCTTCGCATTGTATAATTCATCGTTCGGATCAAACCCCCCGGTCATATTTCTGCCAGTCCATGCGGCAGAGCACTCTCCACCCACGCAACCACCCTGGTTCTCTTCCACAGACTCGTCAGTCTCTGAAGATGGCAGCTCAATAACCGCACTGCCCAGGGGAATCGGAAAATAACTTGAAGTGTTATCTCCATGCCAACCAATGAGGGGCATCTGTTTTTCCAATCCTACTTCGCACCACTCTCTATTGCATGTCGCGATGGGCAATCAACGTCTTCTACATAAACGTATATGTGCTTTTCCCCATAATGCTCGCGAAACATTTCCAAGACATCCTCGTCGGTCTTCATTAGGAAAATAAATTTGGTGCTGAATCCGCAGGAGACCCCTTTAGAAGTGTGATACATGCGAACTGCAAGGCTCTTTCCACCAGCACGTCCGTACATATTCAGGAGGGTCCCATAATAAATCCTGTCCTTGTCGATCTTTTTAAACAATACTTTTATTCTGCCTACATAAGGATGACCTGGGCTTTCCACTTGAAAATATCCACCAACCCACATGTAAATATCAACGTAAGAGTCTTCATTCATTGCTTCGAACTAACATAATCCTGCAAGTGGGACAACCAAAATCACGATTCAATCCCCCTCCGACTGACAGACATAAATAAACTATACAAAACAAAGCGAAGATGGTCCACCCCTAGACAAAAAAACAAAAGTTCGATTAAAAAAACCAATAAATTCTAAACTCTACGTAGACAGGTAATGGGTTTTTGGGGAACACCATCGAAAACCAATAAAAACCAGACAAATCGAAGAACTTCTCAACCCGAAATTGCCATAGTCCGTGAAAGCAAAGGAAAAATGAAAAATGCCCTAACCCGTGAAAAAAAAAAAAAAAACAAAAAGAACGAAGTAGAAGATAACCCATGAAATGCCCTAAATCGCGATAACAAGTTGAATACCCGTGATATCGCTGAAGAGGAATGAATGACAGACCTGTTCTTGGCCGAAATTGCGACCGCGACCGGGGGAGACAGCCGCCGTCAGAACCTGAAGTTCGTCTGGAGCTGCGGCAACTTCGGGAGGGGGGGATGGTGGGGATAGATGTCAGTGGGGTGGGGAGGAGTGGTAGGAGAGAAGCGATAGAAAGTTATGTGAGATATTTAATTGAGGGGTATAACTGTCCATTACATATAAAATTTAACACCGTTAGGTTAAATTGATCAATGGGGAGAGTGTGCAACGTTTCTGAAAATACATGGGAGAATCACGCAGTTTTTAAAGTATAGGGGAAAATGGAGCCGAGTTTTCAAACTACAGGAGGATATAGACAGTTTTGCCAAAAAAAAAAAAAAACAAAGAACAAATTATTTAGAACATATTGAAATAGAAAAAGTGGACAAATGAATATATTTCCTCAATCCACTAAACTTATGCTTATTTTTTATTTTTTTTAATTTTGTCCACCAAATTTATACTAGTAATAAGTTTATTTCAAACCACTTAAAATATTATTACCACTTTAATTCAATGACAAATTTGTCATTGTAGCTACATTACATATACAATATCAATTGAACTCGTTTAATGAATTTTTTCAAAATACCCCTATATAACTATAACTTATACATTAAATTATCATTTATAGCATAAATTTGTTAGATAGAACAGTATATAATTTTGAAAGATTGGTCAAAGTTGAGCTAACAATTTAATTACATAGTTAATAGGTTGTTATTCGACTTAAATGGATATACACATACGTGTGTGCATATATAAATGGAGTATCCCATTAATTAATATATGTTGCTTGCAAAGTAAATCACAAATAATCGAGAATCATATGTGTTCTATGAATAATAAAAAAAAAACATGGTTGAAAATGGTGTGAATAACTTGGGCAAGGAAGTCGGAAATTGTCCCCGTGCCGTTGGTAACTTCCCTCCAAGTTTATGGGGTGATTTGTTCTTCAAATACACCCCTGAAGATCAGGTTTAATCAATTCTTTTCTACTGTAAAAATTAAATAGTGCAAGAATAATATCATAAATTAGTGCAAAATATATTTGAAAACGTACAACATACACAAGTTTATCCAAAAGAAAAAAAATTGTTAAGATTTTTTATTTTTTTATTATTATTTTTTTTTTTTTCACTAATAGCTCATGCAAGAATATTCAAAGGAGATCGAAGTGTTGAAGGGTAAAGTCAAGAGTATGCTAACAACTCTTACGAGTTGCAGCAACATTGTCGAAACAATGGAGCTAATTGATACAATCGAACGCCTATGCTTGTCCTACCACTTTGAAGACGAGATTAAAGAAAAGTTGGAAAAATACTTCAATCTTGATGTTGATTATAAGAATGAAGCCTACGATCTCCACACGGTAGCACTTCACTTTCGATTATTCAGAGCGCATGGCCATCATATGTCACCGGGCATGTCTTGAATCTCTTTTATATTATGATTAAAAAAAAGATGAAGATAAATTTAAACTACCAATCTGGAAAATGCAAGAATCATAAAAGTATGATAATGTTTTATTGATTATATGTTCTTACTAAGAATGTTCTTTTATTTTTATTGTTTTTTAATTGATCAAGCAACTTTATTTCTGGAAATTAGATGTTTTCAGTAAATTCAAGGATGATAAAGGAAATTTCCAAGAAGCCCTAAAGAGTGATACTAGGGGTTTGTTAAGCCTATACGAAGCAGCTCATCTACGGATACATGGAGAGGACATCCTCGACGAGGCTCTTGTTTTTGCAACATCAAATCTCAAGTCTGCGACACAAAATCTCGATTCACCCATTAAAGAAGAAGTCGAGCATGCTCTAGCGCAGCCATTGCATTTGAGCATTCCAAGAGTTAATGCACGAAAGTTTATCTCAATTTATGAAAATAAAGAACAACATAATAACATCCTTCTTAGATTGGCCAAGTTGGACTATAATTTATTGCAAAAGCTTCACAAGAAAGAACTCTACGAAATATCAAGGTAACTTCATAATCAACTCACATATGATGTATGTATCCATCCATAAATTTGGTTAAACTTACTATCATTAGTTGATTCAGGTGGTGGAAAGAATTGGATGTTCCATCAACACTTCCATATGCTAGAGACAGAGTAGTAGAGTGTTACTTTTTTTCGCTGGGGACATATCATGAACCTCAATATTCTCATTGCCGAGTTTTACTAACCAAAGTCATTGCAACACTATCCATACTCGATGACACATATGATTCTTATGGTACAACTGAAGAACTAAATGTTATTACAAATGCTATTCAAAGGTAACAATAGTTCATACTTCTTTAAATTAGATAGAGTTTGGGATTTAAGTATATTACAATTGATTATCTTAGAGATATTTCAGGTGGGATGTTAACCAGATTGATCATGTCCCGGACTATTTTAAATCATTCTACAAAGCATTTTTGGAACTCTACGAGAAATTTGGAGAAGAACTGGAAGCTAGAGGGCAATCTTATGGAATACATTATGCCAAAGAAACCGTAAGTTAAATTGCAAGTTAGTATCGTACAAAGAAACCGTAAGTTAAATTGCAAGTTAGTATCGTATGCAATAGAGATTATTCAAGAAAATATCTTTTTGATAAAATAAGATTAAAACAACAACAATGTGAGCAATAAAAAATTTTAGGGCTTTGTTTTCGTAGAAAGTTTACAATGCATGGTTCTTGGATGCTATTACCATGCTGTAACTTTCTTCATGAGTGATACAAGAGAATTAAGTTTCAAAAACCACTACATTATGTTTCGGTGTTTCTTGATTTTGACATTTATGAGTCGAAAATATTTGTTGGATATGATATTTTGAGGTGAAAAATGATAGAAGCCACTGACGGGTTTTAAAATACAAGTAAATAAACTGGTTCAATTTGTACATGTATGGTTTCCAAACTTTATAGTATAGCTAATTATCTATCTTTTTGTTCCGATCCATGTTGCAGCTTAAAGAATTGGTGAGAGGTTACAATGTTGAGGCAAAATGGTTCAACGCGCGGTGCTTGCCACCATTTGATCGATATCTAAGTAATGGTATTATTACATCCGGCTACTATTACCTTGTAGTCGCATCATTATTTGGAACAAAATTTGCAACTAAAGAAAACTACGAATGGTTGATGACGAAACCTAAGGTACTAGTAGCAAGTTGCATCATTGCTCGTATTGTTGATGACACAGCTACATACGAGGTATGCATATTTATAAAAATAATTTCATCCTATATAGTCCCTCCATCTCATTAAGTATAGATACTATTAAAGATTAATAGTATTTTATATTTGTTCGATAATATATAAGTGCGTAAAGATTGAAAGACCCTTAGATTGTGAGGATTATGACAAATAAGAATTGTTAAAAAGGGTATTTTAATATATTATTTTTTATGTAATATAGTATAATATTATATTAATATTTTAGGTCCACACTTATAAAATTGTTTGTGGATGTACTAAATGTCTATTGTAGTAGACAAAGGGAGTATGATATTAACTCAACTTACATGTACAAATTATACCCTTTTAGTTTATGTCTCTACAAATTATGTCATATTGGCCATTATTATTATTGTTGTTGTTGTCGTTGTCGTCGTCATTTAAGGTTGAAAGAGAGATTAGAGGCCACAAAGCTACTGGCATTGGATGTTATGCAGAAGACAAAGGAGTTTCAGTCAAAGAAGCCATAGATAAGTTCTATGAGATTGCTAAAGATGCATGGAAGGATATGAATGAAGAGCTTCTCAAACCAGCAAAACACTTGAGGGATGTTCTGACACGAATCTTGAATTTGACGCGACTAGTAGAAGTTGTTTACAATGGTACTCAAGATGGATATACACATCCCACGAGAGTTTTAGCACCACATATCAAGTCGTTGGTCGTGAATCCCATCGTAATTTAAGATTTCTTGTCATCTTAATAAGATTATACATATGTTTGTGTGTGAATAAGAGCTTGGAATGCTCATGCATTTGTCATACAAATGTTTTCAGTTGTTCATGATTAATATTTGTTTTTCTATTATATATTTCCTGATGTTTTCCCCCATCCCCTGTCTTTGGAATTCATATACAAAATTTTTATTATGTTGTCCTTTGAATGACAGAAAGAATTCATTTTTTATCTCAAGCTACATACAATCAAGAAAATAAAAAAATAAAAAATAAAAAAAGACAAAATTACATCACTTGTTGTTCTGAAAATATGTATTATTCTTCCTCATAATTTAAAAATTGCACGATATTTCTCTGTACTTTTGAAACATTGTTCAAAATTCATTTTAGGGAATTGTATGCAATATTTCCAAAATACAAGTGAGTCTTATGTAATATTTAGAGAAGTGCAATATTTTCTAAAATAAGAGGAAGTTTGTGTAACATCTGAATCATAGGGGAGTATGATGCCCAGATTTGCTGCCACCACCTTGAAGAAATCCACTGTTATAAGATCTTGCCAAACCTATTCTTTTCTTTCCTTTTTTTTTTAAATTTCCTTTTTCGTGTTATTTTTTTTTTAATTATTTATGTTTGGAATTGAATGAAATTCCTATAATCCATTTGAAATGGCCCAATGAGTCAAACTTATAGCTTTGCTATGAATTATGATGTTTTTGGCTGACTCGATCCAACGCCCGAACCGAGTCCGCAACTTGGTTCGACACATAATTATGTATCATTTATGTATTTCTTACTCACCATAGTTCAGTTTTGAAACCATGCTAAACATTTTATGATTATTTGATTTACTTAATTATGAAAATGTGAATTCCTAGAATTGGATCATGTCATTAACGTTAAATATAATTGAAAAGACAGAAGTGTACAATGGATCATGTTTAATACTCCCTCCGTCCCCAATATTACGTCTTGGTTACTGTAGATACAAAATCTTACGAATGGTATGATTAATAAATAATTAAGAATGTATTAATAAAATTAGTTATAATTTAATACAAATAATTATATATTAAAATTAAGATAACTAATTAGTTTAATTAGAATTAAAAAATTATAAATTACATGTGGTTTTGAAAATCTTCGTGAAATCCCCAAGGTTTAAAAATTGCATTGTCTCTACTTGTGTAAGACACTTTTAGTAAAGAGATTCAAATTAAAAATATTTCAAATGACTGCATGAAATTCATTCGTTTTTTTTTTTTTTTGATAATACCATAAACTTTAAATCTTCAAAGTTGTTTGTAAGTTTTAAATATTTCATCTTATATGCTTAAACAAAATTTATATTATGTCATTTCAAATACTTAATGTAACCAAATGACAATTATTATTATTATTATTATTATTATTATTATTATTATTATTTTCATGATGAACAAAATGATAATTTTAATTATGAAGTATTTTTGCAGAGTGAGGTTGAATATTTGCATGTATAACAGAAGTATCAACAATTGTACTTACAAATTTTTGTGCACAATATGTATGTTGTTTTCACACCATATTAACATAATGAGAATTTGAACATGATGTAAAACATATATACATAAGAGTATCAGGGCCGGGTTTACCCAGTGCACACTTTTGGGTAGCGGATGAGGATTCCCACGTCATAAAAAAAAAAAAAGTCATTTATTCGGTTATTAACTTCAAATGACTTAGCTTATTAACTGCTTTAATTATCTGACGGTTATTCACCACTTTGTTGCAAGGAAGTTAAAAGAAGCATACTTGAATGTTTTCGTCTTATGCACAATCTTATGAATAACATTTGTGCATTCTTTGCTCTTTGGTTGATCGACCTGAAGTAACATGGCTAGAGCTCTCAAAATAGGTTGAGTCTGTTGGGTTGGTCCGTTTCACTTTACTTTTAATGAAGGTTAGAGTTCTAATCATGTAGGCCCATTAAAGCGCAGGCCTAAATGAGCCGATCCACATGTGTCGCGTTAGAAGTAAGTTAATCTGCAATGGGGCGGATTAGCATGTGGTCTAAGTAAATATAATTATTATCTATATTAAAATTATAATATATTTTTTATAGTTTCTCCGTTCGGAATCAAGATATCTATTTATTTATTTTAGTTTATTTGAAATTAATTTATTCATTTCATTTTTAGTAATTCTACTTGCTACATATCTGTAAAAAGAAAAAAAGAACAAACAAAATTCTTGCAACTTACATATTATTACAAACATATCATCTTTATTAGTGTTTAGCTACTGTGTTTTCTTATTTTTTACTTTTATGGCTAAATTTGACTATTTGTACATCTTTTATACTATATACATGTAAATGCTAATATTAAAAAATTTACGAGTAAAAAGTAAATAGACATTTACATATAGGATTGGAAGAGTAATATATTTTATAGTACTTTGTCCACCTTAGTTGGACAACGGTGTTTTAGTTATTATTTAATTAATAAATAATTAAAAAGTGTATTAGTAAAATAATTATAATATAAAAAAATAATTATAAATTAAAATTCAGGTAACTAAATAGTTTAATTAAAATAAAAAAATTATAAATTATGAATTTTTAAAATGTGATTAAAATTTATTATTATATTTCTTTAAAAAAATGAAAGGACAAATTATGTGGAACCAAAACCCCGGCGAACCAAGGCGTACAACTTCAACCCACACAGCACTGAGTCATGCCTTATAAATAAAAATATTTTATTAGTTATTGGAAATATGTAAAATGTTTTTTTGATATTTTTGTCATTTGTATGATATATATAAATTAATTGTATGTGTAATGATATATCTGTGATTTATATAGAAATTAAAAATTATTATCTTATTAGTGTGATCAATTTTACGATCATAAGGAAATAGATAAGTATTTTTACTTGAGATGAAAGAAATATATTTTAAATATTATTAAAAAAACTTGCAAACAACTCGCTTATTCGCAGGTTATGATGGATCCCAGGCTAATCAGACCAAATATCATATAATTTTGTGTATTCGGGCCCATGTAAGTACATGTTCGATCCAATAATAAAAACTTGAAGGATATTTATCCAACACCCCCACAAAAATTATACAATCATATCTATTCAAACTGTCTAAATGATTCTTTCATAAATGATAAGAATAAAATATAAAATAAAATTTATAATAATATTATGACGGGTATTTTAAGTTAAAAAATAATTAATATAAGAATATAAGAATATTTAATTAGGTTTAGTTATATTTTCATCCAAACTGCAATGAATTATACAAAATATATGAGTGTGGTTTTTGTGCTGATCCATTAATTACATCATAATGGACATAATAGTATAAGAATATTTATGTAAAAAACATGTGTTAAATATGTGAAAAATCATAAAAGTTGAAGGAAAAATAAAAAAAAAAATTAATATAGACGTATTTAATATCCGCTATGGTTAGCTCGCTAATAAGGTCAAATCAATACACATGCTGATTTGGTTCTATCAGCACAAATCAATAAGGCCGATAGTATATATATATATATATATAACACATTATAATACTGTGTTATATAAATACATATGTTGTGCAATTTATTTATTGTATTGTGTTGTTTATATATATATACTTATTACGCTGAAATCAATAATATGTTATTCTATGTAAAATTATATTATGTGCTTTCAAAATATGTCTTGTATATTGTATTATCATATGTTGTCCGTCTTATTGATTTGTACAAGGTCAAATTGACACCATACAGATTTAACACATTTTGCACAAAAACCGAATCATTAATAACCATTATTATTCTTTATTTTTGCCGATATATTCAACCTACACATCTCTAAATTGTTATTTTTATAATCTAGCACACGTAATTATCACGTGCTTGCCAATCCTACTTTGTCCTATGTCTAAAGGCCATCGGACATGCTTAGGCCAAACATAGGTACATAAATATGGCTGACTTTTGTTACGCAATCTATACGTTGCTAATATTGTACTATTTTGGTCACGAAATAAATGATCCATTTGTTCTGAACATGGTTATTCAAAAAATATAAATTAGTAAGTTATTAATAGTAAATAATGATATTATTTTATTATTTTTTTATATAAGTAGTATTGTTGGTATTTTAAAAATTGATATATATAAATGATTATAAAAAAATTAGAATATCCGTTCAAATATATGATTAAAATATGTATAACATTGTACATAATAAAATTTTACATAATACAAATAAATAAAAAAATATTTATTTGTTTATAATTAACTTATACTAGTTTTATAAAAAATAGAGAGTTTTAAATATAGATAAAAATATTTGTTTATTGAAGAGTGATAGAAAAATCAAGAGATTTTGAGCGGTATGTGTAAAATGTTAGAAATTTAATTAAATTTATTTATATTTATTAAGTATGTTTAAAATGTACCAAATTATTAAAAGTAAAAATAGAACATTTATTTTGAGACAGACTAAAAAGAAAAACGGATCATATTACATATTCTTCTATTATGGATTTGTTTGTCCAATTAATTTTTAAATCGATACAATTCCCAATATATATATATATTACTTTTTTTTATAAAAAATAACATTCAATATATATTATTTATTTTTTTATATTTTCTATAACTCACGTAAATTAAAATTAAAATTAAAACCCTAAACAAATACACCCTAATTGTTTAGCATTATTAACTTTTTTTTTGTTAAATTAAAATTTATTTTATTATTATCTTTGTATTATACTCCCTCCGTCCCATGTAATATGGGTGTATTACTGTAGACACGGTAGAAATTAAAAGTGTATTAGTAGAAATAATTATTTGGTAAAGTATAATTAGTAAGTAATTAAGAAGTGTATTAGTAGAAATAATTATTATTAAGTAAAAATAATTATAGATTAAGATTAAGATAAATAAATAGTTTAATTAAAATTAAGAAAATTATAAAATTTAAAATTTAAAATACGATTAAAGTGCATAAGGACAAGTTATGTGGGACGGACGAAAATAGAAAATAGGAACAAATTATGTGGGACGGGAGTAATAATTATACAAAATTACTATATCAACCAATCAAAATAATAGAAAAAAAGAACCCATTCACTTGATTAGAGTGTCTTTGATTTGTATTTTTGTTTTGTATTCATATTTTGTATTTAAATATTATATTTTGCATTTTTAATTATTTTCGAGTATATTTAATGCAATTTTAAGCGGGTTAAATGTGCATTATGCCATTAAGGGAAATGCTAAATTAAGCTATAACAAAAAATTAAACTAATTATTAATTGTATTATAAAATCTTTATGCCTACATCTTAATTTCACCTTTTCAATTTTGTAAATTTTAACAAGGGCCTAATAGAAATTATATATATTTTATAAATTTGGGTGAGCTTCATGCATAAGATCTATTTTTAGTGTTTTTATTTATTTATTTACATTTTGATATTTTTGAAGTAAAATAATTGTTACATATAATATTTTTATATAACAATTCCATTATTTAGCATATTTTCTCTTTCCATATATATATATATTTTCAAAATTCAACATATTATCTTACTTTCTAAGGCTTACCTTTACCTTTTTGTGTCATTATACTTGATATTAAAAATATCTTTATATTTATATAATTGATTTGTACAAATGTCATTATATTAGTATTATAAGACACTAATATAAGTTTTTTTTGTTATTTTTTCTTAATTTGTATTACGTATTGTTATAATAATTAACATTCAAAGATAAATATATAAAAGTAAATTTGACCGAACCGGACAGAGATAGTATTATAAATTATAAATTCGACCAAATATTAAATTCACATACAAAAGCCATGAAACATATGAAGTTTCGTCCCAATACCTGAATTTGAGCAAGCATAATTCAACTTAGAATAATAGAAGTGTTATAAATTTTATATATTTAATTTTACATTTCTTATGTTTAAGTTTAGTGGGGTGTATTCAATACAAAATCTATTGAATTTCATTGGACTCTTAAAATTCAAATTTTTAAAAGTTTTACAAAATTTGGTATAATCTATCCATATTTTTAAAAGTCTTTTAAAATTTGAGTGTATTTAATTTAATTTTTTTTAAAAAAATGTTTCGGTATATTCAACAATTATAGACTTTAAAAATCTATATATTTTCTTGAATTTTTAAATAAAATTATTAACAAATTACACTGTATAGAATCTAGTTGAAATTTTGTAGATTCTTAAAATCTAAAAAAATATATTATTTTATTTATATCATTAATAACTATTTATTATTTTATATGTATTTAATATTTTATTATAATAATATCAATAAGATTAAAAAAAAATGATGTAAATATAATACAAATATTTTAAAATTTTATATATTTGAAAAAATATTTAGAATTATATATATTGTAGGCATTAAAAATTAAATGTCTAAATTAAATTAAATATAATGTATTTTTGAAGAAAATAAAATTTCAATAATATAAATATATGGTATTTAATTATGCACGTATGTTAATTTTTGTACAATAAATATCAATCATTAATGCAAAAATCTTCTTAAAATGAAAGATATCGTACAAATATTACGTGCATAAATAGAACCATAATAAATTTGGCAGCAAAATAAATTAATTTTGTCAATAAAATATATAAATTAATATCTTCCAAAAAAGACAATAATATAAAGATCTTGTTAATAAATGAAATATATAAATTAATATCTTCCAAAAATAGGCAATGACATAAAGATTTTGGCGAGAAAGAAAGGTGCACAATCAAATCCGTCAAGAATGAAAAATGACATCTGATAAAAAAGGAAAGATTATAAAATCTTTCTATTGACCAATCAGGACACGCCATGTGGCACCATCCGAAAAGGAAGCCAAGGCCACCCTCCCCTATAAATAGGAGCCTTGGCCAATTCATTACACACCGAAGTTCATTTGAAGACTCGCGCAAGGGTAAGTCTCTCTAGTTTCTCTATAATGTTCTTCATTTTTCTTCGTGTCCTTCGAAGCGTTCTTCGTCGAAAAGTCACCGATTTGGACAAATGATCCAATATTCGTTGAAGAATCGATGAAGTTAACGTTCTTTGTCGTATGACCGAGCCGGAGAAAGGATCAAAGCTCCCAAAGCCATCGAGGAATCCATCAAAGACAAGGAAGAGCCTCTAAAGTCGCTTCCAAAGCTTCAAGATGTTTATCGCGTTCTTCATAAAAGGCGCAAACTCGGCCCCTTTTGATCCAAAAGTCAAAGGGACACGCCGCCAAAAGCGTTATGGAGCACCAAATCTACCTCCTCAAATATCAAATTCCCTCGAATCATCCAAAGGAGATCAATCCAAAATCGACGATCAAAATCGCCAACGCGAATACCAAAGCCCTCCAAAAGGCGGTGATGACTCCAAATATGAGCATATTCTTAGCTTGACAAAAATGTGTGTTACTTGAATTTTTGCATAAGAACCATCAAAATAATTCGTAATCGGCATACAATATTGATTTATATCACCAGGCATGACCCAGAATTCATTGTTGAGATTATTAACGATTTTTGCCCTCTTAAGCGGTATTCTGGAGCCAGAAAAGCTAAGGCAGACGCCGCAAGCGACAGCCGCCTTCGCTCGCAAGCGCCCAAAACACACCTTGAAAACACTAAGGCATGAGAGGCAAGCGGCCACCTTTATAGCCGCAAGCGATAGCCTCTCCCGCTTGCAAGCGACAGTCCAGATACCCGCCGCTGCAGACTATCACCAGATTTCAACTAAGTACTTCAAATGCAGCGGTACAGCCATTCCAATTCCAGCTAGCTCAAGCGAGCCGTGCTACGCTGATGCCCTCCTGTTCTCCAGCAAGCGAGGAAGATCTGTGCCATCAACGCAAGCGAAGCGGACACCCTGGGAGTTATGGCCAGCAACCGCTTCAACAGAATAACCACCTGCAACCGCCTAACTGCCCAGCGGTTGGAACTGCCCAACAGCTTCTTGCAACCGTCTCGTTACACCTGCTATAAATAGGGCCAGATATCTGTATGTAAAGAGAATCGAATTCTTGGACGATTTTCAGAATACACACAGCGTTCATTGTCTTCCTGTTTCCGAGAGCTCCAACCCTGTAAGGGAGTTCTCCACAGGAAAGGCCAAGGGAGTGGGCGTATTCCCCCTCCCTTGGCCACGTCTTTAATGCTTTCTTAGACTAGCTTACTGCTTTCATTTACAGCTTTGTAGTCTAATCCTTTTCGCAGTTTTCATAGTATATAAAGAAATATCATTCTCTTCTTCAATTTAAATCCTTCCACAATTTTCCATACTTATATAAATCAATTTAGAGAATTTCATATCACTGGTATAGAGCGAGAGACGAATTAATTAATTAAGCCTTGTGATGCGCCAAAAGCGGTCTCAAGGTAGTTCAACGTAGTTAAGTACGCGGGAGCCTTGTCGACCTACTTAATTACTGTGCTGAATTTGATTCTGATAAAAGAGTACCAACATCAGGGGGTAAAGCCACTAATGAGGCAGAAATTGAGAAAATTAACGGGACATAGACGGGGGTCTATTAGGTCGCAGAAATTCCTAGTGACAGTAGGGTTTCTTTCTTATAATGTCTTAATTCTGGGTGTCATTGAAGTCTTGTTGTAAATCCCCCCCAGGCCAAAATACCAGTGTGATGAGTTCTTTATAATCGAGTTTATATAATTACAACATCTTTCTATCATCATTTTCGTAATATACATATATACTTCCGATAACACAATTACGTCACTCGCTCGCTGCATCCAGGGAATTCTACCCATTTTGTAACGCACAGTTCAGACACAACACCTCTTTTCCACTCCAATTCGCTCATATACATATACATATAATATGCCGCTCACTCACATCCCAATCCTATCGCTTTCGCTTCGCTCGCCCCCGTTCATCTTTTACTGCTTTATTTACCGCTTTCAGTAGTAGAAAATTTAGGCCCGCTCCAAGCGGACCCAAGCGGACCCCTTTTTGTCTCTTCGTCGCTTCTCCAAGATTTTTACCTTTGAAATTCATGACTTTAAATCCCTGTGTTCGACCTGGAAACTCACCAGTAAAAAGAGTATAAATAATTGTGATAACTATCCAGGGTCTACAACCACATAATTGCTATATCTGACCATTCTTCTATAAAAACTCTACTCATTGATTTTCGAATAAAATTCCCTGCGAATTAATATACAATAACAAATATATTTTTCGGTTATCATAATTTGGCGCCGTTGCCGGGGATTTGAAACTCATGAAAAGTATCTGTTGGAAATCTTTTGAAGCGCCATAATTTATTTTTTTAATCCGTTGTAATCGTGTTTTTTGTATTTAATTAAAAAATTCTTCTAACTTTAAATTTTTGTATGTGGCTGCCGTTTTGTAGGGGTCCGAAGCGTTTTTAGCGTCCCACGAGTCCTACTCCCTCCGCTCGATCACAGAGACGTCTGTTCCGAGAGCAAGTGCGAGAACAACTCATGGCGAATCAAGGAAATGCCACCGCTCCTCCTACTGTCATCCCAGCTTTCCAGACTGCCGCTGGGACATCTTCAAACTCCGCCACATCTGCATCTTCGCAGGAGGTGCCGCTCCACGTCCCCTCTGTGGTCCCTACTGTCATTCCCCCTGCACTTTCACAGACTGAGGAGCAGCTATTGAGAGCCCTCAGTAGCATTCAACAAGGAATGGCGGGGCTGCAAGCGCACCTCGCTCAGGTGGAACAAACTCAAGCTGCGCAGGGAGCATTTATTGCTTCCCAAGCGGCACAAGCTGCCACCACCGCTGCGATACCCACAACAATCATTCCCCCACCACCTACTGCTGAGCCTTACCAGAGGGCTGAGGGTCATAGGGCTGCTGATCGCCCACTTGCTGAAGTCCCCATGGATGTTCACTACCAGACCCTTCTGGATCACACTTTGATTACAAGTTCTGCGCCCAGAGGCTCTGGCCATTATGAGGTGAAACCAGCGCTCGTCAGCCTGGCGAGCCAGAGCCAATTTCATGGGCTACTCAATGAAAGCCCTTACGAACACTTACAGAACTTTAATAGGATCGCTGCCACCTCCAAATCGCACGGCATCACGGAGGACGCTGCCAAACTGATTCTGTTTCCATTTTCTTTAACAGGAGAGGCCAGAAATGGTTTGATAACCTTTATCCGATCCCTGGCTCATTCAAGGAAGCAGCGCAGGCCTTCGTGAGCAAATACCATCCTGTATCAAAGACCATTCGCCAGAGGAATGAAATACTTACTTTCAAGATGGCGAGTGATGAGACCCTTCCAAAAGCCTGGAGCCGATTCAAACAACTACTCCGCAACTGCCCTCATCACGAAATACCGGACTTCATGGAACTTCAGATTTTCTACTCAGGAATTACTCCTGAACTCAGAATGTCCTTAGATGCAGCGGCAGGAAGCTCGCTTATGGGGCGTTGTGCCTCTGAAGCGAGGGCTTTGATTGAGAAGATGGCGGCCAATCAGTCAAGTTGGCCAGAGTCCAACAGGCCCGAGCCATCGAGGGGTCTGTACCAGGTCCCTACTTCCGTATCTCACGATGCAAGGATCGACAGTTTGTCAATCCAAGTGAAGGAGCTGTCTAAGCTTATGAAGCAGGACCTGCGTACTAAAGGAAAACAAGCATTACATGAGGCCGCGGAATGCGAGGAAAAAGCTTATGAAGACCAAAAATGTCCGCAGGTTGCTGAGTATTCAAATGAGGAAGCTCAGAACCCGGCGGAGGTCTTTTATATGGCTGGCAGAAATGCCCCTCAATTCCAGCAGTTCCAAAAAGGGCAAGTTCAAGGCCCCGCTGGACCGCGTCCTCAGCAACAATTTCAGAGGCCACAACAGTTCGCTGCACAACAATATATCCAAGGGGGATATCATCCACATCATCAACAATACAATCAAACCCCCCATTTCCCGCAGCAGGCACATGCATTCGCTCAACCTCCCACAGCGGCACAAGTCCCGTTGAGTCTGGAGGAACTCTGGAGGAACACAGAGCGAGCGAATCAGGAGTTCCAAAGAAACACATCTGCTTCGATCAAAATGCTGGAAGTACAAGTCGGGCAGATTGCTGAAGCGCTGAAGCTGAAGCAGAAAGGAACGTTGCCTGGGACAGTCGAGACTGTCCCGAACCAAGCAAAGGCCATCGAAACTAGAGGAGGAAAAAGGACGCAATCGCCACCACTGCCAGACAGAGGTATGAATCAATCTTCTTCCCCTATTGTTGCTAATATGCCTGTGCAGGATGAAATTACACAGATTCCATCTAAGGAGCAAGGTCCATCCCAACCTCGAGCGATACCAGCCGCTCAGGAGTCTGACCCGAAGGAAAGGGATATTGCTCAGCCTTTGGTTCGAGCTCCCTTTCCCGCACGATTTGGGAAGAAGGACAACTCCAAGGAGTTTGATAAGTTTGTACATACTTTCCGTAGTCTTCAAATTACTATACCGTTTGCTGATGCTTTGTCTCAGATGCCACATTACGCTAAGTTTATCAAGGATATAATCAATCGGAAGCGGGCATTTCCTGATGAAGTGGCAGCGGTGCAGCTGGAAAGTGTGTGCAGTGCCGTATTTAAGGAGGACCTCCCGAAGAAACTCAGCGATCCTGGGAGTTTTATCATTAGTTGTATAATAGGAAATTTAGAGCCGATTAGGGCATTATGTGATTTAGGTGCAAGTATCAATCTTATGCCCTTCTCGCTTTTCTCTAAATTAGGGCTTTATGAATTAGAAGCATGCAGAACTGTAATTCAGCTTGCCGATAAATCAATAAGATTGCCTAAAGGAATCATTCGTGATGTACTCGTGCAAGTAAACAAATTTATTTTCCCTGCAGATTTCATTATTATGGAAATGAGCGAAGACCGCGACATTCCAATTATATTAGGGAGACCTTTCCTAGCCACCGCTCAAGCTACAATAAATGTTGCTGAAGGAAAAATATCCTTGAGTTTTGGTGGTGATAAGGTCACATTTTCCATGAACTCAGCACTGCGCCAACCCCAGGAAGAAAATTGTGATTTTATCAATGAGTTAAATGAAATAATAACTTTTGAGAACCATGTTACACTTGATAGCCTGGAAGGAATTTCAGGTAATGGATCGCTCGAACTGGAAGATAAAAAGAATTCAGCTGAGGCAAGCGACGACATTCAAGCGCCCACTGAATCCATTGAACAAGCGAATAGGGAACCAGCGAGCGAGACCAACAATAAGGATGAGCTGAAGAAATTACCTGAGCACCTCAAATATATATTCCTTGGGCCGGAGGAGAGTTACCCGCTGATAATCTCCGCCTTATTACTGCCGGACCAAGAGGCTCAGCTCATCTCACTTCTCAAAAGAAATCAAGCGGCGTTTGCATGGAAAATCTCAGACATTAAAGGAATCAGCCCAGCGGTGTGTATGCACCATATAAGGCTGGACGCTGATGCAAAACCATGTAGACAGCCTCAGCGGCGTTTGAACGAAAATATGCAAGAAGTAGTCAAGAAAGAGGTGATCAAATTGTTCGATGCAGGAATCATATACCCTATCAGTGACAGCCAGTGGGTTAGCCCAACCCAGGTGGTTCCCAAGAAAGGAGGATTCGTTGAACAGACAAGCGACGATGGGGAGGTCTTCATGACAAGACCTGTCACTGGATGGAGGGTTTGCATCGACTACAGAAAATTGAATTCAGCCACAAAGAAGGATCATTTCCCACTTCCCTTCCTTGATCAATGCCTTGAGAAGCTTGCAGGTCACGAATACTACTGTTTCCTCGATGGCTACTCAGGCTATCATCAAATTCCCATCAAACCGGAGGACTGTGAGAAGACCACATTCACTTGTCCATATGGGACTTTCGCTTATAGGAGGATGCCGTTCGGGCTGTGCAACGCTCCGGCCACCTTCCAGCGATGCATGTACCATATTTTCAGTGATCTCCTGGACTCCTGTATTGAAGTCTTTATGGATGATTTCTCGGTGTATGGCAAGACATTTTCCAGATGCCTGAATAATTTGGAAAAAGTACTCCTCCGATGCATAGAGACTGATCTCGTGCTGAACTGGGAAAAATGTCACCTTATGGTGAATGAAGGAATTGTCTTGGGCCATAAGATCTCGTCTGCCGGTATAGAGGTAGATAGATCAAAAATTAGTGTAATCGAAAAAATGCCAGCGCCCTCGAATGAGAAAGGAGTGCGAAGCTTTCTGGGTCACGCGGGATTTTACCGTCGTTTTATCAGAGGTTTCAGTCAAATCACACAACCACTCACGTCACTGCTGTGCAAGGATACTCAATTCCGCTGGTCAAGCGAGTGTGAGGAGGCTTTTCAAATACTGAAGGATAAGCTGACCTCTGCTCCTATAATTTCAGCACCAGTGTGGAGTGAGCCATTCGAGTTAATGACGGATGCAAGTGATTATGCCGTCGGCGCTGTACTAGGACAAAGGGTGGAGTCTAAACTTAACGTCATTTACTATGCAAGTAAAGCGCTGGACTCTGCTCAGAAGAATTACACTACCACCGAGAAAGAGCTGCTAGCTATTGTCTTCGCTTTTGAGAAATTCAGGCAGTATCTTATTGGAAGCAAGACTATTGTTCACACTGACCATGCAGCTATTAAATATTTGATGGAGAAAAAGGAGACAAAAGCCCGCTTGATTAGATGGGTTTTGTTGCTCCAGGAATTCGATATAGAAATCAAGGATAAGAAGGGAAAGGAAAATCATGTGGCAGATCACCTCAGTAGGTTGCAACAAGAGGAGGACAAATCTCCTGGAATCAATGAACAATTCCCAGATGAGAAGCTGTTCCTGGTGCAAGCGAAAGAGCCATGGTTCGCTGACCTGGCCAACTTTTTAACTACAGGACAGTTTCCAGCACACACTGTACAAAGGGAAAAAAAGAGATTGCTCAGTTTGGCAAAGGATTATTTTTGGGATGAACCTTATTTGTTCAACATCGGCTCAGATGGGATAATCCGTCGCTGTGTAGCGGAGTCTGAGATCCCGCTGATCTTGAACGAATGTCACGGGTCCCATGTAGGAGGGCATTTCGCTGGCATGCGCACAGCGGCCAAAGTTTTGCAGTCAGGTTTCTTTTGGCCTACCCTACAAAGAGATGCAGATGCCTTTGCCAAATCTTGCGACAAATGTCAAAGACTGGGGTCCATTTCGAAGAAAGATGAGATGCCCCAAACTGGAGTCTTGTTTGTGGACATATTTGATGTATGGGGGATAGATTTTATGGGTCCCTTTCCACCTTTAATGGGAAACAATACATTCTGGTGGCGGTGGATTACGTGAGTAAGTGGGTTGAAGCGCAAGCGCTCACCACAAATGATGCTCGATCAGTGATCCGCTTCCTAAAATATACCATATTTCCAAGGTTTGGGGTCCCTAGAACAATAATAAGCGACGGAGGCACCCATTTTGTGAATAAGGCGCTGCAATCTTGCCTTCAACAATATGGTGTTCGTCAACATTTAACTACCCCCTATCATCCACAAGCGAGCGGTCAAGTGGAAGTTTCAAATAGAGAGATCAAACACATCCTCCAGACCACAGTAAATAAGAGTCGCAAGAATTGGGCAGAAAAATTGGATGATGCGCTGTGGGCCTATAGAACAGCCTTCAAGACTCCAATTGGAATGTCCCCTTATCGGCTTGTATATGGAAAAGCCTGCCACCTACCACTGGAACTAGAGCATCGTGCGTACTGGGCTATCAAGTATCTCAATTTTGATCTTCTCCCAGCGCAGGAGAGGCGCACGAAAAGATTGCTCGATCTGACCGAGTTCCGATACCTTGCATATGAAAGCGCAAAAATCTATAAGGAAAGGATGAAATTCTATCATGACAAGAAGTTGAAGAAGAAAGAGTTTGCGGTGGGATCCAAAGTTCTTTTATATGACACTAGGCTCCACTTATTCCCAGGAAAATTGAAGTCACGGTGGACTGGGCCGTATATTGTCAGACAAGTGCTGCCAAGTGGAGCCATAAGGATTAACAATGTGGAGACCCCCGGAGAGAAAGATTCCTTCTTGGTGAATGGAGCGAGGCTGAAACCGTATATTGAAGGGCCTGTGTTGCAACAGGCCAATGCAGAGATTAATCTGATTGAGGTTCAGAAGCTCAAGCGATGATAGAATTTCGTGAAAAGAATCCAGAAGCCCAATCTTATATCCGCCAATTTACAGCTTTCTTTTATTGCTTTTCTAGTTAAAACTTATCGCTTTCATAGTTAAAATTTACAAGCTTTCCTTTACCGCTTTCATAAATAGATTTCATAATTTTATCGCTTTCATTAGAATAGGATTATCGCTTTATAGGAATAGTTTAGTGTTAGCATTTTAACTTCCAACCTAAGCCTGACCCAAGTCAACCACCGCTCCGCTTGTTTCACCCTGATATTTACTGGGGGAGCAGTATCGCTCACCCAGCACCGCTTTCATCTTCGCTTTTGTGTCAGTCTTAGGTGTATAGAAGTGTTGCTTTAACCGCTCGCCCGCCCTGAAATACCCTCCCCTATACCTTTATAAGTATTTACAGTGGACTTGGCATCGCTCCGCTTGCCCTCTAGAGAGTCTTGAGAAAATCTATAAATAACCCAGTCCACAGTCATTTTTCCACTTTTGCCCTACAGTAACTTCCTCCCGAAGCTTTAGTAACCGCCACTCTCAGAGCGAAAATTTTTCAAAATCTCACCATTTCAACCAATAATAGCTTCATTTAAGGTAAGATCTAGGTTAACCTTAGTACATAAACTCTATTTTACGGTTGATTCTCGCCGATTTAACTTTTAAAAACACAGAATCGCAAATTATTTTCACGATATTTCACTGTTCTTCATTTTTGCGAAAATGTTTGCCTGTTCGATTTCTGTGAATCTAAGTTTGTTATATGCTAGATTTAGATACAATAACAAATATACTTGCTCTCTACGGATGAATTTCACTCTAATCTGTAGGTTAGGTTTTGTTTTGTGATTTTCTCCCTTTTTCACAACGTAACGCTTACAGTAGTGTTCTGTTTCGTTGTGAGGGGGAGAATTTAGGGTTAAAATCACCGGAACTTTGAATGTGATTGCCTTACATGGATGTTATTTACATTTAAAGATAATGAGGCAGGATTCATAATGTTCGTATGACAAACAATAATTCTGGAAACCCTAGTTTCAGGACAAGCTTAGCAAAATAGATCCAGCAAAGCAAGAAACGTTGAAGAAGGAGTTTGAGAAAGTTGAGGAGAGGATCGAACGAAGAGTCCAAAGGATCAAATCCACGGACGGACGTAAGGTGGTGACAACAACCTCAGGGGCAGAATTAGTAGAGCCAGTGCCACCTGAGGAATACTACAAGAGGAGGAGAGTATTGGAGCTAACAGAAGACTGGGGGAAGCTCAGGCAGCTTAAGTCACTGCCATTCCGAAAATTCATCCCAGAGTTCCCGGAGGAATACCACAGATTCGAATACACTGAGGAAACAGAGCAGAGGTATCCGGTGAGCGACTGGTGGCTGGAATTAGAAGAATCGGAATACGAACAACTGAAGGAGTACCAGCTGAAGGAGCTTAAAAACAAATTTGCCTGCCTAGAAGCACCGCCAAGGAAAATGAAGGCATTCCGGAGCAATATCTCCAAGAAGAATGCCGCCGACGCTGCAAAGGACGTATTGAGATCGAAGCAGTATGACAAACTGCACTTTTCCAACATTGACGCAGCGGCGGCGTACGAGCGGATGAAGGCAATGGGAATCCTCTACGAGAGAGGATTTGACCCCGAGAAGATCACAGGCCCGCTCTCTGACTGGCTGGAGGAGCGGGGCCTGTCGTGGTTGATCAGAAACCCCAATGAACCAGTGGATGTATCACTGGTGAGGGAGTTTTTACGCTAATCTGAACCAGGCTGAGAGTCTTAAGCATGTCTACATTCGGGGAAAATGGGTAGACTGCTCAGCCAGGAAGATCAACCGACTCTTGGGTTGGGAACACCACTACCCCGGCCAAGAGATGCAAGACAAGCTGAAGGCTACGGAGGTCTGCAGTTCACTTGAACTGCAGTCGCTATACAGGACCTTCGCCACCACCCCTGCATATGAGAAAAGAAACCTGAAGTTTGGGTCGGTGGACGAAGAGAAAAAGGAATGGGTGAAGTGGTCGTTGAGCAGAATAATGATCACTGCTCACACCACTGACATTCGTCCTGACTACCTCATAGCCCTTCGCTCAATCTTGGAGGAATCGAACGATGTGGATTTGGGCGCGATCATCGGCTTAGACATCTGGGATCGAAGAAGTGGAGACAGAACATTGGGTCACGGGACCCTGATCACAGAACTTTGCCGTCGCGCGGGCGTTGATTTGCCCACTCCAGCCCCAGAACTTCAAATGAAGCCGCTTGTCCCAGCGGCCTTCCACAAAAATTGGCTGGAGTCCAAGGGGTTCACTCTCATCCCCAAGCAGAAAAAGAGGAAAGCACAAGCGGCAACGCCCCCGCCACCAAAAAGAAAGATGAAATTTGTGGGGGGGGGGGGAAATCATAAGAGAAGACGTGACACCCCATACCGAGCCAGACTCTGAGAGAACAGTTTCCAATGAAGCTCCCAGCGATGAGGAAGAGAAAGCCCTCCGCTTCGCTCGGGAGATTGAGGAAAATCTATTTGGGGCTGAAACAACTAGGAGAGATAAGGAAGGAAAGGCGCCGCGAGCGGCCGTGGGCGAAAAGAGGTCAAAGAAACAAGAAGACCCTGCTCCACCGCCTGTCAAAAAGCCGAGGGTGAAAGAAGTACTGCGAAAAAACCCAACACCCCATCGGCGAGCGACAAGGCAAGAGAAAGGGAAGGGGAAAGCGGTGGATATAGAGTCAAGCGAGGACACGATTCCCCTCTCCAGACTACGGAAGGGGATCGTCATCAGAGAACCCACCGCCCAACCCGAGAGACCTTCGCCGGCACGGCCAGCAACAGAGGAGGTTTTGCCAAGCCCATCTGGCGATGAACCTGTTCCCTTCGACCAACAGGGGGCAGGTGAGCCAACTGCTGTTGGAATAGGCAAAGAAACCACACCCGTTAACCAGCCGGGAGCGGTGGAGCCTACTGCTGCTGGAGCAGAGGAGGAGCGGGAGACCATATTCACCGAAGAAACTATTGGCGGGATCGATGTCACCATTGAATCATACAAAGAATACCCCGCCGAGGTCCCCGCTGCCACAACCGCTGAAGCTGCCAATGAAGCCGAAGAGGTGGAGGCAGTGATTCTAAATCTTCCTGTCTTGCAGGTATCCCCAAGCAGCCCAAGAACGCATACCATGATCGGGACACCCGCAGAAATTCTGACTCCTGCCTCAACCAAATCTGATAAAACACTTATAGAAGAGGAGGAGGAGGAACAGGACAGGAAGTTCCAAGAACAGAAAGCTCAGCTTCTTGCCGCAGTACAACGAATCAAACGAATGCAGCAGCTCGAGCGAGAAAGAAAAAGGAAAATGAAGGTGCTGGTCAAGCTGCTAAAATACTGGAAACCGCTGACTCAACTCCAGCTGCGATTCAGAAGATATTTACAAAAGAAGAAAGCAGAGCAGCAGGAGTACGAGGCAGCGAGGCAGCTAGTATTCCTCAGGGATGTCTCCCCTGAGCCAGCACCCGATTCCCAAAACGAGGAAGAGCCAGTGGATATCAGTTCAGCTGAGAGCGAGCGACAATCACCAGAAGCGGCGGGTGCTGGACCATCAGCCCCCCGCGCATCACTGGAAAATATTGAAAGAAGATTGGATGAACTCGACTCAGCCATTCTCACCCAATACATGATGACTCAGACATTAATAGACACATACGCTAGGAGTCTAGGTGACGAACTGACTGCTGGAAAGAAAGCGACTGCCGCACTAGAAGAGCGAGTGGAAGCGCTAGAGACTCTGGTTGCAAGCATGGGTACGACGCTGCATGAAATTATGAAAGCTCTCGCAGCTCTTACCCAACAAAACGCCATCCTAATGGAACAACAGCTTGAAACAGCCAGGAGTCTCCTCCGATTGGAAGACCTAGTGCGGCAGATATCACGCAACCTTCCTCAAGGGCGAGGACCAGCAAGCGAAAAGAAGAAATAAAGAAAGGTCCTCACCCATGTAAAATTGAGAATAACAAGGGCTGTACATAACATCAATCAAGGAGACAACAATTTTTGGTAACTCGTGACAATTTTTCTTTATTGTATGCCTAACATAACCTGAAGTATGTGCTCTTATGTGAAATTCCTGTGATATTCTGCTTGGTTAACTTTGTGATATGTTCTAGAGTAGAGTTAGACAACCTAAACACATCAGACTAAGTACTTGTCCTTCGAACTTCACCATAACTCGAACACTAGTGTTAGACTAAGTAACAGCGAAAGAGACTTGTGAAAAACTAGTGCCCCCTTCGTTTCAACTTTCCATACTCAGTAAGGCAAGTGACCAGGTTTTTCGATTTTGCTCATAAGGCATAACTTGAAAAGAGAAGTCCTTAAATTTGGTTTAAGATACGATGCAAGCAAAGCAGGGAGGACCTATCATTACAAAGGAACTGAAAAGGCCTAGGCGTGCGAGAACCTAATAAGATCATGAGCAGACACAATGTTTGTTTGAAACTCACGATCTAAAAAAAAAAAAAAAAAAAAAAAAAAAAAATTTATACATATATTCTCCACGCCCTTCGGCTGAAGGTTTCCTAGATCAAAAAAAGAATCTCTGCTAAGCGAACAAAGTTGACAATACCTGGACAACTCCAATCTCGTTAAATCAAATGACATGCTGAATACTTGTGGTTCACTTGTTACTATTTGAGATTCACTCTACTCCCAATCATGGCACTGGTTATTAGCACTTCTTGATTGCCGTGAACGGAATAACCTCTTGATCCTTTAATGCAGTTTGTTCGAGGACGAACAAAGGTTTAGTGTGAGGAGGTTTGATGACTCCAAATATAAGCATATTCTTAGCTTGACAAAAATGTGTGTTACTTGAATTTTTGCATAAGAACCATCAAAATAATTCGTAATCAGCATACAATATTGATTTATATCACCAGGCATGACCCAGAATTCATTGTTGAGATTATTAACGATTTTTGCCCTCTTAAGCGGTATTCTGGAGCCAGAAAAGCTAAGGCAGACGCCGCAAGCGACAGCCGCCTTCGCTCGCAAGCGCCCAAAACACACCTTGAAAACACTAAGGCATGAGAGGCAAGCGGCCACCTTTATAGCCGCAAGCGATAGCCTCTCCCGCTTGCAAGCGACAGTCCAGATACCCGCCGCTGCAGACTATCACCAGATTTCAACTAAGTACTTTAAATGCAGCGGTACAGCCATTCCAATTCCAGCTAGCTCAAGCGAGCCGTGCTACGCTGATGCCCTCCTGTTCTCCAGCAAGCGAGGAAGATCTGTGCCATCAACGCAAGCGAAGCGGACACCCTGGGAGTTATGGCCAGCAACCGCTTCAACAGAATAACCACCTGCAACCGCCTAACTGCCCAGCGGTTGGAACTGCCCAACAGCTTCTTGCAACCGTCTCGTTACACCTGCTATAAATAGGGCCAGATATCTGTATGTAAAGAGAATCGAATTCTTGGACGATTTTCAGAATACACACAGCGTTCATTGTCTTCCTGTTTCCGAGAGCTCCAACCCTGTAAGGGAGTTCTCCACAGGAAAGGCCAAGGGAGTGGGCGTATTCCCCCTCCCTTGGCCACGTCTTTAATGCTTTCTTAGACTAGCTTACTGCTTTCATTTACAGCTTTGTAGTCTAATCCTTTTCGCAGTTTTCATAGTATATAAAGAAATATCATTCTCTTCTTCAATTTAAATCCTTCCACAATTTTCCATACTTATATAAATCAATTTAGAGAATTTCATATCACTGGTATAGAGCGAGAGACGAATTAATTAATTAAGCCTTGTGATGCGCCAAAAGCGGTCTCAAGGTAGTTCAACGTAGTTAAGTACGCGGGAGCCTTGTCGACCTACTTAATTAATGTGCTGAATTTGATTCTGATAAAAGAGTACCAACATCAGGGGGTAAAACCACTAATGAGGCAGAAATTGGGAAAATTAACGGGACATAGACGGGGGTCTATTAGGTCGCAGAAATTCCTAGTGACAGTAGGGTTTCTTTCTTATAATGTCTTAATTCTGGGTGTCATTGAAGTCTTGTTGTAAATCCCCCCCAGGCCAAAATACCAGTGTGATGAGTTCTTTATAATCGAGTTTATATAATTACAACATCTTTCTATCATCATTTTCGTAATATACATATATACTTCCGATAACACAATTATGTCACTCGCTCGCTGCATCCAGGGAATTCTACCCATTTCGTAACGCACAGTTCAGACACAACACCTCTTTTCCACTCTAATTCGCTCATATACATATACATATAATATGCCGCTCACTCACATCCCAATCCTATCGCTTTCGCTTCGCTCGCCCCCGTTCATCTTTTACTGCTTTATTTACCGCTTTCAGTAGTAGAAAATTTAGGCCCGCTCCAAGCGGACCCAAGCGGACCCCTTTTTGTCTCTTCGTCGCTTCTCCAAGATTTTTACCTTTGAAATTCATGACTTTAAATCCCTGTGTTCGACCTGGAAACTCACCAGTAAAAAGAGTATAAATAATTGTGATAACTATCCAGGGTCTACAACCACATAATTGCTATATCTGACCATTCTTCTATAAAAACTCTACTCATTGATTTTCGAATAAAATTCCCTGCGAATTAATATACAATAACAAATATATTTTTCGGTTATCAGGCGGCAAAGCCAAACCGAAGACCAAATCCCTTCGGATCAAAGAAGCCATCCAAAATTCAAGTTGGAAAAATGAATCAACCCGGGAAGAGAATCAAAGGATCCGAATAGAGAATAGGACCCGCATATATTTAAATTAAATGTAATTTGTACAATTTTGTGCTTATCAAAATATAACACAATTTTTTTGTCTACAAATTATTGGCACGCCCAGTGGGACAACTCTACCTTTCATCTCTCTTTCCATTGAATTCTCAACGATCAATGACTTCTTACAAGATCAAGACTTCCAACGCTGTGACGAAAGCTGTTGCTCTAGCTGCCGCTGCCAAAGGAGTCGCTGCTACTACATCAAGAACCTCAAGTGCTTTAACAAATGCTGGAGTGATGACACAAAAGCATGGCTAAAAGAGCATTGTCATTTTCCGAGGACGCACATCCGAAAATCACAGAGCCTTCAATCATTTTGAGAGAAGTCTTCAATTATTAAAGTTAAGGTCAAACACTTTTGACCAAACGTTTAGACAATTATGCAGTTTACTCAAACTCACAATGACAAGGACTTCAGCCTTTTAGTCTTTCCCTTGAAGCAAAGTTCCTGTGTACTTAGCACTTAGGAGAAAGATCAATGCTTAAAGCGAAGATCATAAGATGATATGAGAGACGACTACAATTTCCAGTACCATTATGACAATTATAACCAACTATCCACTATTCCAACGCCTATAAATACCATCATGTTTTGTGTTATTTCATATGTTCCCCACTTCTTATTTTCACTCATTGTGTAGCTATAAGGTATAGATTTCAGAGCTCAAATGGTAAGAAACTCTTCCCGATAGTTAATAGTTGCAGTCATGGGCCATTTGTGGAGGTTTTCCTCCCCTAAACTCCCTTTTCCGTCGAGATTCTTTTCTAGTTGCTCTTACTTTGTAGATTAATGTAGCCACGACTTGTTTTATTTTCAATAGTAATGCGATATCACTTGATCCTCTATTTACCTAGAAATCATCCTTACCATGTTGTTTTACTCTGTTTAAGTTTGAACATTAGTTAAGATGTGGAAGAACGTGTATAAGTTGAATACCCATGTCTTTTTTATAGACCAAAAGAGATGTCTAGATGGTTAGTAACGAACGAGCAATGATAAACATGACAATGTCATCAAACTCATAATCATAATTCAACCTAGAATAAATAGATGTAACACAATGATATATAACAAATGAAATGACTAAATAGCAAAATTAGATATAGGTGAAGTCTATTAGATCCCAATAATATCTTGTTACAAATACTTTACTAATTAATAATGTTCTTAGTTTTTTTTTACCCATACACGCACACACTCACACACCCGACAGAAATTTCACCCAACTCAAGCATATACCCACCCACATGGAATCGAACCTAAGACCTAGCCCTTATACGAGGAATGCCTCACTACTTGATCTACAAGAATTTGACTTAATAATGTTCTTAGTTATGAAGTCAAGCATTCGCTAAGCACTAAGGTCAAGTACCAACAAATCCGATGGTCTAGCTTAAACAATCAACCGTAATCTTCATTATTTCACCCAACGCATCCTTTTAAGTATAAATCTTCACCAAGACATACCTCCATAGGGCTCACAAATCACTATCACTTCTACTTTATATAACCACCATGTGCACCTTTTCACTTTCACGATATCATTTATATCAAAATGATATAATAACACAATTTATTATCACTTCTTCCAATATAAGCACCATTTGCACTTCACTGAATATATAAACTATTCGCTCATTACATTCCACAAACATTTCATTTATTAAAACATTCATTAATACTTCTCTCTCCTCATGTATCATTACTTCATATTGCTAAACCATGTAGCAATCACCTTGCTTTCAATAGTCAATTTAGCTAAATTTACAAAATGTCTTAAAGTAAAAATCATTTTTAGCCTTCATCTTGGCTAGAGTCAAACGCATAATTCTTACAAGTAATTTTTTAATTAAAATCCCTAGTTCAATCTAAAAAATTACCAAAAAAATTGTATAAAAACCATTATAAGTAGACTACAACATTGACAACTCTCACTCATTATCTAACACAATCCATAACCAAGTTCTATCATTTTTATCATCAAAATCATACTACTCAGGGTATGTATCACCTATGAAAAATATATTCAAAGGATCTAGAATATATATAAAATATATTGTGACATCTCGTCGTACAAGCCACGCAAGACCAGACATGTCAAGATTTTAGACTCGCCCCACAGGTCAACACAGGTCCTTAAAATTACACTAGGGTAAGCACACTTAACTTTAGAGTTCTTTCAGTAGGGCTTCCGAGAAAAAGAGTGCACATTGTTGATATGAGTATTTTATTCAACTTCGGATGGCTTAATACCTGCTCATCTACACATGGGAGTTGACCAAGCAACAACCTGACTACTGGGGTATTACATATATATATATATATATTAACCACAAATCACAAAGTGAACAATAAAAAAACAACAAAATATTGGCTCATACACTTAGCCTCCTTTATAGAGAAAGGAATTCAAGAAATTGGTGGTATTTTCAGTAGCCAACGGATGCCCATCTGATGTGTTGTAAAGCCAAAGTTGGAGTGATAACCCCAAATTTGAGTTTTTTTTTTTTATTTTCAAAACATGATTATTACTTGTATATTTCTTTTTTGTGAAAATTATCATAATATTTTACTTATAACATACTTTATTGATTTATTTTTCTTGATATGATCCAATACGTATTAAATGATATTTATTAACTTTTTTATCCGACTTAAGTGAAATTTAGGCCCAAATTATCAGTCAGGAGCAAAGCGACAAAGGCAAACAGACTATGAGATGTCTTGGAGCGAAACTAGAATCTGCTCTACTGGACAAAGAGCGGTCAATGAATTTCCAACACTGCACCGAGACCCTGAAGTGAAATTCTATCTTCTGAAGCAAAACAGGCATCAAAGCGGTACAACTATTCAGTTCTAACTCACGATGAACACCAATTCTGCTTTGAGTGACGTCAATGCCCTCTTACAGTGAAGCAAAGAGGAAGATCTGTACCAGATCTAGAAAGAAGCCGCAAAGTTAATGAGTTGGGAGTCATGGAAGTTGCAACAAAATCCAACAATATAACCGCCTAACTGCTAGCGGTTACAAGTGATCTTCAACAACGTTTCAACTGTTTTTCCAATTGGCGGTTCGATTGTTGAATTGTTGTCCTTTGTTATTCTATAAATAGAGTCATATTTCTCATTGTAAAATACGCTTACACATATGCTCAATTCAATTACTATAAAATTACTCTTTTGAGAGCTCAAAACTATAAGAGGTTCTCTTTAGTTAATTGTGAAAGATAGGGGATCAATGGAGTTTCTCCACCCCTGACCTCCTGCCAGTACTGTTGGAATTCCTTTAACGGTAGATTTACTCTTTTATTTTCCTGCCTTTTAATGTAGAGTTTACTTCTTCTTAGCTGTTAATAAATCATAATTTTCTATTTTATTCTCTATCTTAACCCAAACATCCAGGTTTGTATTTGATTATTTAAATTATGGTTCTTGATAAAATTGTGGAAGGGCGAGAGAAGAGTTAACTATCTAAGTCTATGATTGCGTAACCAATGGAGATTAGGTAGTTTGTAATATATAAGTACGCGAGAGCCTTGTCGACATACTTATTATGTAAACTGAATTTGTGATTCTAATTAAAAAGGGGTATCAAAGGGTTAGAGCCATTATCGAAACAACTTAAGTAATAATTCATTAGATATAAGCGTTAGTCTATCGAGTCCTAGAAATATCCAGTAACAGTTGTATTTTTAAAAATAATCTTCCTAGTTGTGAGATTTAAAGTCTCGATGTAACTCCCATAAGATCAAGTAACAATCAAGTCAAGAATCTGATATAAATAAACAAGTATGATTACACACTTTACTTCTATTTATTTTCGCTCTTATAAATGGTTATATTATTTCACCATCATCATCTCACTCGTTGCATCAAGGAAAAACTAGCCATTTAGGAATGCAGAAGGATCAAACAAAAACATCAATTTTCATCATACAATCATATATAATTTCGCTCAAAACTCACTTTTATTCTTAGCCACCACTTGCTCTCTCCATCACTGTCACCCTCGCTTCCCTCACCACTTCGCTCCACTCCCTTTACCAATACATTCCACTTCGTTTTATTCCACCGCTCGGCCACTACGCTCACTTTACTACTTTTACAAAAATAACTTTACAACTTTTTGCTGCTAGTTATCTTAACCACTTTATCGTTCTGCTCAAAATTATCTATAGGTATTTCTTTAGTTTTTATTCAAGACTTAAAAATTTCTGAGTTTGACTAGGAAACTTGTAAAAAGAAGTATAAACATAATCTTTATAGGAAGTTAGGCAAGTACAACATCATCATTTATTCAAGAGTAAACTGATTTTTGGTCTCTTAACTAGATCCTTTTATCATTTTAGTTTCGTACACTACAAAAAAAATAATATATTTGTAACGGAATTCCGTCCCTAAAGTTCACGTAGCTAATGTAATTTCATTACTAATTCTGTCTCTAATGCCATTAGTAACGGAAAAGGTAGATTTAGAGACAAAAAAGTTTTGTTACAAAAATAATTTTTTCTTGTAGTGGTAACTGGAGTCTTTTGCAAACTAGTCCTATAAATGGAAAATTTCTGCACTTTTAGTCCTTCGACGCTGGAAATGCTTATGTGGCACCTGTGTGACTCGTCGGATGACACGTGTCCGCCACGTCAGTGATACATGGCAGACATATAGATTTTTTTTTAATTTTTTTTAAAAAATTTTAATTTATTTATTTGGCATTTTTTGTAAAAATTAAAACTTTTCAAAAAAATAATTGAAAATTAAAATCTTTTAAAAAATCAAAAAAATAAAAAAATTAGTATTGATTGATGTATGAAACCCTATATTTATTTATATTTTTGTTATTTATTATCTCTAGAAATCTGTTTTTTTTTTTATATTATTTGTTATTCTAACAAAATTTAATTAATTATCTAAATTTATTAATTAAAAAATAAATAAAAAACTCCAAAATTATGTTAGCGCAGGAATATGAGTGCCTTGTCAAATATATATATGTATATGATTAGTAAAAATATAAAAATAATAAAAAAATTAATTCAATATTTAATAAATAAAAAAATTGAAACATTTTTGAAACATTAAAATAAAAGATAATAACATAAATTAGAGATAGAGTTTTAATTAGGGTTGTAGTTCGGATTTGGTTATAGACTTAGCCCATCTCTTGGATGTGAGTTTAACACTCTTATTTAATTAGGTTTAATTATATTTTCATCCAAACTGCAATAAATTATACAAAATACATGAGTGTGGTTTTTGTGCTGATCCATTAATTACATCATAATGGACATAATAATATAAGAATATTTATGTAAAAAACATGTGTTAAATATGTGAAAGATTATAAAAGTTGAAGGGCAAATAAAAAAAATTTAGTACATACGTATTTAATATCTGCGGCGGTTAGCTAGCAATAATGTCAAACAATACAAATGCTGATTTGGTTCTATCAGCACAAATCAATAGGGCCGATAGTACGTACATATATATATATATATAATACATCATAATATTACGTTATATAAATGCATATGTTGTACAATTTATTTATTGTATTGTATTGTATTGTATATATATATTTATTATTGTGTTATGTAAAATTATATTATGTGTTTTCAAAATATGTCTTGTATGTTGTATTATCATGCGTTGATTTGTACAAGATCAAATTGATATCATACTGATTTAACATATTCTGCACGAAAACCGAACCATTAATAACCATTATTATTCTTTATGTTTTTGCCGATATTTTCAACCTACACAGTTATTTTTATAATCTAGCACACGTAATTATCACGTGCTTGCCAATCGTAGTTTGTCCTATGTCTAAAGGCCATGGGACATGCTTAGGCCAAACATAGGTACATAAATATGGCTGGCTTTTGTTACCCAATCTATATGTTGCTAATATTGTACTGTTTTGGTTCCCAAATAAATGATACATTTGTTCTGAACATAGTTATCTAGAAAATATAAATTAGTAATATATTAATGATATTATTTTATTATTATTTTTTATATAAATAGTATTCTTGGTACTTTAAAAATTAATATATATATATGATGAAAAGAAATTTAGAATATGTGTTCAAATATTTTAAATATTATATTTCAATAAAATATGTATAATACCGTACATAATAAAATTTTATATAATCAAATAAATAAATAAATAATATTTGAGAGTTTTATAAAAACATATTTAGCTTTATATCTCAATAAAAATATATTTATTTGTTTATAATTAACTTATACGAGTTTTATAAAAATTGGAAAGTTTTAAATATAGATAAAAATATTTATTTATACAAGAGAGTAGAAAAATAAAATGGATTTTGAGTGGTATGTGTAAAATGTTAGAAATTTAATTATAGTTATTATGTTTAAAATGAAAAGAATTATTACAAATAGAAATAAATCATTTATTTTGAGACCGACTAAAAAGAAAAATGGATCATATAACATATTCTTCTATTATGAGTTTGTTTGTTCAACTAATTTTTTAATCGATACGATTCCCAATATGTATATATTTTACTTTCTCACTAAAAATAACATTCAATATAAAATATTATTTATTCTTTTATATTTTCTATAACTCACATAAATATACTCAAATTAAAACTCTAAACAAATACACCTTAATTTTTTAGTATTATTAATTTCTTTTGTTAAATTAAAAATTTATTTTATTATTCGTTGGATAATCGGTTATTTTACAATCGATTATTTTGTGAGTGAAAATGCGACGGGCCGGTGTACCATAATTAATTTGGAAGAAACTGTATGGGGTTTGGGTAATATTTTTGCTATTTTGCCTGTCTCGAGACAAACCAAATTGTGCAACCCCAAATTAAACCCGGGTATATGGCCTAAGTCGCAATATTATTTGGATAAAATATTATCCGTTGGATAGATTTTTTATAATCTCAAACGAAATGTTTGAAATTAGAAGAAATTACAATCGTTTCAAATGGAAGACTTGAAATTAGAATAAATTATGATCATCACAAACGGAAGGTTTGTAATTAGAATCAATTACGACTGCTTCAAACGGAAGGTTTTAATTTATAATTAATTACATCGATAACTAAGGTCGTAATTATGATCGTAATTGATCTCCTGCCATTTTAGCTGAGTGGAGACGCCTATATAAAGGGTCTCCCCCTTCATTCTAACATCTAACAAAAACAATCCTCTAGTCCTCCTCTCCTCTCTTCTAGCTTTCCGGCAGCCTCCCCAGCTCAGTTTCTCTCTCGTTTTGTTCGTCGAAGCTCCAACGATTAGAGGTGTCACTCTCATTGGAGACGGAAACCGTTTTATCTTTGGATTAAAACGCCACCCACCGGAGGCACTACCGGGGCGTATCTAATTTTCGGAAAGAGGATCCATCATCGACTCGGTTTCACGTTTATTCTCACAATACCCATATATTCCAACAATCAAAAATTAGATATTCCTTTGCGAGAATGTCAACCCCTGCCGAATTCACCGCCGGAGAAGTCTCCGGAGCCGTCGCCAGAGAATTTTCCGGAGCCGTCTCCAGAATCGCCGCCGGAGGAATCGCCGGAAGAACCCCCGGAGCCGTCGCCGGAGCCGCCACCGGAGATTTCGCTGGAAAAGTCGCCGGACGAGTCGCCGGAATCTCTGCTGGAGCCGCCGCCGGAATCGCCACCGGAGATGTCGCCAGAAAATTCGCCGGAGCCGCGGCCGGAGGAGACGCCGGAACCGCAGACAAGATAGTCGCTCATTTACTTGGGCCAGTTCCCTTTATGGCAGCCCTTTGTTTTCTGGATTTGTCCCTGGGGGATATGGGGGATTTCCTGGGTTTGTGGCCGCACCCTCTGCTTCATTCGCGGCCCAAACTGTTAGTTCTAGGCTTGGCCCACGGATGATGATCCATGTATAAGTTCCATAACCATTCACGGGAGTGAACTTTAAGAGGTGGCAGGAGAAGATGTTCTTTTACCTGACTGCGATTGGGTTTGCCATGTTCGTGTTGCACGATGGCCCAATCACCCCACAGCCCGGTGCTGATCAGCAGACGCATGCAGATTATGCATCGTGGGCACACAGAGACTACATGACAAGAAATACTATATTAGGTAGTCTCTCTAACTCTCTTTATAATGTATATTGCAAAATAAATAGTGCGAAATGGTTGTGGGATGCCTTTGAGAAAAAATATAAGCCCGAGAATGCCGGATCTAAAATGTTTGTCGTGGCCCGATTTATGGACTATAAGATGGTAGATGGCAAGTCCGTTGTCGAACAAGTGGAAGAATTTCGACATATTGTTCACTCTGTTATCGATTGTCCGAATCAGGATAGAGGAAGACAACAGAAAACAGCACAAAGCTAAAATTGGAGATATTGCTAAAGTCAACTTGGTCGGAGATCCTGCCAAAAAACGTGCACGCCCAACTCAAACGGACAAGGGCAAAGCCAAACAGTCCAAGTTTACAAGTAACTGTTTTAACTGTGGTAAAACAGGAAACCAGGTTAAGGACTGCATGACACCGAAAAAGAAGAAGCTGAGTTCTCAAATGGTCGAGACGAGCCACCGGACTGATTGTGATCTCAATAGTGACGACCTTGTCGCTGTTGTGTACGAAACAAATAATGTGGAAAGTCCGAGAGCTTGGTACTTTGACACCGGAGCAACCTGCCATGTTTGCTCCGACAAAACAAACTTCTCGACCTACAAGGAGACCGAAGGGAGAAAACTGCAACTTCTGAGGTCCAAGGGGTAGGGAACGTGGTGCTGAAGATAACCTCTGGCAAAGAACTAACCCTGAAAGATGTCGTGCATGTTCCAGACATTCGAAAAAATCTCGTCTCAGGATCGCTACTAGTTAGGCATTGTTTTAAACTTGTCTTTGTAGCAGATAAATTTATATTATCGTACAACAAAATGTTCCTAGATATGGTTTATCTTACAAATGAACAGTTCAAATTGAATGTAATGGCCGTGCGCTGAGCACCACCTACTTATAATAAAAATATTGCTTCTTCTTCGTACTTGATTGAGTGTTCTGATTTATTGCATTGTAGACTAGGTCATGTAAACCTAATGCTATAAAAAGATTAGTAAATATGAATTTACTAAATATAAAAGAGGTGAACACTCAAAACAAATGTGAAGTTTGCGTAGAGGCCAAAATGGCAAGATTACCCTTCCCGTCTGTTGAAAAGAAGACTAAGCCATTAGAGTTAATTCACACCGATGTATGTGATTTAAAATTTGTGTAAACTAGAGGTGAAAAGAAATATTTCATCACCTTTATCGATGGCTGTACAAAGTATTGCTATCTTTACCTATTAAGGGAAAAGAGCGAAGCAATCAAAGCCTTCAAGAACTTCAAAACCGAGGCAGAAAATCAATTTGACTGTAAAATCAAGACAGTTCGAACTGATAGAGGTGGCGAATATGTGACCCCGTTCAAAGAATTATGTAACGAAAGTGGCATAATTCATTAGACAACGACTCCATATTCACCTCAATCCAACAGCGTTGCAGAACGCAAAAATTGAACACTTAAGGAAATGATGAATGCCTTGTTGATAAGTTCAAGACATCCCTAAAACCTTTGGGGGAGGCGGTACTGACTCCAAATTATATCCTGAACAAGATTCCACTTAAGGGTAAGGATGTCACCCTTTACGAACTATAGAAAGGCAAGAAACCCACATATAAATACTTCAAAGTGTGGGGGTGCCTAGCAACAGTGGAAGTTCCGTTTCCAAAGCAAGTCGCTATTGGCCCAAAAACGGTAGATTGCATATTTATTGGATATGCACTAAACAGTAATGTGTATCGTTTCATAGTTCACAAATCGGAAATCCCTGGGATGACCGAGGGAACTACGATAGAATCAAGGAATGCCACATTCTTTGAAAATATCTACCCTTGTAAGGAACGGATGCAGTCAAACCCAAAATCCGTAGATAAAGAAGTACGGGGCGTAAAAAGACAAATGACCAGTAGCTCTGATCAAGAGGCTTCAGAGCCTAGGCGTAGCAAAAGAACAAGGGTCGAGAAAACCTTTGGTCCGGATTTTGTTACGTATACGTTAGACAATGATCTAACAACGATCAAGGAGGCACTATCTAGTCCTGATGCTCATTTTTGGAAGGAAACAATAGATAGTGAAATAGACTCTATAATGTATAATAACACTTGGGTGTTATCTGCCCTACCCGAAGGTTGCAAACCACTAGGGTGTAAACGGGTTTTGAAAAAGAAACTCAAGGTTGATGGGTCAATTGACAAATACAAAGCCCGTCTCATAGTAAAAGGCTACAGAAAAACCGAAGGGTTTGACTTCTTCGACACATATTCACCGGTAACCAGGATAACATCCATTCGAATACTTCTTTCGATTGCGTCTTTGAACAATCTTGAGATTCACCAAATGGATGTGAAGACTACTTTTTTAAATGGTGAATTAGAAGAAGAAGTATATATAGAACAACCGGAAGGATATGTCGTTCCTGACCAAGAGAAAAAGATGTGCAAACTGATAAAGTCTTTGTTAGGCTGAAACAAGCACCTTTACAATGGCACTTGAGATTTGATAACGTTATGTTATCAAATGGTTTCAAAATAAACGAGTGTGACAAGTGTGTTTACATCAAAGAAACACCTTCCGGTTTTATCATAATATGTCTATATGTAGACGACCTACTAATCATGGCTAAAGAGGTCAGTTTGATCAATAAGATCAAATGCATGTTGAGTCGTAACTTTGACATGAAAGATTTCGGGGTTGCCGACATCATCCTTGAAATGAAGATTCTAAGACAAGACGAAGGTATTGTTCTGACTCAGTCTCACGATGTGGAAAATATACTGAGAAAATTCAATACTCCATTGAAAACCCCAATGACCTCAGCGTACACTTGAACAAAAATATGGGAGACCCCGTAACTCAAGAAGACTATGCCAAAATTATTGGAAGCCTAATGTATTTAACATATTGTACAAGGCTTGACTTGGCTTGCCTTGTAAACAAGTTGAGTCGATACACTAGCAACCCTAGTCATAATTAATTTAGCTAAATTTTGACATTATCCCTTAAAAAGTAAATTTCATTTCCAATCCTCATCTTGGCTACACTTAGACACGTAATTCTTACAAGTTTTTGACTTAAAATATCTAAGTTCAATTTAAAAAATCACCCATGAACATTATAAGTAGACTTCAACATTGACAACACTCACTCAATATAAAACACAATTCCATAGCCAAATTCCATCATTTCTATTATCAAATCATACTACTCACAGTATGTAGCACCTGTAAAAAAATATATTCAAAGAATTTAGAATATATATATATACAAGGCCATCTCGGACTTTTTGGGGCCTAAGTGAAAATAAATTATAGGTCCTATAAATACATGATTAAAATATATTTTCAAAATAATATCACTGATTGGAGTCGATTGGAGAAGAAGTTGAATGTGATCGTATGGACAATGTTAATTTGAGAAAAAAAATGAAAGACGGTCTGTCTGAAATTTCAAAAAACGAAAAGGATTGAAGGAGGGTGAAATAGATAAGAGAGAAGGTGAGACATGTTTGGTCTGAGTTGGTGGGCACAGTGCGATAGGATGTGAGGTAAAGAAGTATAAACGACGATTAAATTTGAAAAGATAGAGTGAAGCAGGAAGAAAGAGATAGAAAAAATATAGTATATAATTAGAATTTAAACTTTAATTTTAAAATTAAATAGGATAATTATGAATGAAGGAAAAAATATAAATTAAAAGTTAAAATATAATTTTAAAATTTAATAATAATAATAGATAATAATTTAAAATATGAGCCTTCCATTAATCAGGGTCCTGAGCAGTTGTTCACTAGCCTCTCTCTCTCTCTCTATATATATATATATATTAAATTTAAATCACAAAGTGAACAATAACAAAACAACAAAATGTTGGCTCAGACACTCAGCCTCCTTCGTAGAAAAAGGATCTCAAGAAATGAGAGCTTCGGCATTGTTAATGGCCAATTAATGCCTACGCAGACCTTAAAATCTACTTTGACACCAACTCAAATCCTGGTAAAGGTGTGATTTAAAGATGATACATAGATTATAACCGTAGAAAAGACAAATAATTTATGTTTAAAATCAAAATTGCAACATATAGTTGCACTATCAACAATAGGATTAGAATAAATGATTGTTAACTGAAGTCTTGAAGGAGACACCGTCGTTAAAATGAATGCTTTCTTAAATTGGTTTTCAAATATAGCATTTGCCCCACTGTTCATGGGCAAAATGGGAATGAATGTAACCTCGATCCATCAAATTTATGTTTGTTTTTCAATTTGATTCTATCCACCAAATTTATAACCACTTAAGTATTAATGTAACTGTAAGGCAAAAACAACTTTGTCATTGTAGCTGCATCACACGTACAATATCAATTGAACTCATTGTTTAATGAATCTTTCAAAATACTTTTAATTTACATATCTTTTACTTGTAAATTAAGATATTATTTTTTAATTTCCCGGTACAAGCATAAATTTCTTAGACAGAAGTAGTGTATAGTTTCGAAAGGTTGGTCAAAGTTGAGCTAACAAATTAATGACATAGTTAGTAGGTTGTTATTCGACCTAAACGAACGTGTGTGTATATATAGACATATAAATTGAATATTCTGTTAATATTACTTGCAGATTAAAGCACAAATAATAGAGAGACTCATCTCTTGTGTTCTATGAGTACTGAAAAAGCAATGGCTGAAAAAGGTGTGAATAACTTGGGCAAGGAAGTTGTCGGAAATTGTCAAGGCCGTGTCGTCGGTGACTTCCCTCCAAGTCTATGGGGTGATTTGTTCCTCAGATACACCCCTGATGATCAGGTTTAGTATATTCTTTTCTACTGTAACAATTGAATAGTGCAAGAATAATATCATAAAATAGTGCGAAAATATATTTGCAAACTTACTATATACACAAGTTTATTTAAAGGAAATAAAATTGTTAGTAATTTTCTGGTTGTTTTTTCACTAATAGCTCATGCAAGAATATTCAAAAGAGATTGAAGTGCTGAAGGGTAAAGTCAAGAGTATGCTAACAACATCTCCCACGAGTTGCAACAACATTGTCGAAACCATGGAGCTAATTGATACAATCGAACGCCTATGCTTGTCCTACCACTTTGAAGACGAGATTAAAGACAAGTTGGAAAAATATTTCAATCTTGATGTTGATTATAAGAATGAAGCCTACGATCTCCACACCGTAGCACTTCACTTTCGATTATTCAGAGCGCATGGCTATCATATGTCGCCGGGTATGTCTTGAATCTCTTTTATATTGTGGTAAAAATATAGATAAAGTAAAACTACAGTTTTGAAAAATACAAGATATATAAAAACATGATAATGATTCGTTGATTATATGTTATTACTAAGAATATTATTGTAACTCATCAAGTAACTTTCTTTCCGGAAATTAGATGTGTTTAGTAAATTCAAGGATGATAAAGGGAGTTTCCAAGAAGCCCTAAAGAGTAAGGCAAGAGGTTTGTTAAGCCTATATGAAGCAGCTCATCTACGGATACACGGAGAAGACATCCTTGACGAGGCTCTGATTTTTGCAACCTCAAATCTCAAGTCTGCAACACAAATTATCGATTCACCCCTTAAAGAAGAAGTTGAGCATGCTCTAGTGCAGCCATTGCATTTGAGCATTCCAAGAGTTGATGCGCGAAAGTTTATCTCAATTTATGAAAAACGGAAACAACACTATAACATCCTTCTTAGATTCGCCAAGTTGGACTATAATTTATTGCAGCATCTTCACAAGAAAGAGCTCTACGAAATCTCAAGGTACCTTCATGATCAACACACCTATGATGTTTGTATCCGTAAATTTGGTTAAACTAACTGTCATCGATGGTCAGGTGGTGGAAAGAATTGGATGTTCCATCGACAATTCCATATGCTAGAGATAGAGTAGTTGAGTGTTACTTTTTTTCGATGGGGACATATCATGAACCTCAATATTCTCATTGCCGAGTTTTACTCACCAAAGTCATTGCAACATTATCCATACTCGATGACACATATGATTCTTATGGTACAACTGAAGAACTTAATGTTATTACAGATGCTATTCAAAGGTAACAAGAAATCATACTACTTTGAATTAAATGAAGTTTGGACATTATATGTATCATAACTGATTGTCTTAGAGATATTTCAGGTGGGATATTACCCAGATCGATCATGTCCCGGAGTATTTTAAATCGTTCTACAAAGCGCTTTTGGAACTCTACGAAAAATTTGGAGAAGAATTGGGAGCGAGAGGGCAATCTTATGCAATAACCTATGCCAAAGAAACTGTAAGTTAAATTGCAAGGAAGTATTTTATGTAGTAGAGATTATTCAAAAAAAAACTATCTATTTGATAAAATAGAAGTAAAACAACAACAACAACAACAACGTGAGGAACATCATTTTTTTAGGGCTTTGTTTTTGTAGAAAGTTTACCATGCACAATTCTTGGATGTTATGCTCTAACTTTCTTCATGAGTGATACAAGAGAATTAAGTTTCAAAAAATAATACATTGTGTGTTGGCGTTTGTTTATTTTGACATTTATGAGTTAAAAATATTTGTTGGATATGATATTTTGAGATGAAAAATGATAGAATGAATAGGCCAATAATGGGTTTAAAAATACAAGTTAATAAACTAGTACAATTTGTTCAATCAATGTATGGTTTTCGACCTTTATGTACCATACCTAATTATCTAACTTTTTGTTCCGATCCATGATGCAGCTTAAAGAATTGGTGAGATGCTACAATGTTGAGGCAAAATGGTTCAATGCACGGTGCTTGCCACCATTTGATCGATATCTAAGTAATGCTATAGTTACATCAGGCAACTATTACCTTGTAGTTGCATCATTGTTTGGAACAAAATTTGCAACTAAAGAAAACTACGAATGGTTGATGACGAAACCTAAGGTACTAGTAGCAAGTTGCATCATTGCTCGTGTTGTTGATGATGCAGCTACATACGAGGTATGGATATTTATAGAAATGATTTCATCGTATATACTTTCTCCATCCCATTAAGTATAGATACTATTAAAAAATAATAGTATTTATATTTAGATAATATATAAGTGCGTAAAGATTCAAATACCCTTAGATTGTAAGGATCACGACAAATAAACAATGTGTTAAAAAAGGTATTTCAATACTTTTATATAAAAATAGTAGGATATTTTATTACTCTCTCTGTCCACCAAAATGTCACTATATCTTTTTCAGCCTTATACATAATATTTATAGTTAACAATTTTATCCAATTACAATTTTATTATTCTTACTTTAATAAGTAATAACCAATTTTCCATTATTTTTTTTACTCATCACACTATTTTTATTAATCATTTAATAATTTATTATAATAGCTTCATTTTACTTTTTACCTACTCACTTTAATCTCAAAATTTCATTATTTCTTAGTTTTTGTACACAATCGAACCTACATCATTTTACCGGATGGAGAGAGTAATATTTTAGGGCCACACTTATAAAATAGAAATATCTTTATTGTTGGGTTCCTATGTCATCAAAATAAAATAAAATAAAATAAAAAATAAAAATATGTTTATTGTTTGTGTACAATCCTAAATGTCTAATGTTAGTAGACATAAGGAGTATGATATTTACTCAATTTACACGTTCATATTGCACCCTTTTAGTTTATGTCTCTAATAATTATGTCATATTGGTTATTATTGTTGTTGTTTTGTTGTCATCATCATCCTTTAAGGTTGAAAGAGATATGAGAGGCCACAAAGCTACTGGCATTGGATGTTATACAGAAGACAAAGAAGTTTCAGTCGAAGAAGCCATAGATAAGTTCTATGAGATGGCTAAAGATGCATGGAAGGATATAAATGAAGAGCTTCTCAAACCATCAAAACACTTGAGGGATGTTCTTATACGAATCTTGAATTTGACGCGAGTAGTACAAGTTGTTTACAATGGTACCCAAGATGGATACACACATCCAACAAGAGTTTTAGCACCACATATCAAGTCGTTGCTCGTGAATCCCATCATAATTTAAGATTTCTTGTCATCTTAATAAGATTATACAGATGTTTGTGTGTGAATAAGAATCTAGGAATGCTCATGTATTTGTCATATGTAGGTTTTTTGTTGTTTGTGATTAATATTTTGTTTTGCTATTGTTTCTCGATGTTTTTCCCTATTCCCCGTCTTTGAAAATAATCACGGAAAATTTACAAACTCCAGATATCCTACCACCACTTAAAAAAATCCACTTGTATAAGTTCTTGCCAAGCCTATAATTTTCTTTGATTCCAGATTTTTTATATTTGTGTTTAAAATTGAATTTGTGTTGCCATGTACGATGTTTTTGGCCATCCAATATCATTAAGAGTTTCAAATTGACATTTTCTACTTTCCGGTTGGGACTAAAAAAAACGACCTAACAAGTTTGATTTTACTCTAACTAATAAAGGGGTTGATTAGAAATTAGAGAAGTAATTTAGGAATTGGTTGAGCGGATGAGTCGGGCTACAAAATAAACATTTTTTTTTAGTTCATTTTGGATAAATTTCTGATTGAACCTATTACCCTATAAATATAGACCAACTTTTCATTATCGTGAAATGAGAAGTTATACTACAAAAAATCAATATTTCCATCAATAGATTAGTCCCATTGCTTAGATTTGATTCCTGCACTCTTATTTAATTAAAATAAGGATGTATTTCTTTGGCCAAATTTTCCCAAAGATTATGCCTACCATAGTTTATGGCCTTAATGAAATATGCCTTAATTTATTTTTACAATGGATTAAACTATCAAACTCCCTCCATTCCATTGTCTTTACCTGACCTCGCTAACACCAATTGTTTTTCGAAGCTCCAGGAATCGAATACGTCTAAGTGGCTTAGTCAATATATCTGCAAGTTGATCATTGGTCTCAGTATATTAAAGGATAATTTATCCTTTCTCGAAACAAACACGGATGAAGTGATACCATGTCAATATGTTTACTTTGATCATAAAGGACGAGATTCTTGCTGAGTGCTATAGCAGGCTTGTTATCCACCCTTAGTTTTGGTGTATATACCTTCCATTCCAATAGTTCTTGCAGTAGTAGATGAAGCCATATGCATTGGCAGGTGGCTGTTGCAGTGTGATGACTTCAAATATAAGCATATTTCTCGCTTGACAAAATTGCGTATTACTTGAATTTCTGTATAAAAACTAGCACATAACTAGTTTATGGCATATTTTATTGATCTATATCGTTTGGCATGATCCAGAGTTGGTTTGTTGAGATTATTAACAATTTTTGCCCTTTCTAAGCGATGTTTTGGATCCATAAAAGCTAAGGCAGACGAGACAAGCGATAGTCATCTCCGCTCGCAAGCGGTGATTCCATCGCCCAGAAAAACTAAGGCAAGAGAGGCAAGCGGTAGATTCCACCGCTCACAAGCGACAACCTCTACTGATCGCGAGCGACACTCCAGACACCCACCGCAGCGGAGCGACGGCAACTCAACTCAAATATTGCCTAAGTGTCCCAATTGCAGTGATACAGTCATTCAACTACCAGCCAGCACAAGCAAGCCCGCCTAATTGCGCTGATTCCCTCCAGTCACCCGGCAAGCGAGAAATATATGTGCCCTTACAAACCCATGCAAGCGAAGCGAGCACCCTAGGAGTTATGGCCAGCAATTGCTTCAACAGAACAACCGTCATCAACTGCCTAACTGCCTAGCGATTGAAACTACTTTGTAACTGCTTGTAACCGCTACTTCTACATGATATAAATAGGGCCAAATATTTGTATGTAAAATATACTTCGAGAGGAGTATACTAGCAATTAATTTCGTGCATTCTAGTTGTCTTCCTGTTTCCAGATAGCTCCAACCCTGTAAGGGAGTTCTCCACAGGAATGACCAAGGGAGTTGGGATTCCTCTTCTCCCTTGGCCATTACTTTATCGTTTTCTTAGTGTAGTTTATCGTTTTAATTACAGTTTTGTAAAATTAGAATTTCCAACTTTACTAGTAAGTAATGAAATATCATTCAATTCTTCATTTTCACTTCTTCCACACTTTTTCACATTTATATAAACCCTAATTGTAAAGAAGTTCACTTTACTGGTTTAGAGCACAAAAAAAATTAATTATCCAAGCCTTGTCTTTTGTCACAAACATATTTAAGGTAGTTCAATGTAGTTGGGTACGTGGAAGCCTTGTCGGCCTGCTTAACTAGTGGTTTAAATTCGATATTGATTAAAAGGAGGTAACAGAAGGGTAAAGCCACTAATGAGGCAAAAATTGCGATAATTACTAGGGCATAGGCGGTGGTCTATTGGGTCATAGAAACTCCTAGTGACACAGTAGGACTTTTTTCTTTGTTAAATAGAGAGATATCAAGCAAGAATTCTCTGTTCACTCTTCCCAGCATGCTTCCAAAGACACGAAATAGATATAAGAGATAATGTAGAGACAGAAAATCCAATTATGATGAACCCTTGGACTTCTCAACACAGAGGCCAATGATGTCTGCGCTGCGGGAAGACCGCAAACAATCATATGCAAAAGACCCAATCTCCCCTAAATTCTGAATGCACCAGCTTTTTGATCAAGGAACCAATGCACAAAGCATAGATATTAGCAAATAAAAGGCCCAGGTGAGAGAAGAGCAGATCCATAAAATTGACCCAGAATATTTTTCGCCAACATCAGCATTTTTCAAAAATATATGAAGACAGCGAGACAACTATATTGTTATGCACCACATAACACTTGGTAGGATTTGCTAATGATAGCACATACCAAGCTTACGTCGCAATGCTTCGAATTGATTTGAATCGAGTGCCTTTGCCAGTATGTCTGCCAGTTGATTTGTTGTTTGAACATGCTGCAGATTACAAATTCTCTCCTCGACCAACTCACGAATGAAGTGATATCTGATATCTATATGTTTCGTTCTGCTGTGCTGGACCGGATTTCGTGAGATATTGATTGCGCTAGTATTATCACAGTAGAGGGTAAAACTTTTGAATTCGAGTCCATAATCTTCAAGCATTTGTTGCATCCAAAGGAGCTGAGAACAACCTTCAGCAGCTGCAATGCACTCTGCTTCTGCGGTGGAAAGAGCTATGCTATTATGCTTTTCTGAGAACTAACTAATTAGATTACTTCCAAGATAAAAACAGCCTCCTGAAGTGCTATTTCGATCATCACAGTAACCCACCCAGTATGCATTTGAATATCCCATCAATTCAAGCGATGATCGTTTGGAGTACCGAATTCCCAAATCAGATGTACACTTTATGTAGCGCAAAATACGTTTGACAGCATTCAGGTGTGATTCCTTGGGATTTGCTTGATATCGGGAACATACTCCAACACTGAAGTTGATATCTGGTCTGCTTACAATAAGATAGAGAAAACTCCCAATCACAACTTGTGATAACTCAAATATTTTTGAAAGATGTTGTTTTTGGCGAAAAATACTCTGGGTCATTTTCTTATGGATCTGATCTTCTGTCAACTGGGCCTTTTATTTGCTAATGTCTATGGTTTGGGCCTTGGTTCCTTGATCAAAAAGCTGGTGCACTCAGACTTTAAAGGCGATTGGTCTTTTGCATATGACTGCAGACCGCAGTGCAAACATCATTGGAGTCTGTGTTGAGAAGTCCAGGGTTTCGTCATAATTGGATTTTCTATCTCTGCATTATCTCCCATATCTGCTTCGTGTCTTTGGAAACGTGTTGGGAAGAGTGAACAGAGAATTCTTGCTTAATATCTCTCTATTTAACAAAGGGTTTCCGTTGATCGTGCGCACCTTCTCAGTTCTCTGCACTATCCTTGCAAAAGATCAAATGGTTCTCACTCGCTGAGAAAGAATGCCTCTCAATCTCCTTCATTCAGTGTTCCTTCGTGCATTAGAAGGAAACGCACACGTGCACCAAATATGGTGTTGATTCCAGATGATCTTGTTCCTCCTCTTGTTGATGACTCTACTATTGCTTCTGAAGATCCTATAAGTGAGCAAGGAATGTCAAATGCAAATGTCCCCATGGGAGCTCAAGCCTCTGTAATTGAAGCTGAAGATGGGGTGGCTGATGAAAACCCTACTGGCAATCTGAACCGTTCTTCGACAACTGGGTTAGATGATGAAAATGTCCCGCTATCCTCTCTGCTGAGAAATTGTCGTCCCAGAAAAATGACCAAACGTCGTCACCATCATACCTTACCTGAGGCAAGGTCTGTTTCTCCTCCTTCTCTGGATCCTATTGATGTTGTGAATGATCGGTTCTTTACTGTTAAATCTATGGAGTTCATGAATGATGTTCTGGGCTCCTCGTGATTTCACTCAGGAGGCAAGATTCGATACTGACGAGTTTAAATAACTTGGATTCTCCTCTTACCTCCGTGAAAAGCATCTTTATCATTGGGCTCGATCTTTCTCCTCGTTTTGTCCATCTCTTGTTCGGGAATTTTATGCAAAACTGTAAACCACAAGTGATGATGATTCCTTACCGTGGTTTTAAAAATAAATTTACATTCGGGGGAAGTTATTGGATTTATCTTCCGATGTCATCTCTGTCTTCTTGAAAGTTCCCATTAGCACTCTCGATCATGGTCCCAATCATTATCTGTTTGTACCTCATTCTGTTGTTGGGAAGGTTATCTCTGCTGGAAAGTTTATGGATTTTGGGTGCACGGTTTTTAGCTCGCCTTGCTTACAGTTAAGTATCACTACCTTTATCGTCTGTGCGTCTCCAATATATTACCAACATCTAACTCCTCAAATGTCAACACTCAAATGGGAGTTTTGGTCTACTGCATTGTTTCTTGTTTGGATTCCATAAACTTTAGGAGAGTGGTTCTCGACTGAATGCTGACATTCACTCTTGATAATATTCATGATGGATTCACTCTGCCATACCCGGCTTTGATCACTGGATTGCTTGCTTCAATGGGGATGCATCCATCTGCCGATGAAGCTATTATTTATGTCAAATCTCGTCGCCTTTCGAAGAATATGTCCATCACACACAATGATTTAAAATATGGGCCGGCACTCTTTAGAGAAGAGTTGGTTCTGTTTCTCCAGTCCGAGAATCGTAAGCATGAACAAGAACTCTTACAAATGGAGCAGCGGTGTGCTCAAATTCGTCATTCCATTGGCAAGATGAACAGGATGCTTCGTGGTATCTTGCATAGTGGTGTCAATATTGAGGATGAACATGGTGTTGACGGAGATGATCACTCTGGTTAATGTTAACCAAAGGGGGAGAAAAAGATGCTGAAGTGCAAGAAGATGCTGGAGTGTTGGGTTCTGTGGCGTGGAATGGTGGACTTTTTTGTGACATTGTTGATGCAATGTTTTTGGCATGACTGTTGATTTTGAATGGTCATCAATGGGGGGTTGAACCATTATAAACAAACTTTGCTGGTGTTTTTTTTATGTCTGTGCATGCATTTCTAGGTTGTTGAATTAAGGAGGAGTGTAGTTTGTATTAGTCTAGGGGAGCTTCATGATGATGCATCTCCTATGGTTGGTATTAGACTAGGCGAGCTTCATGATGGTGCATCTCCTATGGTTGGTCAACATCAACCAAAAAGGGGGAGTTTGTTAAGAGTTATGAGTTTGGTTTTGGTTGATGGTTGTCTGAAGGAGGGTCAATCAACCAGCAAAATCCTGAGAAGTATTGAAGCCCAATTGAGCTTGGGCTTGATGACTCAAATATGGCCCAATATGAAATATCCAATGGATGTTACCAGAAATAAACGTGAAGATTTGGTTGATAGATTCGTGATTCTGTTACAACAAACGAAAAGGTGATTTGCAACTAATCATGTGAGGTATGTAGGTGAGTTGGTTGAATGCAGTGCAGTGTGATGTAAATTGAAGAAAGAAAGGCTTGGTGAGTGAGACAGTAAGTGTGATGTGATGTGATGCAAACAAGAAATCTGAGAGTTGGGATTAACATTTCACCAAGCTTGAAATAAACTTACTCTGATTCAGAAAAATACCGTCTGAGCATTGTTGAATTTGAAGTCCCAAGAAATATTTGAGTTCTCCCAGCGTTGACATTTCAAACTCGTTTGACATGATTGTCACAAACTCATTCTTCAGGTTGTCTAAGGTAGATCCAAACACAATGTCATCCATATAGATCTGGGCAATCATTAAGTCTCCCTTGCTTTTCTTCAAGAACAGAGTTTTGTCCACCGATCCACGTGTATAGTTTTGAGACAGTAGCTACGTAGACAAGCGTTCATACCAGGTCCTGGGAGCTTGTTTCAGTCCATAAAGTGCCTTCTGTAGCTTATATACATGATGTGGATATGTTGGATCCTCAAATCCCTTTGGTCGTGCTACAAACACTTCCTCCTTTAACCACCCATTTAGAAAGGCAGTTTTGACGTTCATCTGGAATAACTTGAAATCTAAAAAGCTGACGATTGAGAGTAAGAGTCTCACGGCATCTAACCGCGCAACTGGAGCGAAGATCTCATCATAATCAAATCCTTCAACTTGTGCATACCCTAGAGCGACCAGCCTAGCTTTATTTCGTATTATATTCCCGCATTAATCTATTTTGTTTCGAAAAATCCACTTTGTTCCAATTATGATAGCACCATTTGGAGGTGAGATGAGTTCCCACACTTCATTCCTTTCAAACTGTAATAGTTCATCTTGCATGGCTGCCACCCAGAATTCATCCTCCAAGGCTGTTGCGATTTCCTTCAGTTCCACCTTTGAAACAAAGTAGTTTAATCTAGCAAGCTCTTTAAAGTTAATGGACTTCTCCCTAGTCAAGATTGGACCTTAGGGATCACCAATAATCTGATCCACAGGATGATTTTTGCCACTCAATGGTATTTTTTCAAATTTTGATGTAGAACTGCTGTTTTCAGAGTCCGGTTCATTTGATGACTGGACAGCTTTCAGCTCTTTTTCACCATTGGTATTTTTCTCCACATCTAAACATCCAGAGCCATCATTCAGTTTCAATCTTTCTTCATCTGTGTCTTGATTCCTGTCATCACCCAATTCATTGCAGAACTTCACGTTGATAGACTCCATGACCTTTCTACATTTGAGATTGAAAATACGATAAGCCCGACTGTTATTCGAGTACCCCAAAAAGATTCCCTCATCTGCTCTTACATCAAACTTTCCAAGTGCCTCTATGTCATTTAACACATAACACTTGCATCCAAACGTTCTGAAGCATTGCACATCTGGTGTTTTTCCTTTCCAAATTTCATATGATGTTGATGTCGTATGCGGCCTCAAGTAAATCCTATTTACAATCTGACAGACAGTTTAATTGCTTCTGCCCACAAATTTTTAGGAACTTCCCTTGCATGCATCATAAAATGTGCCATCTCTTGTAGCGTTCTATTTTTCCTCTCAACAACACCGTTTTTCTGAGGAGTTTTCGGAGCTGAAAATTCATGTATAAATCCTTTGGTATTACATAAATCCTCGAATGACTTATTTTCAAACTCTCGGCCGTGATCACTTCTGATCCTCATGACCTTGGATCCCTTCTCATTAGACACTTGCTCGCATAACACCTGGAAGTTCTCAAATGCCTCAGATTTTTCCCTCAAGAAACTTACCCAAGAATATCTAGAATAGTCATCGATAGTGACCATAATATATCTCTTCCCACCAATGCTTGCAACTTCAGTTGGTCCCATGAGATCTGTATGTAATAGCTCCAAACATCTGTTGCTAGAACATAGATCAGAGAGCCTGTTATCAGTTCTAATTTGTTTTCCCTTGCAGCAGTCACCACATATTATAGGCTTTGAGTTAGACATCTTTGGTAGTCCACGAACTGCTCCCAGGTTATTGATGTTGACAAGGTTCTGGAAGTTGACGTGGCCAAGCCTTATATGTCACAAGGTGAGATCTTCCTTTTGAGTCATCAATGCCATTTTCAGAGTTCGAAAGAGTACGTAGCAGTTATTTTTCGATCGAACTCCATTCATTACATGCTCCCTCTTGCTCCAAACCTCACATCCTATTTCTGTAAACTTGACTTGCATACCTTCATCGCATAGTTGACTGATGCTAATTAGGTTGGTGTTAAGATCTTCAACATAGTAAAATCTTTTAAGCTCTGGTATACCACCAAAGCATATAGTACCATGCCCTAAAATCTTCCTTTTTGCTCCATCACCAAACATGACATTCCCACAGTCTGTTTCCTGATAACTGGTCAATAGCTCCCTTTGATTCGTCATGTGTCTAGAACACCCACTGTCAAAGTACCACGTTACATTCTTTTCAACATTTCGCATGGACAAAGCAACTAGACATGCTCCTTATTTCCTTTTCAATTTCCACATCAATCTTCCCATAACACTGTCCTTCAATTTCTTTGATAGCCCAAAAATTTTTTGCCCAGAGACAGATCTTGTCTAATTTAATCACAGTTTATTACTGATGTCCTGTTCGTCTGCAATACTTGCAGTTTGACAGTTGTCTGCGTAACCTCCAGACATTTCTTTGATTCTTGAAGGTATTTCGAAAAGATTGGATTCCACTAGCAACATCACTTTCAGTTAATTCTGAGAGTAACCCACCATTGACAAATCTTGTCTGAGAGGTTCCAGCTTTATAAATATACCCAATTCCACTATGATCTTCATACGGTTTTCCAACATTAAGTACCTTATCAAGCTTTTGTTTCCCCTTCAGTAATCTACTGATTTGACTTTCCAATTCTTTCTTTTCCATCTCCAACTTGCCAATTTTCTCCAACTGTTCTTATGAGGCTTGAAGTAATTTTTCATGTTCCACAGCAAACTCATCATTCATTTCTGTTATTGTCCATTTACTTCCATTAAGACCTCAATCTTCTTATCCAACCTCATAACACAAGCCTTCAATTTGTCATTTTGCACAACCAAGATTGTATGCTCAGCAACTAACCCATCATAAGCCTCAACAATTTTTTCACAACTCATTTCAGTAAATTCAACATCTTCATTTCCCTCTTTCTTCTCATCATCCTGTACAGTAAAAGCAACCAATTCACCCTCCACATTTTCTTGTTTCTCTTGGCCAGTTCCTTGTTCATCGATTTCATCGTCACTCCATGTAACTCTCATTGCTTTCTTATATTTTCTCTTGGCAGTTAGACACTCAGCCCTTACATGCCCATACCCATTGTACCCATAGCACCTTATGCATCTGATATGTCTGATCACTTTGATACTTTAAACATTTTGGATCCATAACCCTTCTGAATACTGGCCTTAGTGAGAGCACCAAATTTTTGAACATTCTGCACAGGACGTCTGTCAGTTGCTCCGACTGCGTTCTGACTGGCAGTCTGATATCTCTGTTGGTTCAGTTGTCTGGCCTTCTTATCCTGGATTATGCGAGTCATTCGTTTTGTGATGAGACCAAGTTCTTCATCACTGTCTTCGGCAGCAACATCAATTTCTGATGTAAGAGCAACTTGACGTTGAGCTTTAGATGCCGAAAGATTTATTTAATAGGTCTTCATGATTCTAATAAGTCCATTCAGTGTCATTGTATGCGAATTTCTCAAATAATGTTCGCATCAGTTTGTCCACCAACCTCTTCTCATCACATTTCCGACCCAGCTGATGTGTTTGACTTACCAAAGACTTGAAACATTTTGACTATTCAAGAACGGATTCGTCTTCTCTCATGAACAAACGATCGAACTCTCTTTCAACCGTCTGAAGCTTAGATTTCTTAACCTTCAAATCCCCTTCAAAAGTATCAATTAACACATCCCACGCTTCCTTAGCAGTAGTGCAGGTAGACACAGTGTCGAATAGCGACAGATCCACTCCACTAATGATGGCACTGAATGCTTTTGAGTTAGCATTGCACTGAGCTTTTTCTTCATGAGTGAATTCGACCCTGGGCTTCTCCACAATCATAGTTTCCATGTTTTCATCTCTTTTTCCTGTAGGATTAACCTTAAAGGTCTTCTGGGGAGGAGTCTAGCCATGAACAATTGAATCCCAGGCTTCTTCGCTGAGTAACATAATGTAATACATCATCTTCATTTTCCAATATTGAAATTTGTCCTCATCTAACAGTTGAGGTTTTATCACGAACATGGTTCCTTCCCTTGCTGCCATGATCATGGATCACTCTTCGGTAATATTCGTGGAGAGGTAGCTCTGATACCAATTGTTGGTCCCAACTTACCAATTCCAGCAGACAATAAGGACAAAACCTCAACACACCAATATGAACTCGATTAAACATAGAAGGTTTGTAACCAGACCAGACAACGTAGACACACTGAATGCAGTAAAGCAAAATGCAAAAACCAATTGTTAACCCAGTCTGGTCATCAATGACCTACATCTAGGGATTCCAACCTAGGCTCATCTCAACTATCAAATAACTGGTTCATGGTTACAGTAATGTTTTCTACAATGTTTAGCTCACAGAAATCCCAAAAATCCCAACTCTCAGATTTTTTGTTTGCCTCACATGATCAGTTGTATATCACACTTTTTTGTTGTTGTAACAGAATCACGAATCTATCACCGTTACCCGCGCAGAGGGGACCAGCCTTCATCACGTTTCCTTTTGGTAACATCCATTGGATATTTCATATTGGGCCATATTTAAGTCATCAAGCGCAAACTCAATTGGGCTTCAATACGTCTCTGGATTTCACTGGTTGATTGACCGTCCTGCAAACAACCATCAACAAAAACAAAAATCATAACTCTTAAAAATTATTATACGTATGTTTTAGAGGTGAAAGAAAAGAATAGATGGAATGCAACAGTGTTGTGACGGATTAGGGTTGATGATCGAATAACAAATAGAAAATGTAAAGAAGACACATATTCACATGGTTCACCAACAACGTGTTGACTACATCCACGGGCAGAACGGAGAACAGATTTTATTGAGGGTGGCTAGGTTATAGAATGGGAATACATGCCTATTTATAACATAAGCCTATGCCAATAATATCCAAATCATATATCTAGGATATAATACCTAATATCCAAATCATATCCCTAGATTCAAGGCATATCAACAAATTTCCACCTTTACTTGAATCTCACTTCTAGATGCATCGTTACAATGCCAGATTAACAAGTGGCAAACTAGCTTCAAGACATATCAACAAATTTCCACATTGACTTGAATTCCACTTCCAAATGCATCATTACGATGCCAGATGAACAGACTCCTCCATTCTACCTCAGATTTGCCCCTCCTCGGGCAACTACCTTCGTAGCCTAAACAGATGTTGCTTCAAAAACAACTTATTGGTTACATATTTGTCATGTAAAAACTCCTAAACTTCTTCCAGAGGTCAACGGTAGTTTCCTAATCGGAAACTTTGATCATTACATCATCGGACAGACAACAACATACTTGTCGAGTGGGCCTTCTCATTTGTGGTATCCCACTCTTCATCATCTACGTCTTTACCTCTCGGTTTTCCAGATAACGGCGCCCACAAACCCTGCTGCTTCAGCAAAGATTGCATCTTGATCTGCCATAAGCCAAAAATATTCCTCCCGGTGAATTTGTCAGCCTTTACATTGACAACAGACATTGTTAATCGATTCACGAAACCATGGCAGCGCAGAAATAACCAAAACCCTGATCGAAACGACCAGGCTCTGATACCAATTTGTTGTGACGAAATAAGGTTAATGATCGAATAATAAACAGAAACGTAAAGAAGACACAAATTTACATAGTTCACCAACAACATATTGGCTACGTCCACAGGCAGAAACAAAGAACAGATTTATTTCAGGACGGCTAGGTTACAAATTACAGAGCCGAGATTGTTAGCCACTTTTTAGAATGGGAATACATATCTATTTATAGCATAAGCCTATGTCTATAATATCCAAAACAATTCTCTAGATTCAAGGCATATCAACAAGCACGGTAGAATTGTAAAAGGCATGTCGTAGGTGAAGGAGGAGTGGCCTGGTCGGTGAGTTGAAATGAATAAATAAACAATAAGAATTAATTGAAAAAATAAACATTGAATCCATCGACTGGATATATAAAATTGTACAATTTTTTCATTAAATATTTTTCTATGAAAACTAATCAAATTCATTGGGCAAGAATAACAATAAACAAGTTCATCTTTTACTGTAGTTGATTCGCCATGCCTGAGTGCCACCCAAAAAATTGCCGAACACAACAACTATGTTGTACTTATGTTTATTTTTATGTATTTTGGATGCTGGATAATATGAATTTGGATATTTTGGATGTTAGGTATTTCGGATATGTAATGAACATAGTTGTTGGTAGGGGTGAGCAAAATATCCGAAATCCGAAAATCCAATCAAAACCAAACCGAAATTTAAATTTTGGTTCGGATTTTTTGGATTTTCGAATTGGTATTTTTGACAAATTTCGGATTTTTGGATCGGATTGGATCGGTATACTTAAAATCCAAACCAATCCGAAATCCGAAATATAGCATTTTAATATATTTTTTATTATATGTATTTAATATTTTATTAGAAAATATTATATTTTAATATATTTAATTTTTATGTATTAGATATATATTTAATATTATAAAATATAAAAAAAATTACAAATTAGAAAAATAATTAAAAGTATTTAAAATTTTGGATTTTTCGATTTGGTTCGGATTTTTTAGTTCGAATTTCGAATTTTTGGATTTTCGGATTTCGATTATTTCGGTTCGGTTCGGATTGATATTTTCAAATATTTTGGATTTTCGGATCGGTTCGGATTTGGAAAAATCCGAATCAAAAATCCGAATGCTCACCCCTAGTTGTTGGGGTAAAACATTGTATTTATATTTTTGGCGTGTCAGAAAACATCGAATCGGCATCATTTTTTTGTATGTTTCTATATGATTTTTGTATTTTGTATAAAAAAAAATAAAAATACATAGGTCTTATGCTATTTGTGACGAATTTAATTCTATAACAAATTCCATTATTTTCGTTATTATTTGTCGGATCGTTACAAAACATTTTGTTACGGTCAGTACTAAATTATAATAGTTTTGTTGTTATGAGGAATTCCATACCAAATATTTTTTCTAACGAGATTAAAATATTTGTAATGTTCCTGTTGCAGAAACCTTCATAACAAAAGGTTATTATCACGACGAAGAACAATAATACCGGTTTTTTGTAACTGATAATTTCGTTACAAAAAATGAATTGAATAATTACAAATAAATTTAGCATGTGCGTAATAGGGTCGCTGACCATTAACTTTTTGTTACGAAAAATGTCGTTACAGAGACTTTTTGTTACTCGATTTTTTGTATCATTCAAAATCCGTTACAATTTCGACATAAAATACTTCTTGTGTCAAACAAAAAAAAAACATTTGTATCGGTTTTCCCCCGCTACAAAAGAATAAATTTCTGGTAGTGTTAGTTTAATTTCCGTATTTAAACTCCGCCCAAATTGATTGTAAAGACTATTGTGAAACCAATGTTGCAAAACTCTGATCCTCACTATTGTGAGTGATTTTCGAGTACCTTTGGTTGAATAGTCACAAATGAATATTGTAATAGATAGACTATATTTTGTTATTTCTAGACTGTGATTGGAATATTTTGTGCAATATTCTGTGATAGAAGTGTTGTGTTTGATTGCCCTCTGTGAATTATGTGCAGTGTTTGTTTGTGTGGCGTGATTTTTTGTCATTGTTTGGTTCTCAATTGTTCTAAAACTAATTTGTATTTTTAGATAAATTGTGTTTCTAATAAAGTGTACTTTTAAAAAAATACTATTTTTGCTATAAACAATTTTTTGTTTTTCGAAATTGGTTGAGTAAACTGTTTTTCGGAAATTGATAACATTCTTGGGCAAAAAATTTATAATATCCAACCTTTTGAGGAAAATTTGATTTTTCTATTTGGAACAAAAAAAAAATGAAAAGTATACTTTCTTACTCAAAAATTAATTGAGCAATGGAGTCGGACCATGCAACTCAAGTTCTTCTCGAAAAGATGACTAAGTTAGACGAATTGGTTTCATTCTCTATAATTCTAAATTTAGTTGATCGTGTAATTCATAAGGTTGGTATGCAATAATCTGGTTTGGCATTATGGAATAAATTTGATGAATTATACACTCAATCATTTTTACCCAGTAAACTTTATTTGTTAGAAAAGTTCTTTAATTTTAAACTTGATCAACCTAGAACTATTGATGAAAATCTAAATATTTTTTAAAAATTAATTCAAGATATTAAACTTACCAGTGATATAAATATTAATGATTATAGTGCTATAATTTTATTAAATATCATATCTAGTGCATATCCTGATGTAAAGTCAGCAATCAAACATAGATATGATTTTGTTACTTATTAATGGGTTGAAAGTAAATAATTAGATTTACAAGTAAATAAATCTAATAATTATATTTGGTGAGGTTAATATGTTTGTGAGGGGAATATCTCCATTAGATCTAATAAAATAATAATTTTGCAAATTCTGATAATAAAAATAGAAATCAGAATAATAATAGTAAAAATCGAAATAGATCTAAATTTTTTAATAGATGAGTATTATCTATTTATTTATGTAGTTATCTATTTATTTTTTATATTTATTTAATTTTTAGTTTTTTAAATATCATAAAAAAAAATAAAAAATTGCATTAAAATTTTTGTTTTGTTTATATTTTTATATTTTATTTATTTTATTCTTTTTTATTTTATTTTAAGCTTATATTTAATATATTTTATTTTATTTTATTTTTGTTACTTTTAATTTTATTATTTTTTATTATAATTTTGTAATTAATATTTATAGTAAATTATTTATTTATTTAATATTTATTAAAATAATTGATTATGGTAAAATAATTATAAATTATTTATATTAAAAATGGAGGGTATGGTTGAAGAAGAGACCCTGCAAAAATAGAAGGTAGGGTTGAAGATGGGTTAGTGTAGCAGACCCTGCAACAAAATAGAGAAATGTACTGTAGACCTGCAAAAATGGAGTTATGGGTTGGAGATGATCTAATGGGGTGGCAGGCTCTTTTGGAAAGATTTACCATGAAAATTTTAGGGTTAAGCTGTTGCAACCTTTGTCTATGTTTTAAATCGATTGTGTTAGTGGATATATCTAATGTTCATGTATTGATACATATTTGCACTGATGATTTAGAAATGAAAACTGAAAATTGTATTTTGTTGGATTATGGTATTACGGGGTAGGATTGTGGTTAGTTCAAAACCTAAATTTAAAACTATTATTAATAATAGTGTGATATTTATTTAATGGTATATGTCATATTTGAATGTAAAAAATCTGAGATTGTTGTTTCTGAAACGGATAAAAGTAATACACATTTTAGTAGTATTGGAAATAATATGGAGCATATTGTGATTGACATAAAAGAGAGAATCTGTTAAGGTTGATTTTCGTTTTATATTAACAGCTAAACAATATGTTATTTGTGAACCTAAAACTGTATTTTATGATTTTAATCTAACTAAAAATTTCTCTGTTTTAAAAAGCAAAAATTTGGAATTTAATTATGATTATATTAATTCTGATTTTAACGAATTTTTTGTTTAATCTGCTAAATTTGTGCAAATTGATGCTGAAATTGATAATATCAATTTATAGAGAAAAAAATATAATTTTTTTATAATGTTCAAAATAAAGTTGAATTTGAATTAAACAATGAAAATAGGATTTTTGTTGGTGACTTTATCGGTTGATGGTGCGCCTTATGTAAATAATATTGAAAAAACAATTTTGAAATTAAAAACTATATTGGAACTAATAATAATTATAGTAATGAGACAAAAAAAAAATTACTTATTAGTTAGAGATGACGTTAGAAATAGTTCCGAAGTGTTCTCTATATTTGGTAATTTTGATTTATTTTTTTTTGCCTAGTGATATGTTTGAGAACTTATATGTGAATAAATCTATCACTATTAGGAAAACAATTAATCTGGAAACTAAGTCTCAATTTTTTATATTAAGGAAAGATAATAACTCATTAGTTGATAAGAAAAGTTTGAATTTAGTTATAGACTTTGCTATTGGCTTCTTTGTTTTATTTTATCATTAATTATGAATAATATGAAACTTGCTACTGGTTTTCTTTGTATATTTCGTGCTACATATTTTGGGTATATGACATTTACAATGGAGAATATTTTTGTCAATGTTTGGATTTGAATATATTTATGTAGTAGTAGATATAATATTTTCGAAATTTAATAAATTTGTATCTTGTTTAAATATTATATGTTTTGATACATTTGATGAGTTGTATTCTATATATATGTATGTATATGGTAGGCTAAATTAATCTATGGCGATGATGATCCTAGTTATTTGGACCAAAACTCAAGTGGAGAATTTGTTGAATTTTTTAGTCCAATTATAGTCCACCCCATTAATTCGCAAATACACTGCAGCCCAAGTGTTTCCAGGCCCAAACCCATAATACAGACCCACGACCCATGGTCCTTAACTCGAGCCTTGACCCGACTCGTGACCCACTCCGCCCTATGACATGCAACCTTTGGAGACTCAATCTTGTCCGTCAATTTTAGGGATTTGATCATGGTCGTCCGTACTCATTCTACACTCCTAACCCTCTCACTACTTTCCCTTTCTCGCGCTCGCTCATCTTGTTCTGACAACTATTGTGGCAGCGATTCACGGCGGTGCCTTCATCCTAATTTGTGGAGTCCCTTGGCACCTTTTTCTTCCTGTTTTTATTGTTTTGAGCTGCAAATGGCTGGTACACCAATAGGCTTGTGGGTTTATTCCTGATGCCTTGTTTCCGATCTGTGATGGTTACTTTCTTTCTGTCTTGTGGGTTCTTGGCTGGTTCCTTTGTGTTAGTCGCGATTTAGGTGTGTATTGTGATATTTTTATGTTTCGAGTGATTTTGAGGGCTGAGTTTAAAAACAAATCTCAGTCTAAGATTTTTACTCGTTTTCGATGATATTTTCATCATAAAATCTCAATTTCGATCCTTTAATTTCATTACAATATCAAATTTTATACCAAATATCACAGTTTGGACGCATGAGTTACAACCGCAGTTTAATACTAACGAAAAAGATTTTTTTCTTCAATATTTTGAAAACCACACATAGACTATATAAAGTTTTAGGACTATAAGAGTTTTCAAAAATTATGAAAACCAAAAAAATAATTATATTATTTTGCCTATATAAAAAAATGTACTTATTTGTTCAATAAAAAGAAAAAAACTATATATATATATAAGTTATGGAAGAATAATTGAAAAACATAATTGAAAATATAGTACGAACTATAAAATTTATTCGTCTAATTTGACTTATCTTGTTAGTAATTTACAGATTATTAGATTCAACTAATAATTTATTCAGCATACACTCAAATAGTAAATGTTGCATGCTCTACGTTATTAAAAGAAAAAAATCATTTAACCTCGATAACATCAAAATCCAAAAATTTAAAAGTTAAAAAAAGGGTAAAAATTGTACTCCCTCCGTCCCACTTCTTATGTCCACCTTTCCATTTCCGTCTGTCCTACTGTCACTTTCTTTTTTTAAAAATAATTATACACTTTAATCTTATTTTTAAAAATTTAATTTTTAATTTTTTTTAATTTTAATTATACTAATCAATTATCTTAATTTTTCGATATACCAAAAATTTTTATATTTTCAACACAATACGGTATGATAAATCGATATTTCGATATGTTCGATAAATTTCTCCATCCCTAATCATGCCATTTGCATGATTGAATACGGCCATCCACTCTGAGAAAGGTTTCTGTATTGGGAATTTATTTTTTTGACTCCTATTATATCTTTACATATGTGGTCGGATTTGTGGCCGTACACGACCAAAGCCCATTTTTTGGTGCCTATATTGCAGTTGTGCACAAATATATATATATATATATAATATAATATAAGAAAATTATCGCACAATAATTCTTCTGACAGAACATTAAAAAAAAAGAAAAATGTCTAGAAGAAACAAAAACTTAAAAAAAAATTACTATGCTATCATTGTGAAATTCTACCGACGAGTTATAACATGCTTCAAAAAAATAATTGAAAATAATAAAATATAAATGTACTTCAGTAGTTGTGTGTTTAAATAAATAAAAATAATAATTACGTATATATTGCTAGAGTTTTTAGCGAGTCGAACGGAATAGAACTTGAAGTCTTTGTATTCGATTGTTAATATTCGCAAAAGAAGGTACGTGTTCATTCGTTAAGTATTCAAACTTGATTCATTAAGTAATTTTATTATTCGAGTTTGTATTTGTGTGCGGCTCAAATAAGCTCGTTCGAGCTCATTTGTATACAAGCATGATATTTTATCTTATTTTTTAATTCATATATAATATTTTATTTATTTATTTATTTTAATTAATAATCTTATATATTTATCTTTTAACCAATGTTTGGGAACGTTCGCAAATAAGGCTCAAGTTCGTTTATCAATAAAACGAACCTATTTATATTGTTCGGCTTAAGTCGTTTATATTCGCCAATAATCTTAAGTCAAATCAAACCGAATCAAATTCACGAATGATTTGATTTGTTTAACAACTCTACTTATGACCGGTCCAAAATTAAAAAAATAGAGAAACAAGTTTCAAGACACAACCCAAAATTGAAAAGAAAAAAAAAAAAAAATCCAAATTAAAGTCTATCAAAAATCTTTACTAAATCTCTAGTTAGAACAATGAGCTTTTTTCAATGCAAGTAAAAGAGAAGTCTTTGCTTACTGAGCTTGTGAACATGACCCAAATCGCTTTAAACTTTAGATGAAAAAGTCGGAGCAACCCAAGCCCTAGATCAAAGAAGGAGAATTGGACTCTATATATCGATATATGTTGGGAATTTTTGTTGTTCAAAACCTAATTCAAAGAGTCTTTGGATAAGATTGAAAGTTTACCCACTCTTTAGCCCAACCCACCGGACTCAGCCCAACCCTTTAATTCAAACATAAGCCCAAACCATTTATCCCTTTAGTCCATTTCTGTTCCTAACCTTTTGAGTTTGTTAGGATGTTGATTACATATAACAAAAAGGGGTCTTGGGTGTGTGGGTTAATTTCGGTGAGTGAAAACCAAACTTAGGATAGGGGTTTCTAGAGAGAGAGGAGAGGACAACTAGGAGTTCCAATGAGTGGGTTAGTGAATTCCGAGAGGTTTTCTAATGAGGACTCGAACCTTTTCTTTGTGCTGAGTTCAGTAGATGACAAGGCTTAAGCCATGGGTTAAGGCGTGGTTACCTCAAGCCATTCGACACTATGGGTTGAGCCTTACTCTTTTGTCCGTATCGTCGGTAAGAAGTCAAAACTCCCGGCTGCCCTCTCCTCTCTCTCTAGAAACCCCTCTTTGTAATTTCGGTTTCACTTACAAAAACTAACAAACACACCCAAAACCCCCCTATGGTTATATCTAAGCAACAACTAACAAACTCATGGGTTAGGAACACAAATGGACTAAAGGGATAAATTGTTTGGGCTTTTGTTTGGGTTAAAGGGTTAGGGCAAGTTAGGTGGTCGGGCTAAGGAGTAGACCAATTGTCAATAATATTCGAGGGACTCATTGGGTTAGGTCTCGAACAGTCAAAATTTTCTAACATACTCCACTTATTTTGATTGTGATTTAACCAAACTAAATACATATTTGTATAGATATAAACTTACTTGCACCAATGAGTTTCATCATCGACTTTTGTCTACCGTTGCATTCACGAAAAAACGTTATGCAGACTAAACATATCATATGTAGAACATAAAAAACATAACATGCACCTAAATTGAACACACAACAACCTAGCATGTAGTAAACATAGATTTTAAAAAAAATAAGCACACAAGCAAGTTTAAATAGATTCAACACACATAAACGTACAAATTTTAAGCGAGCACACAACTAGTACAAAATCCAATAACACATGCATATTCACAAAGGAAAACAATCGCATGCCGAATATAAAATTTAGAATCACATTACACTACAAGAAAATATTATTTTTGTAACGAGATTTTTTCGTCATTAAATTCACTTTTTCCGTTACTAATTATAGTAGAGACGGAATTAATGATGGAATTACGTTAGCTACGTGATCTTTAGTATCGGAATTCCGTTACAAATATACTATTTTTTTGTAGTGTTACAGGAACTCCATCTTATTTTGACATGAACTAGAGAACACACAACTCGAGACACAAAGTACAATTTAGGCACACAATTCTATAGCTCAAACACACAACTCTACAAGTTAGGTATACTACCCTAAAAATCAAACATAAAGCCATACAACCTAAGCACAAAGTTCTACAGTCTAAGCACAAAATTCTACAGTTTAAGAACCTAGATTGATTGACCATTATCACTCAAATCTTCGGAGACATAACTACTCTGAACATCCTAATCTGGGAAGAACACTAAGCAACCTATGAGGAACACAAATCACTAAGTACCTAGTTCAAACGAATACTACCATAAAGGATATCTGAGAACACAATAACAAAAGAAATACTAAGGAATATTAAGAATATGCGCACACATATTCTCTCACATAGGCAACAATCACACAAATAATAGTCACACTGGAAAAATAATTATAAAGCTTACATTCATAAAGACTACAAACGATCAATCAGTGACACAATATGCTTTAATCATACAAAAACAACTAGTCTACTGGAGAACAATATGCAATCCAAAAAATACACATGATTTCCGAAGGTTCATGTTAATTCCTAACACAAAGAACACTCAAAGATCACATCATAATAATAATCCACATAATAGAATCACAACATAAAGCCAATCCACATAATGCCAACAAAACAATCAAATTTCATCACAAAAATCTCAAAAAATACATGTAATTAATCACATAGTAAACAAAACAACATACATCAATCTATTCATATGTTTCCCCACAACTAGTTTTTATATTAGCAACAATGCCTAAATCCAAACAACTAATTTTCAAAGAAACATGATAGTTGAATTTTCACAGTTGACATTATATTTTTCACAAAAAAAAATATATGAAGAAAACTTTAATCTAAACATGTAGCATACAAATCAAAACTTCAATACATGTGTTTAGATTATGTCACCAAAAAATCACATAGTGCAACAAAATATATTTTATTATTGATTATCCTGTAATTTTATAATTTTATTTAAGCATTTCCAACAAATACCTAACATGCATTTTCTATTTCACTGAGAATTTCACATGCATTACTCCAATTAACTAGCACTACTAAAGACTTTCGGCTATCACCAACAAACCAAAGAACATAACAAGTAAAATAATCAAGGAATCAAGTAACATTATCAAGAAATTCTACAAGGTAAAAATACATGAAAGTTCGATATATTCCAAGATTATTCGGCTAATCACCAGGAAATACATAGCCACCGAGCACCACAAATTTTCAATATATTATAAATCACAAATTTTTTCACAAAGAAATATTATATCAAAACACTAAAGAGATGAGAGAGAGTTTACCCTTTTATCACATATCGAGTCCTAATAAATTCAATTTACTATTTTATTTTTTTGTATTAAGTTAAAAAATAATAGTATTTATTGATTAGTAAAAGTGTGTAACATAATTTTGATATTATTGTCTTTGAAAATATAAAGAAAATTAATATTTTTTTTAAAAGTTAGAGATATTTTATTATTTAAATACGATTAATTTACTATAATTAAAAAATGATATTTTTGAATTAGCCTAATGAAAAATCATAAAAATTATATATTGAGTTAGGATAGAGAATATTTAACTTTATTTGATCTTTTAAAAATTGTCTTAGAATTTAAAATTATTTTTAAAATAATATAAATTTAGGTGAAAATGAGTATTAGATTAAATATTTTAAATATAAAATTAATTTTAAACATAATATTTTAAATAAAAATTAAACTATATTCCCACTATCATTAAAATTAATATTGTTCCATGAAATTAGTCTAATTTGTTTTGAATATAGAGTTTAAGAAAACTTATATTAGATACTTAATTATTTTAATTAATTTTATGTAATATTTATAATATATGTTATTTAAATTATTTTTATTAGTGAAATATTAAAATAAAAATTAAAATAATTTATTTTTTATTTTTTTATGATGAATATTTTATATTTTGAAATAAATTTTTCTTAAAAAAATTATTGTATCAATTGTAGAATAGTAATTATATGTAACAAAAAATATTAAAATAATTTTAATAATCTAAACATAATGAAATAATAAAAACATGATGTGGCTATAAAATTTTTAATTTGAATAATATTTTACATAAAATTCTTCCAAAAGTAAATATGAAAAATAAAACATTATTGAATTTAGTTTTTGACAATGATAAATGTGATAGAAGAATTTCTAAATTTGTTCACTCTCACAAAATACTAATAATAATTTCTAATAATATTCTAATCACAGTTTCAAATTTAATCTTTTTTTTTTTTTGTAAATATACAAATGAATTAAGCTAAATTTACCGGACATATGCGGTAATATATTATTTTCTCTTACCAAATACGAAAATTAAATGTTTTAATATTATTTTGAGAAATTTCAATAACTAAAAATAAAAATACAAAAACTTTATAAACACTAAAAGTAGCGAAATTTTTATTTTTTTATTTATATTTTTTTATGTTTGAAATAAATAAAATATAAATACACATTTCATTATTTCCTAATTCTCCTATCCAAAATATTAAATCAAATAACCTAACAAATTCTTTTTGAGAAACTTTACTATTAATAATATTAAAAAATACAATATATACAAATCAAAATAATATATAAACTCTACAAGATTATAAAAATTTTACAATTTGACCCAAAAAAATTATATTGCCAACATACCTTTCATGATATATATATATATATATACAAATTCTATTGATTATAAATCACCATGTACAATGAGATAAGGAAAAATAAATTGATTTTAATAATTTAAATGAAATTAATACAAAAAAAAAAATCATAGTTATAAAAAAATTAAAATAAACAATACATCAAATTTGTCGAATTTAGTTATTTATAGAAATTGTACGTCATGACATACCAAATTTTATATTACATATCGCATACCGTAAAAAAAAAAAATAATAATAATAATAATAAAAAAAAATAAAATTGGTTTGATATTTTACCATTTCGATACCATGTCAACAATTTGGTATACAAAATTTACAAATAAAATAAATTCAAAAAATTAAATGTTACAATTAACTAATTTTCCAATCATATAATACCAAATCAAACATTACATTTTTTATATTGCATTAAAAAGTTAATTTAAAAATTTAAACATCACAAAAATATTCATTTATATTAGTATTAAATATTTCTGTTAATTTTATTATTCAAAAATTTAATTCAACTTTCAAATTTACATTTAAACATACAATAAAGTTTAAAATAATAATTATTTAATTAAATTTTAGATTTTATTAATATATGTAAAAGTGGACTAATTTTATAAAATAGCTAAAAAAAAAATAGATTAACGTGGTAGAATTAAAGAGTAATTTATTTAGTAAAAATAATTAATTTAGTTAATGTTTTAAGGCAGTGGATCAAGTGCTTAATTGTTTTAATTCAGATCAGGTGTTGAATTTGATCTAGCTCGATGTTTTAATTTAATTTTATGCTTTTAATTATTACTAAAAGGAGAAAGTGGAATAATTTGGTTAGACAATTAAAAATAAAAAAGGTGGATCAATTTCGTGGGACGGAGATAATATTTTTTTAATGTTGTCCTAAAAGAAAATTCTAGATTCTTTGTTATTTTTAGCAAAAAGATTGTAAAATACTCATTAGGTTCGTCTGTAAGGTTCTCATTAACTTTTTGCGTCATTGTAGTTAATATTAAAAATATTTTTATATTTGTAGTATTATAATACGCTAATATAAATATTTTTGATATTTTTCCTTAATTTGTACTATATTTTTATTTAATAATTAATATCCAAATATCAACACGCAAAAACTAAATGAAATCCTTAAACATTAGCTACCGTACAACTTTTACCATCTAATCTAATCTAATATACTCTCTCTGTTCCAATACAATAGTCTTGTTGACCATTTTTGTTCGTTCCAAAACAATAGTCTCATTTTTATAAATAAACATATCACCATAAAACTATCCCTTTTTTTATTATTATTATTACACAATTACCACTATTTTTTATACTAATAAGGGCAAAAATTCATTTATCCTTACTTTTTATCAACTATCAATATAATATCAATATTCCTTAAATCTCGTGTCTAACACAATAAGACTATACTTTTGAACGAAAAAAAAATATATTTACTCTTGATTTTGTATTGCCACGTGGCAACACATAATTTTTTCTTTTTCTTATAAATTTTCTCTTTGTAGGATCCGGTACTTAAATAATAATAAATAAATAAATAAATAAAAAGAGGAAAGTGGGTGGACTGTAAAATAATAATAATAAAATAATATTATTTACTTTATTATTTTTACTAATAAAATAGATTTTATTTTAACAACAACTATGTGAAAAATGTGATCTTATTTATGTGTTATTTTTTTGTTGTTTAGGTATGTAATATTCGAAAGATAAATATATTGGGAAGATGATGGATCAAATTTTCGATAATAAAATTTAAATTAGTCGATATAAATATATATTAATTAATATAGGATAAGCAAGTAGATTATACATTATTTTTTATTTCTTTCTTCGGGACTTTTATGTTATATTATCCGGACATAAAGACTAAGAAATAATGATAATAAAATTGTAGGTGAATAATTTTTTATTATAGATAAATTATACACAAGTTAACGGATAAAAAATACGGCATAATTATTCCAAATAAAAAAAAAATTATAATTTGATTATATTAAAATAACAGTAAAAAGATAATAAAATTTGATTTTTAACTCTAGTTAAATATTTTAAATTTTCTACTAAATATTATATAAATAATTAATTTTCATAATTTAATAAAATTTATATCTACCGCACATAACACGACTCCCCTCAAAGATTTGTATATAAACAATATAACAACTCGGGTATAAATAATACAAATCCAGGGGAATGGCCCACATAAGGCAATCAAATCATTGTACGAAAAATAACTAAATAAATAAGGGAATCAAATCGTAACGACAATGATATTGTCATTCAAGATAATGATAAAATAAGTAACCAAAGGGTGTGTTGGATTTTAAATATATTATTTATTTTATTTTTTAAGAAAATTATTAATTAAATATTTATTTTTTATTTTTTATATTATATTAAAAATTAATTTTATATTTAAAATATCATATTAATATCTATTTATATCATATTATACAATTATTTAAATTCAAAATTTTTATTATTCAAATCTTAACTCAAAATTCAAACTCCCTCCGTCTCATGTAATATGGGTGTATTAATGTAGACACAGGAATTTAGGTAAAATATAATTAGTAAGTAATTAAGAAGTGTATTAGTAAAAATAATTATTATTTAGTAAAAATAATTATAGATTGAGATTAAGATTAAGATAAGTAAAAAGTTTAACTAAAATTAAGAAAATTATAAAATTTAAAATGCGATTAAAATGCTATTAAAATGCATAATTATATTTTCAAAAATAGAAAAAAATAAGTTATGTGGGACGGATGAAAATAAAAATAGAGACAAATTATGTGGGACGGAAGGAATAACTTATTGACAAAGCATCAAGTTTTTATTCATAATTTCTTTTAAAATTTGGTTGTAATAATATAATTTAAATATTATTAGTATATTATAAAAAATTCACATACTTTTACACAAAATTGTGATATTAAATTTAAACACAACTAATTAAAATAAATATTTATTTTCTATCCTTTGTTTATTATTATTATTAAGAAAAGATATATATTTTAAAATTAGTTTATCCTTTTTTTTTTCAAAATATATACATATATAACATCAAAACAAATATTTACTTTTTATTTTTAATTATTATATCAATAAACTTATAATCTACACAAATTACAAGATCAAAATTCTATTTTAGTTCAATATTTTATCATTTATAAAAAAATTAAAAAAAAAAAAAACAAAGTTAACAAAACCATAGTATGGTTTAGAGTTAGGGTGTGTCTGGGGAATTGAATTGGATTTAAACTATTCTATCTCATTTTTTCTCCCAAAAAACATCAAATCAAACACCTATTTTTCATTTTTTATATTATACTAAAAATCAATTTTACATCCAAAACATTACATCAACATCTATTTGCATCATACAACTATTCAAATTCAAAATTTTTACTATTCAAATCTCAAGTCAAAATCCAAACCCTCAAACAAACACACCCTAATGTTAATCAAAATTATAAAATAAATAAAAGTAAAGCATTAAGAACGTCATATACAATTTTTTTAATAAAATATAAAAATACAGTACTCACTTTGTCGTTCAAATTTATTTTGACTTTTTTTTAATATCCAAATTTATTCGTTTTATTTTTTTTTAGTAAATACATACCACTTTTTCTACTTTTTGTTTACCAAAAAAAAATCTATTTTTACCTATTATTCATAAAATCCGTATCCAACCAAATGAACATAATTATGTATAAAGGAGGGAGGTGGTATTATTTTATATTAAAAATATAGTATTATTTTATACTTAACTTTTTTTTATAAAAATACATATTTCGTCCCAATCTAAAATAATTTTAAAATTTTTATAGCAAATTAAAAATAATAATATTTTATTTTTTAGTAAAATTGTGTAAAATATTTTTTACATTTTTATGTTTTGAACTTTATGTATAATTTATTTTTTTTATAATATATTTTTTTTAAAATTTATATAGAAATTAAAAGGTATTATAGTCTTAGTATGTTGCTATTTTTATACTAATTAAAAATTGATCATTTTAACGGAAAAAAGACAAATAGTAAAATGATACTTTTAATTAGGATGAAAATATATGAGTGTGTATATATAACTACTCTTATAAAAATATTACATTTAAACTACCATTCAAACAATAATTCAGTATTAAATAATAAAAAAAATAATCAAAAATTCATAAATTATTTTATGGTAATCCATCCGTTTCACATAAAATATCTATATTTTATATTTTAGTTCGTCCAATATACTTTGTTATTTTTTTAAAAAAAATATGATTATATATCTTAATTACATTTTAAAATTTATCATTTATAATTTTTTAATCTTAATTAAATTATTTTGCTATCATAATCTTAATTTATAATTATTTTTACTATACAATAATTATTTTTATGGTAAATTGTTTTAGTCTCGTACTGACATCATTTATCATTTTAGTACTTTAAGTAAACTATGTTGGAAAATAGTCTTGTAAGTAAAATTTTTTAGCTACAATGGTTCTTCGATGCCAAACTCACCACGCTAACCCGTTGTTGTTGACGTGGCGCTGACACGACTAACATGTCATCGCCACATAGACGCCACGTCAGCGACACGTAGGGGTGGAAATAGGCCAGGCCAGGCCAGGCTTTGGTTAAATAGGCTTGGCCTGTCTTAAAAAGATATGGCCTGAGCCTGGCCTACCAGCCTGAAAAAAAATATTTTTAAAGCCTGAGCCTGGCCTTTTTAAAAGCCTGGCCTGGCCTACGAGCCTGTTTAAAAGGCTACATAATAATTTATTATTATTATTATTATTTTTTTTTTTTGTAAATTTCGTACTATAAATAAAAAATAAAACAGATACAATTATTTATATTATATATAAAAAAATAAAAAATTCTGTTTTTTAATGACAAAAATAATCATTTTTATTGCCATATAAAAATACAATATATTATACTAATAATTTGCAAAAAAACGTATATTACAATTCATTCAAATATATATATAATTATTGGGAATAAGTCTTGCAAACTCCAGACAAAAGCTGATAGAAATTACTGCATAATGACATTAAAAAAAAAACAGTTTACATCAATCTATTGTCATTATTATATATAAAACTATTCTTATTTTATAATAATAAAAAATAATTTTATATAATAATAATATTATTATTAAACAGGCCGGCCTGTTTAGTAAATAGGCTTTTTCATAAGCCTAAGCCTATTCTGTATATATAAACAGGCTTTAACAAAAATCTGAACCTGGCCTTTCTAATAAATAGAACAGGCCAGGCCAGGCTTGATGTAGGCCAGGTCATAGGCCCCTGACAGGCCGCCTGGCCTATTTCCACCCCTAGCGACACGTGATTTTTTTATTTTTTATTTTTACAAAATATTTTGGTAAACTATTTTTTTAGTTTCGTATATGACCTTATTTATCATTTTTAGGATTTTAAATGGACTATCTCGAAAAATAATCATGTAAGTAAAAATCTTTCGCTAAAATAATCTTCCAACGTGGCATCTATGTGACGATGACATATCGCTGTGTCAGTGCCACGTCAGCAACGGTGGACCAGCGTAGCGAATCCGGCACCAAATAATCATTTTAGTGAAAAAAAATTATTTACGGGACTATTTTCAAATATGATCCACTCAAAGTACTAAAACTATAAAGATAATCAGATACGGGACTAAAAAACAGTTTACCCTTATTTTTATTAATACATATTTTAATTACTTACTAATTACTTCATCCGACAGCAAAATTGATTCTCACTTTTCTTTTTCGTATATCCGTTAAATTTACTAAATTACTTATAGATAAAAAAGTTAAAAAAATTTATATTTAATTATTAACATTCATTCAATATTTATTTATCATAAATAACACTAATTTTATTACATTTTTTTAATTATTAATTAAATTTTCAAAAATACTTCAACTACTTTTTTACTTTTTATACTTTTTCAATAAAATACTTCATCTATCCAAACACCGTGCAAAATTTGTATTTGGCACCAGAATTTATATGGAAAGTATTTAATATGGTAATTTGAGATAGTTCGGATATCAAGTGATGTAATTGGAGAGAAAAATAATTATTATTTTTTTTATTTAAGTGATATGATAGAATAAAGTGAAGTGTATATTAATATATATATTATTAATTATTTCTAAATTTGAAAATATTGCAGTGAGTTTGGGAAAAAAAATATTGCAGGGTGTTTTGACAGAGGAAATATTTACTTTTCTTAATTCTATGTCGAATCCAAATAAATTATATATGATAAAATAAATTTTATTTTATTTAAATTCTCGTATTTACGATAATATTAATATTTCTTCGATGCGGGAAGAAATATTATTTAATGGTTTTAGAGGTTAAAGCAATCGAAAAAGCCATTTTAGGCGAGATAATTATGGTTATTCGATTGAAAAAGAAAACCAACCCCTGTCATCGTTGTATCCATATTGAAGATACGCAATCCATTTTTTTATTTTTTAAATGTTGGATGCGTTTCTTAATAAAATAATTTTCAAAACTTTTTTTATTTGAATTTTAAGTTTTTCCATCAAATGTTATTTAAATAATCAATTAAAATCAAATCCAAAAAACACACTATAAATATGTCAAAATATCTTTAAATTTTTATAAAAATATTCATTTTTTATATTTATAAAGACAAATATGTTAAAATTATTTTAGACATTTTTATTAATTAATAAAATATTATTATTTTTTAATTCATAATAAATAATAATAATCAAAATACATTCTATTAGAATGAAAAAAGTATTTTATACATCTTCTGTCATTCAAACTTATGTTGATTTTCTTTTTTCTTTTTTATTGTTATTAAAAAAATAGTCCTGCTTTTTTTTTTTTTTTACAGAAATATACCATTTTTTCTACTCTCTCCGTTCCATAACAAAGTATCTATTTTTTTCATTTTAATCCGTCTCATAACAAAGTATTCATTTCCTTTTTAGTAACTGTACTAATCTATTTAACATTACAAATACTCTTACAACTTACAATATATTACACAAATATCATTACTTTTATATTATATATACTAATAAGGTTATTTTAGTCATTTTAACGTTATTCCTATTAAATCTCAATATAATATTAATATTTCAAAAATTACATGTAAAAAACAAATAGATATCTAATTATGGGAACTAATGGAGTATTTTTTTACGATAAAAGAAAAAACAATTTTTAATTTTACCTACTTCCGTTAAAGATTCATTTCCGATCAAATTGACATAATTAATTTTAAATGAGGGAGATAGTAATTAATTATGATTAGCATTACATACAAGACTCCATATTGTGATATTATTGATTTTCACTTAACATATTAAAATATTTAATACTTCATTCATCATTTAAATTTATATATATTTTTTATTATCATCAAAATAATCTCGATTTTTTTTTAGAAAAAAAAAGACATCACGCATTCTATTTTCTTATTCGAAAAGAGAAAAAAAATAATACTCCATTCGTCCCAGAAAATATGAGACTATTACTGTAGATACGAGAATTTAGGTAAAGTATAATTAGTAAGTAATTACGAAGTGTATTAGTAAAAATTATTATTATTTAGTAAAAAATAATTATAGATTAAGATTAAGATAAGTAAATAGTTTAATTAAAATTAAGAAAATTATAAAATTTAAAATTTAAAATGCGATTAAAGTTCATATTATATTTCCAAAAATAAAAAGGACAAGTTATGTGGGACGGACAAAAATAAAAAATATGAACAAATTATGTGGGAGGAGGAGGGAGTACTTTTTATCTACTTTTATTAAAATCTATACTCAAAAGATCTACCTTTGTTATTATTCAATAATCTACCTTCCGTATTTTTATAAATTATACAGGTTTCTATATCGATTTGTTTCAACTTAATTAATTATTTTTACTCCCTTTGTCTTGCATACTAATTTTTTTTTCTATTATAAAATGATTAATATATAAATACCAAAATATTTTTAATTTTACAAATTTTTTTTTTTTTGTTTGTCCTTACTTTTTTAAGAATTTTAAAAAATAAGTTAGAATAATAATTAGAGAGAGTTTAGAAAAGTATGAATAATTCTATTATAAGGTAGAAACACAATTATTAAATAAGGAAACATGATAATTGTTTTGATACGAACAAAAATAGAAAAACAAGACAATTGTTTTCCGACTAAAGAAGTATCAAAATCTTCTTAGGGTGTGTTTCTACGGCATGGTTTGAATTTATTTATTTATTTATTTATTTATGTTTTTTTTTTTTTTACTGTAAATAGGGGTGGATTAAAAATCGAACCGAATCACCCGAACCGAAGAACCGAACTGAATCAAATCGAATTTTTGGTTAACCGAGAAAATTCAATTCGAATACAAATACTGCATATTTGATATTTGTAAGTTTCACTTCGGTTTCAAGTTTTGATATTTTTTTCGATTCGGTAAACTAAACCGAATATATTTATATAATTATATTACTCCCTCCGTCCCGGTGAAAGAGTGACGTTTGTTTTTTGCACATAGATTTTTGAATATTAGTATTATAATGAATTGTAGTAAAAAAAAAAACAAAAATACCTCTATTAGTATAGTGTAATATAAAAGTAATGATATTTGTGTAATATATTGTAAGTTGGAAGGGTATTTATTATGTCAGGTAAGTAGTACAATTACTAAATTAGGAAATAGAAACCTTGTTTTAAGACGGACAAAAATAGAAAATGACAACGACGGAGGGAGTATTATATTTTAAAATTTATATTAATAATTATATTCGTTTCGGTTTCGGTTTGAATATTTAAAATATTTGCAAGTATTTTTTATTTAATTAGAATTTTAATTATTTTTTAATATTTTTTAAATATTTTATTAAATAAAAATTCAATTAATCAAAATTTTTTATTCGAATACAATTCACGATTTCGGATATTGATAGTTGAATCGTGTCCACCCGTTGCCTGTAAGCTCTGTCCAGCTTCAACTAGTCTACAAACTATTCCTACTTGAAATGACATGCAGACCTACTCTCATAGCCGGTGAAAAACTGACGCTGTGTCGGTGTGAATCTTTTTATTCTAAATTAAACACAGCAAACCACGTGCCGCACGCCCGTGCAACACTTCAACAAATTAATAATTTAATTATTTTAATAATTATATTTTAATAAAATATATATTGTTAAAAAATTATTATATCGCAAAAATATCAGATAATTATCAAAAATATATTTTGAAATCAAAATAATTTATCGAAATAAATTATCTAATTTCAATAATTCTATCGAAATAAATTCGATAATTTTATCAAAATAAATTTGATAATCACAATAATTTTGTCGAAATAAATTTGATAATCAATTTATCAAATAAATTTGATAATCACAATAATTTTATCGAAATAAATTCGATAATCATTACAATAATTAATCAAAATAAATTTGATAATCACGTCGAGATAATCATTACAATAATTAATCAAAATAAATTTGATAATCACGTCGAGTCGAGGTAGAACCTCTTTTCGTAAAAACGAATACGCCCCGGTAGTATAACATTCTCAAAGATAAAACGACGTTCGTTTTCGAATTAGGTGACACCCCAATATTTCGGAGCTTCGGCGAACTAAAATTAGGTGAACTATGAGCTATGTTGGGAGGCTTTATTAAACAAGGGAATTTCTGAAGTTCGCCGAAAAACCCGCCGGAAATTGTTGCGGGAGATGAGAGGGAGAGCAGAGAGAATTGGTGTGATCTTAATAGGGTGGTGGAGAGGGCTAGACACCTTCATCAAGTGGGGCAATTAACGCTCGAGTCAAAACTGGCGTAATCGACGATAATTAAATTCCGGTAACATCTGGATATAAACACCATATTTAATTCCGATAATAAAATATCAATTTAATTCGGTCATAAACATCAAATTTAATCTTGGTCATAAATATATTATTTGAATTTTAAATTTTAAATAATTATTTATCATATATGCATATAATTATCTGATCTTTACAAGTAACACGTTCATCTGTGACTTACCGATATTTATATGCCTAACCACACTATTAATAACCACACTATTAATAACCACCATAAATTAACCAATTTTCCAACATAGGTAATATGTATGTATATAATTTTGTAAAAAATATTTTCTTATATGATATAAATAGATAAAAAATATATATATATATAAATAATTTATCATTAAATAAATTAATACTTAAATCACACTATTATGAATTTCATAAAATTAATTTAATATATATTTACATCAATATATTTTTTAACTATTAAATCAATATACATCAAAATTCTTAAAATTCAAACCAAAACTATAAATTAAAAGAATAGAAAAGTTAACTTATTTTAAAATTTAAATATAATTTAAAGTTAAATCCAATTTTCTCAAATTTCTTCAAAAGAAACATACTTTTAATAACCAAAAAAATATTAATACTCCTTCCGTCTCATTAAAAGGTTATCATTTTTCATTTTCATCCGACCTAAAACAAGGTTACTATTTTCTAATTTAGTAATACATATTTTACATAATAAATACCCTTTTAATTTACAATATATTACGCAAATGTCATTACTTTTATATTACACCATACTAATAGGAGCATTTTTGTCTTTTTACTATAATCCAATATAATACTAATATTCAAAAATCTACGTGCAAAAAGCAAACGTCATCCTTCCAACGGGACGGAGGGAGTATTATTTTTTAATTTACTATATAAAAAAATTAAATGGTATATTCGATCAGGATGGAAGGAGTATATGACAAATATAAAACAATACTTTTTCTGTCTCAATTAAATTGTCTATTTAGCTTAAACACATAGTTTTAGATATTGTATAATTAGTAATTAATTAAGAATTGTGACTTTGTTCTTTCTAAATTTTTTTCCATATATTTTTCCAAAAAAATTAATACATCACACATATTTACTATTTTTATATTTCCTACGTGATTTCATATACCTTACATAATTTTATTTTATTTTTCTAACAATCTCACAAAATAAACATACCGTGGAAATAATTATGATTTAATAAAAATAATTATAGATTAACATTAAGATAACTAAATAATTTAATTAAAATTATAAATTATATATTATAAATTTCAAAATGTAATTAAAATATATAATTATATTTCGAAAAAAATATATAACAAATTATGTAAAACGAACGAAAATAAAAATATAAAACAAATTAAGTAGAGTGGAATGGACAGAATAATTTAACGAAAAAATAATTACAACATTATAAATAAAACAATTATAAGCTTTATATTATCAAAACGAGACAATAATAATCAATACAGGTATCAATTGTTTTAACTATTATATATTTTTTTCATCGTTATTATATTTATTATAGCAAATATAATCAAATATTTATATTTAAATAGTGTTAATTTTATAAATACAAACATATTATTAAATATAATTAATTTATACACAAAATACAAAATAAAACTAAAAATAAATTATTTTAAGCAGTCTCCCTAACCAATAAAATATTTTTATACTCTTTTCGTCCCAATATAATAGTCTTGTTTATCATTTTTGTTCGTCCTAAAACAATAGTCTTATTTTTATAAATAACAATATCTTCGTAAAACTACCTCTACTTTTTCATTTTTATTATACAATTGTCTCTACTTTTTACACTAATATAGTCACAAGAGCAAAAAAGTCTTTTATCTATACTTTTTACCAACTATCAATATAATATCAATATTTTCTAAATCCCGTATCCAACCCAATTAAAACTATAATTCTGAAACAAATGAAATATTTTTTATGATAAAAAATACTCGGAGAGGGATATATGTATTCGCATAAAGTCAGTGTTGATCCAGTCACATCAGCATGATGTTGATTTGACTACATCAGCATATATCATGAAGATAAATATAATGTATTTAAAATATCATATATTTGAATTATAACAAAATATATATTGTATTATAAATATATTATAACATATATAAAAAATATTATTTACCATGGTTATTTAATCCTATCATCATTGGATTCTTTGCCATATATATATTAGTAACAAGAGAGAAATAGGTAAGTTGTAATTATATATTTTTATAGTTTTTTATCATTATTTATCAATAATATAATTTTCTTTAAATTATTAAATTAAAAAGTTATATTTTATATAAAATATTATGTCAAATATTTTTATATTATATTACATATTTATTTTTTAATTATTATTATTTTCTTACTATTCCCAATTCTAAAAACTTAAAAATACTTTCTGAAAAAAGCCAAATTCGATCAACATCGTAATAATACGTGTAACCCATACTTTTGTAACTTTGCCACCAAAGCATCCAATAAATCCTATGAATTATTATTTGATAACGGAAATAAATTATTTATTATTCATATATATATATAGTTTGAAAATTTTACAATTCGATTAAAATTTTTGCAACCTTTCATTATATTTGAAAGTAGATTATTATACTAAACTCTTTAATATAAACTTAAAAATAGTTATTTTTCTCAAATTTATTTTTATTATTTTTTTTAGGTTAAATATAAGAAAAATAAATATATTTATAATTTTAGGGGTTTAAAAATTGAGATTTTAAAATTTATTCGCAGTTTGGGCACATTTAGGGTCTGTTTGTTTGGAGGTTTGGATTTTGAGTTGTGATTTGAATAGTAAAAATTTTGAATTTGAATAGTTGTATGATTTGATATAAATAGATGTTGATGTGATGTTTTGAATGTAAAATTGATTTTTAGTATAATATAAAAAATGAAAAATAGATGTTTTATTTAATGTTTTTGGGCGAAAAAATTGGATGAATAGTGTAAATCCAATCCAATCCCCCGAACAAACACACCCTAACATACTGTTAAATAAAGACTGTCGAGGGATTAGACGCAAAGTTTATGAAACCACAAGGGAGTTTGACACAGTTTTAGAAATACTAAAAATTTTGCGTAATTTCGTGAAACCACATGTGAATTTTTGTGCAATTTAGCCTTTAATTTAACACCTTTAAAAATCTAAGTAAAATAATTTAATGTATATATATATAATATTATTAGTCGTGACCTGTGTTATATACGGGTATTAGATTATAGTCCTTTTATTATCTAAACTTTATTTTTTTAATTTATCTTTTAAAAATATTTATTTTCTTATTTAATAAAAAGTATATATTCTTATTAAAATATACTTTTTCACTCACATAAAAGATAAATATTATATACTTTTACACAATTGTTAATTAATATTATATATTTAAGTATAACAATATTTAAACACATTAACATTATACATCATTACTTATTATTTACATATTTTCATATTTAAAAGATTCAAATTAAAAATACTAAATAAATACATTTCATAGTATATAACTTTTTTAAAAAGCATAAATTAGATTATGTATATTACTAATAATTTTAAATTTAAGGTTATCTACATTGATATTCCTCTATAAAATTAAAATAAATTAGAAAAATAGTATTTATTGAACAAATATTTTTTAAAAATATTTTTATTTATTATATATTTTTTATTTAAAATATCAAAATAATACTTATTTACTCCATATAATACTCCATTTGTCCTAAAATTAATACCCGTACTATTTTTATTTTTGTCCGACCCAAATCAAGGGTATTATTTCCTAATTGTATAGTCTACCTAATAGTATAATTAATATTCTTGCAACTTCTAATATATTATATAAATGTCATTAATTTTATATCACACTATCTACATTTTTGTCTTTCTCATTATAAATTAATATAATACTAATATTAAAAAATCTACGTACAAAAGACAAATAGTTTTATGGGTCGAAAGTAATACTTCCTCCGTCCCATATTGAGTGTCTTGGTCACTGTAGACATGATAATTTATGATAAGTATAATTAGTAAATAATTAATAATTTATTAGTGAAAATATTTAATCTATAATATAAATTATTATAAATTAAGATTAAGATAACTAATTAGTTTAATTAAAATTAAAAAAATTTACATTAGAAAATTTAAAATAAGATTAAGAGGGATAATCATTTTCGAAAAAAGGAAAATGACATTAAATGTGGGACGGACAAAAACAACAATATAGACATGGTAAGTGGGACATAGTAAATAATATTTATTTCCAACATGAAATTTAAATAGGTAGTATATTAAATAGGATAATATAAAAATTAAATTAAGTGATGAGAAAGAAATATATACATATATTTTATATGAATGATATGATGAGATAAAGTATAATGTAGGGGTTAAGTATATTTAATTATTTATAATTTTAAAAATATTATCCGGCGTTTAAGACATATAAAAAATATTGTAAAATATTTTACACGAAAAAAATATTTATTAATTATTTAGTTTAAGATTATACTATTTTGAAATTATTATTTTAAAAATATATTAAAACAAATAAATTAATAAATAAATAATAGTAATAATAATAATATCATATAATATTAATATAATAATATATATTAAACGGGGGACCCACTAAATAATTTTTGAAAAAAAAAAAGAACCACTCGATAGCCGTCCTCAAATATATACAGTACTCTTTCCGTCCCACGTTGGATGTCTAGGTCACTGTAGTGGAAATTGAAGATAAGTATAATTAGTAGATAATTAAGAATGTATTAGTGAAAATAATTATAGATTAAGGTTAAGATAACTAATTAATTTATTAAAATTAAAAAAAGAAAAATTAAAAAATTTAAAATGAGATTAAAATGTATAATCATTTTCCTAAAAAGAAAGTGATATAGGATGTGGGACAGACATAAACGGTAATGTGGACATGATAGGTGGGACGGGGGAGTATCATATTAGATTAGTATTAGGCATTCTTTTGAGATTGTTTTTCGTCTTCTTGCTACTTAATTTTTTATCTTTTAAATATTAGTATTTTTTAATTCTAATTTAAGGTAATATTTTTATTATTTTTGTTTGTTATATTGAAAATATTTAATTTTTATTATAATAAAAATAATCATACATAAATTTTATATAATTTACAAATATATCATTACATATAAAATTAATTTATAAATAAAGTACAAAAAAACAAAAATATCAAGATTATCTTTTTCATCCTCACCTTCGAATGCCTCAATTCGAGGAGGCCTCATATGACCGAGGGCCATCTGCTTCGTGTGAGATGTAGCTCGGTCAAGTGAGGTCCAACAACGTCGAGCAAGGTCCAACTGCATCGAGAGAGGTACGACTGTGATCGAATCGAAATCGAGTCCAAATACCTTTTTAAGTAAGTCGAGGAATCATCACACCACATCCGCTTTTCAACCAGCCAAACCCAATTGACTGTCAAAGTCAAAATTCAAACAACAACAATGTTATAAATTTTCTTACAAATAAAATATAATTATTTATTATTATAAAAAATAAACGGTAGCCGACTTAAATAATAATAATAATACTAATAATAATAATAATAGAAACCTATATATAGACATTGCTCCGTATATTCAAATTATAACAATCTAGTCCCTAAAGGATGATCGGGTGGTGTGGAGAGTGAACTTGTGACCGTGAAGTTATGAGCTCAAATCTCAACGCCTCAAGATCCACTTGCTCCACATGATTCGCTAATATATCTATATATATATATATATGTAATAATTAACATAATAGATAAAATCAAATCTAAAACATAAAAAAGAGATAAGAGATAATGTAGACACATAACTCTCACAAGACAGATACATTCTAAATTGAATGTATAATTACAAAACTAAAAAAAAAAAAAAGAAAAAAAAAAAGAAAAGTATAATCATATCACTATAAAACTACTCTTACTGTTTCATTATTATTACACAATTGTCACTATCTTTTACACTAATACACTCACAAAGGTAAAAATATTTTTTACCTATATTTTTTTTACCCACTATCAATATAATATCAATATTGCTTAAATCTTGTGTCCAACATAACTAAGACTATAGTTCCGGGACGAAGGGACTATTAGAGTAGGACAAACAAAATATTAAATAATCTTTACTATTATTATTTAAAAAAGCAATAAAATAAATAATAAAAACTAGTATGGATTCTTGGTGTGTGTCCATGCCCCATCTGTCTCTCTTATCTAAATAGTTTAAAGTACTAAATTGAAAGACAATTTGGTGGTGACATTTTAGAGAGATCAGACTCGTTATATCTATATATTTTTAAAAATTTTGATATTATTTATTAATAATTTAAAAATATTATATCAAGTATTTATTTTATATCACAAAAGAAATATTATTTACAATTTTTTTCTAAACTTTAAAAACTTCTATATAAAGTTTACATATTTTAGATATTCAATTTTAGATTTAGTAGATTTATATCTAGATTTGATCGTATCCATAGATTAGATTACTTAGATTTGAGTTTATTTTGTATTGCCTGTATATAGACTTCTTATTTTGATAATCAAGATGACCATCTCATTATTTTCCCTTAAAATTTCTAACATGGTATCAGAGCATGGTGTTCCAAAACCAAAACCCTAGTCGTCGCCGTCGCTGTTCGCCGTCCATCGTCTGCCCTTCTCCGGTGGTCGTTTTTTTTTTCGTCGCCGCCTCCTGCTTTGTTCCCTAGTCGTAGTGTGATTGGCTTTGTCATCAGAATTGATCTCGTTTTGCGACTGCTATCTATTGGATTGTTCGATCTACTTTTTTTTATTTGAACTTTAATTTCGTAATTCATATATTTTTATACGTTTTTTTTGAATCAGTTGAACTATTGATTGTTTATTCAGATCTAGGGTTAGCCACAATTATTAATGTGCTCCGTCTGTACAAGGGCAAAATAGGAATACATGTCCCGACAACATGCACGCTTTGATATGTTTTAAAGATATTTTAGTATTTTTAAAATAATAAAAATTTGAATTTAGAGAAAAAAATGAAAAAAAAAAAAGAAGAATATTCTGAATAGAAAGTAGGGTTTTAATACAATATTTTATATTTTCTCTATCCAAAATTAATATATCTATATTATCATTTTAATTTGTCCACACTCAATTTACAATTTTATATTTAGAATGTGCTGTCATACAATAATGGAATACCCTTAAATTTAATTTAAAATTAATAACATACTATTTTCGTATTTTTTTCGTCCTCCTCTAAAGGTCACAGTTATTTTTTATGTCATTATATTTAAAAATATCAGTGTATAATTTTTTGTATAAATGTATTTCTATTAGTATTATAAGAGACGAATGAAAATAATTTTGTAATTTTTTCTTAATTTGTACTACGTTTTAATATAATAATTAATATTTAAAGATTAATCCGCAAAAGATTCTTAATCAGTATTTAAATATATATATTCTTTCTCGGCTCCTATCACATATAAAATACAATATCTTTTTAACATATGCAACAAAAGTTAAGTATTCAATGTAAATGAATATTCATATAAATTAAATGAGTATTCGATTTTCCAATATAAAGGGAGTATCCTATCAACATTATTGCTTCCAAATTAAAGCTACAAATACTAGGAAATGTTGTCATAGAGAGATTGTGTGTGTTCTTTGATTTAGGACAAAAAGAAAAAAAATAAAATAAAATAAAAATCGATGGCTCGAAATGTCGCGAATAACTTTGGCAAGGAAGGCGCAAATCAATATCGCCGAGTTGTCGGTAACTATTCTCCAAGTTTATGGGGTGATTTGTTCCTCAAATACACTCCCGATGAACAGGTTTAGTCTACTCTTTTGTCACCCTTAATTCTAACATCTTATTCATTTTCGTCGACGTATGTGTTCATGTGTTTCTTTCAATATATTTTTTTCTATCTTCTTATTTTCCGAATGGTATAAAAATTAAGGCTAAGAATGAAAAGAAAAGAAGGAATATATGAATAATTATTTGATTAAGAAGAAAATGTTTATTATGGGTTGTTTACTTGTTTTTTTTTCCTTAATTTGTACTATTTAATTTATCTCATACACATACACATATATATTCAAGAAATCATACATAAAATTTTTAATTTTCATTTAATATATCACATCAAATAATTATTATTACTTAAACACAAGTACATAAACCATATGTTGAAGGCAATTTAAATTTAGTTATGGTTCAAGCATGTTTCATGTTTCCTTGTGTTTGAGAGTAGATTTGAAAATTTTCAATGTATTTTGGAATAAACAATTTATTTTGTATATCATATTTTAAATAAATAAATAAATAAAACAATATAAAAGTTATGGGTTTGTTGTTTAGTATTTTAATTTTAGGTTTTTTTTTTTTTATGTGAAGTATAAAAAATTATATTAATAATATAAAAAATAATATTTTGTTTTGAATATTGTTGGAGATTACTATATTTATATTATATATTGATAATTGTATTAAAAAAAAAATTGTAGGCAAACAAGTCCTATATTACTTGAATAAAATATATATTTTAATGTAATATAGTGTGGAAAACGAAAAGACAAAATATACACCTTTATGATTAAAGAACCGTTTTTAATCTAACACGATCTAAAGGTCAGGGGCTAAGAGTTTCGCCATTAGGCTACATCTTCATTTTGTTGATGGAAGTGTGTATTATTAATAATTCTAAAATAAAAAATAATATATATGATTAAAAAATTTAAAATATATATTTAAATATTTTAAAATTATATCTCAATAATATATATGCAATATGTATATCATTTTGTAGATAATAAAATTTTATATAATAAAAATAAATAAAACATATATATTTTTTATAGGGTAAACTGATTTTTTAGTCCCATGACTGGACCCCTTATCATTTTAGTCTCGTAAGTGGAGCCTGTCGCAAACTAGTCCCATAAGTGAAAAATTTTCGTTGTTTTAGTCCTCCAGCGCCGGAGACGCCCGCGTGGCTCGCCGCAGGTGACACCTGGTGGACACGTGGATTTTTTATTTCATTTTTTTAATTTTTTTTAAAACTTATTTTTAATTTATTTTTAATTTTATTTGCATTTTTTATTTTTTTTATCTGGTCCAATTAAAAAAAAATAAATAAATAAATCCATGTGTCCGCCGGGTGTCGCTGATCTTGCGGGACACCTGGCGGACACGTCACCTCCGGCGAGCCACGCGGGCGTCTCCGGCGCCGGATGACTAAAACAGCGAAAATTTTTTCATTTATGGGGCTAGTTTGCAACAGAATCCACTTACGGGACTAAAATAATAAGGGGTCCAGTTACGGGACTAAAAAAACAGTTTACCTTATTTTTTATTTATTTATGATTAAGATAAACTAATTTTATAAAGGATCAAAATTTTTAAATATAGATAAAAATATTTGTTTATTGAGGAGAAAAATAAAAATGAAGAGGTTTTGAATAGGTCAATGACATATAATATTATATGTTACAAAGTTAATTAAGTCGATTTATATTGATTAAGTATGTATTAAATTAATAAAATTTACCAAATATAGAAATGTATTATTTGTTACACGACAAATTAAAATAAAAATGGTATCATTTCCGATAGGACGGAAGAAGTATATTATTTTTTTTTAAATAATATTTATAAAAATTGTATTATTAAAAAAAAAAAAAAAAAAAGAGTGAACAAACTCTTTTAAGATTTGGTTTTGTTTTGCACTAACAGCTTATGAAAGAATATTCGAAGGAGATCGAAGTGTCGAAGGGTAAAGTTAGGAGTATGCTAACAACTCCTACGAGTTACAATGACATCGTCAAAACGATGGATCTAATTGACACAATCGAACGCCTATGCTTGTCTTACCACTTTGAAGATGAGATCAAAGACAAGTTGGAAAAATTTTTCGATCTTGATGTCGATTATAAGAATGAATCCTACGATCTCCATACCATTGCACTTCACTTTCGATTATTCAGAGCGCAAGGCTATCATATGTCCTCGGGTATGTCCTTGTCGTATCTTTTTAACTTCTTCTACATAATTGTAAATATATAAACTAAATTAAAATTTACCTATCTTTGAAGTGTAAAATACTTTTTTCTAGTCACTGAAGGCATCTCCAACCCAGCGCCAGTTTATTTGGCGTCGGTTGGAAATCTTGCGCCACTTTTTGGCGTTGCTACAGTGGCGTTAAATAATTTTTTTTTTTATATGTATTTTTTTATTTTTTTAAATTTTTTAAACTTTTAATTTTAATTTTTAAATTTATTTTTTTATTTTTCTAAATTTAAATAAAATTATTTTAAATTATAAAAATAAAAACTTGTTTAAAATAATAGGAAAATTAAAAATAAATATTTGAAGAATAATAGTGAAAAGTAAAATTATGATTGGAGTAAAAACTGAATAAATGGAGTTGATGAATTGAAAACCACAAACAATAGACATATTTCTTTTATTTAGTTAGTGTGGATCTTACAATACTAACAAATATTTTATCATTTCATGTAAATTACCAAACTACCCATTTTCAAGAGTATAGTGTGGTTGTTCTGGGGATTGGATTTTAAATCCACTATTCATCATATTTTTTTTTTAAAAAAAATATCAAATCAAACACTTATTTTTAATTTTTTATATTATACTAAAAATCAATTTTACATTCAAAATATCACATCAAAACCTATTCATATCACATTATACAACTATTCAAATTCAAAATTTTTACTATTCAAATTTCAACTCAAAAGCCAAGCTCCCAAACAAACATAGGGATGGATGAAGTATATAAAAGTATGAGAAGTTTTTCAACATTTCATATATTTTCTTAACCAATCAAGTAAAATAGATTATTTTGGAAATTTTCGTACTAATCATTAATATAACATTTTTTTTTTTTAAAAAAAGAAGATATTCATTAAATACAATTGTTTCTCACAAAATATTATATCAAATGTCTTAACCTTTTGCTATTTATAAAATTTAAAAAAAATCAAAATTTCTGTCTAAACGAAACCTTTATTTCCGAAAATTTAGATGTTTTCAACAAATTCAAAGATAGTGAAGGAAATTTCCAAGAATCCCTAAAGAGTGATGCAAGGGGTTTGTTAAGTCTATACGAAGCCGCTCATCTACGGATACATGGAGAAGACATCCTCGACGAGGCTCTAATTTTTGCAACTTCAAATCTCAAGTCCATAAAACAAACTCTCGATTCACCCCTTAAAGAAGAAGTCGAGCACGCTTTAGTTCAGCCTTTGCATATGAGCTTTCCAAGAGTCGAAGCACCGAAATTTATATCAATTTATGAAAAACGAAAACAAAATTATAACTTCCTTATTAGATTCGCCAAATTGGACTACAATTTATTGCAAGAACTTCACAAGAAAGAGCTTTATGAAATCTCAAGGTACCTTTATCATCAACTCACATCCTACTTCTATATCTAAATTTATTTATTTATTTTTTTCGAATACCAAAAAAAAATTAACAATGATCTACTCAGGTGGTGGAAAGAGTTGGATGTTCCATCGACACTTCCATACGCTAGAGACAGAGTAGTCGAGTGTTATGTTTGGGCAATAGGGACGTATCACGAACCTCAATATTCTCATTGCCGAATTTTACTCACCAAAATCATTGCAACAATATCCTTACTTGATGACACATACGATTCTTATGGTACGACCGAAGAACTTAATGTTATTACAGAGGCTATTCAAAGGTAACAAGAAATTAATTTTCTTATTCTTATTTCACATTGACCTGTTTGAATTAAGGATTACGTTTTAAATTAGGTGAAGTTTGGGATGTAAATATATTACAACTGATTGTGTTCGAGATATTTCAGGTGGGATATTAACCAGATCGATCATGTTCCCGACTATTTTAAATCATTCTACAAAGCACTTTTGGAACTCTACGAGCAATTCGAAGAAGAACTAGAAGAGAGTGGACAATCTTATGCAGTATGCTATGCCAAAGAAACTGTAAGTTGAGTTATAATTTACACTATCCTGTAAAAGTTATTTTGATGCGAAAAATGCCATACTTGTCGACTTTAATTAGTGTCATAAGCAATGTCAATATACTAAAACTGACATCAATCAGTAATGTTTGAGGTATTTGTCCTCAGAGAAGTTCTTTTTTTTTTTTGAAGGCATAACATTTTTTTGTTTATTTATGTTAGTTTTTGGGATGCAGATTGAGGTAGATTTAGCCCAATCAACATATATAATAAATGTAGACTATATATATTATATACAACATAGCATATAATTGATAACAAAATATATGTTGTGTTATGTAAAAATATATGTTGTCTATCTTTATTATACTATCTCTTTCCGCCTCTGAGGGTCACATTTACGTTTGCGCTATTGTATTTAATATTAAAAATATCTTTATATTTGTATAATTTTTTGTACAAATGTTCTTGTATTAGTATTATAAGACACTAATGGAAGTATATTTGCAATTTTTTCTTAATTTGTACTACGTTTTGATATAATAATTAATATTCAAAGACGGTTGATTGGGTTAAATCAATACATTTTTAGTATTCTAAATTTATTTAGAAAATTTATATGTTACTATAAATACATACAATTCTTTGTGAATGCACAAATATATTTAAATATCTTCTTTATGCTTTGGTTTTGTTTTGGTGATCTTCGTTGTGATATTTTTGAAAATACAAGTAAGCAAATCATATACCATTTGTTTCGAACTTCATAATATAGCTAAGTATCTTTCTTATTGTCCCAATCCATGAGACAGCTTAAAGAGTTAGCGAGAGGCTACAATGTTGAGGCCAAATTGTTCGATGAGGAATGCTTGCCACCATTCGATAGATATCTAAGCAATGCTATTGTTACGTCCACCTACTATTGCCTTTCAATCGCAACACTATTAGGAACACCATTTGCGACTAAAGAACACTACGAATGGTTGATGACGAAACCTAAGGTGCTAGTAGCCAGTTGCATCGTTTGTCGTATTGTTGATGATGCAGCAACATACGAGGTGCGCATCTTTATAAATCTCCATGTTTGGATTATACCCTTTTTAATGTTGCAATCTCTGCAAATTATTTGTCGTATCGATTATTTACTATTACTATTGTTATGATTATAGGTTGAAAAAGAGATTCGAGGCCACAAAGCTACTGGCATTGGATGTTATGTGGAAGAGAAAGGAGTTTCGGTCAAAGAAGCCATAGATAAATTCTATGAGATGGATGAAGATGCATGGAAGGATATGAATGAAGAGGTTCTCAAACAGTCGAGACAGTCAAGGGAAGTTCTTACACGAATCTTGAATTTGGCGCGCGTGATAGAAGTTGTTTACAAGGGTACTCAAGATGGATATACACTGCCGGAGAGAGTTTTGGCGTCGCATATAAAGTCGATGCTCGTGGATCCCATCAAAATTTAAGACATGATCAACCAAGTCATTCTTAATTAGTAAGTTTATGCATATGTTTGTGGTGTGTTTATGTGAGAATTAATAAGAAGTGGAAATGGTCATGTACTCTTCATATGTATCCTTTGTGTGCAAGCTTGCTTTTGCTTTTGTTCTGTTCTGCTATTAATACATGATAGTACTGTGTTTTTCTTCAATAAGCTACCTTTAATTTTTATACTCTCTCCGTTCCATGTAATGTGGGTGTATTACTGTAGACACGAAAATTTAGGTAAAATATAATTAGTAAATAATTAAGAAGGGTATTAGTAAAAATAATTATTATTTAGTAAAAATAATTATAGATTAAGATTAAAATAAGTAAATAATTTAATTAAAATTAAGAAAATTATAAAATTTAAAATTTAAAATGCGATTAAAGTGCATAATTATATTTCCAAAAATAGAAAAGACAAGTTATGTGGGACGGACGGAAATAAAAAATAGGAATAAATTATGTGGGACGGATGGAGTAACTGATAGGCGAGGGCTTATAATATATGACAACAAGAAAAGAATAATCATAATAATAATTATATAACGAAAAATAATTATTGGAGTGGTTGGGTTGGGTGTTGATTAATCCCTAGTCATTGGATTAGTATTCAATCTTTCTCTCTCTCTCTATATATACACACACTAGCTTATAACTTATTTGTGGGTATTTAAATATAAAATAATATATTATTTAATTAATTTTTTTTTGTTTTTGAAAATTTATAAAAAAATAAAATTATATATTAATTTAAGTGTTTGATAAATATAACTTATTGTACCTAAAATGCTAATTTTGAAATGCATCGCAACATTTCAAAATAGTTTTTGCACTTTTTTTTTTAATTTTTTTTAAAATTTTTTTGCTCTTAAGAATTACATATTTATTTCACACCAATTAATATATTTTTTTATTACAATATCTATTAATTATTTATTATATTTATTCTAAAGACTTATAAATTTAGTTTTGCAAGTTGAAAGTAATTGAAATTATTATTTTTTAAATGTAATTTTTTTAAAATTTTTTTATTTCAAGGTTTGTTAAAATAAAGGCAAAATAAAAAAAAATATTATTAATTTTATTTATATATATTTTTTATGACATAATTTTTTTTTATTAAAGATAAAGATGAATATATTAAAATAAAGAGTAAACTGATTATTAGTCCCATAACCGAACCTGTTTATCATTTTAGTCCGGCTGTTTTAAAATAAATCTATATAAGTGAAATTTTTTCCCAATTTAATCCTTAATATCTATGTGACACCTATTGGAAAAAATAATAAGGAATCTGAGATGTGACAACAAAATAAAATCACCAAATTTGATAACGATTTCAAATATCCAATTCAGATAAATCCGAGTCACACGTGGGACGAGATTTCTTTGAAGCGAACGAATAATTTACGGAATAACAGATTCCGTGAACCGAATTAAGAAACTTTTGGAATGAAAAAGTTTGAAGAAAATTTGAGAGCGTTTCTTTGAAGAGAAAATTGTTTTTGTGTATCTTTTAAAATGGAGAGGAAATATATATATATATACATTACATATTTTTCATTATTTTGGGGATTATTTTTATTTAATTTTTTTTTTTAAAAAGAAAGAAGCCACCATTGCACCCACTTATATAATTATTTGAATTTTTCAAATCAAAATAAATTAACGACATAAACACAAAAATTAAAATAATTGAACTTTAAGCAATTTGGGCTTGGCTTACGAGTCTCCACGGCCCAAGACCCAAATCTTGACCTTTAATATAATCAAGTCTAAGGCAAGCCCAATCTAGGCTAGGCCCAAACGAAGCCATGCCCAATCCAAACCTAATTTCTTATTTATTATTGTTGTGCAAAACAATATATGGAAGAGTAATGTTTTATGTGTTTCTCACAGGGACAATTCATCATTCTCTCGTTTCTTCCTCTTTCACCTACCCTAACAATACCTACGTGGCATGCTGATGGACACATGTCGGTCAGGTCAGCGTCATGTGGCTGACACGTGTTCGCCACGTAGATTGTTTTAATTGTTTATTTTTTATATTAAAAAAATTACAAAAATAAAAATAAAAATAAAAATTTTAAAAAAAATAAAATATCCATATGCCCGTCAAATCAGCGCCGTGTAACTTCTAATAATTTATACATTAGTATATTTTATAATTATATTTTTTATATTTTATTTTATATTTTTTATATAAAAATAATAAAAAATACATTCGAAAACCTCAAACAAATACATAAGAGAATGAAATAAATAATTTTACTTATTTCTTTCAAACAATACCAAAAAAAACTATCGCAATATGTAGTTGATGTTGTTATAAATTGTTATTTTTTGCAAAGTATTCAAAAGATAATCGAAAAATAAAATTATTTAACAATATGTTATAAATTGTCATATATATATATATATATATATATATATGATATGCTACACAATACGATGATATGATAATAATAATGTCTTTTTGCTTAAGAGGGTGTTTGGGAAAGAACTTTTTGAAGAGCTTCTAATTTATTGAACAACTTTTAGCTGTTTGATCAGTCAAAAAGCTAATTTAGGTGTTTGGTAAATTAGCTTTTTGAAAGAGTTTTTTGGGTTCAAAAACTAATTTCTGAAAAAAATTCATCTACCCAGCATTTTGAAAGAGTTTTTTCATTTTAATTTGGTTATTCTTTATTTACCTTTAAAACTTAATTATTTATTTTATACATATAAATATATTTTTATAGCAGTATCTACTAATTATTTTTAATATATTTAATTTATTAAATTATATTTTATTTTTGTAAATTTTAAAATAATAATAATTATTAATTACATATAAATGATTTTATTTGTAAAATATACAAATTTTTAAAACTAAATCAAATAGAAAAAACAAAGGTTATTAATTTATTTATATATATTAAAACAATAATTAACATAATAAATATATATATACGAAAGATTTATTATTTTATATTTTACATCATTTTGATAAAAAATTATTATTTTTTAGTAAAAATAATTTTTTCAGATCTAAATAATAATAAAAAAAATATTTTATAATATTTTTATAATTTTCAATAATTAATAACAAAAATTCTCATAAATTTCAAACCAAAATGAACAAAATTAAATATTTAAAAAAATTAACATATCAATGTTCTTAACAGTCAGTCATTTTATGTATAAACAACTTATGTCAAACAGTTGTTTTACCAAACACTTCAATACAAACCGATAATTGAATCAACTAGTCAAACCAGCTAATTGAATCAACAAACAACTAAATAAATCAACTAACAGCTAATTGCAAAACGGACCCTAAAAATATTTTGGAATAAAATATCACTTTATAAATAATTTTAGTATGACTAGCCTTTATATATGAACCAATCAAATAAAAAATAAAGATTAAACTATTTCTTTAATTTTGTATATAGCTCATTTATCATTTTAAGACTTTAAATGGGCACTATTTGAAAATTGTTCCGTAAGTAAAATTTTTTCGCTAAAATGGTCATCTGGTGCTGGATTCGCCACGCTGGTCCGCCGGTACCATGGTTCACCGTCGCGGATCGGCCTTTACCGTTCCAGATACGTCGCGGCGTATCGGTCGCGGTGTATCGGTCAAATATCGGCCTATATGATTTTTTTATATAAAATTTATATTTTTTCAAAAAAATAATAAATAATTAATTAAAATACATCAAATTATAAATATAATTAATTTAAAAATATATATTATTGAAAAAATATATTATAATTTATAATAGATCAAAATTTAAAATGAATAATATTTCAACTAAATTAGCGGATATATATATAAATGTAAATGCTAAATTTTATGTTTTGCATATTGTCATTATACTAATAAATTTATTTTAATAACAAAATGATGTACCTTGTGTCCGTCAATGTCAAGATTTCATCTTTATCATCTGCATTATATAAATAAAAATAATTAGAAAAAAAATACAAATAAAATTTTATAAAATGTTCAAACTACGTTTATACTAAATATTTATACTTACCATTCAATACCATGTGGAATGTCGTGGAGGTTCAAAATCATTTTCATCTGGATTCATATTGCTTGGATAAGGAGAGATGTTCGAACCATATTGATTTTCTCTGAATGAACCCCTTCCATATACATCAAAACCTCGATATTCTCTATTATCATTGCTTCTGCTTGATGAACCATAATTTTGTCTACGATCATCAATACTACCCGAACCAGATGTAATCCCTCCGTAATATGTTCCAACTGGTTGGTTGGATCCAAATATAGGAAGATTGGCTGAATCCTGAAGATGTCTGGGTAGATTAGATAAACCGTATCCTGAGTAATAGGGATTATGATATGCATTTGGTTGGTCCCACTCCTGTCTCCCCAATCTATTACTCGAGCTATGAGAAGAATCTCCATAGGAATAACCTATATTCAAGTCTTGCATATGTTCGTGAACTCCAGAATATCTCCTAGTATCTGAAAAATTTGAAGCATCGGCTTCACTTGAAAATTCTGTTAAACTATTTAGAAAATCTCTTTGAGCTTCTATACCAGGACGATATCCATGATCAGTGTCTTGGGTAGCATAATAATTTTCATTTCCTTGAGCCCATCCCATATCACTTGAGTATCGGCTATCCCTGTAGCTCCCACTACCACCACCACCACCACCACCACCACCACCATCATCATCATCATCATCATCATCATCATTGTTATTATTCTTATCTTCACCATTAGTCGATGAAGATGAAGATTCCAATATGATTGCTTTTTTTTTCTTGGCTGTATTTTTGTTTTCTGATTTTTTCTCTTTCGCCTTCTTTTTTCCATCAGCTATAAATTGAGATAAAAGCATATCACTGTCATGATCATTATGCTCACTTTGACCTCGATCTCCACTTTCTTCAATAGCCTCATCCAACCAATTCAAATCACTATCACGAATAAGTGGAGATTCATTTTCTCTAACCCATTCATCTAAAATATCATTTTCATCAAAAATATGATTCAAATCAATTGGGTCATAAAAATCGTCTGTGTCTGTCCTTTGCATAAAATTTTTTACCCGAAGACACATGTTGTAGTGGACATAGACTAGCTTATGCAGTTTCTCAATAGCTAATCTATTCCGAAGTTTAGTATGGATCAAAGCCCACGTACTCCAATTCCGCTCACAACCCGATGATGTGCAAGTTTGACTCAAAACTTTTAATGCAATTTTTCTTAAATTAGGAGCTTCATCACCGTACATATTCCACCAGTCAGCTATTAAAAATAAATAAAAAATTATTAATAATGCAACATTTTATAACAAGTATATTTAAAAATATAATTAAATGATAAATTTCATAATACATACCTGGTAAAGATGTAGATACAGCTCTAATAGCAAGTGCACTTCCAAACTCTCCAATTTTGTTAACAAATATGTTTATCTATAGACAATATAATAGTAAAATTATTAGAAATTAATATATATATATATATATTCATATATTATTTATAAATTTCACATAATTTACCTCATTCATAGCCTTTACTTGTATATCCAAATCTGGCTCGAGTCTTTTGATAACTTCTTTTACTCCTTTTCGAACCTCCGATGAATCAAATTCACAAGTGCCGGAGTATTGAAGACCAGGATTTAAAAAATAAGCTGCATGAAATGTATATAAAATTAAAAAATAAAACAAACGATTAGCACAATATAAAAACAAAAAAATAACAAGAATAGTTACCTGCTGCATGCAAATCTTGATGCAATTGATTATACCATCTTTCATCGATGATATCCCAATATTGTTGAAAATCTTTCACTGCAGTTTTTATTGCCATTTTTGCCCTATCCATTGCCTCATAAATGATAGGTAGTGTAGGTTTTTTATCTTGATCAACTACTTTTAAAACCTTCACTAAGGGTTCCATGACCCCACAGACTCGGCGTATCCGTTTCCAAAATCTTTCATTCAAAATCAAGTCTGATATATCTCCGGCTTCATGTCTTCTCCTCGAGGTATTATTGTACTCAACCCATTCTCTAGAAGTACACATTCTTTTCAAATCGGTTGCATATCTCAGAAGACTTTCCATTGCAACAAACTCGGTTGCAAATCTTGTTATGCCTGGTCGCAACAGATCTCGGCCATTCGTATATGTTTTCATCAAATTAACCACTTTATCACTGTTGTATATAAATCCTGTAATTCTTCTGGCTTCTTTTATCGTATCTTTCACTGACAATATATCTCCGATGTCTTCTAACATCAAATCAATGCAATGCGCTGCGCATGGAGACCAAAAAATGTGCTTCCTTTTCCTCATCAGTTTTTTCCCAGCCGCCTTCATACTAGCTTCACTATCAGTTACAATTTGTACAATATTGTCAACCCCTACTGATTCCACCACCTTATCCATTAGGGTGTAGACAAAGTCCGCAGTCTTCGCCTTATTTGTACAATCAACCGAACTGTGATATATCATATCTCTATCACAGTACACCATAAAATTTATGATTGGATGTTTTGTACGAGTACTCCAACCATCACACATAATTGTACATCCGTATGTTTTCCATTTCTGCTTTAAAGAATCAACATACTGTACAACTTCTTGCATCTCCTCGTTTAAATATTCACCACCAATTTGTTTACCAGTAGGTCCTTTAACTCCAGGTCCAACCGATGCAATCGTGTCAATCATCGTTTGGTAGTAAGGACCACTATCGGCAGCGTGAAATGGTATTGCATTAAAATGAAAAAATTTCGAAATTGCTCTACCCACTTTTTTTGCATTATCTTTTGAAAACATATTTTTCAAAGACTTATTCTTCGATTGAAACATGTATGGATCAAGTTTTTTTTGATGCAAACCTTCTGTCTTTTTCATAGAGCTTTCGAAAAAATTTCTTCTACTTCCTTTTGTATTCGAGCTGCTTCATCCTACAAAGATAAAAAAAAAAAAAAGCATATGATCATATATGGTTGTTATCTCAAAAAAAATATACTAATATTTAAATATATTTTATAAATTTAATAAATATACCGGCTTTAAAATTCAAGCTTGGTAGATCTCCGGAAACAGAATGTCTACGCTGCTGCTCCATAAATTCCATATTTCTGCTTTCAGCCATTGCTCTTTTTAAGTGTTTTCTTTCAAGAGCATCTATCTCATCTTCATTTATTTCAAAAACTTCATCTTCTTCCTCATCAGAATCATCTTCCAAACGAATGGAATTTTGCAATGCTTCTAACTTTTTTTTATGTGCTGCTCGCATACTTTTTCCTTGGATCAAGTGTTTTTTTAATAACTCTCTTATTTCTTTTGGAGCTCTCGTGCATGCTTCAACTTGACCTGTAACATGTGCTATATGTTGTTTCATCCTAGTAATTCCGCCGTGAACAATTTTACCACAATAATTGCATTTTGCTTGTTTTCTATCATTGCTGATAGGAGTAGCATGATCCCAACCAATATCTCTGTGCGGTGCCATTTTACACAAACTCTGTAATTGAATAATACAATTGTTAAAATATTTATAAATAGTAATTCATTAATTAAATAGACAAATTATATATTAGTTTATTAATAAATCAAACTTATACAAAAATTTAAGTAGATAACTAATTTGTTTATATAAAAAATATAGTTAAAATATTAATTTTTTACAATAAATTTACAATTAATACAAATTTTGTCTAAAATAATATTAATTTTAAATAATAAGATTATAAGTTATTCTAAAATATTAATTTTAATGAACTCAATTTATATAGATTAAATAAAAATTAAATACAATCCAACACAATTAAACTAAATTTATCAATAAATTAAACAAATTATTCTAAATAATTAAATCTAAAATAATTAAACCTATAAATTAAATAAACAAATTAATAAAAAATAATTCAAATTATCTTCACCGACGCAGAATCCTCCCCCACGATTTTCTTCACCGACGCAGAATCCCCTCCCCCACGATTTTCTTCACCGACGCAGAATCCTCCCACTTCTTCTTCCCCTCCCCCACAATTCTTCTTCAGACGCGAACGCATCCCCCACAATTCTTCTTCAGACGCGAACGCATCCCCCACGATTTTCTTCACCGACGTGAACGCAGAATCCTCCCACTTCTTCTTCCCCTCCCCCACAATTCTTCTTCAGACGCGAACGCAGAACAGAGGTCTTTCCTCCACGATTCTTCTTCAGCGCACTGGTAAATGTTTTCTTCTCCGATCTGATCGAATTGAGATGAATTGTTCGAATAATATGAATAAAAAGTAGAAAATCGGTAAGAATAAGATTTATAATGGGTTTTATAGATAAGATATGAATGGATGGGAAAATTTTGGGCAAATATCGGATATTTTTGACGAACCGGAACGGTCCTGACCGTTCCGGTTCCGGATCGGCCGAGTCGGACCGGACTCGGCCGATCCGGCGAACCATGGCCGGTACTGACGTGACACTGACACTGCATGCTGATATGTTATCGCTATTTAGATGCTACGTAGGAGATCCATTTTAGCGAAAAAATTTTACTTGCGGGACTATTTTCAGACATAATCCATTTAAAGTCCTCTAAAAAATAGTTTACGCATTTTGTAAAATAATTTTTTTTAATAAATTCCACGTGTTGCTGACGTGGAATTTATGTGGCGATAACATGTCAACCGTGTCATTTATATATAACTGATAAAAACCTTTTAAAAATGTATCCAAATTAATAATAAAAATATTTTTTTTGAAACATTATATAAAAAACAATAAAAAAAAAAAAATTAGACTTAGGGGTTTAGCTATAGACTTAGCTCAATGCTTGGAATCATTTCTTCATTCTTATTTAATTATCTTATTCATTCTTATTTAATTGCAATAAATAATACTGAGGTGATGTTTAGAGATTAGCCTAAGTTGATTCAATTAATGAGTTTACTAATTAGATATATCAGTCATTGTTTGTGCGAGTGTCTAGTAAAACATCTAAATATTAATACTAGTTATTTACGCCTGAAACGATAACTAGAAATAATTTTTATTTTGTTTTTAGAATTTTTGTATATATTTACTATTTTGTTATACTTATGAGTATGTGAATAGTAAGAAATAGTTTAAAATTTCCGAGGCCAAATTAAATATATATTTTATTATCAGGAATTTTTGAGATCATATCGGAACCGAGTGCATGAGATAAGCCATTAAGGATGTAATAAGTACTCTTAAACAAGCTAAATTAAGCTATAATTAAAGATGAAACGAACTATTAATTGTATCATAAAGTTTTATTAACCCAACATCATAATTATAGATCAATAAATAAGTATGTGAATGATCCATTTGACATGAATATCCTTTTTAAAAGTAAGGTAATTTTTGGCATGCCTATTAACATGAATAAAGTTGAACATTCTATGTTCTTAAGCCAGGCTTCCAGGCGTCCTATGTGGAAAAAGTAATTAAAAGTTTTAACATCAGTGATTCATAAGTTGTTTATGTACCATTAGCATTACCTTACTCTCTAAATAAAATCAAATCCTATAAACATTTTGCTATATATCATAATATTTTACTATATTTTGGATAGATTTTTGATGCGAAATTTTGTATATATACTCCTTATGACGTGTTTTTTTATTGTGTAATAGATTTCATGGAATTAGCAAGTTTTGGGGCGTATTTGGGAGAAAATGAGCAGAACGCAGAAAGACTTTAGGCGTGATCATTCAAGTACACAATGTAAAAAATATGAAAATTTACAAAAAGACCCTACGGGGTAAATTGGTAATATAAAGATTATGTGGGGATTTAATTGCAAAATGAATCTAATTAAAAAGGGATGGAGAATTAAGAAATAAAATTTTGCAATTGAAGAGGGGGAAAAACGCTCTACCACGTTCTTCACCACGACATCTACCCTTTGAGGGAGAAGAGACGCAAGAAAAAACGCAGTGTAGAGAACTCCCAGGAGCAGGTCAGGTAAACTTTGAGGGGATTCTTTATTCATTCTTAGACTTGGTTTGTTGTCGATTTTCAAAGATTGAATGCATGGTGAACTTCTTTATTTGCTTTGCGTTTTTTTATTTCTATGGATTGTGAGTAATTTATTTTCTAGCTTAGGTATGAATTGAAGTTTGAGATATGAATTTGTGAGTCTTGGTTTTAATTTTAATTTGATGTTTATTGATATTGGGTATTTTTAATTTCTCTGCTTGGCAAGATTAGAAATGTTAAATTCATATTTGTGGCCACGTATTAGTTTGAGATTTCATAGCTGTATTGAAGATTGACACCCGTAATTGTTTAATCTTTCAATTGAAATAGCAACCTAAAGGAAGAATACTATAGAGAGGAATTAAAATCAATTTCGAACAAATCCTCGTAGAAATTTGGTTAAATTGAATTAGGCCTTTCTAGTTCTCAATACTGTCAAGTCAGCAATACTACGGTCGTACCCATGATTCTCGCTCGATTAGGGAAATAGCTAACAGTCGTACCTTAGCTATTGACAAAGTAAGGAAAGGTTGGTTGTGAACGCGTATAGATCAACTATAAACAATTTATCCAATAAACCAATAAACTTGATTATGGTCGATGAACAAATTTTCATATTCCGAACGGAAATTCGTGCCTAGGCTAGAGTTTAGTTCATTTTGATATTTGGTTATATTTTAGCTTAGTTTATTTTCTTTCTAATTTGAATTATTCTCCTTCTTTATTTAGTGTAGTAATTCAAATCTCAAATTCCCCTTTATATGTATATATATTTATTTAATAATAAATTACTAAGTTGTCAAATCTTTATTCCTTCCTTGCGGAGACGACCCTACTCACCATATCTATATTGCATTTTGCATTTTCTGTGGTGTAGGAATTAATATTTTATTTTGCAACTGTGCGACACACGAGCAATTTTGGTGCCGTTGCCGGGGAGCAATATTTAAATTTTTTTATATTTGGTTGTTTATATTTAACTCTATTTTCTCGCTTAGTATCTGATGAGGGTGAATAGATCAAAGAATTTGAGGAAGTTGTGATACATTCGATGGCACAAAGAACTTTGAAGGAGTTAGCTGCTCCCGATTTAATTCAGCATCCCTTATGTATTACTTTTCCTGATATAGCCGATAATACGGCATTTGAGTTAAAATCTGGACTGATACATTTATTTCCATCTTTTTCTGGCTTGGCAGGGGAGAAATCACATAAGCACTTGCAGGAGTTTGATGTGGTGTGTACGAGCATGAAGCTACCGGGAGTCACTGAGGACCAGATAAAGCTCCGAGCTTTTCCATTCTCTTTGAAAGATATAACCAATGATTGGTTGTTCAACTTGTTTGTTGGGAGTGTATCCACATGGATGGATATAAAGCGCAAGTTCCTCGAGAAGTTCTTTCCCGCATCCTGGGCTACGAATTTGCGAAAAGAGATTTGTGGCTTCAAACAAGCTTCAGGGGAGTCATTATATGAATATTGGGATATATTTAATAAGTTAATTGCTAGATGTCCGTAACATCAGATTTTTGAGCAACTTTTAAGTCAATATTACTATGAACGACTAACTTCTATCGACATGAGGATCATCAATGCTGCCAGTGGAAGAGCTCTCATGAATAAGACTCCGAGAGAAGCTTGGAATGAGTTGAATGATATGGCAATGAATTCTCAACAATTTGGACCAGGGGATGTCGTGGGAGTTAAGGAAGCTGCCGAGGTAAGTTCTCATATACAACAACAATTGAATAAATTAACTGTTTTTTTGAGAAAACTTACTGTAGGAAATGCTCAAGTGAAGCCATGTGGAATTTGTACGAGTGTTGCACATCTTACCGATGCTTGTCCTATGTTTATAGAGGAAGTGGAAGTGAATGTTGCAGGATTTGCACCAAGAAGGGCTTACGAGCCATATTCAAATACATATAATCCGGGATGGAGAGACCACCCCAACTTTAGTTATGGGAATCATCAAGCCTATGGCCAGCACAAACCACCGGGTTTCTAATCATACGCATAACAACAACAACAAATGACAATGCTGCAAGCTCCCATTCGTGGTAACTCCCTAAATGATATGGTGAAATCAATTGCTTCTAATTTTTTGCAATTTCAGCAAGAGACAAGAAAAAGTATTAAAAACTTGGAAGATCAAATGTCTTAAGTTGTGAAAGAGGTGCATGAAATGAAAGAAAATGAGAAAGGCAAGCTACCGGCTCAAACCCACATGAAACCGAGCAATGTTAGTTCAATGGTCTTGCAAAGTGGTAAGGAGCTGGAAGGTCCAAAGGTTGTTGCACAAAAAGAGAAAACCGAAGAGGAGATTGAGAAAAAGATCAAGCAAGAAGCAAACAAGTCAACTGATCAGGTGAATTCTAAACCTCATACTCAATCCAATTTTAATATTGCTCTATTTCCTCACAGATTAACGAAACTGGCTAAAAACGACAAAGATAATGAGATCATGGAGATGTTTAAGAAAGTGGAGTTAAGTGTTCCTTTGCTTGACACAATTAAGCAAGTCCCCCGTTATGCCAAGTTTCTGAAGGAACTTTGTACTAAGAAGAAGAAGTTGAGAGGGGACGAAAATGTGCTAGCTGGAGAGACTGTGTCCGTCGTGTTGCAACGGAAATTGCCACAAAAATGCGGAGATCGAGGTATGTTTGTAGTCCCGTGCAAGATAGGTAAGATGTAAATCAAAAGAGCTATGCTAGATTTAGTGCGACCATAAATGTTATGCCTAAGTCAATTTTTAACTCTTTGAACATTGGGCCTTTGAAAGAAACGAGGATAATAATTCAACTAGCCGATAAAACTAACGCTTACCCCGAAGGGACAATTGCGGATGTTCTTGTGCAAGTGAATGAATTAATATTCCCTGTTGATTTCTATGTTTTAGATATGCATGATGAAAATTCGCCTAATCCTTCACCTATTCTACTTGGACGTCTTTTTATGTGTACTGCACACACAAAAATTGATTGTTAGAACAAGGACACTTACAATGGAATTCGAAGGTGTAAAATTTCATATCAATATTTTTGATGAATCGAATGATCACGTAGAACCTCATGCTTTGTATTGTGTAGATGTCCTTGATCAAAATGTGCAGAAAGTCTTTGAAGTTGGAGAAAGAAGAAAATTGCAATTGCAAGAGTTTGAGGAGATTCAGAACAAAGCTTCTGAGAATGAGTGGATTTATAAAAGAAATGGTAAGAAATTTCATGATCCAAATATTTTGATAAAAGATTTTACGGCTGGTCAAAAGGTTTTGATTCGTCATTCTCATCTTAAGATTTTCTGCATAAACTTCGTTATCATTGGATAGGTCTATTTGTGGTAACTAATGTGTTTCCGTGTGGTACAGTTGAGATTCAAAGTTTTAGCACGGATAAAAGGTTTGTTGTGAATAAACATCGTCTTAAGACTTATTATAAAGGGTCCAGAGCAAGAAAGTGGAATGCGTAGCTCTTTCTGAGCCGCATAATTAGCTTAAGAGACATTGTGACGAGCCACCGACAATAAACAAAGGCGCTTAATGGGAGGCAACCCAAGTGTTTTAATTTTATTTTGTGTGCTTTGAGTTTTTGTTGTGTTCCTGAGTCAGTTTCATGCCGTATTTTCGGTGTTTTGATGCAGGTATAGTGTTCATGGTGGGATACAACGGAATGAACAAGGTTCTTAGGCGTGGCCACGCATCCAGTGCGTTGTGGTTGATGAGAGGGAGAAATTTTTAAAGAAATGAGAACGTAAAACTTCCTTAGGTGTGATCATGCCTAATGAAACCTTACATTCTGAAAAATTGCCAAAAAAAAGGATTTATTTTGGGATATTTTTAATTTATTATTATTATTAAATGTATTATTATTATTATTAAATTTATTATTCTTATTACATTTATTATTATTATTATAAGTATTAAATTTATTATTATTTATTATTATTTCTACAATAATAATTATTATTATAGTCATGAAATCCTAATTTTTTTTTTTATTTCTATATTTATTATTATATCCATAATAATTATTAGGGAAAAAATCAATTTTGGTCTCAATATAATCAAAATTAATCAATTTTGGTCCCAATAAAACCAAAATTTATCAATTTTGGTCCCAATATAAACAATTTCAATCAATTTTGGTCCCATTATAAACAATTTTTATCAATTTTGGTTCCAACGTTAAAAAATTAACGGAAATTACTGACGTGGACATGACGGAGGTGACGTGGCAGTTGACCTGGAAAATACACGGCCATGTACAATTAATTATACACGGCCATGTTGTTACGTGGCCATGTATATTTCAGTGTATAATTATACATGGCCATGTTGTTACACGGCCATGTACAATTATACACGGCAATGTTGTTACAGGGCCATGTATATTTCAGTGTATAATTATACATGATCATGTTCTTACACGGCCATGTATAATTCTACACGGCCGTGTATCTTTCTATTTCGGTCTAAAATTATAATTTTTTGTTATATTTTTAATTTTTTTAAAATTTAGAATAGTTGATATAGTTAAAATGGAAAATAATAATAATAATAATCATAATATAATTAAAATATATCAATTTTAGTCCAAATATAAGTATTTATCGAGTATGTTCTTTTGGAAAATTTTGTCTAATATTCTACTATTTAGCAAAAAAAATTTCTCTTACAAACATCCAATTAATGTATTGAAATTTTTGCTATATAGTATAATTTTAGACAAAATCTTCCAAAAGAACATACTCGATAAATACTTATATTTGAACTAAAATTGATATATTTTAATTATATTATGATTATTATTATTATTATTTTCCATTTTAACTATATCAACTATTCTAAATTCAAAAAAAAAAATTAAAAATATAACAAAAAATTAAAATTTCAGACCGAAACAGAAAGATACACGGCCGTGTAGAATTATACATGGTCGTGTAACAACATGGTCATGTATAATTATACACTGAAATATACATGGTCATGTAACAACATAGCCGTGTATAATTGTACATGGCCGTGTAACAACATGGCCATGTATAATTATACACTGAAATATACATGACCCTGTAACAACATGGCCGTGTGTAATTGTACATGGCCGTGTAACAACATAACCATGTATAATTATACACTGAAATATACATGGCCATGTAAAACAACATGGCCGTGTATAATTGTACATGGCCGTGTACTTTCCAGGTCAACTACCACGTCACCTCCGTCATGTCCACGTCAGCAATTTCCGTTAGTTTTTTAACGGTGGGACCAAAATTGATAAAAATTGTTTATAATGAGACCAAAATTGATTTAAATTGTTTATATTGGGACCAAAATTGATAAATTTTGGTTATATTGAGACCAAAATTGATTAATTTTGATTATATTGGGACCAAAATTGATTTTTTCCCTAATTATTATATTTATCATTATTACTATATTTATTATTCTTATTATAGTTAATATTATTATTATACCGTTTAAACCCTAATATCTTTTTCTCTCTCCCTCTCTCGTAAACAGCCGCCGCCCCTTGCTCCTGCTCCCTCAATTTTTCTTCCCTTCCGGTTCATTGGACCCAGTAGATCGCCGGTACGCCACAGAATTGCCGGACCAGCCAGCCAATTCTCCGCGCGCAACAGCCTGCATCAGTCGTCACCTCTCTTCCGGTTCGAACCGCCGGTTCAGCCATCAGTCTGTCCTCGTGTTCCCGCATAGCCACAAGTCGCCTTCGGTTTGATTTCAGAGAGTTCTCCTACTCTTAATCTATATTGCATTCCCTTGGTTAACCTCTATCGATTATTGCCTAGAATATATATCAAATCAGTTTGATGTGAAAATTTTAATTTGGGCGATTTTCTTAGAGTTCTTTGATCAAATTGATAAATGGATGCATATAGATGATTGTGAGAGATTATTGGGTGATTGAGATTATCAATTAACATTTGAATGTTTGTTTATGAAATTGTTTTTGGTGTTGGAGTTTATTGCGGATTTTAATTTAGTTGTTGATTTTTTTTTTGCATGCAGGCATTATGACTAAAGTGCGAGAATCAGATCTCCTTGTCGTCGGTCTATCCGTCAGTGACCGGTCGCCCCACCTATTTCAGGGAAGTTTCTTTTCTCCGTCTCTTTTGTTTTATCTTTATTGTTGCAATAGGGACATTACCTCAATTAGGTGTGGGGGAGATTAGAACATTTGATACGATATAGTGTATTATTTTGATCACTTCCCTACATGTTATATTTTGAGCTGAGGTTGTTGTGCTTGCTTAGTTCATTAGAATCTTGCCATGTTTGTTGATGAAGTTAGTTGATAAGTGTGCTTAGCCTTCTAACAAAGAACCCTTGAGTGAGTTGTTTGAGCCTTATTTGAGCAGTTTCAACACATACATATCATATATGCTCAACTTTTTTGGATTGTGTGAATATATGTTAAATTTGACTACCAAAAACTTGTTTGCTTATGCTTATTGACTCCGCATTTATTGAGAATTGATGGGATTAAAATGATAAGCCACTAGGATTACCCATGTTGGCCTTAATTTCATATATTCATCTATATTATCCCCTAGTGAACCAAGTTTGAGCTTAATGTTATTATCTTATTTTTCTTGGTTTATATTTAACCCCAAGCTGGTAAGCCTTTTATTGGATTAAGCCAAACGCTTACTTGAACCCATGAGAACTTGAGGGATTGTTCTTTGATTCATTACATTAGATTATTTAGAGTTGCATTTATTATACGATATTATTCCGATGTTGTACTTGAAAGTATTCATATTGTGGCACGGTTATAAATTCATATATATTTTTGCCAACAATATCTAATTATCCAGCCCATTTAAAATAAAAGATAATAATAAAAAGGGGCTGAAAAAAAAGAAAATAAAAGAAAAAAGAAATATTCCGAGTCCTTTAAAAAAAGAAAAAGAAAGAGGGCTCGTGATAAAGAAAGAAAATATGTTCTAGTATTGCATTGATCATCGCTTATGAAGTATTGTGTTGTTCTTGTTGATTCATATATGCGACTTGCACTCATTGTGATGTGATGAGTTGATAGATTAATTCCTCGGTCTCATTAGCCGTTAATATCCTCTTTCCTACCTCAACCATGGCCTCATTACAACCTTTAATTAAGACCTTTGATTATGAATGTTAATTTCTTGATTAATTGTGGAGTTGATTTGATTTGCTTGAAAGCCTATGGGATTCGTCGTTTACTTGTGCTTTGAGTTAATATAGTCTAAACACTTGAGAGTGAGAGCTTTACTTATATACATTCCCTATTTGGTGAGGTAAGTTGACTTTTGCATGCTTTGAATCTGACGTAATTGATGACACAACTAAGTGACTTTTGCGCTAGTGACTATTCCAATTCTTGGTTTGGACATATGCTTCAGGACAAACATGGAATAGGTGTGGGGGAATTTATATATGCTATATATGATAATATTTTGCTATATTTTGGGCAGCTTTTTTATGCATAATTTTGTATATATGCTCTTTATGATGTGTTTTTTTTATTGTGTAATAGGTTTCATGGATTTGGAAAGTTTTGGGGCGTATTTGGGAGAAAAGGAGCAGAACGCATAAAGGCTTTAGGTGTGATCACGCAAGTACACAATGGCGAAAATATGAGAATTTACAAAAAGATTCTCCGGAGTAAATTGACAATATAAAGATTATGTAGGGATTTAATTGAAAGAGAATCTAATTAAAAGGGGATCATGGGATTGAGAATTAAGAGACACAATTTTGCAATTGAAGAGGGGAAAAAACGCTCTATCACGTTCTTCACCACGACATCAACCCTTTGAGGGTGAAGAGACGCAAGAAATAACGCAGTGCAGAGAACTCCCAGGAGCAGGGCAGACAAACTTTGAGATTATTCTTTCTTCATTTTTAGAATTGGTTTGTTGTTGATTTTCAAAGATTGAAGGCATGATGAACTTCTTTATTTGCTTTGTGTTTTCGATTTCTATGGATTGTGAGAAATTTATTTTCTAGTTTAGGTATGAATTGAAGTTTGGGATATGAATTTGTGAGACTTGGTTTTGATTTTAATTTGATGTTTATTGGTACTGGATATTTTTAATTTCTCTACTTGGTGAGATTAGAAATCTTCAATTGATATTTGTGGCCACGTATTGGTTTGAGATTTCATAGCTATATTGAGGATTGACACCCGTAATTGTGTAATCTTTTAATTGAAGTAGCAACCTAGAGGAAAAATACTATAGGGAGGAATTAAAATCAATTTTGAAAAAATCCTCATAGGAATTTGGTTAAATTGAATTGGTCCTTTCTAGTTCTCAAAGCTGTCAAGTTAGCAATACTACGGTCGTACCTAGAATTCTTGCTCAATTAGGGAAATAGCTTACGGTTGTACCTTAGCTATCGACAAAGTAAGAAAAGGTTGGTTGTGAACGCGTGTAGATCAACTATAACCAATGATCCAATAAACTTGATTTTGGTCGATGAACAAATTTTTATATCTGAACGGAAATTCATGCCTAGGCTAGAGTTTAGTTAATTTTTGTATTTGGTTATATTACTTAGTTTATTTTCTTTCTAATTTGAATTATTCTCCTTCTTTATTTAGTGAAGGAAATCTAATCTCAAATTCCCCCTTATATATCTGATATCTTTTCTTTCTAATTTGAACTATTCTCCTTCTTTGTTTAGTGAAGGAAATCAAATCTCAAATTCCCCCTTATATCTAATAATAATAATAATAATAATAATAATAATAAAAACTTACCAAGTTGTCAAATCTTTATTTCTTCACTGTGGAGACGATCCTACTCACCATATCTATATTGCATTTTGCATTTTCTGTGGTGTAGAAATTAAAAACAGTTGTTTGAGAAGCGAAATAGGTCCAATCAACTAAGTCTAATGATCATTAAGGAAAGTATTCCATAAATTTTTTGGATCACGTCTGATCATATCACTATTGTTAAGGGATTCATTGTCGAAATTAAGAAACACTTCACCAAAAGAGATAAGACAGAAGTAACTACTCATCTTAAGAGTCTCATTACCGTGACGTATAACGACAAAGGTAACATATATCCTGAACATGTCTAATATTGTTGCTAAATTGAGGGCACTGAAGTTAGACGTTTTGGAGGACATATTAGTCCTATTGGTCTTGTTCTCACTTCCAACTCCAGCTCACTAAGCTCGTCTTGAGGAGAAGATTTGCTTCTTTTGCAAGAAGGCTGGACATGAAAAAAATAATTGTGCTAAGTATCACAAATGACGTGTGATGAAATACACTTTTCTTACTTTTAGTTTTTACTAAAATTAAAATAATTTCAGTTTATAAAAACGCCTGGGGGTGGATTTTGGTGTAATAACTCACATGAATGTGTCTATACAAGATTAGTTCTATGGCGGAAAACCAATTGATGGTGAAAGATACATCTATATGAGTGATGGCAAGAAAAATAAAATTGAAGTCATTGACCATTTTAGATTATTATTGAGTACTAGTTATTATTTGGATTTGGATGAGATATTTTATATGGTACCGTCTTTAGATGAAATTCAGTTTTGATCTTTATTTTGAAAAAATTTGGTTATTATTGTTCATTCGGATTTAAAGCTGTCTCTTCCAGAATTCAAAATTGGTTGGAACTAATACCTTATTTGATGATAATAATCGTCCTTTTCATAATTTTGTGCCTTCACATAATGAATTAACTATTGAACATATTCATACAACTTCCATAATTGCGGATCCGCTTAATCATTAAATGGTTTCCACATAAATTCTATAGTGAACATATTGCTCATATGAGAGTGGAACTATATTTTGATATTTCGGTTTAGTGAGAGCTAATTAATTAATAATGTTCAAATAAACTCTAAGATACTTTATTGTACACTTCAGTATTTAGTATTCAGTTATTTTGAAATAAAGTTAAGGTGTATCAGTTGAAAATAGGCATGTTAAGATCACATAAATGAAATTTCCATGTTGTGCTTCTGCACTTGATCGAATCTTAAGTTATATTAATGTTGTTGTAACCACTGATTGGTCCCATTGCAAAAAATGTAGTGATGACCGCTTTGATCCGCATTGATGTAATTTATAGATAAGATTGGTAATATATATTAAAGGATCTGTAGAAAAATTTTAATGAGCTCATAAGGTTATACAATATACATTTACCCAAGTGGGAAATTGTGGGATTAAATCGGACCAATTAAACATCAATTTGATCTAATAAATAAATCTAAAAAATTCAACACAGAACTGCTCTGATACCAATTGTTGGAACTTATTAGAAATTAAACCCTAAACCCAAGATCTGTCGTGTTGAAATAATTGCGATAAGTAAATAAAGCTATTAAATCTAACCTATTCCATTAGCGCTGTCGGATTCGGATCTACAAATTAATAGAGAGTTATGTATTCTTCAAGCCTATGACGCAACCCGTCTTGAGAAAATCTCTAGTGTTTTTGCTGTTACTTCCATGATAAAATATCAAAAGTAATAGATGCTGCTTCTAAATCTGGGATCACAATCCTAACATATATCCCTTATTATTAATTGGCCTCTTTGCCCAATTAATAAATTATCAGGTTTCTGCACATAGGAGGCCCGCACTTACTAAATATGTTAAAGCTCAATAAGTTTATAGATCAATTAATATAGGCCTAATTGATTGATAGCTCAAATGGTTACATTTAATCCACAATTGGATGTTTGATCCAACACTCTACGATGTCGGTGAAGGGACGATTTGGTTGTAGGTGGAATGGAAGAGGAGAATTGGACTTCGGTGTAAATGAAGTAGTTGTTGGTCAAACCCTACGAATATATGTTGTTCTCCCCTAGCTTCGGTTTCGCGCCAAAAAGCCACTCTACAGTGTCTACACAGAAAGTCTGGGAAACGCAAGCCAAGAAATACACCCTTAAGTCCTCCTTCATCTTTTCGGATTGCCATTTCACATTTGAACCACACAATACATTATATTTATACATATACAAAATACATCACCAATAATACACTAAAATTCTAATAATTCTTCCAATTTTAGCGTAACTCTTAAATCACAAACAGTATAATCATACACCGAGAAAATTGCTGAAAATATTCTTTATAAATACCCAATTATCACTTTTATTTCATATTTATCTAGTTGGCAAAATAAATCTTACATATTCCCAAAACTCACATTTTTTGTACCTGGGCCGTACATAATCTTCACATGCTACACAATTCCACTCACTTTAATTCTCTCTAATGTCATAAGGCCATCCGCATCAATGAAACCCAACATGGGTTTCTTCCCTCTCTCTCTTCTCTTCCACGTCATCAGAGAAACTCATTTCATTTTATACATCTATCAAAGAAACTCAATTACACAAATTTTAATTTCTCTTTCCTCCATATTATTAAATTATCTATTTTTAAAATAATTTAAATAATAATTTTTATCTAATATACATACATATTTATTTATTTAATAATTTAAATTATAAACAATAACAAATATTTATTATTATTATTATTATTATTATTTTCTTGTTGTTGTGATCGATATTAATATTATTATTTAATAAAATTCAATACAAAAAATATATTTAATATAATAATCTATATATAAAAGAAGAAAAAAAATAATTGCAAATATAACAATACAATTATTTAAATTAAAATAACATCGAACAATTTAATTATTTGGAGAACCAAACTTCTGCCACATGTGTTCAATTAAATATAATTTCAGTTGATGATGTGTTTCACGATCTCAAAGTTTGATTCGATTTTCTAAATATCTGTCATACCAACATGTCTGTCCGTTGAATATGACCAATCCATTTCTTCTTAATCAAATTGAAATATATCATGATAAAATATGTATGTATCCCTTTCATCTTCCACAATCATATTATGTAAGAAGATAGATGCCCTTATGATCTTACTAATTAAATTGATATCCTAAATAACTGATGAATTACGAATAATAGCAAATCGAGCTTGTAATACACCAAAAGCACATTCCAGATCTTTTCGAGCTGCTTGTTGATGTTGTGCAAGAAATTTTGCCTTAGAACCTTGTGGAAGACGAATTGATTGGATAAAAGTTGCCCATAGAGGATAAATACCATCCGTAAGATAGTATCCCATATTATATTGGTGACCATTGACAATAAAATTTATTTCCGGAGCTCTGCCATTCAAAACATCGTTAAATATTGAAGATCGATCAAGCACATTAATATCATTGCATATACTTGGTGTACCAAAGAATGAATGTCAAATCCAAAGATCATACGATGCCACCGCCTCTAATACGATTGTTGGTTTGCCATGATCTCCATGTGAAAACTGACCTTTCCAAGCAGCCGGACAATTTTTTCATTCCCAATGCATGCAATCAATACTACCGATCATCCCTGGGAAACCACGTTATTCTGCAACAAGGAGAAGTCATTGTAGATCGCTAGTGTTTGGACTTCTTAAATATTCTTCACCAAACAATGAAATAACTCCTTCAACAAACTTAATTAAACACTTTCTTGTAGTGCTTTCTCAAATACGAACATAGTCATCTACATTGTCAGCAACAACGCCGTAAGCCAACATACGTAAAGCTGCTGTACATTTTTGTATTTGTGATAGACCAAGCCTTCCCGTAGCATCCGGACGTTGTTGAAAATATTCCACTTCATTTGTAAGATGATTGACAATACGAAGAAACACATGCTTTCTCATTCGACAAAATTGATCATCTGTGTACACAGAATTTTCGGTGAAGTAATCGTTAAATAAACGATTGTGACTTTCTTCACGATTTTTCTCAATGTAAATTCTTCTCTGATTTTGAGAAGGACCTCCCGCATCATTTTTAGAAGTGGTTTTTAGAATGAAGGATGTTGTAAAAATAATAGAAGATGGATTATTTATAGTCAATTTCCCAACAATGTAGTACATGTTATAGCAATAAATGTGATTTGATGTTGCAAATAAAAAAAAGTCCAAAATGTGTAAGAAACTAGTACAATAATAAATTCAATAAAATTAATGTGATGTGAAAATTCAATTTTATGGTACAATTTTTTGTATTTATGTGTCTGTAAATAAAAAAAGGTAAATACTATTGATTTGATACTACAACGATAAATATAAGAATTGTGTAAGAAACTAGTACAATAATCAATTCAATAAAATTAATGTGATGTGAAAATTCAATTTTATGGTACAATTTTTTGTATTTATGTGTCTTTAAATAAAAATAAATAAATACTATTGATTTGATACTACAATGATAAATATAAGAATTGTGTAAGAAACTAGTACAATAAAATTAATGTTATGTGAAAATTCAATTTTATGGTACAATTTTTTGTATTTATGTGTCTTTAAATAAAAATAAATAAATACTATTAATTTGATACTACAATGGTAAATATAAGAATTGTGTAAGAAACTAGTATAATAAAATTAATGTTATGTGAAAATTCAATTTTATAGTACAATTTTTTGTATTTATGTGTCTTTAAATAAAAATAAATAAATACTATTGATTTAATACTACAATGATAAATATAAGAATGATGTAAGAAACTAGTACAATAAAATTAATGTGATGTGAAAATTCAATTTTATGGTACAATTTTTTGTATTTATATGTCTTTCAATCATGGATCAAAATTCTCAAAACTCCTCAAATCCTCAACATCCTTTTATGGTTCCGAGTTTTATGAATATGCTTGGAAATCAAGAATCTTCACAAAACTCGTCAAACCAAAATCCCACTTTCAATTATCAAACACTTCCAAATTTTTATAATTCATCATACTCTTCCATTCCACAAAATTTCTACCCGCCAAACTTTCAAGCATTTGAAGTTTCACAATATCTTCCATCACCTGGTTTAATGTGAAATGTACATTAAGAAGGCATTCCTGAATTTTGCACACAAGTTGATGAAAAAAAATCATTATTCCAACTAGAGATATGAAAAAAAAAATGGAGTTAGGAGGAAGATTTACTTCTTGTCAGTGTATGGCTTAACACAAGCAAATATGCCATAACAAACACTGATAAAAAAGGTTTTGCGTTTTGGAAGAGGATATCTGAATATACATGGAAAACAAGTTGGATACATGTATGCGAAAAAGTTCAAATCAGTGTAAAAATCGTTGGCAAAAAATTAGTAAAGCTGTTTCAAAATTTGTTGGTTGTTACGAGTAAGCTGACCAAAGAAAATAGAGTGAGCAATCTAATGATGATGTCTTAAACAAGTTATACGAAATATATTCTGCCGATTGTGGTACACCTTTCATATATGAGCATGCATGGCGTGTGTTAAAACATGAACCAAAATGGCATATACAAATTATTGTGCTACTAATATTGTTGGTGGAGGGTCTCATGATAGTAGTGGTGGTTCGAAGAGAACCAAAATCACTGAAGTTGATGGATATTCATCGGGTTCAAATCCTCCAACACCACAAAATGACACTTTTGATGAATCACATCTTATTCGTCCCCCTGGTGTCAAAGCTTGCAAAAATAAGGGAATACGAGTACAAAAGCAAGATTCAAAACATATTTTTTATGAGGATTTTAAAGAGATGAAAGCTCAAAATGCAAAAGTTATAGAACATTTGGGTCGTATTGCTGATATAAGAGAAGACAAAATGAAGAAGAATATTGATCTTATCCAAGCAAAAAAGTATGAAACATTTAATATATCGTTGACAAGAGGTGAAAATTTGGATGCGGACGAGAAAACGTTGAAGACCAAATTATGCAAAGAATTGTTTAATTATCTATGTTATTATATTCATTGCTTTTAATATTTTATTTTTTAGGTTATTATGTATGTTGTTATGTTTATTGATTTTCATATTTTATTTTTTAGGTCATTATGTATGTTGTTATGTTTGTCGATTTTAATATTTTTACGATGTGTTTTACATCCAATGTTGTAATTTATATTATTTTTATTTTTTATTTTTAAAATCTCAATTATATATTCAGTAATTATATATATTTTAATTATTTGTGTAATTTAATGAATAAATTATAAGATAATTATAAAATTAATTTGTTATTATTATTAATTGATTATATTTAATTAAAATTTTATTAAACAAATATATCAATATTTGTACCATTTTGTAAAAAATAAAATTTTATAAAATATAAAAATATAAAAATTATTAATAAATATATATAATAAAAATAAAGTGTATAAAAAATAACTAAAAATAAATATTTTTTTTGCTATGCGTTCCAATTACCCATGTCCGAGTTTTAGGGGACGCTGCAGAAGGAACCAACCCTATACCTGAAACAATTTGAATTTGAATTTATTTATTTTTATTTTTTTTTCTTGATGTGGAGAAACCCACCGATGCGGATGACCTAAGGCCACAATGCACGTCTTGGTACAAAAAATGCTAAATTTTGAAATATGTAGAATATATTTTGTTAGCTAAATAAATAAAAATAATTATATATTTTTATATGTTTTAATAATTTATTAAATATTTTTTGTATATATTTTATTTGTAAGTATCTTCCATAATTATAAAAATAATATGATGATGTGTTTTAAAAATTTATAAAATATTTTAAAAATATTATATGATAAGTAAATTAAATGTTATAATACTAACTTTGGAACATTTTATATTAAATAAAATAATGTATATCAGAAATATATATATATATATATGATAATTAATAAAAAAAATTTCAAAAAACTAAATTTAGAATTATGTATTTCATATACTTCAGATGTGAGTGATCTTCGCAATTTTCATAGTCTTATGGTTACTTATTAGTATTGTCTTCATTGTTTTGTATATAATTTTTTAAAATAAAATATATAAAATAAAATTACTAAAAATATTACATAATTTATAAAATTATTACTAATTTTGAATATAATTTAAAACTTAAATATTAAAATATTACTTTAGAATTTTTAATTAATCTAAATATTAAAATTAAAAAATTTTCATACACATATTACATTTATTAAATAATATTGTCAAAAAGTTAAACAATTTAATGTTAATTGGTAAGTAAGATAAAAACTATTGATAAAAAAATAAAAAGTATAAATAATCACGTTTATAAGTATATATAAGAAATAATATATTCATATATAAAAATATAAATAAGGAAAAAGAATATTATATATAAATGCAAAATTAAAAAATAATAATAATTTATAAATATAAACTATTCGATGAAAGTATAAAAAATTATTATTGAGAAAATTTGAACTATAGAGCTAATTATGGAAGAAAAAGGTAGAAAAACTGAAGGAAAGAAAATAATATAAAAAAACGTGCAAAAAAAAAAAAAAAGAAGAAGAAGAAGAAGAAGAATTGAAAATTTTAAAATTATCATCCAAATCATGTCACATGGACTAGGGAAGCTGAAAACATGGCGATTGACCTGCTCTCGCCAATCATATGTGATATGTGTCCGGGATATGAAAATTGCGATATTTTTGGGAATCTCTAAAATATGTTTTACCAACAAAATAAATAGATAATAAAAATGACAACTGAGTATATATAGAAAATATAACCCCTTTGTGTTCTTGTTTGATTTTAATATTGACAATCACATCAGACATTCGCAAATCTTTTATCGAGAAGTTAGAAGATAGAAACTATTTAGTTTCATCTGCTTGATTTTGATATGTTCTAAAGATCAACAAGTCATTCGTATAAACATATTAATACTCCTTGACCAGTGTTATAAATCCTACTATGCACACAAGTTTACAAACTTTATGTTTATTTTTTGGTCCAACAAATTATTTTGGTTGTCTCATATACACTTCATTTGATGGATCACAAGATTTTGAATTGCTGCCAGGGCAATCGATAATTTTATGGTTGTGATACAAGAAATTGATGCATAGGTATCAAAATAATCTGTACCTTTCTTTTGTCAAAATTTTTGAATGACTGGGAAAAGCTTTAAACTTATCAATGGTTGCATCATATTTCATCTTCTTTCTGAAGATCCATCTACATCCCAAAGGCTTAGAGACAGATAGAACCAAAAATAACCGTGTATGATTCGACTTAATAGAGTCCATCTTGTCATTGATGGCTTCTTTCCTAAAGGCAACATCGTGGGAGATCAGAGCCTCATTGAATGTTCTCGAATAGTCTCCTAAGTTATAACAATAGAAGTACTATAATTCAATTTTGTCTTCAAATCTTTCAACCATGTACAATTGGAAATCATGACCAAAAGAATTAGGTTTCCTAATTCTTGAACATTTTTGGGTTCAACAAATTGATGCCTAGAACCATGATGATTTGTACTTGAATTTGATAAAATGACATTAGAATCATTCATAGAAGTAACCGGATCCTAGTCAGGAGCTTCCTCAGGTGTTCCGATATTTGCCTCTGACATATCCAAATCGAAGTTGGGAGCTCTAACTGTGGCGCCAAGATCTGATGTACAGGCATTCAGTGGGGACACCTTAAATATACCTAGTGAACTCTCAAATGAGATGCCCAAGGTATATTTTCAGCTTGATTAAAATCCACAGGCCGGATAGATGTTTCCCTTGTCAATAATGAAAATTTTGATTCATAAAATATTGTATCTCTAGATTCGATTATGTGTGCAGTGAAGAAAAATCATTAGGTTCTGTTATAACCGATACGCCTTTGAATACTTAAAATATCCCAGTACAAGAAATTATCAATTTTGTAACGAGATTTTTTCGTTACTGAATTTACTTTTTCTGTTACTAATGATACTAGAGACGGAATTAGAGATGGAATTATGTTAGCTACGTGAACTTTAGGAACGGAATTCCGTTACAAATATACTATTCCATTTTCACCTGAGTTTTTTTTCTTTTAGGTTCAGGGACTCTTGACAATTTCCCTACAACCCATATATGTAAGTGTGACAAGTTGGGTAGTTTCTAAAACCAAAGTTCGTAGGGAGTAACTTTATTCCCTTTTTATATTGAATGCCATTTAATAAATAAAATGTTGTCAGCATGGCTTCTCCCTAAAATCCTTTACTCAAACCAACACAAGACTTCATTGAGTTAACCATTTTTTTCAATACTTTGATTTTTCCTTTCAGTCACACCATTCTATTATGGTGAATAAGGAGTCATAGTTTCATGAATTATTTCCAAGATTTGGAAGAATGTGGGGTCATAGAAGCTACCTCTAAGGTGCTTCTAAAGAAAGTATTTTTCAAATTCAAAAGTTGCTTTTTCTTTTGGACAAAAGTCAATACACCTATGCAACGACACTAAAAGTTTGGAAAATTTTGTTTTAGAAGTAGAAACCTCAGGCAAATGCCAATCCAAATGGAATCTTATTAGTCTAACAGCTTTGCAAACTAGAATAATTTAATTCAATTTAATAATTATCTATGCGAAATTATTTGAAATTGATTCCATGATTTCCTATTAGTGTATACCCTTAATTGCTACTTTAACTAAATTAAAATACAATTACAGATGCCTAATTTAGTTAGAAATTAATCTTTAATTCATGAAATATTTATCCAAAATACACAACTAAACTAAAGAATATAAAATATTGAAATTTCACATAAATATTTAGCCACCAAGAGATATCATAAATTAGAATGAGTCTAATCTTACAAATTTATACCAAGTTATTTTTCACTTCTAAACTAGAAAAGAGAACCTACTCGCTAATCATAAGAAATAAAATAAAAGTAAAAAAATAAAAAATACACATGGCCTAAGAATGATCAATTGACGATAGTAGAACTCGAAATCTCATTGAATAATTCTTCTTCCCGTCTCGATCTTTCTCCGGTACTGTCATGCACTTAATTTTCTTGTTCTCTCTTTTCTTTTTCTAAAGTGATCCTCCATTTTCTTTTTTATCCCAATAGATAATCTTTTTCTTTTGCGAGCTTTATTTATATCTCCATAACAGATTTTTTTCAATTTTGCCATATTCTCACTTTTATCCAAAGGACTAAATTGCATATCTCCTTAAATTAACAATTTTCTCGTCTATCAAAAGATCCTGCTCTTGGTACAAAAAGTAACATTTTAAGCTGAATTTGTAATCGAAACAAATATTAAAATCCAAAAATATACACAAAGAAATTCTAGTAAAATGCATCAATCAACGATGATTCAACTGAATATATTAGTTATTTGTGCGATTGTCTAGTAAAAAAATTTATTGATATTAGCTACTTATCCGTAGATGACAATTTAAAAGATATACTATATGCAAGAATCATTGTTAAAAAAATGAAAATAAAATAAAAAATAAAAAATTGAGGAAAATTGAGGAAAATTGCAAAATGCTGTTTTGTATAATGTATTCAATTATCATTACTATCCTATATGGTTTTTTGGTCAATCCTTTTATCCTATGCAACCTCAAATCATGATTTTTATTATATAATCTAGGCACACATTATTGAATAATAGTTTATTTTCCAATCGATTATTTTGTGAGTGAAAATACAACGGGCCGGTGTACAAAATTAATTAGATTAGTTTGGTTAATATTTTGATTATTTTGCCTGTCTCGACACAAACCAAATTGTGCAATCCCAAATTAAACCCGGGTATATGGCCCAAGTCGCAGTATTATTTGAATAAAATATTATCCGTTGGATAGATTTATTATAATCTCAAACAGAAGGTTTGAAATTAGAATAAATTACAATCGTTTCAAACGGAATGTTTGAAATTAGAATAAATTACGATCGTCACAAACAAAAGTTTGTAATTAGAAGCAATTACGACTGCTTCAAACAGAAGGTTTGAATTTAGAATAAATTACATCAATAATTAAGGTCGTAATTATGATCGTAATTGATTCCCTGCCATTTTAGCCGAGTGAAGACGCCTATATAAAGGGCCTCCCTTTTCTCTCATCTCTTCTAGCTTTCCGGTAACCTCCCCAGCTCAGTTCCTCTCTCGTTTTTGTTCGCCGGAGCTCCAACGATTAGAGGTGCCACTCTCATTGGAGACAGAAACCGTTTTATCTTTGGGTTAGAACGCTAGCCACCGGAGGCACTACCGGGGCGTATCTAATTTTCGGAAAGAGGATCCATCTTTGACTCGGTTTCACGGTAGAGTTTATTCTCGCAATACCCATATATTCCAACAATCGAAAATTAGATATTGCTTTGAGAGAATGTCAATTGGCTATCCAATGCAGAAGACTCACTGTCTACAAGTGGATATGTATTTACGATTGGAGGAGGGGTTGTTTCGTGGAAATCCACAAAACGGACGTGCATTGCACGGTCCACAATGAAATCGGAGTTCATCGTCTTGAACAAAGCTGGCGAAGAAGCTGAATGGCTGAGAAACTTTATAGATGATATTTTATACTTGACTAAACCAATAGCTCCCGTAATGATTCACTGCGATAGCTAAGCTGCAATAGCAAGGGTTAAGAATGAAATTTACAACGGTAAATCCCGACATATCCGACGCAGACATAACACTGTAAGACATTTGATCACCAGTGAGGTTTTGACTATTGAATATGTAAAATCAATAGAAAACCTAGCGGATCCGCCAACCAAAGGGCTGTAGAGAGATCAAATGTACAAACTGCTAAAGGGAATGAGTTTGAAATCCACAAGATATAGACAATTACAGTGGTAACCCAACCAAATTACTTGGAAATCCCAAACCTTTGTTCAATGGGAAAACTAAACTGTGAGAGTACGATACGAACATTCATTACAATTCCATGAAAAGCAATGAGTGTTATAATGTGCAAAAGTGGTGAGGTTGAGTCAATGACTCATAATGATCCTAAAAGTGTGAGTTAGATACCTTGATACAAGATTACCTATATAAGGGTAAAGTATGGGCCGCTTAAAATGAAACACTTATGAATCCAAAGACAAAATCCATGGCCGAAATGGATCAAAACGTGAGAAAAAAGTTGAGACTGAGATAGCGACATGTCAATATTATTGACTAAGTGCACGCAGAGGTGGAACAATTCAATGCATCACATCAACTGGGCCACCAGTACACTATGTAATGTCTAGGGATTGAGCAGGACTTCATCCTTTATGGGCATTTCCGCTAATACGGGGGATTGTTGGATAATCGGTTATTTTGTAATCGATTATTTTGTGAGTGAAAATGCGACGGGCCGGTGTACCAAATTAATTAGATTAATTTGGAAGAAATAAATAAATATTTATTTATTTATTGTGTATGAGGTTTGGTTAATATTTTGGCTATTTTTCCTGTCTCGAGACAAATCAATACTACAAGAAAAAATCATTTTTGTAACAAAATTTTTTTGTCTTTAAATATACTTTTTCCGTTACTAATGACATTAGAGACGGAATTAGGAATGGAATTACGTTAGCTACGTGAACATTAGGGACGGAATTCCGTTACAAATATATTATTTTTTTGTAGTGCAAATTGTGCAACCCCAAATTAAACCCGGGTATATGACCCAAGTCACAGTATTATTTGGATAAAATATTATCCGTTGGATAGATTTATTATAATCTCAAATGAAATGTTTGAAATTATAATAAATTACAATCGTTTCAAACGGAAGGTTTGAAATTAGAATAAATTACGATCGTCACAAACAGAAAGTTTGTAATTAGAATAAATTACATCGATGATTAAGGTTGTAATTATGATCGTAATTGATCCCGTATCATTTTGGCCGAGTGGAGACGCCTAGGTCTCCCCCTTCATTCTACACGCCAACATCAATAATTCTCTCCTTATTCTCTCATCTCTTCTAGCTTTTCGGCAACCTCCCCAACTCAGTTCATTTCTCGTTTTTGTTCGCAGGAGCTCTAACGATTAGAGGTGCCACTCTCATTGGAGATGAAAACCGTTTTATCTTTGGGTTAGAATGCCAGCCACCGGAGGCACTACCGAAGCGTATCTAATTTTTGAAAAGATAATCCATCCTCGATTCGGTTTTACGGTAGAATTTATTCTCGCAATACACATATATTCTAACACACGTAATCGTGCCTGCAATACCCATATATTCCAAGACACATAATCGTGCCTGCCAATCCGACCATACTATGCTCTGGCCATTGTAGGTACATAAATATGATGGAGGTTTTGTTACCAATAAAATAATATAAGAAGAGGTATATGTTGCTAGTATTGTATTTATTAATTTGCTAGAGAAAAGTGTGAACTGCTTCTTTTTTTTTTTTTTTTTTTGGGTTAAATTGAATTTTTTTTTTCTTTTTTCAAATTATTTTATTACATTGGTAGTGAAAAATGTGTGTTTTTTTATCATTGAAAAAAAGAAAAATTATATCTTATACTATTTCCATTGAGCCCGAATGTAACCATATATTTTTTGCAGGTAAATTTTAAAATAATAATATTTTATAAATGATAGTACAATAGAAGAATAAAAAGAGAGTTTGTTACCCTTAGAATCACTCATTTATTTTTAGTAACATTCTTGGTAATATCGTGTAAAGTATAAAGTATTTTTTCTTTGGTTAAATTGCACAAAATTTACTGCGATTTTATGAAATTGCGCAAAATCCTCTGTACTTCTAAAATTGCATCAAATTCTTTCGTGGTTTCATAAACTCTACGTCTGTCTAACCCCCTCGACGTTCCTTATTTAATGGCATTTGACCTAAATGCGCCCATACTACGAATAAATTTTAGAATTTCAATTTCTAAATCCCTAAAATTACAAATATATTTATTTTTCTTATATTTAGCCTAAAAAAATAGTAAATATACTCAAAATTAGCTATTTTTCTCAGGTTTTAAAAGTTTATTTTTATTGTTTTTTAAGCTAAATATAAAAAAATAAATATATTTGTAATTTTAGGGGTTTAGAAATTAAGCTTTTAAAATTTATTCGCAGTTTGGACGGATTTAGGTCAAATACCGTTAAATAAGGAGCGTCGAGGGGATTAGATGCTAAGTTTATGAAACCACGAGGGAGTTTGACGCAGTTTTTGAAGTATGAGAGATTTGAAGCAATTTCGTGAAACCACGGGTAAATTTTGTGCAATTTAGTTTTTTTTTTTTTTTTCCTTTTTTTTTTTTTAAATAAAAACTACAGTTATAAAAAATTGATATATTGAAGGTGGAAATACTAAAAATGGTAGAATTGATGCATTGAGAATGGAGGGGGAGAGTATTTTTCTTTGCTTTTCAAATTGTTATTATGTATTAATTTCGCACAAGTGATATATCTCTATTGTTTGTTTAATTCTCGTTAAATTTGATTCGCTATAAAATAATATAGATATGTTAAATATTATTTCGTTAAATTTAAATTTAAACAAATAATTTTGAAAATAAATATAAAAAATAAGTATTTTGCCTATATATGTCAGAATTACATACACTAAAATTAATAATAATTTATTTACTTGTATTACAATCAACATTTACAAAAATATGATTAAATATATATATATATATATATATATACTACAACTAATTAATTTGTTTACAAAATTATTATTATATTTGTATTATAATAATTATACAAAATTACTATATTAGTCAATTAAAAAAAATCACTTGATGTGTTTGGTTTGTATTTTTATTTTTGTATTTAACTAATGATTAGATGTGATTTTTTATTTTTTTTTGTATTTTGATATTTTTCCCGTTCATTGGGTTTGTTTAGTTTGTATTTTTGGGTAACATAATATTTTATAAATATTATAAAAAATACAATAAATACATTCATAACACATTATATAATATTTATATTTTATCCACACGCAAAAAAATCAATAAATAAATACAAAATATTATTTTTTATATTACCGATACGATTTTTTGTAACTAACATAAAATATAAATTGATATAAAAATACAAAGTGAACACACCCAAAATTTTAGTAAAATTTTGTGTTATGTATTCATAAGCGGTTAAAAGTGCATGAGAGATAAAGCCATTAAGGAAGTAATAAGTACTCTCAAAGAAGCTAAATTAAACTATAGTTAAAAATGAAGTGAATTATTAATGAGATAAAGCCATTAAGAAAGTAATAAGTATTCTCAAAGAAGCTAATTAAGCTATAATTAAAAATGAAACTAATTATTAATTATGTGAAAAGAACTAACAGTTTGATTATAGAGAATTCACAGATAGTATTGAAAAGAAAAGAAAGAAAATATGTTTTCTTGGATCAGAGAAAGATACATTATATATTTACATAGTTGGTTGAAAGCGAAACCTAACTAATGAATCAGTAACCAAAACCAATTAACTGCTAATAACAAAATAGATATTTGCTAATTAGTTTTGGTTTCGTCAACAGCCATAGAGTCCTTTATCATTATGTTATAAAGTCCTCTATGCCCACATTATGATTAACCTTTTCAATTATGCAGTTAAATTCTTTTAACAATGGCCTATTAGAAATTGCATAGCTGTTGGTATCCTCTTAACTTTATATAAAATTTAGGACCATCCTGAACTCATCGTGTTCATTCAGTGAGGGTACTTTAAAAATTTTGAAAAGATGTAATTTAATGTCAATTAATTAAGAAAAAATTAAATATCTAATTACATTATAAATGAAAATATTAGTCTATATAAATTAGAAACATATGCAATTAAGCTCTTTCCAAATAAAAAAGCATTCGAAAAACGTAATGATGTACATATATTTCACACACGTTGTCATAGTATCATATCTAAGGTAAAATAAAGATAATATATACTATATTATTTTGATGTTTACAAATTCGTAATACGATTCAATATTTTTAACAAGTGAAATATTCATTATATTGAGTAGTTTGACTTCTGATTTCTAAAAATTCCAAAATTACTCACGAATCAAATTTAACCTCAATCAACAGAATTATTTTTGGAAACCATCATCATAATCTCGCATTAATATTTTTATATATTAATTTCAGAATATTCCTTAATTAAAAGTTTTTTCATAATTAACAATATACAATTATTTACTATATGAAATAACCCCCCACTCCAAAAATTCACCCAGTCCTAACCCTTGTGCGAAATCACTCCCATCACGAATCTCCCAGCGCCGCTGCTGCCGTCTTCCCCTCCTGCCATCAACCACACACCATCGTTGTCATTCGCTTTTCATCGTCCACCAAAATAACCCGAGTCTTAATCCCATCGGAATGGAAACCCTCCTTCACTATTTTTAGCCATCCCACCACAGTCGTTCCAGTCTCGCCGTCGTCGACTACACAGCCACGCTACATTGGCCAAAACAACGAATCTAGTTCCAGAGCCATCGGTGAAACCCAAGCCAAAGAAAACTAAGTACATACAAGTCCCGTGTGTCCTCGGAAAGGTTGCCGATTTCAATAACGACAAACCATTTCAGTCTAGTTGCGACTCCCTAAGGAATTACATTAAGGGGACATGCTTTAGGAGTTTCCTTTTGGTTATTTGATGCCTATATGTGTAAATCTAATTTTAAAGTTAATAGATTATTGGAATGTCGACCATAAGTGCTTTGTATTTAGATGCTTGATGAAAAAATTATCTTCATTGGTTTTGTAGTAGATAGAACTACCATTTCTATGCATAACTCGAATTTATATCAATTTTGTTGTTTGATTCCGACATTATATTATTATGGTGTATAAATATAGTCTAGATGTTGTCTATCACAACGTTGTAAATTATGACACACATAGTATCATGAATTGATATACGTAATATAAAACTATGATGTTAATTCAGTATAAACATTGTATAGGTAAATACTAAACATTTTTTTTTTACCCAACACATAACGGAATATTTATTCTATAAGATTATTTGATGTTAAAATAATGGATAAAATAATTGTATTTGGTTTGATTTAAAGGGCGTATAACTCTCCAGTTTTTTTTGGATATTATCTCTAATTTAAGAGGAAATAAAATTGAATTATAAATGTCAACACTTCTAAATTTTGATACGATGTGGTGCCTGTTACCAAATACAATAAAATTAATTTTGATTTTGATTTCTAAAACCACGATTAATCGTGATTTTAAATTTTTAGGTAATAATTTACTGATAAAAAACGTAATGATGTATAGTACTGTCAAGTATGATGTCTCATAGTACTAATATGATGTTTTATAAGAAACTAGACTCAGGGTAAATTTCTTTCTTGAGTAATGTTTAATAAATAAATCGCAATATGATGCAATCTTTTCTACATGTGAAATATTCGTTTTTTTGAGTAAGTTGATTTTTTTGCTTCATAATATACATTTGTGCATTAAATATAAATAAATTAATGAAATTATTTTGAAAATTATTAATTGCACTATTTTGTGAAATATGACATTTGTTTTTCAGGCAATATTTAAATAATATTTATTCTCACGCACAATAAAATCTAAAATCGATCCAATGAAATAATTTCGATTGTTTTTATTCCCCATAAATTATGCGCATAACTATTGAATTTGATAAATAATGTAGAATTAAAGCTTCGCAATATACCATTGCATATCCGTATTTTCTATCGATTTTGGTTATGATTCAGTACTACTTAATACGACCACCGAGTTACTGGATAACCAATAAATTTATGTTGTATTCATATGTATAATATGATATTTAATGAATACAAATATGACGTAAAATAAATCCGTTCTACATTACTTTCGCAATAAATAATAATAAAAAAAAAGAATAATTATTGAGTTCATGATCTTCTTGAATTTCATCTTCGACCATACGGTGCTAATACGCAAGGGAATGCACATTATTTTGATCTATCTTCTTCCAAGTTCTAAGTTTACTAGTATATTTTCTCAGGTCGATCGACGTCGACAGAGAAAGCATAATTTTCTTTTTCTTTTTTTTGGTGTAAAAATGATCGAGTTTGAATTTATTATAACCACAATAATAAATAAATATTATATATATATATCCTTATTTTATGCATAAATTAATGATTGCTTTATCTATTATAAATTATTTCATCATCCGTATATATGATCTTGACAGTTCATCATCCTATGATTATAGTTGAATCAGATGGTCCTGAAATAATAATTGAGGACCATACCCGAACTCAAATTATATACTCCCGTCAATCAAATCTATATTAATTTCAATTAGGTGTGTATTTTAATCATTGTGTAGAAATTAAAGGTATTTTATAAATTCTATAAGTGAGTTAACGAGGTTAAAGGAAATTTTGACTGAATTATACGTGTAAAACGATTGGAAAATATTTGTTATAAGTGTAAAATTAAAAAGTATTAAGGAATGTTTAAGTGTTTTAAATTATAAATAAAATATATATATATTTTTTATAAAGTGTACTAGATAGAGAAGTACACTATAAATTTGGGTGAGCTTGATGCAAGGTATTATTATTATTATTGTTATTATTATTATTTGTTTTTAATATTTTTAATGTAAATAATTGTTAGATATGATATTTTTGCATGAGTTGTAAAACATATATTCCAATGGAATTGGAATATATATATGAACCGTAAATTTACAAAGGGTGTGTTCGTTTGTAGGATTTTTACTATTCATCCAAAAATTTTTCCCCAAAAATATCAAATCAAACACCTATTTTTTATTTTTTATATTATACTAAAAATCAATTTTACTCTTTTATAGAGAAAATAACTCAAAAAATGAGAGCTCATGACACTATCAAGGGCCAACTAATGCCCACTCAAACTTTACAATCTACTCTGAGACCAATCCAAATCTTGAACTACATCAAACACAAAGTTTACAAAAAAATACACCATCAAAATGTTGTGAAATTTTGCAAAATTATGAAGATGAGCTCGTCTAACAATTTTACCAAAAAACTTCACCACCATTCACACAAAGAACACGAGAAGGGCGAGAGAGTAAAGAGTGAAAGATTACCCGAGCTATTGCACACAAATGAGATACTAGAGACATATTTTAACACAATGATCAAATAAATAAGTATTTGAGTGATCATTCTGATATGAAGTTATATTGAAAGGAATAAACTTAAGTCGTTCTCCGTTTTTAAGGAGAAATCCTATACGGAAATAGTAATAAAACGTTTTAACATAAGTGATGCATAAACTTTTTATACCGGTACGTAGCATCATATATTTCTTTAAATAAAAAATTAAACGCCTCATGGTGAGCACTAGATCTAGCATTGCATATATTTTTTTAGTAATCTTTGTAGATATATGTCTAATAGCACTAGATCTAGCATTGCATATATTTTTTTAGTAATCTTTGTAGATATATGTCTAATTCCAGCATTGAACGTTAGAATACGTTAAATTGGTTGTTAAGTTACTTTTGTGGCTCATTTAATTTGGATTTCAGATATAATCAATCGGGTAAATATGGTTTTAAGATGATAATAGATTCTAATTATGCAAATAACAAAGTTAGTAGGAAATCAAAGGTTGCTCTTCTATTGGATAAAATCACAGTTGCACCGTATAGTTGCTCTGTCAACGATAAAATTAGAATAAATGTCATTGAAGCTTTAGAAAAATCACCAATGTTTTTTTTTTTCAAATTAATTTTCATAGAGCATTGACCCAATTTTTCATGGACAAAATGTAATACATGTAACCAAATTTATGATGTTGTCCAATCACAGATACATTTTATATTACACACACTTGTAGATAAAAAAAAAAACAAATATATTTAAATTATTAAATAAAAACACAAAACTATTAGTTTAAAAAATACATTATTATGATCATTTTCATTCTCATTTTCGTCATCATCATTTTCATCGCGGTTATACATGAAATTCTAAATTTTTATTTAATGTCGAGATGTGTGAGAAATCTTAATCTTCAGAATTTACTAATTTTGAAAAAAATGAAATTAAAAAATTAGAAAAAATAAAAATTAAATAGACAAATAAATATAAACCCACGGTTCAACGAAGAAAAATATAAATATCTAATCTATTTGAAAATGAGAAGATGACAATAATATATTTATTATGATAAAATAATAGTATATTTAAAAATATAAAATAAATTTTTTGAAATATTTGATAATAATTGGCTAATATATTTTAGTTTTAGATTATTATTTTTATTAAAAAATTATAATAGTATTAATAAATATTAGTATTATATTTTCATTTAAACATGAATAATAATAACAATAATCATTATGTACTTTCCATTTAAATCTAATAAAAGTCACAGACCTTTTTTTTTTGTTTGTTTCCTATAACGTAAGAATTCGCATGAAAGTATGTATTGGATAAACCCCTAATCGAATTTAATATTTTGTAAATTAAGCTCGACAAGGTAAGTTACACTAGGCGAACCATGTGTGGCAGGTAGACATGGAGGCATGGGAGTTTGAAACTGTTACAGACTTTTAAGTGTATAGATTGTTGAATGATACTCTAGGATTTAAAAAACTTTTAATAATTTTAGTTAAATACCTGGATTTTTAAAATGACTCTCAGAATTTTAAATTGAATATGACTTTCAAAATTCTAAATTGAATACTTCCAAATTTTAAAATGATTTTTAAAAGTGAATACTTTCATATTTTAAAAGACTTTGTTAAAAAATCCAAAAAACTCTTATAAAATCTTAATTAAATACACCCGTTAGTATGCTTTTAATTCAATTTTTGCTGTTCTTTTTACTCAATTTTCCTTGTTGCATCTCATTATTCACCTTTGAATCAATTTTATAGTCATTTTCTGCATCAATTTCAGTACAATTTTGCTCAGTTCAGTCTCTATTTGGGCAGTTTAATTATCACTACATCACTACAAAAAAAAAATGTCTAATTAGCTATAATATCTTTAACTAAGAAATACTTTTGTAATTAAAACGTATCATTCAACAACAAAAATTAATTTTGTCGTAAACAATCACTACAAAAAAATAGTATATTTGTAACGGAATTCCGTTACTAAAGTTCACGTAGCTAACGTAATTCCATCTCAAATTCCGTATCTAATATCATTAGTAACGGAAAAAGTGGATTTAACAACGAAAAAATCTTGTTACAAAATTGATATTTTTTTGTAGTGAATAAATTATGTACTACAAAATTAATTTTATCGTTAAAATTCATTTGCTCGAAAATCCTATTTAAATAGCTAAAATCATTTGGTTAAGAAAGTCATGCACAATTTGTTGTTAAAATTCATTTGTTATGAAAAAAATTTTATAGCGAAACAAACTTTAGCTATGAAATCATATTTTCGTAGCTATATCCCGTTCTATACTTTAATTGCAAAAAATCTATCTTTTTTTATGAAAGTAAAATTTGTCGCCAAAGACCTTTACTGACGCAGTATAGACGAAGAAACTAATTTTGTTGTAAAAACTTTTTAGCTACAAAATTATTACTTTTTGTTACAAAATTTTTCATGAGCTAATCTCAACTTTTTTGTAGTGCATATTTCTACATTATTTTTGATTTCCTATCACTATGTCGGATTCATTCGGCATGGTTTCAAATCCTTTTTTTAGAAAACTGGATAATTTACCGATTTTCGACTGACTCAATTCGCTAAGCCGTCGATAAAAGAATTCGAGTGACAATAAATTTTAATTTAAATATGTCCACCAAACTTAAACTATAAATAGTAACAACCTTTTTCAACCACTTAAATATTACTAATACTTTAATATGTAATAGTCGCTACATCACATATAGTTTTGAAAGGTTTGTCCAACTTGAGCTAATTAATTAATACATAGTTAATAGGTTGTTATTCGACCTAAACGCATCTGTACAAACTTGCGTGTCTATGTATATATATATATACATACACATATATCAAAGGTTAAATTGCACAAAATTTGCATGTGGTTTTACGAATCACTCGTACTTCTAAAACTGCGCCTCAAACTTCCTCGTGTTTCATAAACTCTGTGTCTAACCCCTCGGCCGTCCTAATTTAACGGTATTTGACCTAAAGCGTCTAAATTATGAATAAATTTTAGAATCTTAATTTCTAAAATAGTTTTTTTTCCTCATGTTTTAAGAGTTTATTTTTTACTGTTTTTTTAAGGCTAAATATAAGAAAAATACAAATATTTGTAATTTGAGGGGTTTATAAGCATTAAGGTCAAATACCGTTAAATAAGAACCGCTGATGGGGTTAGACGCAAAGTTTATGAAATCACAAGGGAGTTTGACGCAGTTTTAGAAGTACGGGGGATTTGACGTAATTTCGTGAAATTACATATGGATTTTGTGCAATTTAGTCTATATTAACTGAATATTCCATTAATATTGCTTGCAAATTAAAGCACAAATAATAGATCACTCATCTGTTGTGTTCTATGAGCCATAAAAAAAGCAATGGCTGAAAAACATGTGAATAACTTGGGCAAGGAAGTCGGAGATCATCGCTGCGTTGTCGGTAACTTCCCTCCAAGTCTATGGGGTGATTTGTTCCTCGGATACGCCCCTAATAATCAGGTTTAATCTACTCTTTTTCAGTATAAAAAGTAATAGTGCAAGAATATATATGAAAATACATGTAAACATACAATTATACACAAGTTTATCCAAAGGAAATAAAATTGTTAAGAATAATTTTTTTTTTTTTTTGTTTATTTCTTTTACTACTAGCTTATGCAAGAGTATTTGAAGGAGATCGAAGTGTTGAAGGATAAAGTCAAGAGTATGCTAACAACTCCTACACAAACAATGGAGCTAATTGATATAATCGAACACCTATGCTTGTCTTACCACTTTGAAGATGAGATTGAAGACAAGTTGGAAAAATATTTCAATCTTGATGTGGATTATATTTATGAAGCCTACGATCTCCACACGGTAGCGCTTCACTTTCGATTATTCAGAGCGCATGGTTATCATATGTTGCCGGGTATGCTTTGATTTATTTTTTTTCGGTTACATTATGGTGAAAAAAAAAAAAAAAAACAAAAGCAAAGATAAATTAAAAAATACTAATCTGGAAAATGCATGTTACTTAAAAATATGAGAATGTTTTATTGATTATATGTTCTTACTAAGATTTTTAATTTTTTTTTTTCACTGATCTTTATTTATGAAAAGATGTTTTTAGTAAATTCAAGGATGATATAGGAAATTTCCAAGAAGCCCTAAAGAGTGATACTAGGGGTTTGTTAAGCCTATACGAAGCAGCTCATCTATGGATACATGGAGAGGACATCCTCGACGAGGCTCTTGTTTTTGCAACATCAAATCTCAAGTCTGCGACACAAAATCTCGATTCACCCATTAAAGAAGAAGTCGAGCATGCTCTAGCGCAGCCATTGCATTTGAGCATTCCAAGAGTTAATGCACGAAAGTTTATCTCAATTTATGAAAATTAAAAACAACATAATAACATCCTTCTTAGATTGGCCAAGTTGGACTATAATTTATTGCAAAAGCTTCACAAGAAAGAACTCTACGAAATATCAAGGTAACTTCATAATCAACTCACATATGATGTATGTATCCATCCATAAATTTGGTTAAACTTACTATCATTAGTTGATTCAGGTGGTGGAAAGAATTGGATGTTCCATCAACACTTCCATATGCTAGAGACAGAGTAGTCGAGTGTTACTTTTTTTCGCTGGGGACGTATCATGAACCTCAATATTCTCATTGCCGAGTTTTACTAACCAAAGTCATTGCAACACTATCCATACTCGATGACACATATGATTCTTATGGTACAACTGAAGAACTAAATGTTATTACAAATGCTATTCAAAGGTAACAATAGTTCATACTTCTTTAAATTAGATAGAGTTTGGGATTTAAGTATATTACAATTGATTATCTTAGAGATATTTCAGGTGGGATGTGAACCAGATTGATCATGTCCCGGACTATTTTAAATCATTCTACAAAGCACTTTTGGAACTGTACAACAAATTTGAAGAAGAACTGGAAGCGAGAGGGCAATCTTATGCAATATACTATGCCAAAGAAAATGTAAGTTAATATATTGCAACTTAGTATCATAGTATGCAGTATAGAGTATTCAAGTGTTCTGAAAATTCAGGCGAAGAAGAAAATTATCAGATTATTTAACTGTCCTTGTGCGTGGTCACACCAAGAAAACATAACATGTAGCCATGTTAGCACATACATAGTCACGGGTAGATGACATAATTTGCTACAATCCCTGTATGTGATCACGCCTAAGTTACTTCTAGTATGCTGTCCCACTAAACTTTCTTCACCAAAATATTTTTCTTTCACCGATGAACAAGAAATAACAAAAAATAATAAAACCAAGGGAACAATAATACAGGCACTGATAATTTTTACATGAAAAATCTTTCAATGTAAAGGATAAAAACCACTCCACACCTAATTACAATAATATAGTGGTTGGATATAGTACTCCCTCTGTTCGATAAAATAATGTAGGTTTGGTTGGGCAAGAGAATAAAAAATAATGATATTTAAATCTTAAAGTAGGATAGATAAGTATTTGTTAAAGTAAGGGTAATAAAATTGTAGGTGGATAAAGATGTTTCCTATAAATAGATTGTGCACAAGTAAAAAACTAGTATAATATGCTTCAAGCAAGGTATAGTTTTCGAACTTTATACTACAGCTAAGTATCATTCTTTTTGTTCAATCCATGATGCAGCTTAAAGAATTGGCGAGAGCCTACAATGTTGAGGCTAAGTGGTTCAATGCGCGACGCTTGCCACCATTTGATCAATATCTAAGCAACGCTATTGTCACATCCACCTTCTATTATCTCTGTAAAATATGTCGTATTGATATTTATAACAATTGTCATTTTAGGTTGAAAGACAGATTAGAGGCGACAAAGCTACTGGTATTGGATGTTATGCTGAAGAAAAATGTGTTTTGGTTGAAGAAACCATAGATAAATTCTATGAGGTGGCTAAAGATGCATGGAAGGATATGAATGAAGAGATTCTCAAACCATCGACACACTCAAGAGATGTTCTGACCCGAATCTTGAATTTGGCGCGAGTAGTCGAAGTTCTTTACAACAGTAATCAAGATGGATATACACTTCCAAAGAGAGTTTTAGAACCGCATATCAAGTCATTGCTCGCAGATCCCATCATAATTTAAGACTGGTCATCTTAATAAGATTACACATATATATGTTAGTGTGTGAGTAAGAGCTAGGAATGCTCATGTAATTTCAATTGGTGTCCTTTTGTATTTTTAGTATGACACTCCGGCCCACATGCCACGCAAAGTCAGGCATGTGAGGATCGTAAACTGGCCTCATAGGTCAACACGAGTTGTTCCAGCAGGCTTTTGTCTTCACTCACGCGGGAGACTTTTTAGAGGGTCACCCATACTCAAATTACTACTCTAGAGCAATCACACTTAACTGTAGAGTTTTTTTAGTAGGATTTTCGGAAAGGAGTGTGCATATTGTTAATATTAGTAGTCTATTCAATCTTTTTAACCTATATTCAACCTCGGATGGTCTACCACCGACTCATCTATGGAAGTTGGCCTAGCACCGGCCCAACTCGGTATTACACTTAGTTTCTATGTTTTATAATGAATACCTTATTTTACCCTTTTTCTTTTCAAAAAATTTACATTCAATACCTATTTCTTATATAAAAAGATGACCTTCAATAAACTTTTTCATCTTTAAAATATTAAAATTAAAATACAAAATAAAAGAAAAATGGCAAGAGAATACATCCCAACAGTCAGCATATATTAAAGACAAATTTTATACAAATATACTTCCTCCATCCTTATCAAAGGTAACCATTTAACTATTTTGAGTGATCTAAAGTCAAAGTATTCATTTCATTTTTATAATAAATATCATCTACTAACATTACAAATATTGTCTATTTACAATTATGTACATGATTACAATTGTACCAGAAGACAAATTAATTTTTACATACAAAATTAAGGTCAACTACCATTAAAAAATACTTTTTATGTCCCCTAAATTTTGTGAAGTTGGTGGGGCATGGAGATTAAAAAATGATCATATTTTAGTATTAAAATAAGGCAGGTAAAAAAATGAAGTGGAGGTATTATATAATATATATTGAATGATTGATTAAAAAGTAACGGGGTAAATAGAAAAATAATACTCCATCCGTTCCACATGCCGTGTCTGTTACACCGTAGAGGAGTATAATTAGTAAATAATTAAGAATGTATTAGTAAAAATAATTATTCGATAATATAAATAATTATAAATTAAGATTAAGATAACTAATTAGTTTAATTAAAATTTTAAAAAAAAAAAATTAAAAAGTTTAAAATGAGATTAATGTGTGTAATCATTTTCCAAAAAAACGAAAGTGACATAGTACGTGGGACGTACAGAAACGGCAACATGGACATGGTACGTGGGACCAAGGAGTAGCAAATTAGTTATTATTTGTTAAATTAAAAATAATAAAATTATGAGTAAAAACTATTTACTATAAATAGATTATAAATAAGTTGAATTGATGACAAATAACAAATAATGATATAATTTTGGCGAACAGAGGTAGTAATATTCCATATGTCCACAAATTTAGACTCATTTGAGCTATGCACATGGTTTAATAAATATAGTATTATATTGATGGACACTGACATAAAATAATGGTATTTTTAGAATATTTTAAATAAACTAAATGTGTAAATAATTATGATATAAATTGTAATTTTTCGCATGTAGGTTGGAATAAATGTTTCTTTTTGTCATTCAAAAGACAACAAGAAATAAAGTTTTTGTATATGAGTTCCAAGGAAGGAGGGAAAGGGAAAAATCATGGGAAATATATAATAGCAAAACAAAATATTAACAAGAAAACAACCGAAAATATACATATGACAAATACATGAGCATTCCAAGCTCTTATTCACTCACAAACATATATATATATATATAAAGTTTTATTAAGATGACAAGAAATCTTAAACTATGATGGGATCTACAAGCAACGACTTAATATGTGGTGCTAAAACTCTCTTTGGATGTGTATATCCATCTTGATTACCATTGTAAGCAACTTCTATTACTCGCGCCAAATTCAAGATTCGTGTCAGAACATCCATCGAGTGTATCGATGGTTTGAGAAGCTCTTGATTCATATCCTTCCATGCATCTTTAGCCATCTCATAGAACTTACCTATGGCTTCTTCGACGGAAACTCCTTTATCTTCCACATAACATCCTATGCCAGTAGCGGTGTGGCCTCTAATCTTTCTTTCAACCTTAAAATACAACAACAACAATAATAATAATAATAATCGATATGACAAATAATTTGTACATACATAAATTAAAGGATATAATTTGAATAAGACATAAATTAAAAGGGTATAATTTGAATGTGTAAGTTGAGTTAATACTTCGTCTGTACGCTAACAATAGGTATTTAGGACGTCCACCAAAAATGTCTATACTTAATGATGGAGTATAAACAATGAAATTATATCGATAAATATGCATACCTCGTATGTAGCCGCGTCATCAACAAGACGAGAAATGATGCAACTTGCTACTAGTACTTTAGGTTTCGTCATCAACCATTCGTAGTTTTCTTTAGTTGCAAATTTTGTTCCAAATAATGATGCGATTGCAAGGTAATAGTAGCAAGATGTAACAATAGCATTACTTAGATATTGATCAAATGGGGTCAAACACCGCGCATTAAACCATTTAGCCTCAACATTATAGCCTCTCACCAATTCTTTAAGCTGCATCATGAATCAAAACAAAAAAAAAAAAAAACATATATAGTTAGCTATAGTATAAAGTTGGAAGATCATACATCGATTCTAACAAATCGTACTAGTTTATTTACTTGTACTTTCAAACCCACTATTCACTTATTCATTCTATCATTTTTATCTCAAAAATATCGTATTCAACAATTATTTTCTATTCTTAAATGTCAAGATCAAAAAACACCAAAACATAATAACTTATTAGTTTTTAAAACTTAATTATCTATTTTCACTAATGAAGAAAGATAGAGCATGGTAATAACTTTCCAAGAACCATACACTATTTAAACTTTCTATAAAAACAAAGCCCGAAAAGTTGTTATTGCTCGCTATTTTATTCTTTTCTTTTTATATTATCAAATAGATATTGTCTTGAATACCGTTAATGAATATGATACTAACTTGCAATTTAACTTACACTTTCTTTGGCATAGTATGTTGCATAAGATTGCCCTCTCGCTTCCAATTCTTCTTCAAATATTTCATAGAGTTCTAAAAGTGTTTTGTAGAATGATTTAAAATACTCTGGGACATGGTCGATCTGGCTAGTATCCCACCTGAATTATCTCTAAGATAATCAGTTGTAATAAAATTAAATTCCAAAATTTATCTAAATCAAAGAATTGTATGATATCTTGCTACCTTTGAATAGCATCCGTAATGGCATTAAGTTCTTCAGTTGTACCATAAGAATCATAAGTGTCATCGAGTATGGATAATGTTGCAATGACTTTGGTGAGTAAAACTCGGCAATGAGAATATTGAGGTTCATGATACACCCCCATCGACCAAAAGTAACACTCGACTACTCTGTCTCTAGCATATGGAAGTGTCGAAGGAAAATCCAATTCTTTCCACCACCTGGATCAATGATAGTTAGTTTCACCACATTTTTATAGAGACATACATTGTATGTGTGTTGAGCATAAAGGTACCTTGAGATTTCGTAGAGCTCTTTCTTGTGAAGCTTTTGCAATAAATTATAGTCTAATTTGGCGAATCTAATAAGGATGTTATAATGTTGTTTTTGTTTTTCATAAATTGAGATAAATTTTCGCGCATCAACTCTTGGAATGCTCAAATGCAATGGCTGCACTAGAGCATGCTCGACTTCTTCTTTAAGTGGTGAATCGAGAGTTTGTATTGCAGACATAAGATTTGAGGTTGCAAAAGTAAGAGCCTCGTCGAGGATGTCTTCTCCATGTATCCGTAGATGAGCTGCTTCATATAGGCTTAACAAACCCCTTGCATCACTCTTTAGGACTTCTTGGAAATTTCCTTCGCCATCCTTGAATTTGCTAAAAATATCTATTTCCCAAAATATAGCTACTTTGTCAATTAAAAAACATAACATGTTGAAAAATTTTCATCGATTAATAAGGCCGTCTCTTAATTTTGTATACTTCCTTCAACCATTAAGTTTACGCATATTTTACTGTTTCAATATTGATTAAAGAATAATAGTATTTAATATTTCATAAATAGTGTATAAGTGTGTAAAGATTAAACTAACCTTAGATTGTAAGGGTTCACATCCGATGTATATTGAAAGAGATATTTTAGTACTTTTATCCGAAATGATAGAATATTTTATTAATATTCTAGGATCCACACAAACTAAGGAAACATGTCTGTTGTTAGAAGACCTAAATAGAAAAATGTACCTATTTTAGTGGACGGAGAGACTATTTTGCATATTGATTGTAGGTAAATTTTAAAGTTAGCTATATAAATTACATAAAAGAAGTTTAAAAGGGACTACTAAAACATACCCGAGGACATATGATAGCCGTGTGCTCTGAATAATCGAAAGTGACGTGCTATGGTTTGGAGATCGTAGGCTTCATTCTTATAATCCACATCAAGATTGAAATATTTTTCCAACTTGTCTATGATCTCGTCTTCAAAGTGGTAGGACAAGCATAGGCGTTCGATTGTGTCAATTAGGTCCATTATTTCGACGATGTCATTGCAACTCGTAGGAGTTTTTAGCATACTCCTAATTTTATCCTTCAACACTTCAATCTCCTTTGAATATTCTTGCATGAGCTGTTAGTGCAAAACAAAAACTATTCTTAGGTATAATTTTATTTCGTTTGGATAAACTTGTGTTTATTACATGTTTACGTCTTATTTCCAAATTTGTTTTCGCACTGTTTTAGAATAAAAAAGAGTAGATTAAACCTGATCATCAGGAGTGTATCTGAGGAACAAATCACCCCATAAACTTGGAGAGTAGTTAACGACAACCCGGCGAAAATTTCCGACTTCCTTGCCCAAGTTATTGACAACATTTTCAGCCATTGATGCTTTTTGTATCAGTCATATAACTCAGGCAGAGAGTCTCGATACAATTTATATTGTTTTTGGATTTATTTAGCAAGTAACATTATTGAGATATATACTCCTTTTTATACACGAAAATATGAAATATTCAATTCAAAATGTATTTAATTTGTGTATTTATCCACATTTTGATCGAATAACAACCACTAACCAACCAATTAATTAGCTCAACTTGGACAAACCTTTAAAACTATGTAGTATATTATTTTGTATGAAAAATAAAAATAAAAATGAGTATTAAATTTTTTTTAAAAAAGAAAAAAAGATTCAAAAATTCTAAATACTACAATAAATAAATAAAATGAAAGCCTAATATATGTACACATAGGGGCGATCATTCCGATTTTCGGTTCAGATTTTGCCAAATCCGAATTGATCCGAAAATCCGAAATTTTTAAAAAAACTAATTCGAATTGAACCGAAATAACCGAAATCCGAAATCCGAACTAAAAAATTCAAACCAAACTGAAAAATCCGAAATTCTAAATATTTTTATTATTATTTTTTAAAATTTTAAATTTCTTTTATATTTTATTATTATTTTATAATATTAAATATATATAATATATAAAAATTAAATATATTAAAATATAATTAATAAATTTGAGTTTTTTATATTAAAATATAATATTTTCTAATAAAATATTAAATCTGTATAATAAAAAATATATTAAAATGTTATATTTCGGATTTCGGATTGGTTCGGATTTTAAGTATATCGATCCGATCCGATCCAAAAATCCGAAATTTGTTAAAAATTCAATCCGATCCAATCCAAAAAATCCGAACCAAATTTTAAATTTCAGTTTGATTCGGATTGGATTTTCGGATTTCGGATATTTTGCTGACCCTATGTACACACAATTAGAGTGCATGGCTTACACGTGGTGATTATGACGTGTCAAAAAATATTTATAATTATGTATTTGATCACTCATGACTTAGGGCAGTTGGCTGCATTCGTTTATAAATAGAGATGCAATTAATGGAATAATATGACACACATGATTTAAGTTTTACCTCTTCCTCTCTTATTTTGAAGGTGTTGGATAATTAGTTTGATCTAAAAACTTTTAGTTTATAAATAAATAGGTTTTAGCCATTTGACTGATTAAATATCTATTTTAAATATTTTATAAATTAGCTTTTAAAGAAATTGATTGGACACTAAAATCTAATTTCTAAAATATTGTATATTCCAACTATCTATTAATAATACTATTAATAACTTGTAAAAGTAACTACAAAAAATATATAATTAGCTATAATATTTTTAACTACAAAATATAATATTTTTGTAGTTAAAACGTGTCATTTAGTAACAAAAATTAATTTATATCGCTAAAAATAAACTATGTACTACAAAATTATTTTCGTCGCTAAAATTTTTTTGCTAGGAAATTCTATTTTAATAGCAAAAATGTTTTAATTACAAAATTATTTTTCATAACTAGAAGCATTTGGCTACAATAATCATACGTATTTTGTTGCTAAAACTCTTTTGTTATAAATTTTAATTTTATAGAAAAAGAGATTTAGCTACGAAATCATATTTTTGTAACTATATCTTTATTCTTAATTTTCATTGCAAAAAAATATATTTTTGTTACGAAAGTCATATTTGTCGTCAAAGAGTTTTAGCTATGAAATCATATTTTGTAGCTATATCTTTATTCTTAATTTTCATTGCAAAAAAACATATTTTTGTTACGAAAGTCATATTTGTCGTCAAAGACTTTTACTAACACAGTATAGGCGACGAAATGAGTTCGGTCGCAAAACAAATTTTGCTATGAATGATCACCTTTTGCTAAGAATTTTTTTTGTAATTAAATTTTAACTTTCTTGTAGTGAGTAATTGTTAAATTTTTTATAAAAATAATTATTGAATGAGATATTTATTGAAGGAATTATTTTATTATATATTAGATTGAAAGAGTACATTGAGATTAATAAATATGTATAATATATAAAAAAAAATGTATTCCATCCATTCAGTATTATTTTTATTGGGGGTGACATAGAGATTACAAAATTAATTCTTTCTTCTAAAATTCGAGAAAAATATAAAAAAAATAATTAAGTGGATCTAACTATGTATATGAATTAAGTTAGTGATTAAAGAAAATAATATGTTATATTGATAGTGATATAAAAGTTAATAGGTAAATAAATTTTTTTAGTAAAAACTACTAATTAGATAAATTTAACGAAAAAAATAAAAATATAAAAAATTTAACGGACCAAAAATAAAATTTAAAAATGTGTGCATCATACCGGTTTCCCAATAATTTACAATATTTGAGGTAACATTTATCGCAAAATAAATATTTAAAACATTTACAATATTTGAGGTAATATTTAAATGCAAAATAGATTTTTAAAATTATTTTTTAGAAAAATGATGATTGATTGAAAGTAGATTAAAGAAATAAATAAATAAAACAAACAAAAGATACACAAAATTGATAAAATCTTGTGTAACATCAAAACAATAATAAAAAATCTTTTAAATCAATATATAATATTACCTCCGTCCGATTTTAAGGATCTTATTTACTTTTTACGTGTTAATCTTTGAATATTAATTATTATATAAAAATATACCACAAATCAAAAGAAAAATGACAAAAATACTTATATTAGTGTCTTATAATACTATTACAATAACATTTATGCAAAAAGTTATACAAATATAAAGATATTTTTAATGTCAAATACAATGACGTAAAAGGTAAATAAAACCTTTTGAGTCGAACTGATGAATAACTTATATATAAATATTTTAATGAAAAAATTACATATTGTGTTTAATATACCATTAAGGTTCTCAATAATAATACTACCTTCGTCCGGCTCTATGGGTCTTATCTACTTTTTACATATTAATATTTAAATATTAATCATTATATCAAAATGTAGTACAAATTAAAAAAAAAATTGCAGAAACATTTCCATTTTTGTTTTATAATACTAGCTAATAGAAAGACATTTTGCACAAAAAAAATATATATATATTATACAAATATAAAAATATTTTTAATATTAAATATAACGACACAAAAGTTAAATGCAACCCTTAGAAGCGAACGGGGAGAGAGTACTGTATATATCATATATATTTATAATTTTTAAGGGATTAGTCTTTGAAGAGTGGGCATAGAATAAATTAATGTTCTATTGATATTAATTCTTAAATTTAGTTAATTTTATTTTCTATAATTTATAAAAGTTCTAAAATTCTTATTAATCCAAAAAAAAAAACAAAACATAAAAAAACCAACATTCATTAGTCACCACTGATATATGAAAATAAGTGTGTTGTTTTTTTTTTTTTTTTTGGTTAAATAAGTAACAATGCATAGTAATCCTAATAAATGGATTAAAAGAAGCAATAATGATTGTCGTATTCCTAAAAATATTTTATCTAAAAGTTCAAAGTAATATATATATATAGGAGAATTATTTTGTTTGCTAAGTAATTTTCACTCAAATAATTTTCTATATATATTATTATAAAACGTACAATATAAAAATATTGATACAATATAATATATATATATTTTATTTAATTATAAAAAATTAACTATTTAATATAAAATATTATTGTTCATTTTATATTGTTAACGTAATTTTTCATTCCAAAAGTAAAAAAATAAAAAATAAAAAAAAAAAATAAAAAATTTTATAAAAAAAGTGAAGAAATATCGTATCCACTACAATTAAAACTTTTAAATATTTAAAGAATTAAATATACATTGCTATTATTACATCATTACAAAATTTAAAAATCAATATCCTATGATTATGTCGGGTTTTCTTTTTAATTGTCCAATTTTATATATAATTCATTTATAATAAATAATTTTACTTCTAATAATTTTAATTTATAGTATCACTTTTTTAATAAAATTTGACAATTTTACCTTATTATTATTGATATTTTTTGCATAAAAAAATATTGAAAAAATATTATTTTTATTATACATATTTTATTATAGGCATAAAATTATTATTATATATATATATATTTAAGGGCAGGACTTTTATTTTGCTGCAAACCCTTCAAAAGTTAAGATTAATCCTGGTCTCGGCCCGACATTCCTCCAACCCTGCAAACAAGTTCCGGCGTTCGGAAGCAAGGGTGTGTTTGTTTGGGGGTTTGGATTTTGAATTGGGATTTGAATAGTAAAAGTTTTGAATTTGAATAGTTGTATGATGTGATATAAATAGGTGTTGATGTGATATTTTGAATGTAAAATTAATTTTTAGTATAATATAAAAAATAAAAAATAGGTGTTTGATTTGATGTTTTTGGGGCAAAAAAATTGGATGAATAGTAGGATTTTAAAATCCTACAAACGAACACACTTAATTCATTTTTTCTTTTAACAAAAATTTTAAGAAGTAAAAGACCTGCACAGTTATGCAATAAATACCACAAATGAATTATTTTATTATTTTAATAATTATAGTTTAATAAAATATATGCAATATATATATTATTTTGTTGAAAATAAAATTTTTTATAATTAAAATAAATAAATATTGAAACGTGACTTGGATTTAGCGGTCTATCCTATCCGAAACTAAAGTGAAAGGGTTGTTTCAATTGGAGGGTTCTTTTTGGGCTTATCCTAATTAATAATAAATAGGTTTAGAGTTTAGGGTGTTTTGGGATGCTTTTATAAATAGATAGTTATGGTTTTGTAGTCGAATGACTTTCTGAATCAATACAGTAAAGTCTCTCTGGTTCCTGCCTAGGACGTAGGTTGACACACCGTCATCGAACCATGTAAAACATTTGTGTTCTTTATTTACTTTCTTTTTCATTTTTTCCTAACAAATGGTATCAGAACCATGTTTGATTGAAGATGTCTTCGTATAAATTTGATATGGAGAAGTTTAATGGGTCGAATGACTTCACGCTCTGGAAGGTCAAAATGAGGTGGTTCAATAAGGATGTGCGGCTGCATTGGAGGGAGAAGATAAATTTCCTAAAGACACGAATGAGGAGATAAATAAGGAGATTTTGGCAAGGGTTCATTCCGCGATCTTGCTATCAGTTACTTTACTGATGAGGTGTTACGGGAGGTTGTAGATCAGACGATGACTTTTGGGCTATGGAATAAACTGTGTGAGAAGTACTATAATAACTCTCTCACGAACAGGCTATATCAGAAGCAACGTCTTTACACCTTCTGGATGTCCGAAAGTACTCAGGTAAAGAATCATCTTGATACCTTTAATCGTATTATTCTTGATCTTCAAGGGGTTGAGGTTAAAGTAGATGATGAAGATCAAACCCTAATTTTACTGTGTTCACTACCTGGTTCATATGAGAATTTTGTGGATACTATGCTATATAGTAGAACTATAATTTTTGTTAACGATGTGAAAGATACCCTTATGTCCAAAGAATTGAAAAGAAAGGTTTATATAGAAGAGAGTTCTGGTTCAGGTCTGTTTGCAGGTAAGGGAAAACCACATGAGATGGGTAATGGGTAACGGGAATAGAGGTCGCGTTCAAAATCAAAATCCTCTAGCAAAATTAAGTGTTATCTTTACAAGAAGAAGAGAAATACGAAAGTTGATTCTAGTAATAGTGGCAGTAGCTGTTGTAGTACAAGACAGTTCTGATGACGGAGACTTTGGTGAAGTTCTGACATAGTGCTAGTATTGTTGATTCCTGGATTATGGATACCGGTCCTTCTCACTATATGACGTTCTCTCGTGATCTACTCACTTCTTTTAAAGAGTGTAATGGAACGGTGAAGTTAGGTGATGATGGGGTTCTAGCCATAAAGGGGAATGGGATAGTGCAGATAAAATTACTATTAAAAAATACTCCAAAAGAAGTTACCTTTCATTTTTTTTTTTCGTTAAATATATATGTAGTTGTGCTATGATCATTAAATATTTTTCTTGTTTTCAAGGGATATGTAAGTGTGGTACCCCAATTGAATATAAATTAAATAAATTGAACAGACTATTTATATAGAATGCCACATATTTCTCGGAAATCCTACGGTAAGTACTATAAAGTCAAGCGTGCTTGCTATAAAGTAATTTGAGTAAAAAAAAAAAACTGGAATAACTCATGTTGACTTGTAAGACCAATCTATTCTCGACACGCCCAGTCTGCATGGCTTGCGGGCCAGGATGTTACGGTAAAGTACCAACGGGAGAAAAAATATGTTTAGTATACACAATTCTATTTACATAAATATTTATCATCTTTCCAATATTTATGAGCAATGCTTAATTCTATTACATTATACATGAGAATGTTGATGTGATTTGCTAATCAAGATCTGATTTCAAACAACGAAGTTCCAAAAACAATATATATTGGTGACATGTTTTTCTCATACTTGACATGTGATTCATAACATATTTTGTGACAAAACAAGAATTTATCGTTTGGAAGTGTTTTAACAACAATGCTTCATGCTTCTTTGCATATGGAATATCGAATTATAGTGAAGTGGTAGTTGACTAGTCAGTCGATTATATGAAGTCGCCATCAAACTTTTGTAGATTTTTGTCTTATCTTGAGTTTTTTCCATGTCGTAGCGGGGTATTGAGTTGGATGTCAACAATGGTTGAGTGTTATATAGTAGTTAACATTCTCGTTCAAATAGTCTAAATCTAGAACACATCAATGGTTAATTTATGTTGACTAAATAGCAAGTAAACATTTAATTAAATGAGTAAATATCCATATCCAAAATGGCCAAATATGGTACAAGGATGTGTCATTCCCTAATGTTTTTATAATCTTATTGCACCAAATTATGAATTTTGGTCTCAAATGAAGGCAATGGACTTGATTTGAATTCTAGTATATCTCGAATGCATGATGTGCATTTGGCAATAAACAACATACCATCGTTTTTCCTATATCTATCACTCATATCCACTCAATATATTTCCTAATTCAATCTTCCCATGTCCCTTTGGTGAAAATCTATTGATGCTTTAGCGGTTAGAGAACAAAATTCTAACTTATGGATAAGACATCAAATTCATTATATACAAGCAAATTGTCAAGACTAACTACAGCAAAACTCAAAATAAAAAATATATTCACAAGCAATGATAGCTTAGATAGGCTATGCCTTTGATGATGATCTTTTCATTAACAATGGCAAGAAGAACAATAATCCTTGGATTTCTTTGACTATGGAAGAAAGAAAGAGAACTTGGAAACCATGGCCGAATGCATTGTATAAAATTATCTTTAATATAATCTCACTACTGTAAAAGGATATAAATCACTCAAACATACATATAAATTGCAGTCAGGATACACGAGCATTCCCAGCTCTTATTCTCACATAAGCATATATAAGTGTTTGTTATGTTTGATCACACAAATACAAAGAAACATATGGAACACAATATTGAGATGAATCTAAATCTTAAATATTGACGGGATCCACGAACAACGCCATGATGTGTGCTTTTGTAACCTTCTCCGGTTGTGTATATCCATCTTGACTATCCTTGTAAGTAACTTCAACTAGACGTGCAAGATTCAAGATTCGTATCAGAACATCCCTCGAGTGTGTAGTTGGCTTGAGTAGCTCCTCATTCATGTCCTTCCAAGCATTACTAGCCATCTCATAGAATTTAGCTATAGCTTCTTCAACTGCGACGCCTTTGTTGTGCATATAACATCCAATGCCAGTAGCACTGTGGCCCCTGACTTCTCTTTCAACCTATTTAAAATGTCGATACTTATAATTGATACAATAAATCATTTTAAATATCGCAAAAGGGCGCTAAGATCAGAAAATAAAATAAAATACTTACGAAAGGAAAAGCTAAGGTATTTATAGAGAGAAACTCTAAAGTCCAAACTAATAAACCCGAAATAAGAATATTGCAAATTTTTTTAAATATTTGGAAAGTAAAAAATTTAAAAAATAAACCATTTGAAGCCCTAAATGATCTTGGATGGCCAAAAACCAGTAAACGTCATGGAATTCTTGTGACTTTGACTCGTTGGATCGATTCTGATGAACCATGCTGATTTTGTCAAATTTCGAACATGAACATGAACACAAAAGACGAAATTTTTTAAAAAAAAATAAAGAAATATTGGCAAGATTTGACAATTGGATCCTAAAATAAGCTGTGATTATTTCGAATCCATATTTATTAAACCATGCTAAATGTGTATTTTGAGAAATCGTCATATCTACAAACACTACCCTATAAAAGTTATTTTGGTGCGCTTAAAGTTGTGGTTGACACAAATTTGGAACAGTGATTTCCTCGCCAAAATTACTTTTATAGGATAGTGAAATTTTCATACCTCGTATGTAGCTGCATCATCAATGAGACGACAGATTGTGCTGCAGGCCTTTAGTACCTTTGGTTTCGACATCATCCATTCGTAGGCTTCTTTCGTTGCAAATTTTGTTCCTAATATTGCAGCGATTGGAAAATGGTAAGCGGTGCAAGTAACTGTAGCATTACTTAGATATCGATCAAATGTTGGCAAGTTTCCCTCAATGAACCATTTAGCCTCAACATTGTAGGCCCTCACTAGTTCTTTAAGCTGTTCATGGATAGCACCAGCAAAGAAAGTTGTAAAATTGGCTATAGTATAGAGTTCAAAAACAATTAAACTTATAATTGGTTACATTAATATATGAAGTATATGAACCTTCATTAGTTAAATAGAATAAAAAGTATATAAAATAATTTATAATATAACTTTAAATAGTGACAAAAAAAATTCATCAAAACATATTCAAAACCAAGATGTTGAAAATATTTCGGTACTTATGTTATGATTTTAAAAATCACAAAAAATACTTCAATTACAATATATATAAGAAATAAAGATATTGCCGACTATTTAATACTTTATATATATATATATATATATATATAACAAGATTATTGATTATTTTTGCTCTTCCTTTAAATAGCTGCAATTAGCATTTCACAATTTAAAACAAACAAAAAAAAAAAAAATTGCAGATATTTTAGTTATTTATGTCACGACCTTAAAAGGTCACAAAAATTATATCATAACAATATTGGTAAGAATTTAAAATGTTGAAAAAAAGAAAAATTTGTTATTAGCGCCCCAACTTAAATTAATCACAGAAAAAAAAATTCCATAAAATACTTCGAAAATTTTCGATATGTAAACCGCTACGTTAAATAGTTACTGAAAGTTATTATAACTTTTTCTATAAATATTAGGTACCATTTTAGTTTTTGTTTTTTGTAAGTATTGATTTTTTTTCATATTTTAATTCAAATAGTATTTGAATGTGATATTTTGTGTCAAAAAATATGTATACTTTTATTGGGAATTATGAAGTTTCAAAGTATAATAATAAAAAAAAAATAATAATAATAATAATAATAATAAAAAAAAGATAAATAGAGAGAGAAACTTAAAAAGAACATCCTTACTGTTTCTTTGGCATAGTATATTCCATAAGATTGACCTTTAGCTTCTAATTCTTCTTCAAATTGTTCAAACATTTCCAAAAGTGTTTTGTAGGATGATCTAAAGTAGTCCGGTGTTCGATCGATCTCGTTAATATCCCATCTAAAAAATAAAAAATAAAATCCAAGACAATTTGTTAAAATTACTTTCGATGATTAGATTGAATGATGTTATTTTATAAAATATACTCACTCGTTTGATTTATATTATAAAAATCAAGAACTAATCAATGTCCCGCATAATAATCTTATAATCAATTCATCATAAGTAATATTTGCAAGAAAAGTCTATATTAATTTACATTTAATTAAAAAAAAATGATATTAATTAATCTCATTATTCTATAATATATTAAAATTATAATAGATATTATACTTCTACTTTACAAAGTAAACACGCCCCAAATATATGACTAATAATTTATTTGAATATTTACACTTTGTTTAGACAAATATTTTTTAAAGTTTTGAGAAATTTTTAAAACAGTAAAATTTTAAATATTTGATGTTATTTTTTGTAAAAAAAAAAATAAAAAAAAATCACGGTCTCAAAACTTTAAATAATATGTATGTAAACAAAGCCAACAAGGCCTTTAAAGACAAAGAAAGAAGATTATCATTATTTTACCTCTGAATAGCCTCGGTAATAAGATCAAGTTCTTCTATTGTACCATAAGAATCATATGTATCATCGATTAAGGTTATTGCAGCTGCAAGATCTTTTGTTAGTAAAGCTCGGGAATGAGAATATTGAGGTTCATAATGCATCGCTATTGTCCAAAAATAACATTCGACTACTCTGTCTCTAGCATATGGAACTCTCGTCGGAATATCCAATTCCTTCCACCACCTGATCGATGATTGTTAGTTTAAAAAAATTTATGGATACATACATCGAATATATTTATATATATATCATGAAAGTACCTTGAGATTTCATAGAGCTCTTTTCGGTGAAACATCTGCAATAAATTAAAGTCCAATTTCGCAAATCTAAGAAGGATGTTGTACTTTTTTTCCCGTTTTTTATAGATTGAGATAAACTTCCTCGCTTCAAGTCTAGGAATGCTTAAATGCAATGGCTGCGCTAGAGCATGCTCGACTTCTTCTTTAAGGGGTGAATCGAGATTTTTTGTTGCGGACTTGAGATTTGATGTTGCAAAAACAAGAGCCTCGTCGAGGATGTCCTCTCCATGTACTCGTAGATGAGCTCCTTCGTATAGGCTTAACAAACCCCTCACATCATTCTTTAGGACTTCTTGGAAATTCCGTTCACCATCCTTGAATTTACTAAAAACATCTAATTTTCCGGAAATAAAGTTACTTGATCAGTTAATGAATTGTTGAAAAACATTCTTAGATGAATCAAATTAACCTTTTTCATTAATTGGGTGTGTTTCTTTTGATGGGTTTGGAAAAATTTTAGTTTGAGTTTGCTATTAAAATAATATATGATGGGATATTTTGTGAGAAAAAATATATATTTTTTTCGAGAAACTCAGAGTCCAAATAGTAGAAACCTCGGATTTTTTTGCAAAAGAAACATAACAAATGCTGCATCTATTAAGTGTGTGTATATATATATATTATTGTTAGTACAATGATTAAAGAATAATACTGTTGTATATTTGATAAGTAGTGTATAAGTTCGTAAAGGTTTTTGTGTGTTTGTTTGAAGAATTTTGTTAGATTTCCATTATTCATAAAAAAAAAAAAAAAAAAAATTCTTCAAAAATATTAAATCAAACACTTATTTTTAATTTTTTATATTATACTAAAAATTAACTTTATATTCAAAATATCACATCAATACATATTTATATCACACCATACCACTATTCAAATTTAAATTTTTTAATATTCAAATCTTAATCCAAAATCCAAACCTTCAAACAAACACACTACATGTCCACACCCGATGATAAGATATGTTATTAATATTATGAGCTCCACACTAACTAAATAAATAAATGAAGGACCTAAATAGAAAAATATATCTATTATTAATGGACGGAGAGACACTTTTGCATTTTAAGGGTAGGTAAATTTTAACTTAGCTATATTTTTACCATAATGTAAAAGAAATTTAAAAGATACTACTAAAAACATACCCGGGGACACATGGTAGCCGTGCGCTCTGAATAATCGAAAGTGAAGTGCTACGGTACGTAGATCGTAGGTTTCATTCTTATAATCCACATCAAGATTGAAATAATTTTCCAACTTGTCATTAATCTCGTCTTCAAAGTGGTAAGACAAGCCTAGGCGTTCGAATGTGTCAATTAGGTCCATTGTTTCGACGATGTTGTTGAAACTCGTAGGAATTGTTAGCATATTCCTAGCTTTATCCTTCAACGCTTCAATCTCTTTCGAATATTCTTGCATGAGCTGTTAGCAAACAATAACTAAATAAATAGATAAAAATTAACAATTTTATTTCCTTTGGATAAACTTGTGCATATTGTAAGTTTTCAAGTATATTTTCGCACTATATGTTGAATCAATATATTCAATTTAACCTTTTCTCCAATGCCGTATATTTCAATATTGGACACCATGGTTCTAATACGTGTTAATAAAGATTCAGACTCTAACTTAAAATCAATTGACGATAAGTAGAGTTTTTCTTCAACTTTATATGGTAAGACAGTTCCAATACTTTTTCTAACATGGGATATAAAGCACACTATTTTGCAATATTATTCTCGCACTATTTACCTTTTATAGTAAAAAAAAGTAGATTAAACCTGATCATTAGGGGTATATCTGAGGAACAAATCACCCCATAGACTTGGAGGGAAGTTACCGACAACACAGCGATGATCTCCGACTTCCTTGCCCAAGTTATTGACACCATTTTCAGCCATTGATACTTTTTCTATCAGTCAGAGAACACACAGAGAGTCTCTCTATAGCTGCGGTTTATATTTTATATTTTTTTGGATTTATTTAGAAATAAAATTATTGAGATATATACTCCTTTTTATACACAAAAATATGAAATAATCAAATTCAAAATGTATTTAATTTGTGTATTTATCCACATTTTGATCGAATAACAACCACTAACAAACCAATTAATTAGCTCAACTTGGACAAACCTTTAAAACTATATAGCATATTATTTTGTATAAAAAATAAAAATAAAAATGAGTATTAAATTTTTATTTTTTTTAAAAGAAAAAAAGATTAAAAAATACTAAATACTATAAATAAATAAATAAAATTAAAGCCTAATATATGTACACACAATTAGAGTGCATGGCTTACACGTGGTTATTATGACGTGTCAAAAAATATTTATAATTATGTATTTGATCACTTATGAGTTGGCTGCATTCGTTTATAAATAGAGATGCAATTAATGGAATAAGGCACACATTATTTAAGTTTTATCTCCTTCTGTCTTATTTTATCTCTATATAGTTGATATGCTACGAGTCTGGTCAGTTTATATGAATATTTTTCAAATTTTTTATAGTACTATTTATCAATAATATTTCTTATTATTCATTTCATCTTAATTTAAAGTTTTCTTTTTTTTTTTTTTTCTCGTTCAAAAGTATTTTTTTAAATAAAAATAATAATATATTAATATTAAAATATTCTTGACTTTTATTTAAATTGGAATTATACCATTGCACGTATCATTATTTAATATATAAAGTCAAAGACAAAAATATCAAAACTTCTTACGTATTTCTATTAATCAATAAAATACTATTATATTTTAATTTATTTAAAAGCTCCGAAGAACTCATTTCAAATGAGACGAATGAAGTATATCATTTGGAGAGTGTTTTAAACAAAATATTTTGGCCATTTTAACGAAAGCCGGCCATTTCAGGTCAGCTCGATGCCGGGTCCGGTGGCACAATTATGGGTCGTGTTGTATATTCCAAAGTCACCGTAAGTGTAGGGTGAAGAATTCCTTCATTGGTCTAACATGTAAGGTAGCACCATTATCAACGATCCATGAGCTTTCATGGGACACATGATTAATAACTTCAGTATCACGAAGAACAATGAGATCATTACCTGTCGGGTGCAAAAGGATTAATAGCACAAAACAATGCACAAACAATCCCAAACCAATCAAATAAAGCAACAACACAAAAATAATTGGAAACGACCAAATTCTTCTGCAAAAACAAATGCTACCGTCTGCCTCAAATAACTCTAAGTTACAAACATCTAAACAACGATCCAACCGGTAAAAACCAAGAGCAGAGTGTTACGAACCTTGTGTTCAAATTTCACCCCAATCCAACGGTCAACGAGGCAAGAGTCGTCAATTTTCTGAAACTGCGCAGTGTGTTTACAGGAGTGGCGGCGTTTAGAATTGATCTAGGGCATAATCTGTTGTGCTTCACCCTAACATGATTTACAAGTGAATTTAAAAATTGAGCCAAAAAGATAGTCCATGTAAGAGTGAACCTCCCAACATACCCAAATAAGATACGTGATGTTTTATGTCTTTCTCCATTTTATGTTTATTAATTGAAATTATATTTCTATAACGTCCAAATTGCAATCAGGGATTAAAATTTAATTCTAATAATTATGATATTTATAAATACCTTAATTATGGTCTTATAATAGTTTTATATAAATTTATATGTTAAACCTCAAAAATTAGTCTAAAACAAAATATCGATTTTACGGGAGAGGATCGCCAACCCTATCTTAGACCAGCCTCACCCAGTCTCATCAAATATTATATATATATATATATATATATATTAATTCATTAAAACATGTATGTATGTATAATAGCTTAGAAATTTCCACCAGCAGTATAATAGCTTAGAAATTTCTTTTCAAATTATAAAAAATCAAATTCCAACTCTAGCCCCAATTTTACTATCTCATCTTAATTGTTTCCCATTAACAATATGTTCAAAGTCATCTATTACATTTTGACGAAAAAAAAAAAACATTTCGATGAAAATACAAAGTCCCATTTTTATTATTTTCCACTTTTAGAAAAAATATTCATTCACTAATACCAAAATATTTTTAATTTTTATCTAAATTACAAATATACTATTACACACTTACAAAGTAAAAAAAAAACAAAAATATCAAAATCTTTTACAGATTTCCACTCACCAATAAAATACTATTATTTATTAGTCTACTACAAAACTCAAAGGCTCCTTTCAAATACTATCCATTGAGTTAAGGCGCTTATGGATGGAGGGATATGTTATTTACAATGTACACGTCAGAAGATCAGTTTCGGATGTGTGCAGCACTTCTATGACATTCTTAATGGTAATCTACTTCGAACGCCAACAACACTACTTATAGCGCAATTACTCTAGTCAGGACAATCAAAGCTTCATTAGGCAGAAAATCGGGGGCATGACGAATCCACATATGAATAGCAGAAATAACAAATATTATGAAAACACGATATGCAAAAACATGTTACAAAACTAATAACCAAGAATGTATCCGGAAAAAAATAATTTCTCCTATAGTAGTGTGTTGTTAGCTAGGCTTAATCAAATCCAACGCCACGTAATGAAACTTGAAATGGCAATGTCTGTGTATAATCATATTAAACGCCATAGCAATACCTCTATCCAATGTCCGAATGAATGTCTTCCGGATGTGCTTCCATTCGTGCAACCATATGCCATTCCTCTCCAAGTTTTCTTCTTTTCATGAAATCCTATAGCAATTCGATCTATATGATGATTCTACAAAGACTGAATGAATTTTTTGCTTACCATAATAACTTGGCTGTAGGAGATCCTGTAGACTTGTAAATTCCATTAGTGTTTAGGAAGAGATGCCAGGAATATGAGGAACAGGTGGCTTAGCTTTCTTCGTCTTCTCCACCAGTATGGCCTGCGTAGTAAGGATCATACCAGCAACAGAAACAGCATTTTCCAGTGCACATCTTGATACACGACATGGATCAATTACTCCAGCAGCCATCAGATCTTCATACCTCCCACTCATTGCATTATAACCAACTCTTGGATCACAGTCTTTTATTTTCTCCACGACTACATCTCCATCGACACCTGCGTTCGCTGCAATCAATTTTGCAGGTGCAAGCAGTGCCTGATATTCAATCCAAAGAAGAGATCTTAATAACTTCAACAGAACCATAAAATACACTTCTCGTTAATAACTGTATTTGAGGTGAATTTGTGCCAACTTGTTATACCATTATGTCTAAGAAAAACCATGTCAATTACCGCTCTGGCGCTCTCCCATTTCAAGAAAATGTAAATTCATCTTAGCACTTTCTTAATTTTCAGGAATGATAGATTAACAAACATTCTAACAAGAGGATAAGAACAGGCAACAAACCATTCCAATAATGTCTGCACCAATCTTCTCATCACGGTCCTGGAAGGCATTCTTTATTCCAGGTATTTCCTTGGAAAGATGTACATAAGTAGCCCCACCGCCAGGTACCACACCTTCAGCCATGGCAGCAAAGGTGGCACATTTTGCATCCTCAATTCTTAGTTTCCGATCTTCAAGTTCAACTTCAGTATGAGCCCCAACCTTAATTATAGACACCCCACCACAAAGCTTTGCAATCCGCTCCCTAAGCTTTTCTGCCAGATGCGTGCTATCTGTCTCAGAAAGATCCTTCTTTATCTGCATAATTCTTGCCTGTATTTCAGCTTTAGTTGAAGGGTCCGCAACTATAGTGGTATAATTGCTTGTTATGGTTATCACCCGAGCAATACCAAGCTGATCAGAAGTTGCAGTGTCAAGGCTTAGGCCCAAATCTCCGGAAATGAAATCAGCACCTAATTAGAGAATGTCAACAGGAATTTGCTAAGTCAAAATTAAATGTAGTCATATCTAAACACATATGTGGTGGTTTCACCATATACAAGGCTACTTGTCCTAGTGTAATTTTTATATATATATTTTATGTCCATACAATATGAAAAATTTTCCGGAAATCAAGGCATAGAAGAAAATAAACACTCAGATTTCTTCCCATTCTTCAAGGTAAGATAATTATGCAGAGTAGAAAATTAGCAATTCAGCTCACCTGTCATAAGCGCAATATCTTGTAATAAAGCTTTTTTCCCACCTCCAATCCCTGGGCATTTTACAACAGCAATATTAAGTACACCCTTCATTTTATTCACAACTAGTGTTTCCAGCACCTCCCGTGATATATCCTCAGCAATAATCAACAAAGGAACATTCAATTGTGTAGCCTTTTCCAGCAAACGAACAATCTCTTTCACAGAGGATATCTTTTGATCGGTCACCAAAATTCTGGGACTCTCAAATTCCACAATAGGCTTGTCCTTGTCGGTGACAAAGTGTGGAGACATGTACCCCTTATCTATCTGTAAGAAAAGATTGCCTGAAGAGAAATTAAGAAAAATAATGAAAACTCAACAGGAAAGAAATTACTTCCATGGAAAAACAGTAAGGCTAAAGAATGAACAATTAAATGAACTATCACATTTGGTTTGAGGAGATGATTCTATCTCAGATAGTTGTATATGAACTGAAATTCTCAAGCCTTCAAATTTTGGAATTAACAATCTCCATAATCTCAAAAAAGAGATAAAGTAGCAGTAACAATAACAATGCAAGAAACTAGCCTAATTATTTAATACTACCTATTATCCAGTCTTCCCAAAATTCACAAATATGACTCTCAGCTAAATCCCATCCACGAGATGGAAAACATCATGTGGATTTGGCAGTAAAGAGTATGTAATATTGAGATTATATCCATTTCTGTAAAAGATACAGATTGCTTTATACATATTACCTTCATTCCTTCTTCAACTATCACAGAGGTTTCAGATGATGAAGAAGATTCAATTGACATCACTCCATCAGGACCAATTTTATCAATAGCTTCAGCAATTAAGTTCCCAATATACTCATCATTTCCAGCAGACAACGATGCCACAGCTGTAGGGGGAAAAAATGTTGAGTGCAATCGAAGAAAATAATCTAGATGAATAAAGAACAAAAAATTAACACAACCTTTAATGTCATCACTTCCTTCTACAGGAAAACTTCTCTCCTTCAATTTATTTATCAACGCTTTTACGGTTTTATCCATCCCATTTCTCATAGAGACAGGGTTAGCACCACTATTGATAGCCACCAATCCAAATTTTATAATCTCCCGAGCTAATATAATTGCAGTGGTTGTACCATCGCCAGCTGAACCATTCGTTTTAGTTGCAACCTGCAACAGGCATGAATGGCATCAGCATAGTATTAAAAAAATTAAATCCACAAAATTTGTATGGCAATAGTGTTTAACCTCTTGGATTAGCAGAACTCCAGCATTTTCAATTGTGTCGGAGAGCTCTATGGCTCGAGCAATAGTGACACCATCATTTATCACTTTGAGAGTACCCGATTCAGAGAGAACCACATTTCGCCCTGCAAGATATTAACAAAAACAGACAACTCAATAAACACCAGGCATGAAACTAAGCTTCTTTTTTCTCAAGCTTCTCAATTATCTGAAATTATGGAGTATGCGATGCTAAATTATGCAATTATCGTCGCCACCAGAAACATGACATCCACCATATTGCAACATGAGGGTAATGAACATCGTGTCAAATGGTCTAACAAGGCATGCCCTTTAATCTAAGAAGTACAAACAAGGTTCAGCTTCAACCAAGAAACTCAACCCAGCATCAAAACAAAATACTAACAAAGCATAAGTTTTACACTCACCTTTAGGCCCCAAAGTCACAGAAACAGCATCGGCAAGCTTATTGATACCAGAAAGTAAAGCAACTCGACAGGTCGTGTCAAATTCGATTCTTTTGGGACCAGCTTTGACAACCATCTCTAATTTTCTGACTCTGTTTCTGCTCCATAACCCGCGCACGCATGATCTTCTGTAAAATCCCTAAAACAGGTAGAAATAAGCTGCCAAAACTCGTAGAACTTGGATCGAACAAAATGAGTTAACAGAATTGACTGCTGCAACTTACAGTGGGAAAACAACTTGCAGGGAAGAATCCAGTATAAGGCAATTGAAGCGACATTTTCAGAAAGCGGCAACAATACAATAGAACTGGAATTCGTTCTACCCTGTCCTTTTGCCCTCCTCCTTACAATGAGATGCAGCGTACTGCTTTAAACTACATGAGAAAATGTTCAGTGGACATAGAAGTGATGGTTGTAAGAAATGAATGAAGGAAATTACAGAACGGATTTGGATTAGGGTTTAACAATAGGTAAGAAATTGGGCTCCCAAGAGGAAGATGAAAATGAAAATTGATTTAGGGTTTTAGAGTAGATGGTATTTAACAATGAGATCGACCAGAATAATTTAAGAATGAAACAAAAAATTTGATTTATTCATTAATTGTTATATAATAAATAGTATATTAATATTGGTAAGTATAAAATATATATGTATATGTATATATATAGTCAGCATATATATATATATGCAGAAGTAACATATACATGGCCAAAAATTAGACTAAGGTTTGTCGATGTGATTGATTCGTGTAATAATAATAGCATCCACGATGAGCAGCTACGTATTAGTTATGTGTAAATAAATTTGCAAAATTTTCAGACGATCGAATTTGCTGTACATTAATTTCATCACTTTTCTGAAGATCATGAGTGAAAAAGAACTTCGGAGATATGTGTTTTGTCCGAACGCCTTTAATATATCCTCCCTTTAATTTAGCTATACAAGTTGCATTATCTTCAAATAATATTGTAGGAGGTAATACATCATAAAAAATCAAGCCACAATTTTTCTGAATATGGTGAACCATAGACCTTGACCAAACGCATTCACGACTGGCTTTGTGAAATGCTAAAACCTCAGCGTGGTTTGAATAAGTTGTTGTTATTGTTTGTTTAGCATATTTCCAAGAGATTGCGGTTCCACTACAAGTAAATAAATAACCAGTTGGAGATTTTGTTTTATGTGAATCAGACAGATAACCAGCATCAGCATAACCAATTAACTCATTTTGAGATTCACTCGAATAAAATAAACCGAGGTCATGAGTCCCCTGAAGATAACGAAGAATGTGTTTGATACCATTCCAATAGCGCTTTGTGCATGGCCAATAGATTCACTGAAAAAATATATCTGGTCTGGTACAATTTGTAAGGTACATTAATGCGCCAATAGCGCTGAGATATGATACCTCGGGGCCAAGTATTTCTTCATTCTTTTTTCTTGGCTAAATGGATTTTTACTGAGATCAAGGGATCTGACCACATTGGTGTACTTAGAGAGTGAGATTTATTCATATAAAATTATTTTAATACTTTTTGGGTATATGTGGACTGATGGATAAATACTCCATTATTAACATGATTCACTTGTAATCCCAGACAATATTTAGTCTTTCCAAAATTTTTGATCTCAAATTCTTTCTTTAGATATTCAATTGTAATTTGGATCTCTTCTGGAGTTTCAATTAAATTGAAATCATCAACGTATATTGCAATAATGACAAATTTTGATCCATTTTTCTTGATAAAGACGCATGGGCATATTGGATCATTAGTATAACCTTTTTTTTATTAAGCGGTCACTGAAACGCTTATACCACATTCGCCCTAATTGTTTAAGTCCATACAATGACTTTTTCAATTTGATGGAATATGATTCTCTTGGGTTTAATTTGTATGCTTCAGGCATATTGAATCCTTCAGGAACTTTCATATAAATATCAGTATCCAAGGATCCACAAAAATATGCATTAACTACGTCTAAAAAACGCATATCGAGTTTTTTTCGCACTGCTAGGCTCACAAGGTATCTAAATGTTATTCTATCGACAACTGGAGAGTATGTTTCATCAAAATCTACTCCAGGTCTCTGTGAAAATCCCTGAGCTACAAACGGGCTTTATATCTCACAATTTTATTATGTTCATTTCTTTTTCGTACAAACACCCATTTGTATCCAATTGGTTTTATATCATCTGCTGCTTGAACAATTGGTCCGAAGACCTCCCTTTTGTTTAATGAATCAAGCTCTGATTGAATAGCATGTTCCCATTTTGGCCAGTCATTTCTTTGCCGATATTCATGAACCGATTTTGGCTCTGGATCCTCGTTTTCTTCAATTATATCAAGTGCTAAATTGTATGCGAAGGCATTATCAATAATTGTCTCTTTACGGTTTCAACATTTTCTTAAAGTAACATAGTTAATTGAGTTTTCAATAATCTCATTATGTTCTTCAAGATCGTGTTCTTCTGGAGCAATTATTTCAGGGTTGACTTCCTCATTAGATTAAGGTTTATCAATGTCATTCATGATATTTTCATGATTATCATTATTAATTCATCTTTTTCTTTCGATGATGTTTATTTTTGGAACCAAGTGGTTTACCACGCTTCAAGCGTGTCGCCGATTCATTAGCACTTCCAATTTGTCCATCAGGGACAATTATTTTTAGCCAGAGCATTAGCAGCTTGAATGTATATGATCGAGTAACTTTACTCGAGTTATTGAATGCATCCGGTAATTGATTTGCAATATTTTGCAAATGTATAATGCGTTGAACTTCTAGTTCACACTGCTTTGTACGAGGATCATAAAAATTCAATGGAATTTTCCAATCAATATCCCTTTCTGGTTCATTTCTGTCTCCCTCTAATGTCGGAACATATAATTCATCAAAATGGCAATCTGTAAATCTTGCAGTGAATAAATCACCCATCATAGGTTCAAGATATTTTATAATTGATAGCGATTTATATCCGACATAAATGTCCAATCTACGTTGATGACCCATTTTTTTGTACGTTTGGGGGTGGAATAGGAACATAAACAGCACACCCAAAAATACGTAGATGAGATATATTTGGTTCGTGACCAAACACTATTTGCATAGGGGAATAGCTATGATAGCTTGTCGGCCTCATTCTTATGAGTGTTCATGCATGTAAGATTGCATGCCCCCAAGTTGAAACGGGCAACATAGACCTCATCAGTAATGGTCTAGAAATCAATTGCAATATTTTAATAAGTGATTCTGCCAGACCATTTTGTGTATGAACATGAGCAACTGGGTGTTCTACATTAATTTCAATCGACATGCAATAATCATCAAATGCATTCGATGTATATTCACCAGCATTATTAAGACGTATAGTCATAATTGGATTATCGGGGAATTGTGCCCGTAATTTAATAATTTGGGCAAGCAATCTCACAAATGTCACATTGCGAGTAGATAATAAACAGACATGGGACCATCTCGTAGATGCATTAATAAGCACCATAAAATATTTAAATAGCCCACACGGTGGGTCTATTGGTCCACATATATCTCCGTGTATTTTTTTCAAAAATATAGGTGATTCAATACCTACTTTAGCTGGCGATGGCCTAGTTATCAATTTTTCCTAAGTGCAGGCAACACATGTTAACTCATTTGAGTTTAACACTTTTTGACCTTTTAACGAATGGCCATGCGAATTCTCAATTATTCACCTTATCATTATACTGCCAGGAGGCCCAAGGCGATCATGCCATATTTGAAAATCGGTAATCTTTTGATCTACCGTGAGGTGTGTTTCAACAACACCTAATCTGGCATAATATAAACCAGTAGAGAGTGAGGGTAATCTCTCAATGATGTATTTCCTTTTATCAATGATATTAGTGATCAATAAAAATTCACCATCAATATCACTTATAGTTTCAATATGATAACCATTTTTCCGAATGTCATGAAAGCTCAGTAAATTTCTTCGAGCTTTAGTGGCCAACAGTGCATACTGTATCATAATTTTCGTCCCCGCGGGGAGAAATATAATGGCTTCTCTAGAGCCTTCAATTAGTTTTGCACTGCCACTTATTGTATTGACATTCATTCTTTCCCTTTTCAAATGGGAGAAATATTTTTCGCGTTTCAATATAGTATGTGTCGTTGCACTTTCAATGAAACACATATTTGCATCATTTTGATTGACATCCATTTAACCTTCAAATATAAATAAACACCGTATTAATAAAGGCAGATATGTGTATTACAAAATGCATACGAAAAAGTAATATGCGATAATTTAAATATTACAAAATATAAAATGACATAGAATGTCTGTCACTGGGGGTTTGTTGGATCTACGAAAAAAATTGTTATATCAAGATGCGTTGTGTCGTAATTCAGAAGATCATCATCAGGGTCGTCATCGTTATCAACGTGATTAGTCTCGACCTCTTTCCCCTTTTTTTTTTGCAGTGAGGCTTGATAAAGATCGGCTAGGTGTTTGGTTGTTCTGCAGGTATTGGCCCAATGGCCTTCAATGCCACACCGATTACAAATGCCGATTTGTCTCTTTCCCTATTTAGCCTTTTCGGCTATATCCCCATATTGAGGTTTACTCTACTTCCTGTTAATGTCAATACCGCGATGATTGTAAGGGGTATATCGACCACGTTGACTCTCACGACCGCGACCACGTCCACGGCCTTTACCACGTCCTCGGCCTTGTTCAGAAAATATCACATTCGCTTCAGGGAACGGACTGGAACCAGTGGGCCGGGACTGATGATTTTTCATCAGTAGCTCATTATTTTGTTCAGCTATAAATGACATGCAATGAGCTGTGAGTACTTTTGAAAATTTTTCTCACGATACTGCTGTTGCAGCACGACATTTGAAGCATGAAAGGTAGAAAGAGTCTTCTCCAATTTATCATTCTCAGTAACAATTTCTCCGCAGAGTTTCAACTGAGATGTAATCTGATGGATAGCAGAGTTGTATTTTGTAACAGTTTTAAAATCCTGCAATCGCATGTTAAGCCAATCATGTCGGGCTTTTGGGAGAGTGAGATATTTCAAGTGCCCAAATCTCTTCCTCAATTCATTTCACAAATCAAGTGGATCTTTCACCGTCAAATATTCGGACGGTAAAGGAACGTCTAGATGGTGACGAATGAAAATAATAGTCTTAGCCCGATCTTGGCTTGTAGGCGCATTTTCACTGGCAATTGTATGAACAAGGCCCATAGAAACCAAATGCATTTCTACATCTTGGGACCAAGATAAAAAATTATTGCCGGTGAGAGACAGAGGTTTAAAAAAAAATTTTGCAAGATTTTTCATAGTGTTGAAACTAGATAATATAGATAGTATAATAAAACTTACCAAAAATAAAATATGCAAGAACCTTCATGCTGATAACGTGTTATATAATAAATAGTATATTAATATTGGTAAGTATAGAATATATATGTATATGTATATCGTGAGCAAATATATATATGAATGTGATGTAATTGATGGGTTGAAGTATTATAAGTGCAGCATAGTAAATACGTGCAGCATAGTAAATACGGAGAGAGAGAAATATTGTGCTGTCTACATTTTATTTCAACATATCATATATATATATATATATATAGAGGCAAGAGTAACATATATACATGGCCAAGAATTATACTAAGATTTGTCGACGTGATTGATTCGTGTAATAATAAATAGCATTCACGATGAGCTACGTATTAACGATGTGTATATAATATTAATAGTTTTTAAAAAATATATATTCCAATTAAATTACTCTTTTAATTATTTTTATTGGCCGACTAAAAGTTTTTTTTTTTTGTTCAAAAATTATTTTTTTAAAGTTTACAGAAGAATTTACATGGATAGAATTTACATTTAATACGATTTGGAATCCAATCTAGTTAAATTATTATATATTTATATTTCTCAAACATGTTTATTTTGCATATTATTGAAGGATTTAAACGACATAATTGTCCTAAAATTTTTTTTATTTATTTTGATAAATTAAAATTATATTATATCTTTTCTCTAATAGCATATGCATTTTAATTTTTTTTTAAAAAAAAATCAAATCAAATAATTAACATTTACAAATAAAATATCATCCTGCAGTAATTAAATAATTGTAATTATATACTAGGCTAACATTTGCAGAACTAGTAGATCATAAATGGACAGTTATGAATTGAGAGCATCTAATTTGTTAGATAATCATTTAATTTAAAACATCTCAAGTCAATACAATTAAACTAAACAAACATTATGCATGTCTAAAATTCAAGTTTAATTTTTTTTTTTTTTTTTTTACAGTGGATGCAGATTCCTTCCTTATAAAAATAAAAATAAAAAATCCAAAACTTAATTTATTACACAATCTACTAGAACATATAAACTTCAGAAATAAGTATGGAAAATCTTAAATAATATTAGTACTAAAGTAGACATTCAAATAGTCAACAAAAATATATTTATTCAAGTGAATTAAAACACCTTTGAAAATCAAATTAATAAAGCATTTGCAATCAAAATATTTTAGATATAGAAATTACACAATCTTATTGCAAACAAATGCAGTAGTCCAAATAGAAATACATAACAGCAGATATTAAAAACAATAACAGCACAATACTATCACCCAAATGCTACAAGAATGCAATGTTTCAGGACATTCAACATAATCCAATGTTTTAGGACATTTGAGTCTATATAGATTCTCAAATCAACTGAACAAGTATTAACACATAGTTCATAACAACACATAATTTAATTAATCAACACAATAGTCTTATGTAAATCCAATCAAAACATATTCCAAAAAAGGTTCATATTCAAATGATACTTAACATTCAGTACTCCAAAATATACTTGATATAAGTCTCTTTGTCAGTCTCATCCAAATCTCAGAATAATTTGACATTTTCAATATCAGCTCGTATTTTTTCACATGCTCTGAACTTTTCAATCAATTTTAGTTGAGTGTTGCATCTTTGAGATTTCTGATGTGATCATGGAACCTTGTTATCAAGGTCATCCTCGCCTTCAACTCCCTTACTAATTTTACTTAGACATTTTTTCAATTCTACCACCAAAGAGCGTAACTGCATCTTGAACTATTTCAATCATAAGATCAACTTGGCGTTTCAGCTTCTTACTTTGACTTGGTTTTACAACTTCGAATGATTCCCCATCAGATTCTTGAGTTTCTTCTTTCTTGTCGGCATCTTTTTCCATCTCAATAAAATTTTGAACTTCATTTCCTTGAGCCTTGTCTTTTTAAAATACAATGCAAAGCTCTTCATAATAAGGAATCACTTTGTTTTGCCATTTTTTAGCTCATTTATTTACCATTTCATATCACATGATTAGATAGTAATTCTCCATAGCTAACTATAATTATTTAACATTTTTACCTTGAGATATGCATCTCAAACCTTGGGTTCAACAACTAAGCAATGGGTAACTGGATTATAGCCAAATCCACTAGTATTCAATCCCTTGATCATCTCATGTACAATTTGCTATTCTCTTTTCATCACTTTTATTTTTTATTCAATATGAGGTTTACCCAACAAACCTGAATCTGATAGTTCCTGTTCCAAATGTGCTATATATATCATGTCTTAAAGTCATTGTCAATTTTATATTGACTATGTTCACCAAAGCCTCCACAAGTTTTACTTGCTTAATATTTTCCCAGGTTCGATAGTGTAATTGGATGTTTGTAAGAGAAATTTTTTTGATAAATAGTATAATTTTAAACAAAATCTTTCAAAACAACATATCTTATAAATTTTTATATTTGAATTAAAATTGATACAATACATTTTAATTATATTATGATTACTATTGATTTTTTTTTTTATTTTAACTATATCAACTATTCTAAATTCAAAATATTTTTTTTTTAAAAAAATATATATATGACAAAAAAATTAAAATTTTAGACCAAAACAGAAAAGTACACGGCCCATATAGAATTAAACATGGTTGTGTAATAACATGGTCGTGTATAATTGTACACTGAAATATAAATGGCCGTGTGACAACATGGTTGTGTATAATTGTACATGGCCATGTACTTTCCAGGTCAGCTGTCACGTCAACTTCGTTACAATCACGTCAGCAAATTCCGTTAGTTTTTTAACGGTGGGACCAAAATTGATTAAAACTGTTTATAATAGGACTAAAATTAATGAATTTTTTATATTGAATTTTGGTTATATTGGGACCAAAATTATGTTTTTTTCTAAAAACAATTATTCATGTATAAAATCTTATTACTCACAATACAAACTAAATCAAACACTTCTTCTTAAACTCCCGCCTCCGCCAACTACAAATTAAAGGGCTTTGGATTTTCGTCATTACTCTGACGAGCGATTTTTGCATAGTAGAAGAACAACCAACTATTGTTGTAATGTTCTATTCTATTCTGCCATTGAGGAGGTTGTGTTGTTGGCTTCATTATTTTGTACGATCCATTGAGTTGAATCATGGATGTTCAACTCAAGCACCCCGTGCCTGTGCCGTAAGTATTTTTTCAATCGATTTGCTTGGTAAATGGTATTTGGATTTCATGTTAAAGATGAGAGGAAATAGTGTTGAAGGACCAATGAACAATACAGAGAGAACAACTAATGGAAATAGAAGTACATAAAATTAAAGTAATGCTTCATTTGTATTGAAGATCATTTAAAAGATATATTAAATAATCATTATTTAATTTTGTAGTATTTATCATTCTTCAAAGTCAATGCCCTCAAATTTTATTTTTCGCCAAGAGATCTATGGTGAATTGAACATTTATAGCGTGAACATGGGGTTGAAATACTTGAGGGATTGAGAAAGAATGTTAGATTTTGTTACCAATTATATTAAATTGGTTGGGGCAAAGAAATAATTTAATGAAAAATTTTCCGTGCCAAGCTCAATAATGTTTGGGTCGAGATCAATGTTAAAACAAGTAGGATTTTGATGATATTAAGAATTTGAATTTTAAAGATAAAGAGGTTATTATTTTTCATCAATTGTTAATCATTTTTTAAATGTATCAATTGTATAAGCCAAACCTACGGTCGTTTGGCAATCACAAGATCCATGTTATTGTATATGATAACATATTTACTTTTTTTTAAGGGTGTGTTTGTTTGGGGGTTTGGATTTTGGATTGAGATTTGAATAGTAAAAATTTTGAATTTGAATAGTTGTATTATGTGATATAAATAGGTGTTGATGTGATGTTTTGAATGTAAAATTAATTTTTAGTATAATATTAAAAATAAAAAATAAGTGTTTGATTTAATATTTTTGGGAAATTTTTTTTGAAAGAATAGTAGGATTTTGATAATTGTGTTTTTTTAATTAATTTTTAACTTATTTGACATCAACTACCAGCCCGACTGGAGAATTTTTTGGGAAGGGAGGGTGGCATTAACTATTTACAAACTGTTGAAGAAGTTTTGGTAGCAGAGAAGATAAATAATGTGAATTTATCAAAGTTCTAAGGGATTTTATGGCACAAAAGTAGGTTTTTGATCTCTACTCTCGTTACTTTTCATTAGCTTTGGTGTAATACTAATAATATGTTTGCATATATAGTTTCTGTAGAAACTAGGTTGATGTTGTATTGAAAGCCAAGGAATTATTTGAAGGTCACTGGGACCTAATTTTGGGTTTAAATGTCTTTCTGCCAGAAAAAATTCAAATTGAATTCCTACCTGAGGAAGAATCATTTTTGAAAAAAAATACAGTGGAATTTAATGAAGCAATCGAATTTGTAGAAATAATCAAAGTACAATGCAGCCACATAAAACTCAAGCACCCATGATCTCTTAATTCTACCTTAGTCTATCTTCGTTGATTGATATTTATAACAATTTATCTGCAGGCCACATTTCAGGATCGTGATCATAATGTGTACAAAGCTTTCGCTGACATTTTAGATATGTACAAAATGGGTAGAAAGTTTGCAAATGAGGTTTATAGTGAGGTACGCTCCTATGCCCCATATTCTTCTTTGATAATGTCTAAATTTTATAGAAGAAACGGAATTTGACAGATGGGATTGAGTAATGTTTCTTCTGTAGATCTAAATTCTTTTCAGGGACCATTTTAACTTTATTGTGGAGTTTTCTCATTTTTTACATCATCTCTCGAGGACGACGAGTGTTGTGCTTCCTCAGCCTTACAGGAATCACATTCTGTATGGGGAAGATAAAGATCCCTCCAACTGTGAAACCCGCTATCCAAGTTATTAACTTCTGTCTCATGACATAGGTGTATTTATTTATAAAATAGAATTAGTTGATATTATTGATATGTCACTCATTGCATTCCAATTTCAATCAAACAGCTTGTGATCACAATACCAAGCTAAAAAAACAAAGATTGGTTATGAGGTTTTGAAGAACAATTGGGTGTGTGTTGCTCACTATAAGAAAAAATCATTTTTGTAACAAAACTTTTTGTCTCTAAATCTACTTTTTCCGTTACTAATGACATTAGAGACGGAATTATGAATGGAATTACGTTAGCTACGTGAACTTTAGGGACGGAATTCTGTTACAAATATATTATTTTTTTGTAGTGGCTTCCAAAAGTGAGGATTATTCTTCCAAACACATGCCTAAAAATCAATATGAAGAAAGCTTGTTTAAATGTGAGGACGATAGGTAAAAAAACTAACTCAGAACTTTAGTTTTTGTTTCGCTCATTACGTCAAACAATTATATATATATATCAATCGATTGTCACAATTTAAAATTTTATTCCTAAAACACAACCAAACAAATCTAATATGTTTTTATGATATGCTATTGTTGATCTGATTATTATTTCAGGTTTGAATTGGATATGCTGCTGGAAACGGCCAAGACAACAAGAAGTCCCGTTAAGAAATGATTGAATAATATAGAAAATAATGAAATTAAATTATATTTGACATTTTACATTGAAGATCATTTAAAAGGTATATTGATTAGTAGTTAATTAGTTTTGTAGTATTTATCATGCATTGAAGTTGAAGAAAATAAAAGGGGAAAGAAAAGGAATAACAAAGCAATGAGGAAGACGAATCTCAGATTTGATATTGAAATTTAGAATATATTGTTTTGTAAATTAAGGGGTTGAAGAATATATAAATAGAGATGGATAGAACCAAACTAATTCACAACAAACTCTGACAGATTCCTAACCAACTGTAAGTGGCTACGAATTATATATACACTTGTCAATGTGGTCTTCCATCATCCTTTATCATCTTCCAACAGAAGTTGATGGCCCTCAAATTTTAATTTTCAGCTAACGATCTACGGCGCATTGAGAGCTTATTGGGTGAATATAGGCTTGATGTGCTTGACGAATCGAGAAAGAGTATTAAATTGTCGCTACCGATTATCTTAAATCGGTTGAAAGATAAAATGGTTGAATGGGAAAAGTACCGTGCCAAGTTTAATAAGGTTTGGGGCTGATTAATGATAAAAACTATCTCAAATCATTTGATCATAAGAAGCAGCACGAGCAAGAAGATATCAAGGAGACTTGAATCCTAATAGCAAATATGTTCGATTTATTATTTTCATGTCTTACAATACATTTAATAGTTTTATGTGCACCAGTGGCTTTGTGCTTATATTAAATAGGATAACTTTTCAATAGAATGTATCGTTATGTATAGCAGTTTTATTTGTTTGTCTAAGTGATAGACATTGGTTTATTGATATCTATTACATCTGTCTTAATACTAACTCATGTTTATGCAATTTTTTTTTTTTTTTGTTTACTTGTCTTTATTTTGCTCTTTCGAATTGTACATATTTTGTAAGACTATGCAAAAACAAACATTAATTATGAAAATTTCAGATCATGGTTTTCCGGAGAAGAAGAAGATAAGTAAGAGAGAGAAAAATGAGCGGGAAAGAAGAAGAAGAAGGTGGCGGTGCGGTGCCATCATGATGTGTGTGGTGCAGCCGGCGGTTTGCGACGAAGAAAAAGTGTGAAAACTGCAGGAAAAAGTGTTAAGCGAAATTTATTAATTATTAGAAATATATTTGTATAAAATAAATTTTAAATAATTTTAAAATTCATTATTATTTGAATTGTATTTAATTAAATTTATTTGGATTAATATTATGTTTTAAAAATAAAATTAATATGAATTGTAAACTTATTGTTTAAATTTATTTATATAATAAAATAAATTTTGTATTAATTATAAAATTATTATTATATTTGTAATTGTATTAAGAATAAATAAATAGTCAATATTTGACCGATATACCGAGAAGATATACCGAGGCATATTAGGAACGGTTACGGCTGACTCGTGACCATGATCCACAATGGTGAACCATGGTTCAGATGGCAACAAAATCAGCTCTTGACTAACTTAAAAGAATGGGATGGGTCAAGTTTTAGTAAATACGTGGTCGAAATAACTACCGTCAAAGTTTTTACCATTCGCAGGGTTGTAAAGCTTGATTCGACGAAAGATCATATCATTGGGTAATATATCATTGTTTGTTTTACTTACTATAAAATTTGAAAATGCTTGTTTAGATTTAGATGGTGTTTGAAAAATAGTTTTTTCAAGTAACCTAGCTAATTTTGATATTTGGTAAATTAATCTTTTCAATTAGCTTATTGAGCCCAAACAATTAATTTTGAATTATCTTTAAAACTAATTAATTCTTTCACATATATTAATATGCATTTTATTACATTATTTCTTAAATGTTTGAATATATTTCCTTTTAATAACTTAAAAATTCATTTTTATAAGTTTAAACTAATTATTTTTTTTATATATCAATTATTTTTTTATATGTCAAATATTTATTTATAAAAATATTTAAATATGTTAAAATAAAGATAAAATAAAAAATTAATATTATTAATTCACTTATATATTTTTTATCACATAAAATTTTTATTAGTTAAAAATTAATCTAATAAAAATATACTTCATCCGTTCTATTTTAATGGTCTCATTTTTCTTTTTTGTTCATCTCACTTCAATTTGTACGTTTCTATTTTTAGTAAAATTTACTAAACATACTCGTACTTAACAAATATAAACCAACTTAATTAACTTAATAACATATAATATCACGTACAACCCACTCAAAACCCTTTTATTTCTAGATATCTCCTCAACAAACAAATATTTTTATCTATATTTAAAACTTCTACATTTTTTTATAAAATTAGATTTATCTTAATTATAAATAAATAAATATACTTTTTTGTTTATTTGTATTATTTAAAATTTTAATATCTATAAAATGACATTGCTAATATTTTATTGAGATATAATATTTAAAATATTTAAACACATATTCTAAATTTATTTTAATCATATATATATTAAAACTACCAATAATATTACTCATATAAAAATATAATAAAATAAATAATATCATAACTCAATATTATTAACTCATTAAACTCATTTACTTTAAATATCCTATCTCAAATCAAATGAGCGGAGAAGTATATACTAATAATTTTTGTTTTTTATATTTATACTATTTTTAATGAAAAAATATATATATTTCAATAAAATTACATTAATTTTTTACAAAATATTTAAAAAATCAAAATAAAGATTTTAATAAAACTTTTCTAATTTTTAATAATTAATAAAATTCTAAAACAGTCTACCCACCAAAAAAATTTAACTAAATATATATTTTTTAAAAAAATATAAAATATTCTTAATTGTCATTTTACGTATAAACAGTTAATACAAAACTATTATTTTACTAAATATTTTAGCACAAACAATTAATACGTTCAACTAGTCAAACCAGCTAATGAAATCATATAATAGCTAACAGCTAATCGAATCAACTATCAGCTAAAAGCTAACGGCTAATTGCGAAACACCTATTAGTGTATTTTTTTAGTAGGCTTTCAATAACTACTGTTACTTTTGGGTCTATAAGTTATTCATTTTTTTAAAAGATTATTAGGGTGTGCTTGTTTGGGAATTGGATTTTCAATTCACTGTTCATCCCATTTTTTCTAAAAAAAAAAAAAAAAACATTAAATCAAACACTTATTCAATTATACAAAAATTAATTTTATATTCAACCCATTATCTCACGGTCACAAGTTCAACCTCTACACCACCGGACTATTATGGGACATTTATTATTATTATTATTATTTTGGGAAAAATTGGCTTAATAGAAACACACCCACTTTGTTGTTGATACCAAAATTAACAAATTTACTTGCTACAATGTTAGATTGACGTTTTAGCCGATCCTGATTTGATCCAAATATTTATTCCCTAAGTTAATCTTTTATTGCAAATTTTATACTAATTGTTTTTTAATAACAATATAAACTTTAATAGTTCAACAATTATTCTAACTATTATTTTAAAAAAAAATGTATTTATCAATATATGTTTTGAAATATATATAAAATTATATATATATATAATACATTATTTTATATCCATACTTATTTTGTGTCTAATATCTAATTATCAAAATTAATTGGCAGAGATTAGTTGATAATCCATTATAATCGGCAAATAAACGGATTATTTACCAGTCAACTTATGGCGAGACATATTAAGATTTAGACACCCCAACATAACCCACCGACGGTAGACAAAACTAGTGAGCATTTAATATTAAAAACTATTTATACCGTAGAATTCAAATAATAAATATTTCAAAATAAATATATAATATAATTGATTCAAAATTCTAAATATGTGGTAGTTTTAAAAAAATTATTAATCAAAAATATTTAAACAATAAATAAGCATTATTCGTATAGATTTCTAATAAATTTTAAAAGAAAAAATTAAAGACAATAACAGATAAATAAAAACAAAAATTTAAACAAAGAAAACAACATTATTGAGATCGGTAATACAATATTTTTAAAAATAATCATAAAATATCGTACCAATTGTCTTGTAATATTTTATATATCCAATATATATAGATCTTTTATTTTTCATTAAAAATTTTGAATATTAGTATTTATATATATAATACAAATGATGTATAAACAATAAAATTTACGCATTAAAAAAATTTACAAGTTCAATTCTTTTCTACAATTCTGGGCTAGTATTTATAATTTATCCATTTGAAATATTAGCTTCCAACCGTGGTTGATTGAATAAAATAGATTAGAAACAATATTTAAATTTGTTTGTTACTAATTGCATAGATATTAATTATAGGATATTTTCTTTCTTTCTTTATTCAATTAATTATTTTTTTCTTTAAGATTATTACTTACATGCTTTAATATATATATATATATATATATATATAAACTTGATATCATTAACTACGTTTAATATGAAAATTACAGAAGAAAATAAGACACAATTTGATTGTATGTAAAAAAGCATTATAAGTGGCGAGGCATCCTCTACTTTGGGGCTTCGATACTTGTTTGATTTCGGTTTTTTATTCTTTATGTATAATTTATTTATAATAAATAATTTCATCTCTTCACAATTTTATTATATATATATATATATTACATCGTTAATTAAAAAAAATCACATATCATACCTAGTTTCAACTACAAGTCTAATCATCAATCCAAACATATTTTTACTATAAATTACTCTTTTCGTCGTTTAAATTTATACTCGTTAAAAAAATATCTAATTTTTTTTAAGAAAAATATACATCACTTTGTTGTATTTGTTTGCTATATAAAGCAAAAAATAATCATTATTATTCATTTTTATTAAATTTGTGTTCAAATATTTGATCACACAATTAAATAACAAAATATGTATTTTATTCAACAATAATTGAAAAGAGAAAAACAAAAAACAACAGTATATTCAATAACATAATATATGTACGAACAATCAATTCAGTAAATATATATATACTATTTAGGTTTCTCTCTTTTAACACCAAATTCAAGTTTCTATTATTTAAATTCAAATACATTTTTTCTTCTCACAATATGATGAAAAAAAAAATATATTTTTTCTTCTAACAAAGTATCTCATCATACGAAACATACCCTTAAATTGCCATATCACCGAAAAATATATAATTTCTCTGAAAATATAATACCCACATATAAGATAACAACACTGCATCTACTTACACATATTTGTTCATTTAATATTTTTGGATCACATAAATTTCTACAAATATTATGAAACAAATACAATAAATATATACATTAACACAATACATATAATATATACTTTATCCACTCACATAAAAAACAATTCGATACAAAATATTATTTTTTTATTTTACTAGCACAAAGTAAACAAACCTGAATCAACACACATAGGACATACTCATCAACATATATTTGCATTCATGTATTTACCAAGGAAATCAAAGATACATTTAAGAATAAATAAGCACAAACCATGACACAAACAAGAATACCGATGATAAGTGAGCATATACCCTGGTAAGAGTCGAAGCCCAACAAATTATATTGCCATAGCCTACAGAAAGCCTAAACATTCGGGGTCTCAAGAATGACAACAAAAAATTCACAAGTATTCTCATGTGATTGGGCTCGTAAGTATGTATGTATTAAGCCAAATAATCTTGAGGAGACTTGGTATCCCTCCCTTTGTAATGACCAAGGGAAAACACAGTCATTCATATATATTTGCAAATGGGAGTCGCAAATGGGAACGGTGGGACTCGAACGCGAGATCTAGCCAGACTCTGATACCATGTCATATTCAAAATGACCGTCTCACTTAAAAACTCGAACTGTTAAAAAAACGCAGCCATTGATTATATATCTGCAGACGGGAACCCTCAACCGGTAGGATGATCCCAGTCAAGACTGTACACCTTGGATTGTACAAAAATACACTTCTTTCTATAGCATCAACACTTTCCAAATTTTCCTCACCACAACAAAAGTCAAGCTGAGATGTAGAGCAACACTACCCAAGATGACACCAGAGTTCCAGCTCCAACAAGACTGAGATATATATATAGAGAGAGAGATGCAGTGGATCAGCTATAAAGTCACAGGTTAATAATATATTTGTAGATGCAAGTTCGTGCGATCTGCTATCACTACCTCCAAAGGCTTCTTGTCTTGAGAAGCAGCCCATTTCCTTCGGACGGGATCGTCTGTCCCATACAGAATCCGTTTCACTGTTCCATACATACATTGTGTATATATATACACATATATACACACTATGTATGTGAGAATAGGGGAATAAGGTTTATTTTTGGGACAGGTGATCCCACGGGAATGCCAATATGGTTATCTAGAAATGACTATGACGCAAATATAAAATACGGATAGAAATGCTATGTTTTAGCATCTTAGTCCAATCATAACACAAAAGGTATTTAGCATAACGAGGAGATACGTGAGGGTACTTACTACTTATGCCCACCCGTTTTATTTATAACCCATTTTTCTATAAGAAAATCAATCAAATTCATAAGTAAGCCATACGACATTATCTTATTATGACTCGAAATATGCAATTTTTTCAAATAAAATTATGTCATCTACTAATTTATCCAGTACAAGAAATCTAGCAGAGGAATCGAATAAATCTCCTGTGTAATCATGGAGCAAGTGTAGCAGCCGACCAGAATAGTCAGTTACTTAAAAAGTTATTTCTGGAGACATATCCTCGCCTAATAGTGCCTATGTTTTATAATATACTATATTCGTCCAACTCTAAGGGTCTTATTTACTTTTTGCGTATTGATATTTAAATATTAATTATTATATCAAAATGTAGTACAAATGAAAAAAAATTTCAAAAATACTTCAATTAAGTGTCTTATAATATTAAAAGAAGAACATTTGTAAAAAAAAAATTATACAAATATAAGGATATTTTTAATGTTAAATACAATGACGCAAAAGATATATGTGACTTTAGACGGACGGATGGAGTAATACATTTGTAATCTATTAAAAGGAACAATAAATCTAAATCATGCCAAATATTCATGCAGTTAACGTTTCCAGCAGTACACTCATTATAGTTACAGTTTTGAGCAAAAAATCTATGAGGTTACCTCTCTGCCAATTATGACAA